>NW_022900950.1:77503422-77734786 GCF_012274545.1 Fukomys damarensis | reverse complement strand
AAAAAAAAAAAAAAAAAAAAAAAAAAAATTTATACTATGGCACTTGTGTGTAATGGAGAAATTTTCATTAAGTAGCTGATATTTTTTACATTTTATTTTACTTTCCCTATTCTTTCTGGCTCCATCTGGTATTACAAACTATAAATATACATTTTTTTTTGGGGGGGTGAGACGTTCAGTACAAATCCCCAATGATGAGTGTGATCATTGTGTGTATCTAAAATCTACCAATAAAATAAACTTACAACAACAACAACAAACGCAGAAATACAAAGGAACCCTATTAACTTCACAGACACACAGATATATATTGGAAAGGAAGCACTTCAAATGTAAACACGATCACCCCATATGCGGATGAAGCTGGAAACGGTGATCCTAACAAAATGCTGTAACTCGTGCCCAGCTCATCCTTTCATTCCTGCCATTTCACACAAGTGCTTCATGCTCCGGATCATGGGGATGGCTGAAATTAGGGAATTCGGGAACCTGGAGCCAAAGCGGTGAACCTGTCATCCTGTATTGTAGATGACAGATGATGGACTCTGTCAATTAAATCTTGTGCTTGAGGAGGTTATTTTCCTCCAGGCTAAACACATATCTTGTTTACTACTGAGTAAGTGAATTTCACCTCTAGGACTGCTGGGCCGTAATTGGGATTCGCAAACTGAGCAAAAGTGTGAGCTGGGAGTCGCTGGAAAGTGAAACTGTAAGGTCTCCAAAGCTCGTGGTGGCTTCGTGTCCAGGGCGTAGCAGTCCCTCTCCTGGACCGGGCTCCTCGGGTCTCGGGAACCCACGATCACTTCCACACACAGCTTTGTTCACGAGTTTCAAACTCAAGGCTCTAGGAGAGCATAGTTTGTTACCATGTTTCTTTTTTGCAAAGCTTTGAAAAATTAGTTGTGAGACTTTCTTGGATGGCGGTTTTTTTGTTGTTGTTGTTTTGTTTTTAAGTATAGCTTAGCCAACACAGAAGATCTTGATGCAGTTTTGAACGCCTTGAATCACTGAATGTCACTGAATATATGTTTGCAGTTTTACTCCCGATAGCCATACTGCAGTTTTCACTTTTGTGAACTGAAAGAGCAAAATGGGCAATAAAAATGGGTGAGGAAACCATGGGAGGCGTAGATCTCTTTCTCTTCACAGTGATTTTGTCATTGTTGTGTTATTGGTAATTTTCTCACTTGTTCAAAAGCCCCTTTCGGGCTACAAACGAAGTGTGTCAGTCGTAAAAATTAAACACGGAACCAAGCGTGAAGCCAGAGCAGCCATGGGAGAACTCTACACTGGGACTTAGTCGGCGTTCTAAGGGGCAGTAGAGAGAAATACATTGACGGTTCGAGCAAGGGTATCAGTCACGTTTAAAACACTCTAACACCTGGACCGACTTAAATGCTTGCTTTCTAGGAGAAAGGGCAGAGCTTTTGCTGAGTGTACCAAGAACTCAGGATAATTAGGAAGTCAGAGTCACCAGCAAAGTTTCCGAAGCGTTCATCCCTGTGCATCTGATCTCTGTCCCTCCTGATCTCATTCTGTCCCTACCCTCTGAGGGCAGGGGAGTCTGGAGAATACAGACATTCTCCTGTGAAGGCTGGATCACCACACCTCAGGCAGACTCTCAGGACCCATGAGGAGGGAAGTAAAGAGTCTGCTCACATCAAATCTAAAACAATCCAGCATCGGAAGACATAGGATAGTAATGAATGACGTTTACAATAAGGCATGTTCTTATTTCTAGTTTCATAAATTAAATACACTTCCTTACATGTGTATGTTTCTATAACATGCAAAAATATAGCCACTATATATAAACATTTGTAACACAAAAAATTGACTCTACTTATTTATTGAATGTAAGTATACATTTAAACTAAAGGAGTGCTCGGAATCAAAAACAATGTTAGGCTAAATGTGCAAATACTAAATATGAAAGCACGTGTAAACAACCAGGCTGTGATTATTTCGGTCATCATTTATAGATAATTTAGGATCAAATGAACAAAATGCTACATTCATTGGCTGCTATTTTTGTACTCTGGAGGCTCAATGAAGCAAGTAGTACAGTTTCTCATTCTCAGGGTTCATCTGGAAAGATGAAGCGGTGGACATTTAAATGACATAAATATTTCAGTGAGCTAAAAATATACATTGATCAACCTCACAGTGACACACTGACAGTTACGTCGCACAGACAATTTGTCAGTCAATGTTCTGAGGGTCAGGGCTTCCTGGGCGTTTACAGAGGATGAAGGCTGAAGGGAGGCCACGGCTGATCAGCCTGAATGCCAGTGGGATTTATCCAGACAGACAAGAGAGGGAATCCAAGGCAGGCACTACCCTTCTCTTGGCTGCGGAGGCTTTTCTTTTATTTCATGAAAGAAGACATTCCAAATGTCAGATATTCAAGGTCTGGTTTATAATTACTGGAACCTGTCTTTACAGCAAGCTTCCCAGAAGAAAAGAAAGCAATCGATTTTTGATCCAGAGGCTTCAAAGCAGAGCTTATTATAAGCATTTTACTAAGGAGAAGAGAAAAAACTATTTTTGGCCTGACATTCGGGTTCCACAACTGTGAAACAGAGATAAGAACACAACTGCGGGAGATCACATAGGGTCTTCTGAGGCTCCATTTAAAGCCAGCAAGATGAACACATGTCTTGCATTTGAAGCACCCTGGAATACTCTGCAGACTGGAAGGGAGTAATCCTCACCCACCGTGTCCTAAATTGGTGCTATGTGTTAGGATATTCACTGCCTCCGCCCAGGGCAGCTCACAGATTAAACACAGCTCTTAATTTGTGTTAATGCTGTTCCAACGATTTCGATCACTGAAGTCACCGACTGCAGGTTGCACTGAAACTGCACTTCACGTGCCTATTTTTTCTGAAATGGCCAACAGGAGAAAGGCCACTGAATGTAGCCCACTGTCACTGTGTGGCCCTGAGAGCACAGAGAGCAGATGTCCACCAGCACTTCACGTTCATACCCTCAAGCAATAATGGGAGCTACTGACCCTCAGACAAATTGAATATCCAGTCGGTAAGCTGGGCAAACTATCATCAGATATTATCCTAGATCTATTTATAATTTTTAAGTTATCTTTAGAACAAAACATGAAGACCTCCAAATAAAATTCCAAGAGCTGACTCAATCTTCCTGAGTTGGATTAGTCACTGCTTGCCTTAGGGAGAGAAAGAAAGACAAAATATACAGACATAGCTATAAAGGAAAAGCAAGGGAGCTAAGAGAGAGGCCTGTTTCCATTTATTTCATCAAACTCTTAGACTCTTTTCTTGATACTAGCTCCTGGTTCATGCAGAAATCGGTTGGTGGAGGTTGCTCATTCATGCTGAATCTGCAAACCTCTCCGGCTGGGGGTAACAAGCCGAAACCACGGCAATGACTCCACAGCGGTAGTTTGGCCCACATCACTTTGAAATTGCACCGAGCAGGTCCCCTCACCTCTGATTAGCTTGCAGCTCATTTGTCTGAAACAGCTTAAAAGTCACTCTGGGAAATAGGGCAAAAATAGCTTGGGACAGCCCTGCAACCATTAAAACAGTGACAGAGGAAGATTAACAAATGAGACTAGCCTGAAGCTTTGAATCTGTCTTCCTTTTTTTTTTTTTTTTCCTGAATTAATTTTATTGGAACATTTAAGGTATACGATGTAACGACATTCATCACTGGAAATCTGCACCTTTACACAATCCGTCTTGGTTCTTCTCTTTTCCCCATCCCCTGCCCCCCCCTACACCCCTCCCCACCCCCATAACATTTAAGGTATACGATGTAACGACATTCATCACTGGAAATCTGCACCTTTACACAATCCGTCTTGGTTCTTCTCTTTTCCCCATCCCCTGCCCCCCCTTACACCCCTCCACCCATCCCCATTTACAAAGACTTTGACACTATCTTCAGTAATCACTGTTTTAGGATACACAGCCTGTGTCTGTCGATTTTGTGATATTGAAACGCCCTCATTCCTATCTGCATAGCTTATTCAGCCAGTTGCAGGGTAGAGAAAACAGACGGATGGTTCACTCATTCAGCAAGATGTGCGGAGATAGGTCACCACCTGGGAGAGAAAACTAGACATGGTTCTCTCACTTAGGCAGTTTAGTCATTGGTGAGCGAAAGGACATGAATCAAATAACCACAGGAGTAAGACATAATGTTCCGACGTGGTTACTGCTGAGAAGGAAAAATAAATGCCCACATAATTGAGTATTTTATCTAGTCATAGACATCAGAGAAGGATTTCCCGAGTAAGTCAAAGCAGAGCTAGGGTGTGGTCACTGAGTAATGGTTGACGCATCAACAGAGGACAGAGAGGAGGTCAGAGCTGAAGCCCAGCTGTGAGCAGCAGGGAGAATTCAGGAGCTGAGGACGTCCACTCTGTAGGTATTCAGGCCAGGGAGCCAATGTGGTCCGAGAAAGCTGAGCTGGTTGTTAAAAGTGATGCCGAGGAGAGGAAGGCATTGAAAGCTTCAAAGCAAGAGCAAGATGGGGGGAGGGAAAGGGGGTGGACGTTTCAACATCACCCCTGCACTCTGAGGAAGATTAGCTTGACTTGTGATGCAAAAGCAATTTTCATGGACAAAAATGTGTCCAGGGAGACTAGTTATGACCTACAGGACAAGAAGCTGAGTTAAAGAAGTGAAAGCAAGTCATCAGAAATTATGGGAGAGATGCACACAGAAGAAATTTCTTCCCAGTGATTCTATGTCGGGGCTGATCTTTGACTTCATCTCCTTAGAGTCTGGTGAGCCTTCCCTTCCCATCTGCTGGCTGTGGAGCCTACGCCCTGCGGTCATCACCAAAGGGAGGTGAAAGAAGGCTCCCTGGCGTCCGCCACTTACATGCCTGTTTAGAGGATCAGGGACACCTCCCAAAGTCATCATGCCGATTTAGATTTTCACAGGAAATATGAAGGAGTCTCAATTTTCCCACCTTCTAAATAGCTCTGAGCACTTTCAATCTTTTTACCTTGGTTTATAAAACTTAGTTTTAAAAAAAACCTGTTTTTTGACAATTTTCAATTACTGTGCAGTTGAACATATTTTCATATATACCTCTATGGTTTGATGATTTCTGAAACACTTACACGAGTATGGTCATTATGTATTTTGCAAGTCAGCTTCCAGTTTGTTTAAAATGAACAAACAGGGATTTCTACTTACATTCAAGCTGTATTCCTAAGACCTTTTCCTTCCTCATCTTTTCTATTTCCGAATAATGTCAGCTAGTTTTTGTCCACTTAGACCCTATCGTATAATCTCGCCATCGAGTTCTTACATTTAACTCCTGGAACAGACAAATGAATTTGGACCACGGAAAGTACAATTTTTCTGCATAAGTCAAACAATGTCCAGGGCCTACTATACAATGAAACTATATATAGTTTATCTATAATTCAAATTCATCTGGCTTTTCTGCATTTTTCTGGCAATTTTTTCTTATGCTTCAGCTCCATGTTTATAACACGCTGCTTAATTCACCACTTATTTGTCGAAGGCAGTTCTGAAGAACAGGAATAATATTATTCTAGCCTACCATGGTTTGAAGAATTTCTTGAAGTTAACAGAAGCTCCTGGCCTTCCAGCGAAATCTCTTCCTTTGGCCTGGTTACCCAGGATGGCTCTGAGTGGGGAGGGTCCCCTCACCAGGATACAATTCCCAGGGAAGGACAGAGAAGTCACAAGGCCCCATTAAGGACCCATTTAATGATTAAGTCATAAAAATGTCACTTTTCTATTTGGAGTTCTTAGATAAATCATTGATATTTCAAGTTAATCATATTTGATTTTTAAATTTTAAGATGCATCATGGTATCTGGTAAAAGCCCTGCTCTTTGCCTTATCTAATGTTTCAAAAACATCAAAAATCTCTGCAGTGAAGTGCGATAACGTCCCCCTCACGGCTTCCGTCTCTGAACCCTGGCAGCAGTGAATGCGCCCCGTTATGTGGCTAAAGGGGCTTCACAGACGTCATTAATTAAACATCTTGGGATGGGGAGGTTACCCTGGGTTATCTAGGTTGGCCCACTTTATCCATAAGGCTGTTTATAAGACAGAGAATAGAGGTAAGAGTCAAAAAAGGGATGTGACGAGGGGGAAGTTAGAGAGAAAAAGAGAAATCAGAACACTGATTTTTCAGACAGAACAGGGGACCAAGAGGAACGCAGGCCACTGAAGTAGTACAGCTTAGCCAGCATCTTGATTTTGGCCCACAGGGCATTTGTATACAGATACAGGGAGATACAGACACAGAAACAGAGATATACAAATACAGATATAGAAACAGCAATATGACAAGGATATATTATTTTTAATCTCTAAATAAGTGATCACTGTTATAGCAGCAGTATAAGTCTATACAATGACAACACTCAGAATATTTTCACTCTCTCTTATATATAATTTCAACATAAAAAGCATATTATTCAATTCATTACTTGCTTGCACTATTTTAACTTACATAAAACAGTAGTTTTAACAATTCATAATGCTTTGTGCTCTTCTGTGTTATATATGTGTGTGTATATATATGTGTGTGTGTGATTTTAGTATGTTAAAACAAAAAATACTAAAATATAATATACTAAAATAAAAAACAATTATGTTTTGAAGAAGTGCTTCACCATTTTTGGTTCTCATTATCAGATATTCTTCAAGAATAAAGATTTTAATGTATTATGAAATTTGGATTATATTATCAGAATATGTTCCTCAAATATTAAAAATAAACTCACATTACTTTTCTAAAGATTAAGGCACATAGCATAAATGTAGTTAGCTTGAACATTTACAAGATTTTGAAAAGTCAACAGGGCAGTATTAAAATATTCTATTATGAAAGCGTGTCTTTCATTTCTAACATGCAATGACATGATTCAATATTCTATTTCGGGAAATTGTTGGATTTTTTTTTCTTCTTTTTACAGTAACACGCTTTAAAAATGGTTTCAAAAAAAAATTATATGCAACTTAACTATACTGTTGTGTTCCTAATAAAACAGAAAAATGACATGTTACACAGCCGTAATTACAGGGAGTTTCAGAAGATGGACTTGAAGGACTTAGTGGACCAGCTGCTCTTGAATTTACCCTGAATGCTAAGCTGAATATATTTTCAAACACAAATCTTTAAGTTACCAAGCACATTGAATTTGATCTAAACATTATGTGTATAATATGTACTTTGAGACTATAAAAATTCTTTAAAAATATTAATAGAAATCTGTTTGCTTTGACTTAAAGTCATTTCACTAATATTTTATGAAATGCACATATTAGTATGAACTTTTTTCTACTCAAGGATATGATTTTCATGTAAAAACAAATGAACCTCCTAATATACACATTTGGTTCATGAATCAGTTAAATTTTAGCTAATATATGTCGTGTAAAAGACTATGATAACACATACTGAGTACCAACAATCTTATGGACCGTATACTCAGTATCTTAGCACTCAATAATGATCTGAATTTCACTTCATGAGAATGTAGTTTACTCATGATGCTTAAGCTGATGGTACTGTTAATATATATTTAATCTATTAAACTTTTGAGTAGGTTATTACTTCCTGTCCAATATTTTATTGGTATCAGCGAGTAGATTAGAGATTATGCTACGCTTTAAAATCTCACATATGTTAATGTGATTTTTATTGCCCCTGCATGGAAATTCTACTTTCTCTCTATTCATGTATTTGGTTAAACTGTCCTCCACTTGTTCAGTAACACAGCATGCTCTGTGTAAAATTATGTTTTCTGTGTCATAAACACACACACCTACAGTAAATTATGTGGGAGCAGAGAAAGGGAATTCAAATCAATATAGATAGGAGAGATTCATATTTTAAAAAGTTCAAAATAATTTCCTTTGCAGATGAAAGTTAATGGTCAAGGGCCAATCACAAAAACCATTTAAATAAAAATATAGTATACATAAGCAAGAAGCTCTGCTTCATAAATCTCAAAATATTCTGTAAATTAACATATTTGAGATAAATGAGCAACAAAAACAGTATTCTCAAGAGAACCCACTACTAATGAAAACAAGAAAATTATGTATATATTTACAGGGTAGGCTTACAATGGCTGCCCGAAGAGTTAGGTCCAGAAGAGGTCAAAAGTGTGGCCTATACACAGGAGATCCAGAGGAACCAGTCAAAAAGCAAAGGCCCAGAGTCCACTGCAGAGTCCTGTGCAAGTTCGTATCAGAAAGCTGAAGGATCTGTTACAGAAGACTGAAAGATCTACGCTGTGAGTCCAGAGGCGGATGTCCAAGGCCACAGAGAAGACCGGAACTCCTCCAAAGAACTGGAAGAGAACTTTCCTTCTCTGTTCACCTTTTCATACCATTCAGGCTGCAAGCCTATTGGTTGTGCCACCCACACACGGGTGAGTGCTCTGCCCTCAGTAAATCCACTCAGTAATGGGGAGAACTATACCAAGCCAGTCAGTCGGGTGTCTCTTTCTCGAGTTCTGCAATAGTTAGCTATCACACATGTACACATTCATACCTGCACAGAAATATGCTGCTTCTAAAAATGATAGCTAAGAACAACAGGGAAGGAAGGCAGAATGGCAAGGCCCAGTTTGGCTTTTAATCAATTATCCCAACAATATTTTAATAGACTACATCAAAGATGATAATATGGTAATGCTTTCATAGTAATATTACCAAAAAACCTACTATGACCAAAAAAAAACAAACAAACAAACAAAAAAACAAACCTAGAATACAGTGAAGGGCTTTGTTCACTGTGATGCATAAGGCAGCCCACTGAGGACAGGCAGGTGTGAAACAAGAGGTGTGGTTATGGATTTGGAGCAAGTTGCTGGCCATTGGCCAGCACAGAGCATCGGACTGAATATAAATACTAGGAGACTACAGAGGAGGAAGAGAAGACAGAATAATACCAGTCACTCTGCTCCAGGGCCTTCTTAGCTGTTACATAGCTAATGTTTAACCCTGGAGGGAAGCACAATGTCTGATGTACTTCTATCCCCATTTGTACTTTTAGTGACTAAAGTCAATTCACTGCAAAATCTTGAATTTAGTGAATTTAGACTGAAAACTAAAAATCAAATCTGAGATATCTTTATGCATGCCCCAAAGATGAACCCACAATAACAGTAATTTATACTAGTGCCCATATGGACTTTTAAAAAATTTCAGTCAAGTCTTCTTTTGAATGTCTGTGTTACACAATTGTGATGATAGTTCATATTATACATCATAGGATTGCTTCCTCGTGTTATAAACTGTCCATATTATGATAAATTTATCATAGCTACCTAACATAGAAGCCCAAATATTGTGGCCTTAAATAACAGATACTCTAAAGAGGCAATTTTCAATGGCACATGGATGAGACTATTCTCCAGCTTTGTATAGCAAAAGAAATGGTATTCTTTACAACTCTTAGGAAACGGCCTTTCTAGTATACAGTCATATCACTGACACTTAGAGGTATTAGCATGCTAAGATTTGTTCCTCATGCTGTTCAAATCTGTTGGAGGTAATGCACAACCCCAATCATGACAGAGACATAGCTTTCCCATGTTTCAGTGTGGTTTCCTATGACTGCATATGTATTAACTTTTCTCTCCCAAATGATAGACCAACCATTTCCTAAAAAAAAAAATCTTCATTTCACCTTACTTTTCACCAAAATGAATAATAATTATAATGATATCCCGCTACCATATTTGGGGAACAAAGCAACTTTAGAAATAACTTATCTGTGGATAATCGTCACTATAATACTCTGTGGAATTGAGAAAATGTTTACAGTTTGAGAATTGCCACACATGTTTCAATCCATCTTCAATGGTTGACATCTAGGCAATGACTGTCTCTAGGATAAGCAATGCAATCTTTCTAGAGACACCAATTCCCACGTGTATTCAAACCCCATAGAACTGATTTAGTATCAGTTGCTGGAATCAGGCCATTGGCATAGCAGTTTCCTCTGCACAAGGGTGGAGCACAGGGCTGGTATAGGTCTTCTCTTTCCTCCTTTATGTGAATCAGATGAAAACTTGTAAACAGTTGGGCTTCATGTCCTCCTGACAGAGCGCATGGAACTTACACAACTTTTTGATACTAAAAATCGTTAATATTGAAATATTGAATATTAAAAGTATGCTCAAAAAAGTTTTTGCTTATATTCTCAGTATTAGAGTTAGAGTGATGACAGATACTAGCTGATTGTTTCTCTTTGCCTAACTATTTTCCCTGCTCTTCTCTCCCTTCCTGCTCCAATCCCAAATTACAGACCCATCTCTGGCATCCCAGAGGCCTGGAGAGGGAGCCGAGGCCTGTCCTCATGGAACAGAAGGCCGCACCCCTGCCCTGGCTGTCAGCTGGCTGTGGGTTGTGCAGCTCTGCAGTGAGCTCTCACAGAGTACACGCCCAGCCATTGCACACACGGCCCAGGTCCCAGCTTCACCCTGACTGCCCTGCTTAAAACTCCCAGCACCAGGAGGAGGAATTGGTGATGACTGTGAATTCTTTCTTTCCTTTTCCTCTGGGATCTCTGTGCTCCCTTTCTATTATTTTTTATCTTTTGGGGAGGATTTCACCCGTGGATTCAAGTTTCCTACCCAGCTTTGGTCTCAGTTATATACTGAGACATCCTCAAAAGTGTTAGACACTTCCTAAATACGGAAAGGTAACATTGTTACTCACACTGTACTCAAAAGAACGGCAGGTGGGTTTCCTTCACAATTTCAGGGGAGGTAAATAAGCACAGATTTTTGTTCAGTCCAACCATTAAACTCTCTCCTTTGGATATTCCATCTGTGTTTGGAGAGCTCAGATAATTCCTCAGTCTCTAAAAGTGCCCTTCTAGTAGATGGCCCCGCCGCTGGTTTTATGGGTCTTACACTTACACAGAAAGTATGGGATCCACGTGGCAGCCTCTGGTATTTATGGCCTTTAGCAGGAGCCTGATGATATTTACCGGCCACAGCTGCTAGAGATGCTCAGTGGGCACGTGGATAGTTGAGCTGAGGGCTGACGAGCCTTTGTTCCAGAATAATTTGCCGGGATCTGTTGCTCACAAGTCCACTGCAGCCCATGGTCCGCTGTAACCTGAGGTCTGCAGCCTCAACAGAGACCTTACGCGGCAGTCTGTGCCCCCGGCCCGCGCCATCTGCATTACTGCTCTTCATGCAGACGTCTCCAGCCTTCCCTTCAGCTCAGCCACAAATCCCACTGCAACAGCTTGGATGCGGCTTCCTCCGGGTGGTTGGAGACAGCTGGGAAGATGGTCTACTCCCAAAATGTGTGCTTGTGGAAACTCCTTTTATTGCTTCTCACACTTTATTCGTCTTTCCTGAGGCTTGCCCCAGAGGAGACAGGTTATTAATGTTGCCTCTTCTTACAGCTCTTCCCTGGGAGGTAGGATAACAGGGACTCTGTTTTCCTTTCCCCTTCGTTGACCAGCTCCATCTCTGCTATGGCACTTAACTACTTCTTAGGTTTCCACTAAGCGGTGTGGTAGGAAGCGACTGAGGGAGAGACCAGTCAGATGGGCATTTTCTCTGTGTTGATGCCAGGGTTCTGGTCTCACATCCCAGTGGTGGTGTGAAGCACAATATAGGAGCTATTCGATCGATGTCTATAAATAAATAAATTAAAACTACTCCTCATAAATTACACCCTAAGCAAAAGCTATTAATTCTGGAAGACTGTCTTTCCAGATGAACTACACCACATAACAGTACTTAACATGTCAAACAATTCACTTACCTGAGGGAGGGGTAGCTTTTCCTAGTAGAGTAATAAGTCAAATTAAAAACTTTTATACAAAATTAACCAAGGGATTTCATAACAGAGGAAGACACCGGAAGGTCCCTATTCTCAAAGTCATCTAAGGCCACTCCAAACATTTGAAAAATTTTAATGGAAAACGTAAGGGCTTGAAATATTATAATTCGAAGAGATGCAAAACTACTTTGATGACAACAAAATACATTATCTCTCCATAGAAGAGAAGTCCCTGTCTTGCATTCATGAAAGATTAACTGGCACTAAAGTTGTCTTCAACTTTTTGTGAAAATGTCAACTTTACCCCTTCAATTCCAGACTTCTCTGCACTTGAACAAAAGGTAGAGATTTCAGTGTTAAAGTACTCACTAACTCCGTCTGAAGGTCCAGATAGATGATGGAGTGGGCAAATTTCAATGTTTTAGTTTTTTAGATTTTCTGCAATCACTAGAAGGGAACACATTTGTTATTTTAACTCCTTCACATAATGTTAGTAACAACACAACCTATGACTTTTTGATGACCAATGTAGGAAAAAAAATGAGAATTGTTTCTTCATCTTTTGTAAATTCCAGAACTTTGTCCCTGTGTCTTTTATATAGTCCTCCATATGCAACTACCTGCCTAGAAAAATCCTCTAAATATAATTAGCTATATCTTTTTAAAATAATTGCTTAGAAGATCACACACAATATCTTGTTGCTGTTCGAACGATGAAAACTCAGGTGCAGGTACAATGTGTATGTGCCCTGTGATTTTTTTAAACTTACAGTTTAACTGGAGTTTTCAAAACTAATATTCAATCCTTAAAACTATGAATTCAAACACACAGTTTTTCTAAACCATTAAATCCAACTGTAAAATTTTTTAGCACCTTATAAATTGAACAAATAAAATCATCATTTTCAGCACATCTTTTCATTGGTAATTAAATAAGTTTCTGTTATTTCTATATGTATTTACTTCAGAGTTACAGATTTGCTAAAACACTTTCTTGAAATACTTTAGCTATTTCCATTCATGTATTAAATGAAGCATTTATATTAAAATTATTCCACACATTGAACTATTTTTATAAAGTTAGTAAATGTATAATCTTTCAACATATGTCAAGTTTTGTATCCAATTTCTTAATAATATATATTAAGTTGGGAGCTAGCAACCCTGATGTTTGCAGTGTATATGCATGAGTCAGTTAGCACAGAAGGGACTTTTACACTGTGACTCGAATCCTCTTTTTTCAATATATATTTTTTAAAATTTTGTGGGGTAATAAAAGACTTGCAAAAGAAATAGCTGTCACAGGACACTCATCTGATAGAGGTGTGCTGGAGGTTTGACTCTGTGTGAAGAATTCAAAGAGAGAAAGAATTCGTCTTATGATCTGAGACACCGGCTCCGTGACCACAGAGCCTTAGGGTCAGCCCGATCTGGTCCTTACTTCAGCGTCCCGTTCCTCCCTCCACCCCACAACTACTCAGCCCACCCCGTCTGGCTCTCGAGCTGCACTGAGGCCACTCTTCCACGGCCTGTTAGATGTATTACCCGGTCTGGGCAGGCAGCACCTGTGTTCAGTACTTTTTAGTATTTTCTCTCTACCACATGTGTCTTGGTACCGGGTATTGAACTCGGGTCCCTGTGATTTCAAGGCAGGCGCCTGAACAACTGAGCTAACCCTCCCCGCCAGACCACACCTTTTACAGACACTAAATCTCATCAGGGCGGACGGCACAGCTCTCATACTCCTGGTTCTCCGGTTTTAGTAACAGATCTGTGCATAGAGATGAGGGGTCCCTCCCAACGCCCGAGGCTGTCGTGAGCAGCCCTGAAGTCTATGCACCTGTCCCCCGGATCTTTCGTCCTAGTTTGCTTTCTAGGAAATTCTAAGTGTACCTGGTTCATCACAGTGGTTCATCTTACCTTGACACGCACTAGTTGAAATTCCTTACTTTCGTCTTTACTATCAGTGGATCTATTATTTTTATCTCTTCTCACTATGCATTTTCTTCAGGCTTTTTGGAAATACAAGCAAGCATTTTAATAGGAAGAATAAATCATTTAAAAAGTCCTTTATTAGAATCTGGTACTTTTTGAAAGGATTTTATAAAATTGTGTAACAATTGCTAAGATGTCTCACAAATTCAATTTCATTCTTCAATTTTCTTTAACATGGTTATAGCTTTCGAGTGGTGAGTTTTTATATTATTCTTTAAAAATATAATTCTCTAGGAAAAATGTTTCTAAAGTGTATATTGCAATATACTTTTGGAATGAAGAAAATGTAGATTCTTAAAACAGACTATTTTTGAATTATAACTTAGTAACTTTCTTACCCTGTGTCCCTGGGAAAGTCACTTAAGGATTCATTTATTAAAATTATCAACCTCATTGTTACTGTGTTAATTGAGTTTTTATATATGTACATATCACAGAAAAATCAATTTCAGTATATTGGGAATCTTCCACGCGTTAATGACAAAGTACATTTTATTTGTGGTTTTGATTGTGACACACGTACAGGATCTTGTCGCCTCATAATCAATAAGGAGGAGGAGAATGGTGGAGCTTGGTCTGAAAGGCTGTGAAGATCGTTTGACAAAAATACCAAAAAATACAAAGTTATTAGTGGGCAGATAAGGATTAGTTTAATGTCCTACACTAGGAAGTGTGAGATTTTAAACACTCATTAGACAGATACATGTTTAGACTTCAAGCAAAAAGAAAAAGATTGTATGATTAAAATGTATTTTGGTTATCAGACTATCGAGGAGAAAGGCACTGACCCAGAATATCACTGACTGCAGCAGAGAGGACAGCACGAGTCTGAGAACAGCGTCCTCAGTGTGACACTAAAGGGGTGTTGAAGTAAATCACAGCAGGATGTGCATCTCCTAGGAACAATTACTTTCCCATCATCATGGAGATATTATTCCAGTTAATAAAAGGTGTCTAAATTTCCTTTGAACTTCTTCAGATTTGGGGCAGCAGATCTGTAATGTGACTACTCTCAGAACTAATTAATAGAAATGAAAAATAAAAATTTCAATAAGATATTAAAAATAAATGCCACATATCAATAGGAAAGACATACCAAAATGCTTATTCATATTTAAATTGTTAAATATACTATGTTGATTTTCAAGCACTCTTCCAAGTTAACTAATTCCAAATAGCATTTTATTTCATTTTATTCAACACACAGACTCAAAAAGGCTGTGTATACTAGATGCCTGAATGTTTAAAAAAAAAAAAAAAAAAGCAATCTTCACTGAATGGATTTCTAACTGACCTGTGGAACAGTTATTTTTCCATTCTAGTCCAAATTATGCAAGGAAATAAGACTCAGTCACACGTTTGATCTCCTCAGACTCGGAGAAGACATTATGTCCCTCATTTACTGTTATTACCGAGAGGAATGCTCCATCTCAGAGCCGTTGGAGGCACATTTGTGCAAGGGTTCTATGGTTCAACTACTGAGAAGACAAATACTCATTCTTCAGCCAACCGCTTTCTCAACTCACTTCAGGGGAATTCTGACTCAGGGCACAGCGCTGATTATCTGATTCTGACTGGCTAGAAATAACCGGTGCCCAGATTCCATGTAATTCTAAACTCAGGCAAAAACAGACACCAACAGTCATAGGAGTATCTTCTTATTAAGTTGTCTATAACTTTACTAAATAATTCAAAGCCTAATGCAACAAAACCTGTGAAGTTAGTTTTTCCATGAACTGATCTTTTATAAAAGAAGTCAAATGTTTCTTAAACCATTCTAAACACAGTCAAGGAAAAAATCTTAAACCTGTTATCTGTGCTTTTATAGTTTTCAAAATACCATCTCTCCAACATTTCTTATTTTAGAGAAGTTGAGGCTTCAAAGGGTCAATTTTACTTTGCCAAAGTAAATAATATTAGTCAAATGGAGGTATACTAATTCCTACTAATAATAAAATCAAAGTTAAAGAAAACTACTCAATGTGATTTGTCAGTATATTTGATTTTATAGCCATCATTTACATTATGTAACTAATTTCCTCACTATACAAATATTTATTGAAGACCTAGTAACTGTGATTGATGGTGGGAGAGATACAGAATCTATAAAGTTGTTCCTTTTTCAAAAAGGTTTCAAATGTAGTGTGCTGTCAAGAAAGAAGTATGTGTGTTTCATTTTCTCAAAACCTGCTATCAAATGATCTAGATCAAATAGCTTTATCTTCCAACATTCCTCATGCACAGTGTTTCACAATATTTATCTCACCTAAAGTTAGGATTCTGGAGCTTCTTAAACACATTGTTGCATGTAGTAAATTTTCCTTTGGAAATTCCAAATAAAACAAGATTTTAGAATTATCTATCTAGATTTACCTCTATATAAAAGTCACTATGATACAGCCCTCCAGTATATGTAAAGCACAGCAATCACACACAGGAATAAAATGCTTTTCTTCTATGAGATATCTAGGCTTTAAATTCAAGGAATAATTTGGAGAAGATTAACCCGCCTCGCTTTCCCTACATAAATAAACTACTGTATTTCCCAGGAGAGTACAGGGAGGTGGTATTTTGTGCTTCTGGCAGGTAGATGACTTTGGAGTACAAGTGTATAACTCTACCATTACTGAATGCACTCTTTTAAAATTACGTTTTTTCTTGTAGCCATGTGTGTCCTGGGACAGCTATGGAACAGTACCACTGAGCAGGATTTTCCATTTCATGCAGTTTGACACACGGCTTTCTTAATTGGTTTTCCTCGGAAAGGCAAGTTACTTTGAAATGCTTTTCGGCTCTGAATCATTTCCCCTGCTTGCCTCATTTGTGTGGAGCAGCTTTGATGACATAAGCCACACATATGATTTCATTTTTAAAAAGCCACCTAGGACTTGCTTCTCATGTACTTCTCTGGACAGTATAAAAACAAGGCATGCATTAAAGACATGGCCAGTAGCTTTCAGTCCGGGAGTGTAGTCAGGCTGTTACCAGCATTTAAAGCATATCCTATCTCCATCTGTTACTGGGCCAGTGTCCCTTGGCCTTTTTAATGCAGCAAAAATTTGCAAGACCATTGGAAGATAACATGGTTGGCTGCAATTGGTTCTGAAAAGAAGACTTAGGTAACTCTTTCTTCTGTCTTACCCTTGCTAAATGTAAGGGTTCATGGAGCAGCAGCAATTTTAGCAGCGATGATCTCCCAAATTAGTATTTCTAGCTTTCTACTAGAAAGTTAGCATTCATACTTCTTGGGCATGAAGCATTTTTCTAGTATAATAATGTAAGACACGTGCTTTTGGTTCACAGAAACAAAATCACATAGACCAGTAGATCTAATATTTTAGTCTCGTTCCAGTGGCAGTACTCTGCCTCTGAAACAAAAGGGATTTATTGGAGTGGTGTTTACCTTTTCCTGCTTGACTGGCACCTAAAGACTTGAGGTTTTTACAACATGGCTATGTCCAATTTTGTTCACAGTCTGTTGCAACTTCACCAGACCCCACCTTGTCACAACAGGAAACGAGGTAATAAACATGTCACTTGCTCTGAGGACTCTACCCATGAAAGTGGTAGGGGATTTTCTCCTTTTGTGAGGAAAGGTGATTATAAATATTAACCCCAGCCCTACCATTAGCACATACAGTGAGACATTTCTGACTTTTATTTATTTTTAAATTGTGCTAATATAGATTGCCCATGTAGAAAGTGACTTTCTTGGAGTTGTGTAGCTCAGTCTCACTCCTACTTTATAGTGATTTAATAATATAATATTAATTATAACCATCAGTATTTTAAATTATGAAGCTTTTTTTTTTGTGTGTGTGTGGTACTGGGGATTGAACTCAGGACCTTGTGCTTGAAAGGCAGGTGGCGGCACCACTGAGCTAAATCCCAGACCCTGAAGCTTCTTTATTTCACAACTTTTCACCTGGACACCTTGAATGTTTTTACCACCCGCTATTTTCAAGCTCATCCTTCTTTCATTAGAAATATAGAGCAAGAAAAAGAAAGACAAGAAAGAAGAGTTTGTACTGTTCTTTGTTTAACCATTTGAAGATTAGCAAGTACTTGGATGTTAATGAGACTTTGATTCGTCAGTACTTATACAGAATCAAGGAAAAAGAAATCAAAGGAGCAGGCGCAGGAGAAACTGATGCTGATTGGAGCTGTGGTGGTGAATGAGGAGGACAGAAATGGAAGATGCAGTTAGAAAGCAGAAGTTTTGCCCTTGAGCCCCGTAGAATAAACTCTTTTGTCTTCTCCAGACTGAGTGTGAACCTTACGTGATACCACCCTGAACAAGCTTTCACCACCACAGTCACACTTCTTCCGTTTCAGTTCTTGAGTGTCAGAGAACTTTGGAAATCCACAAATACATATTTTCACAAGATGTAAGAAAGCTATTCATAGAGCCAAATTCTTTGCCATGGATTTGATGAAAACTTTGTTGGAACCCACAATGAATGATCCAAAAATGACCGCACCATGCTTTAATTCTAAAACCATAGATCTGGCGGACCTAAACTGACCCAGTTATGTTTTTTCCTGGCCACATCTTCAAGTATTTCTAGCTGCTTTGTGTTAAGGTTATTTCAAAAAATATCGTTTGTCTTGTCACCCGCAAACTTCAGTTTTCTTTCTTTTCCCAAATGTGGTCATGAGGCTAGATTTTCGGTTATAAAATTTGTGGGATGCTGGGATCATAAACTGATTTTCTTCAGTTCTTTTAAAAACACCGACTATTTGAAATTCTGACTCATCCGGATTCTCAAACACAGTCCACTGCCCGACTTGCGTCCTCATTTTCCTGCTGTTCCTTGATTTTACACTGTCGTTGCAACCTCAAGATTTCCAACTCAGTGTCAATTAAACAATTCCGTGAAAATCAGAGGATGGTATCAATATATGCACATATAAAGTGTCCCTCTCTGGCATTCCCATCTTTTATTTGTGCAATAAAGCTTAGGGCAAATATCAGAGAGTAAAGAATAGAAGGTGACTTCCTCAACCTTTGTAAGAGGGCTATGAACAAAAGCACTTCGGCTTCTCTTAAACTCACAGTAGCATCGCTCCTTTGCCGCATTCTTGCCCTCCTGTAACAGAACGCGTCAGACTGCATAACTGATGCGGAGTAGTTCTCGGGGCCGGAAAATTAAAGGCTGAGGCACCAGCAAGGCCACAAAGCAGTGAGGGTCCGGTCCCTGAGAAAGCTGTGTCTTCACGGGAGGGTGGGAAGGCCAGGGGGTAAACTTCCCCGTGAGGCCCTGGCAGAAGGAGTCTGAGCCCCTGCACCAGGGAGGCCCCTGCCGGACTCCTCACTGCCTAGGCTGCACCTCCCCACCCTGCCGCACTGGGGATTCAGTTTCAATGCTGATTTCGGGAGAGACGGAAACCTTCAAGGCATCGCAGTGATTTACCACACTCCATTTATTCTGTGATTGCGTCTCGTGTGTCACTAATGCTGTCTCAAATTGTTTCCTGTTTTCTAGAAGAGAAAAAACTTTAGGATCACTAAAAATCCAATGCAGCATTAGAAACGTGAATGTTTCCTATGAGTTTCTGAGTAATGAATGATTGCTGGCATAGACTTCTTCCTGAACAACTGAAGTGTCTTTCCAGTACAAGCCATAAGGGGCTGGATCACTCCTGTCAAAGATCAGGACCCCTCTGAAACAGACTGTTGGGTTTCCTAAGTATGCCTTTCAGAAAATGTCACCCTTCAGAGATTCGCTGTCTGGCAATGACCTCTAACACTAGCACTCCTTTGTCAGGAATACCATGGTTTAATTACTTAGACTTCAGGAACGATTGTCCTTTTATTGTACCAGGAAGTCTTAAATATGGAAATCCATTCCTTTTCTTGATTTTCATATGCAGAAATACACAACGGAAAAGTTCCAATGTAAAGGGGCAGGATTGAGTCAGAATGCAGTGACACGAACTCCTTGAAGTTTAGACTCAGTTGACTCTCAGAGTTATCCGTCCCTCAGCACTGGGGGCTTTCTCTAGCTTCCCACTATGCATGTGTAAGTCCTCTGGCCATGTTTTTGTTCCTCTTCCTCTCCTCTGACCTTTCTACTTTTTTATCTCTAAGTGTACTATTCTTTTTCTTTTTTTTTTTTTTTTTTTTTTTTTTTTTTTTTTTTTTTTTTTTTTTTTTTTTTTTGGTACCAGGGATCGAACTCTGGACCTTGAGCTTGGGAGGCAGGCTCTGGAACCACTGAGCTAAATCCCGGCCCCTCTAAGTGTACTATTCTTAAAGCCACTGTTTCAATGTTCGGCATAGCTGATAAGCTTCACAGTACAAGTTAGAAAGTAAATTCCAGATCCTTAGCAGCATGAAACCTGGAGTAGCAAATCTGCCAAGGTTTAACTTGCTACTTATTTTTCTGCCCATTCCACAACTTCCTTCTCTACCAAAGGTTTTCATTGCTTAAAAAAAAAACCTTAAAAACATTTTTTGTTTTATGAGATAATGTCAAATTTAGGGAATATCTTGTTTAATCTTTAAATATGGAAGTAAAGTATCTCAAAATCAGAAGAGCAGTCGTGGATTGTGTAATGCCATTTAATCTGTTCATAATAATTAAATCAAAATAGAACAATTCAGGCGTGAGCAGAACCCCCTTTCTATAAAAGAAGATAAATGAGAATCTTTCTTCAATATCACCACCCAGAAGACTCTACCTTTTAATGCCAAAACTGATGAGTAATTGACAAGATCAAATAAGTGAGTTAAAAAGAGCAAGGATTCAAACTCTGGTCTCATTCAAATGACAGATCCTGAGCTGTGCAACCTCTGTGAGCAACTGACGTCTGATGGATGGTTCCCAAGGTCCTGGATGTGTGTCTCCACTAGTCTGTTCTGTTCAGATGTGCCCTGCTGCCGTCTGTGAGGTGCTCGGAGTGGGATACGTTGTGAGGGCTAGCAAAAGCAGAGTCCTGGAAATCTAAGTAGATGAGAAAATATTACCGGAAATGAAAAGTGTAGAAACACAGGCCAAAGGAAGCTATAAAATCACAAAACATTGAAACAAAATTGGCATTGAAGCTGTCACCTGGAAACGTAGTGAGAAATTCAGTTGTTTAAAAATCCCCATATTACATCCTCAAACATTGGATGGACTCATTCAAGATAAAAGGGGGTTCTTCGGTTTTGGATGAAAATTACTTTAAAGATTAAGGCAGTAGATAGGCTCCTCACAAGGCTTCTGATAGGAGCCTGTGGTCACTTGACTGGCAGCTCTCACTGCTGTACAGCAGCGGGCAGGGCATTGTCTGGGTGAGCTCTCCTGGTGGTGCCAACGTCTGCCCAACACCTGGGAGACGCCCAGTTCTCCTTCACTCAGGCATGACTGTGTGAGGAGTTAGAGGTGACGCTGCTGCAACATAAAATAATTATGCTGATATTCAGTACTTATTTTCCAACACTAATAATGTACTGAGATGCCATATTGCAAGTATATTTTAATATCATATTGCAATGTAATAATAACATACCACTAATTCCATAAATGTCAGACTACATCTAATGCCTTTGCAGTGTTAAAGTAGGCCTTTTTTGTTTCTTTTTCAATTGAGAACTCAGGAAAAAACATACATGACAAACAATGCAACATCCAAGAAGTACTGGACCATGGGTCAGGGATGGAGTAAAAGCATCTAATCAATCAAATCAATTTCCTTAATTCTGCCTACCGTGGACCTTCATGTTACAGAAACAAGAGCTGAAGGTTCAGTTAGGACTGCGGATAGATGTTTCTGGAGAGAACTGTTAGGATGCCCTTGGGAATACCTTCCAGGAACGTCAGAGATTGTGATGTGAGTCTCCAGGAATTCAGGAAACTAAACAGAGAGGTGGTTTACTAAACTCCCAGAAGTTTTAAGTCCACAAAAGCTGTCTGATGACCCCAGCAGAATAGAGGTCTGAGTGGAGGAAGTGAACTTCAATAACACAGAAGCCACGAGTCCCTAGAGTGTCAAAGAGAGCCCCCAAAACCAGTGCCCAACTGAGCCACCGGGAATGGAGGGGCCCAGCTGAAGAAACTTGTATATATACATACACACACACACACACACACACACACACACACACACACACACACACATATATATATATATATGAATGAAAAGAAATTAGCGTCCCCCCCTCCACTGCACATATACGGCTCCCTTGGATGTCTATTTGAAATTTTAAAAATGTCAAAAACAATCAGGATCATTGTTTGAAAAAATTGGGGGGATGAATGGTTGTGCATTTGTGTGCGGGTGACTGTCATGGTTGGGACATGCTTCATTTGTTTCTCTGCACTTTCAACAGATTGGAGGCGTGGTGTCAGGTGGCACTGCAGGGAGAGGGCTGTGGGTGACTGGGGGCTCTCCGGTTGCTAGGAAAGAACCACATCTGGCTGCAACCAGCCCCCTGTGACTTTTACATCACCGCATAACCTGATGCTCCCACATACTTCCTGCCATTGATGCCAGGACCTGATCTAGGCCAAGGGGCAGCCTCACCGTGGAGCGCAGGCCACGCTGTTTTCGTGTGGAAACTCGGATCTGTGAGCCAATTAAACCTTTCTTCTCCCTAAGTTGCCTGTGGTGGGTGTTTTGTTGCAGTGTCAAGTGCCCATTCTGAAAGTTCAAACTTCTACGAATACCAATGTACATCACTGCAGAGTTTAAATAAAGAGTTCGTTCACAAAAAAGTACTTGATGATGAAAAATAAATTACAGACAATTTGTTCTGTAAGGGAAATGCACTCAAAGTATATTTTAGAATGCAGTTTGGGAAGTTTTCTCTTTGCAGAATGGAAATGCCAGCTGCCTGTGTTTGCACATGCAAAGCACTTTGTGGCACTGCTTTTGTCACATCAGCAAGATTTCCAAGGGTGTGGAACACACCTGTCTGTACAAAACTAACTATGGTGCACATATGTCAAGTTCTTAATCTCTGCTAACTCGTCTATCATTCTAATAAATAATTCTCATGCATATTTAAAAAGTATGGCAGTGTCGTTTGCTTGCCAGCAGAGAAGACGTGTTTTATTTATCAGAACTAAGTACTGGAAATGCAGCTCTATTACCCACAGTTCAACGTGTACACTAATGAAGAGTTATGTTTGGCAGGGCACTGCTGCTGCAAAACGTCTTCCTTGCAGCCACTCTTGGGCCTTAGGCACACAGGGGACTCCACACAATAAGGATTCTGTAAATGCTCCTGGTCTAACAAAATCTGAGTTCATTTTTGCCTTCTGAATGAAATTCTTCTGAAGCACCAATTTGACTCAAAAAATAAAACTTGCTGTTGTTGCACATGGGGTATACATCTGCCTAGATTTGGTAAATGGGCAGAATGTACAAGGGATGGATTAAAATGAAGACAAGCAAACTTTAGAAGGTCTATAAAACTTTTATTTTAAAAATTACTCAACTGCAACATGCATTTGGCCAAACTTAAGAAATTTAAATTTGTGTCTGAATATTTTGAATGACTGTTGAGTGGCTTAGCAGCTCTCCTTCTTCCTACATTCCTTTCTTCCTTATTGTAATTGATCATTACTTTGCAGTAGTTTTGACTGTAAGTATTGATCTGATCCAACTGTCTCACTTTTCAGAGGATGGAATTACAGTTAGGAAACGAAATGGTTTAGACCTAGTTGACTGTTAAGTCTAGGCAAAGACAAAGATAGTGAAATCCTGCAAGACTTGGCACACACAGATCAGCTGAGAGTGTGGACAGAGGTTTGGTTGTAAGTTCATGGAGTAAGATAATTCATATTTGGCCTGCAAAACTCCACTTAAATGTGTGAAGCGTTTGGAAATGCATCTTCAGCTGGACATTACAAATAATGCAAAAGGTAGGGTTTGCCAGTTTTGGAATGAAGGGCCTTCCCTGATGATGAACTCCTGTACATTGGTCTGTTTCTGTAGATCATAAAACATGATGAAGAACATTCTGGAAGTGATCGCTGCTTTGAACTGAAGATTCTCCTGAAGAATCTAAAATCCAGCGATATCTCCTGACTCTCGCTCAGATAATCCAGGAGACGCATCCATTTCTACTATAACCTAAGTTTGTCATCTGGGACAACTCATTTATTGTCCTGGTTATATTATTCTGGCAATCACTTGTAACTGTGAATGCCAAATCACAATTTCGTATCATGCTTAATGTGTGAGTTTTACTATTACTAGTCACATAGCAGCCTTAAAAATGTTATTATTTTTAAATAATTGGCATTGTGGTTTGCTTGCCAGGGGAAAAGATTTGTTTTATTTATCAGAGCTAAATACTGGAAATACAGCTTAATTATGCACAGTTCAATATCTCGTGTCCATTAATGAACAGAGTTACGTTTGGCAGGGTACTGGTGCTGCAAAAACGTCTTCTTTACAGTCACTCTGGGCCTTAGGCACACAGGGGATTCCACATAATAAGGATTTGAATGTTTGGGCTGTGATAGCACATAACTATAACAGTAAAAACATCTCTCATGATCTCCTTGGAAATGACCTCCAAAGGCACATATTTCAAGATTCTCTCCCAATCCATACTGTGCGGCTTAACTCCTGTATCTAAATCAGTAGGACCTAAGGAGCTAAAAACAAAAAAAAGATAGCTAATAAAAGGACAGGACAGTTTGCCTTCTTAACCTTATTATTTTGGGCCAGTGAAAGTAGAACCTTAAGCCTCAATTGGCAGTAATAAGCACTCTGCTTTGTTGAAGGGGCTGGGATCTTTGTTCATAAGAAAATATGATCTTGCCCTTGAGAAATAATAAAAGGAATGAAGCAATAAGAGGAATTTCTGAGTCTTTGTAAATCCAGAAGTAATAGACAGAGAGAAGGAGGAAAGGTGAGGGAGAGAAGGAAAGAAGGAAGGAAGGAAGGGAAGCAGAAGAACAAAAGATAGAAAGAAAAGAAGAAAGAAAAGCTACAAAAGCATTAGACAAAAAAGAGATCTCAAAGAGGCTCAGTATCATAAAAGCATGAACTTCAGTGTTTGTTTTTCTCTAGTACAGTAACGGAAGTCAACATGTAAAGATTAGCTCAGAACTGACTTGATGGTACTGATCTCTATGAAGGATCTTTAGAAGGAAAAACATGATCTCTTGTGGTACCAGAAGACCCTGCCAGAAAGCATATTCAGTACTTGACTTTCAAATCAGCAACTTTTCATTAAATACCAGAACATGTTCAAACACGGCCTTGTCCCTAAAGCTGCTGTTACCTCTGTCTGCTCTCATTTCAGCTATTGCCTGCAAAATTGTCTTTTGCTTAATGGCTCCTGGGTCTTAACTCAGTATATTAATACACTATAATTAATTGTGATCACTTGTCATTTAGGAATAGGACACATAGAAAAATCATCGGCACACATGCACACAAATCAACGATCCATTTAGTTATAAATGCTTAGTGAAATGAGGAAAAATGAACAAATATCTGTTGATGAAATGTAAAAAACTTAAATACAGTACAGATATGGCTTGTAAAAAAGGAATGCAGAACTTTGTCTTTAGAAAATAGCTAGCACACGGAAAGGATAATCTTATTTCTTATTTGAACTGTGAGAAATAAACCTGGGAAAAGTTAGTTGGATCAATTAATAGAAAATATGCATGAATCTCACTGTTATGAAATATGGTAAAACATCATGCATATGGTGACTCAATGATGTACTAATGATTTGGTTATTAAAGTTAAATTTCCAAAGGCCCAACATTTAGCATCTCAGTATTAACACCTCCCTATTTCCAGGTTTCTCAGTGGAAAATAGCATTATCTCAGAATTAGGTGCTCAGAATTGTGCTTTCTGGTCGGCAAAGCCCAGAGGCAGCAGCATCCAATAAATCAAAGCCACACCCTACCTCCTGTGTTGCTATCTCTCACTTGCACTGATTTCTGTTCTTGTTTCTTCTATTAAAATGATCAAAGATAAGAAACAGCCTGCAGTATGTGATTTTCAAATACAAGAAAGTGAAGGATTTGAATAAATGTGAGAATCAGATGATCTGCCTTACAGGAAAAGAGATAAAATTATAGATGTGTATGTATAAATATAACTGATAGGAACCCTGGCAGTATTAGAACACTTAGTGAAAGCACACCTAGTGCAGTGGAAAATATTTCTCTCTGTGCCCCAGTACTCTCCCTCTGGAAGAGACACCCAGACACAACCCAGACCACGTCCCGCAGGGTCGCATAAGGAATGCCCGGCCAGCTCTTGCTGCTGTCAAATGCTGCTGGGACAGGGAGAGGTGGGCTACCATGCTGAATTCTTGCCATTTCAATCTGTCCACAACACACTCAAATTTCGCCTTTCTAGGGTACTCTTAGTCCAGCATCTTCTTTCCTCCCACTGCCACCATCCCCTCTTCAAAGTGAATGCAGCATAAAAGTGGCTGAGCAGTGTCAGCTACACAAACTCCTCTGAGTTCTTCACTGATTCATTTAGAGAAAAATATTTACTGAGCGCCTCCTGCCTGCCAAACTCTGTCCTAAGCACGCTGTGAATAATCACGAGTGGGAAAAGCAAAGATCTCTGCCCCGTGGAGCTGACATTCTGCAGGAAAATCACAAGGAACAATAGGCAAGTAAAATAGGTGAATTGCTGATTAGGAAAGTTTTAACTTTTATTGGGAAAAGTAAAACCAAAAAGTGAAAGGAAAAGAGATGAAGAATGCTGTGGTAAGGGCAGGATACGGAAGTCTTAATGGAGTGATGAGGACAGTTGTCGTAAGTGGGTACTCATTTGGTCAGGGACATTTGATTAAGACAGCACCCCAGGCAAAGGCAACAGCCTCTGCAAGACCCCAGGAGCTCTTGGTAGGGATGCTGCCCAGGAGGAAATCCCTGGGGAGCTCTCCGTGGAGGAGGGACCGCTCCGACTTACCTGTCAGAATGGTTATTCTGGCTGCAGTTATGAGATTCTAGAGTGGAGCGACAGAACGACAAGCCGAAGGCAGTGGAGTAAACTCAGTGAAAGGGAAGGATGGCTTAAACTCAGGTGACAGAAAGGAAGAGAGTGAGAAACGGCGGCATTCCAGGAAATGCGCGGTCACAGGAATAAACAGGCCAAATTCTGTTCTTTTGCGTCTATGAGAGGATTTTAATAGATTCAGAGTGGAGTTTTGACTTACGAGTTCTAGTTTCCTTACTAATAGCGTGTGGAAATAAAATCACCTTCATTGGTTTCTATCCTAACCATGAAATCCTGAATCTAATAAGAATTCCTGGGTCAACAGAATGTGGAATAGTTTTTCATTTGAATTGATCTCCCAGTTGCTACTGCAACAGGCACAATACTATCTGCAATATAAAAGAAGAAAGCACCAAAAGCCACTGTCTGTTTGAGTCAAGAGAAAAAGAGTTTAAATAAATAAATGCAGAGCCAGGCATGGTGGCACATACCTACACTCAGGAGGCTGAGGCAGGAGGATCGCTGAGTTTGAGACCAGCCTGGGCTACATAGTGAGTTTCAGGTCAGTCTCAACTACATAGTAAGACCCTGTCTCAAAAAAACTAAATAAATAAATAAATAAATAAAATAAAAAATAAACAAATGCAATGAAGTGTCATCATCACTGTGCTAGAAGACTGAGGGAGGCATTGGGGCACGGAAGGGCAGGTGGTCAGTGACAGGTGAGGTGGAAAGGGAAATCCAAGAACATTTGGGAAGCCTGCTGTGCCCGAAATAGTCTTGCAGGATGAATAATATTCTCCACAATTATCAGCATACTTTAGACAGGAGCATAGGAAGACAACCCAAAAACATGGCCTAGAAGCTACTTTAGGACAACTGTAGGCAACCTGGTGATTAAATCAGAAATTGTTGGAAGACAGCTCTCCCTTCCCTGGGTTTTGCACGTTCCTGTACATTAGGCAAAAGGCATTCATTGACCTTTTGTTCACAATTAGCTTTGCAAGGACCCTACTGTGACTACCAGCATTGGAAATGGAGTAGGTGATGGTGACTCATCCCCTATAGGTTTGTGTGCAGCACCAGAAGATACAGATCCCTCTCCTGGCACATACACTTCTTATGCAGTAGAAAGACTCAAATTAGCTGAGTTCACAGTAGCTCAGTTCTGCTGCAAGCCCTCTCTGCAGCACCCCAGGCTCCTTGTGACATCCTCATTGGGCTCAGTGGGGGTCAGCAAGACAACAAGTGTACCCCTGAAGCGCACATGGCTTACTGTGCCTTGAGCCCCCACAGCTCCTCATCTCACATGACATCAGACTGGAGTCCACACGAGCACCCTCATTTCTGCCATCCACTCAGAATTTAGGGTTCCCATGCTGTTACAGGATTCACATAACTTCCTGAGATGCTGTCAAACTCACAACTATGATTAGCACTGTAGGAGAACACAGGAGAGCCTGGGACAGAGTCCAGGCATATCTGACACAGAGTCTCCAGTTGTTCCCTCCAGTGGGGTCACAGACAGTGGCTACTGCTGCCAGTGCCAGCCTCAGGAATGCCCTGGGCCTCAATGTCTATGGTCTTTCCAAGGACTCTGCTGTGCAGATATGGAGGAGTTTCTCTTCAATTCTCAGGTCTCCCCAGCTAAAACATCAGGATGCAAAACCCCTCCGTAAATTACATCATTAGCCTATCTGTCATGATCCAATGCCACCGATGAAACAAAGGTACTTTAACCCTGTCACACATCCCAGAGCTTTAGAGATTACCTCCCAAGCACTGAAGGCAAAGGCCACACTTGGCTTTGCACCAGGTGAGGTTCTTCACCGCACACTCCATTCCCCCAGGGACTCAGGCTTTCAGAAAATGCACGTAAGACTTGCAAGACAACTTCTGAGAGTGCATTGAGGGGAAAATTTCAAAATCCTCATGGTTCTTCATAGGAATACAAAGAAGTACTTACAAAACCACCTGCCTAGAGACGATGAGCAGAATAAAAGACATGATTAGAGTCACTAGAACAGAAATAGATTTTAAAAAAACAGATGAGTTCAGGCCATGATGGAAGCCATGAATGCCCAGCATAGGAAAGAAATGAAAACCAGGAATGACCAACATAGGAAAGAAATGGAATCCATGAAACAGATTCAAACTGATATCCAGGAGATTAAAAACTCTACTGAAAATATACATAGCAGACTGACCCAATCTGAACACAGAATATCAGATATAGGTAAAAGGATGGCAGTCAGTGACCATGAAAAGAGAGATCTCTTAAAAATAGTAAGGGCCAAGAGAAATCAATCCAACAGCTCCTAGATGACACAAAGAAAAATATAAGATTGATAGGAGTCAATGAAAAAACAGGAGAAACTATAAATGACATAAAAAACTCTTCACAGAATTAATGATAGAAAACTTCCCCAAAAGAGCAAAAGAACTTCATATACAGATCAGTGAGGCATACAGGACTCCAACTAGTTATAATAAAAAAAAAATCTGCAGCTAGCTATATAATAGTCAAGATCTCAGAAACCCAACAGAAGACCAACATACTATAAGAAGTTAGAGAAAAGAAACAAATCACATGCAAAGGAAAGCCCATCAGAATCACAGCAGACTTCTCAACACAAATCCTCAAGTCAAGGAGAGCCTGGCGTGAGGTATTTGAAGCTTTAAAAGAAAACAACATCCAACCTAGGCTGATGTATTCTACAAAACTATCTTTCAAAATTGATGAGGAAATACCTTCATGACAAAGAACACCAGAGAATCTTCGTGAATACCAAATCAGCACTCCAAACAATTTTTTAAAAATATCCTAGAAAAATACAATGAAGATCACAACTTCATAAGGCCCAACAGAGCAAATTCAATAGGTAAGACATTAAAGGGAAAGAAAGAAAAATTAAAAAGAGCCAACAACAAGAAAATAACATGATGATGATAAGTTTACACATATCAGTTAATGTCAATTGGCTCAATTCACCAATCAAAAGAAATAGACTGGCAGAATTGATTAAGAAGCAAAACCCAACAGTATGATATATACAAGAAACACACCTACTTGAAAAAGAAACTCATTGAAAGTAAAAGGATGGAAAACAGTTCTCCATGTAAAGGAACCTGGAAAAAGGCAGGGATAGCTATTGTATTTACAAACAAAGTAAGTTTCAAACAAAAACTAATTAAGAGAGACAAAGAAGGCCACTACATCCTTGTTAATGGAACAATCCAAGAGGAAGAGATGACAATCATAAACATATATACACCAAATACTAATGTCCCAACTATACAAAACAAATATTAAAGGACATAAAACACTACATGAGCACAATACAATTGTAATGGGGGACCTCAATACCCCATTGTCACAAATAGACAGATCATCTAGACAAAAATATCAACAATGAAATACTAAAACTGAACAAAGCTTTTGAATAAATGGAATTAATAGACATCTACAGTGTTCCACCCCACAAAAATCAGAATATACAATCTTTTTGGCTGCACACAGGTCATTCTTTAAAATAGACCACATGCTAGCTCATAGAACATGTGTAAGTAAATGTGAAGGAATTGAAGTTATTCCATGTATATTATCAGACCATAGTACAATTAAACTGGAGATCAAAAGCATAAGAAATCATAAGAACTTCACAAACACATGGAAATTGACTAACACTCTCCTGAACAACCAATGGGTCACAGCAAAAATTAAAGAAGAAATTAGACAGTTTTTATAATTTAGTGATAATGCCATTACAACACACATGGATATATGAGATACAATGAGAGGAGTTTTATGTGGGAAATTCATAGTAGTGAATACCCATACTAGGAAAACACAGTGAGCTCAAATAAACAACCTAATACCAAATCTTAAGCTCCTAAGAAAAAAAGAGCAAGAGAAACCCAAAGCTCATACAAAGGAGAAAATTATAAAGATCAGAGCAGAAATCAATGCAATGGAGACTAACAGAATGATACAAAAAATTAATGAATTCAAGAGTTGGTTTTTTGAAATAAATAAAATAGATTAAACTTGTAGCCAAGCTTATCAAAAAAAGGAAAGAAAAGGCTCAAATTCATTCAATTAGGAATGAAAAAGGTGAAGTCACAACAGATCCACCAGAAAGCTGGAGTATCATTAATACCTACTTTGAGAAACTGCGCTCTAAAAAAAATGGAAAATACAGAAGAAATGGACTGACTTCTAGATATACATGAATTACCCAAGTTGTACAAAGAAGATGTAAAAATTCCAAACACTCCAATTACAATCAATGAAACTGGAAACATAATTAAAGATTTACCAACAACAGACAAACCCAGGTCCTGATGGCTTCACTGCTGAATTCTACAAAACATTTAGAGAAGAACTATTGCCACTACTATATAAACTTTTCAATGAACTTGAAAGGGAAGCAATACTTCCAAATTCATTGCAGGAAGCAAGTGTTGCTTTGATTCTAAAATCAGGGAAAGACCAAAAAGAGAACTACAGGCCAATCTCCCTAATGAATATAGAAGCAAAAATCCTCAATAAGATACTGGAAAATAGAATACAGAGAGTCATCAAGAAGATCATACATGCTGACCAAGTCAGATTTATCTCAGGGATGCAAAGATGTATGTAAATCAATAAATGTAGTACACTATATTAACAGAGTCAAAGATGAAAACCATATGATTTGACAAAGAATTTGACAAAATTCAACACCCATTCATGATAAAACAAAAATGGCAGAAAATTAGAATAGACGGTCTTTGTCTAAATTTGATAAAGGCTATCTATGAAAAAGCAACAGCCAATATCATACTAAATGGTCAATAATTGAAAACCTTCGTGATAAAATTAGGAAGACAAGGATGTCCACTATCACCACACCTGTTCAATTCAGTTCTGGAAACATTAGCCACAGCAATCAGACAAGAGAAAGAAATAAAGGCAATAAAGATAGGAAAGGAAGAAGTTAAACTGTCATTATTTCCTGACAATATGATACCCTACACAGAACGCCCCCAAAATTATCCCAAAAGATTTCAAGAGTTAATTCATAGATTCAGTAGAGTAGCTGGATACAAGTTCAACACTCGAAAATCAATAGCCTTCTTGTACACAAATAACAGACTCACTTGGAAATTAGGGGAACAATTCTTTTCACAATAGCATCTAAAAAAATGAAATATCTAGGAATCAATCTAACAAAGGAAGTAAAAGACCGCTACATTGAGAACTACAACACTCTGAAAAAATAAATCAAAGAGGATATAAGAAAATGGAAAGACATCCCTTGTTCCTGGGTAGAAACAATATAGTGAAAATGGCCTTACTTCCAAAGCTTCTGTAAAGATTCTATGTAATCCCAATTGAAATCCCAACAGTATAGTTCACCGAAGTAGAAAAAACAATCCAAAAATTCATTTGGAATCAGAAGACACCTAGAATAGCAAAAGCAATTCTAGGCAACAGAGACATGGCAGGGGGTATCACAATTTCCACCTTGAAACTATACTGCACACCCACTGTGATAAAAACAGGATGGTACTGGCAAAGAAACAGACCCAAGGATGAGTGGAGCAGATTAGAACATGCAGAACAACTCCTGACACATTCACCTAGCTCACCTTTGAAAAAGGAGCCAACCATCCTCACTGGAGGAAAGATAGCCTCTTTAATAAATGGTTTTGGCAAAACTGGATTTCAACTTGCCAAAGATTAAAACTAGACCCATATCTTTCACTGTTCACTAAACTAAAATCCAAGTGGATTAAATATTTAAATATTAAAACAGAAACACTGAACTTGCTGGAAGATAAGTTAGGTAAAACTCTCGAACACATCGGCATGGGAAAAGACTTTATGAACAAATCTTCAGTAGCATGGGAACTAGCACAAAGAATCAATAATTGGGATCTCATCTCTTTTAAAAGCTTCTGCACTGCAAGAGAAATCACTAACAGAGCTAAGAGACAACCTACAATGTGGGAAAACATTTTTTACCAACTGTTCTTCAGACAAAAGTCTACTATCTAGAATATATAAAGAACTAAAAAAAAAATCAGACCCCCCCCAAATATAAAGACCCAATTCAAAAATGGGCACAGACATTTCTTAGACAAAGAAATAAAAGCAGCAAATAAACATACGAAAAAAAATGTCCAGCATCACTAGTCATTGGAGAGATGTAGATGAAAACAACACTGAGATTCCACCTTATTCCAGAAAGAATGGCTGCTATCAAGAAACCAATCATTAGCAAATGCTGGCAGGGTTGTGGGAAGAAAGTAACCCTTATTCATTATTTTTGGGAGTGCAGACTGGTGCAACCATTGTGGAAATCAATATGGAGATAAGCTCAAAGAACTAGGATTAGAAGTTCCATTTGACCCAGCTAGTCCCCTGCTGGGTATCTTTCCAAAAGAATTAAGAGAATCACATTGCAGTGATATATGCTCACCCATATTTATTTTTTTTTCTCTCATTGAGTTTGTAGCAGCACAGTTTGTAATAGCTAAAACTTGGAAACAGCCCAGTTGCCCATCAACTGGAGACGGCATATGTAAGATGTAGTTTTTTTTTTAAATAAAATGGACTACTACTCAGCCATAAAGAATAAGGAACTAGAGATATTTATAGCTAAGTGGATACATATTGAGGCCCTACTCTTAAGTGAAATTAATAGGACACATATGTGTAAATACCAAATAGTTTCTCTGGTATAAAAATCTAAAAATGTAAATAAGGATCAAAATATATAATTGATATTGTGTAATAGGAAGAAAAGTTCTAAAGGAGTGGGGGAAAAGTAAGAAGGGAAAGGAAAACATATGAGATAATGAAAAACATGGAAACAATACCTTTGTAAGTAGGGAAGCGAGGAAGGGGTAAAGGGAGGGCAGGGTTATGGGGAAAAATGAGAACCAAGATCTGTCATGCAAAGGTACAAGATCCCAAAGATGAATGTAACTGTTTTGTATACCTAAAATGTACCAAAAACAAAAAAAAAAAAAAAAAAAAAAAAAAAAAAAATCTGCCTAGAGGTGAAGGTAAGCAGGAACGCCACTGTGTATTTGTTTCATGGCTGGCTGATGGGTTGAACTGTATCCATCAGCCCATTGCAATTATGTTTTCAGCACCAGCATTCTGTGTTAGAAATATGCTTTTTGCTGGGGATTTGACTCAGTGGTCCTGCTGCCTACCTCGCAAGTACAGGGCCCAAGTTTGATCCCCGGTGCCAAAAGAAAGAGGAAAAAGATGCCAGGTGTGGTGGTGCATGCCTGTAATCCTGGCAATCGGGAGGCTGAGGCAGGAGGATCGCTGTGAGTTCGAGACCGACCTGGGCTATACAGTGAGTTCCAGGTCAATCTCAACTACATAGTGAGACCCTGTCTCAAAAAAAAAAAATGAGGAAAAAGAAATATGCTTTGTCTTAAGTGTTTCCTAGCGCTTCATAAATAGAGGCAAAGACTGTTTAGAGATTAAAATGACAGGTTCAGGAGCTTTTGGAGAAAGTGTGCTAGAAAACTAGAGGGCAAAAGCAAAAAAAAATGTTGGCACGAAAGAGGTTGATTAAAAATCTAAATTGTATCAGCTGGTTCCAGAAATTCTACCTCTAGGTGTTAATAAATAAAAAAACAGGTCCAGAGTAACAGACAACAAAGAAAATATTTAGGACATGAAGGAGGGAGAGCCAACATTGCAGAAGAACGTGATAAAGGATTGAGTTGTTAGTTTAAGACTTTATGAGTGTGAGTGGTCAGGCAAACTAACAATGGTTTAGATTCTGCTTCTTAGATGAGTTTGTTGAGATGAGTCAGGTAATAAATAAATGATAGCCAGTGTAGTTGGTAAGTGATAAGAACCTAGATGAGATCAACTATCATAATTTATTATGTCAATCTCAAAGAAGGAAGGTATAGAGAGGTATTTGTTCTTTACAGGCAGTGGAAAAGATATCTCTCTTTTCTATGTTATGAGAAAGTTTTAACAGCCTTGGCTTGATTTAAAGGAAAGCTCTGGAAACTAGGAAACAAACCAAAGCTTCAAAATAGAAACATGGTAAGTGAAGAGAAGGGAGAGTAGGAACTCTTTGAAAAATCAGAAGAGAAATGCAGGAAACCTGTAGAAATGTAGGAATGTTTGCCAACAGACAATTCATCTTAAACAACAGAAAATGGTCACCAGTGGTCTTATGGTTACTTGTGTGTGTCAACTTGATGAGCCACAGCTGCATGGATATTTGGTTAAGCATTAGTTTGAATGCTCCCATGGTGTTTCTGTGGATGAACAACTGAATTGGTAGACCAAGGACAGAAGATTGCACAGCCTACTCTCAGTGGTCCTCTTCCAGTCTGTTGAAGACCTGACTAGAACAGAGGCCTCTGTATGGGAGGATTTTCTCTCTCTCTGACTGCGTTTGACTTGGGACACAGCCTTAACAAGCCCTGGACTCCTATTTACCCTGGAGCTCCACCATCAGCTCTCCTAGCTCCAGCTTGTTAACTGCAGCTCTTGGAGCTGCTTGTATGGGTTCTGTTTCTCTGGGAAACCCAGAGTACAATGAGACATCATTGGTGGGACAAATAAAAGAGAAATTTTTTAAAAGATAAGGGTTTCAGTGCCTATGTCATCCCAAGAATGGCGGGCAGAATGGATGGCTATTACAGTTTTCTAAATTCCCAAAGCACACGGTCCCCATGCAGACAGAGCCTTACTGAGTTTGCAGAGATTAGTCTTTGTCATCTTCAAACAGGACCACTCTAGAAGCTCTATTTAGGAGTTTCTCAAAGGATTAAGTAGTTTCCTGAAGTTACCTCTTAATGTAATTATCTGACCCAGGACAGTGGTTTCCTCAGGCATCAAAAGGCAGCAGGATGGCAAGTTCAAACCCTGCCTGGCCACATTAACCAAACTGTCTCAAGATAAAATCAACCAATGAATAAATAAGTAAACACAGAATCAAAAGGCCAGGGATGTCACTAGCCGGACTTTGATTTTTAGACTACCCCCCAAAGAAAGTGGAAAGTACCGTGGTCTGACATGGAAAGGACATAAGTGTCACCTGCGTGTGAGAAGGAGCTCTGCTCTCAACAGTCAGTGCCATGAGGGGCACAAATGTGTGGATCATGACACCCACCCGAAATAATAAAACCAAAGCAGAATTCAAGAGTATGTCGTGAAATAGATCACAATGAGAGGTACTTTCCTTAAGTAGGCTGTTATTAAGGAAATGGAACCACGCGTCTTTCTAAATCCTTTGTGTTTTTCTTTTATGTCTTCCTGTATCTGAGAGCCACGGTGTTGTTTTTTTAATTATAGGACTGTGTGACTTGGACGCTGAGATGTGTGATCCCTAAGGACGTCTGGAGCGCAAGCTGCCTGTTAGGCATCAGACTGAGGACAAGGCTTCATTTGTAGGCTTCTCCAAGGTTGGGGTGTTCCTGAATATATTCAGAGCTTCAAGGAGGGCTTTCCAGAAAGAGAAAAGAGCAATGGGAGGATTAAGAGCCAAGGTTTAATGGAGTTCTTAACCTTTGTGAGTGTGTGCGAGCTTGTGCGCCACAGCCCTCTAGCAAATCCTATGATCTTCTTAGTAGGATAACTCATTAAAATGTGGAGGGCTACAAAAGGATCCAAATAGACTAAAATATCCTTGCCCATTTTTTTGAGTTATGATACAGTAATATCCATTCTTCTTCATTAAGATGATAAATGATGAGCTAAAGGGAAAGCTCCAATAAATGCCAAATTTTAAAGCAGTAGTCAGCGTATTTTCAGACATCTCCGATGCCTGTAACATGATATGAAAGTATTTGTAAGTCCTGTGGATAACAAAAGTCATGAGTCTCATTAACACTTCTGGAAGTGTTTAGCTTGCAAGTGAAGTAAGTGATGAGTTTCACTGAAAAGTTAGGAAGCACAGACATAAATTTTCCCATATAACACATGAATCCCATCAGTTTTATGCCCCACCACCAAAGAAGTTAAAAAGAAAGATTGATGGAGCCTATTCCATCCCAGATATTGGACTCTGAAAGACAAAAATGATTGAGAACTTTTCTTGGTTTCGGGAAGGTTCAAATCTAGCACAGTAACCTAGGCCACAAATGGCAATATGGATAAGACAATCATCATGTAAAATCAACAAGAGGAATACTATATATCCCAGAATTTCTATTTGATACTTATGCACACTGTGGACATATGCAGTAAAGAGTGAGACATTTGTGGCATACAATCAGTAACAGAAATGTGGAGTAAGACACCCACTGTAAAGTTAAGAACAGAAATATTTCAGGATGCAAAGTTTGTACTAGACAGCTATTCAAGAAGTGTGGAACTGGAGAAACTGGAGCAATTATACTATTATATTATTCTTAGTAAAAGTATGAAAATGTAAGAAATTAAATAATTTATAAATAAAAGGACAATTACATATAATGAGGTAATGATAAAAAACATATGTAGGGTGATAAAATATACTTCATTGAAGTATTCAGCCTTTTGATTACCTTTCTTACTAAAGTACTTCAATTTTTATCACCGTATTCCTAGTACAAACTGCTTTCTGGAGAATTCCATTCTCAGAATGTGGTTACTAGTGTTGATCTATTTCTTTCACTGACGTTAGATTCCAAGAAGCCTTAGAGAAAAGAAATGTTTGATCTGTTTTCCCCCATGATTTTCGGGCTTGTTTTAGGAGAACACTGCTAGAAATATTGTTTAGAAAAGTGGATCTACCAGATATAAAGTTTTTTTTTGTGTGTACTAGTCAGGGTGGAAACACAGCAAGAATAAAGACCCTTGAAAAGACAGAGGCTTCACATTCCGAATACTTATTTCTTGTTAGCACAAAACTGGAAGGTGAGGAGCGTTACCCAGAGCCTCCAAGACCATGCTTCCTGGAGGAAGGCTGCAGAGATTTGAGCTCCTCCCATCTTTGCATCTTTGGGTCTTTTGCTTTTTGCCCAGCTCTGGAGAGAAAGCATGGGAGATGGCATAGGATGCATACGTCTAGGACTGGAATCAGGAGTGCATCCTCTGCCCGTGTTGGATGTGTCAGACTCAGCCTCACTACTCCTCTTACATGCAAGGAAGACTGGGATGTAGATAGCTGTGAGTGAGTAGAGCTATATCTGTACAAATTAACAACAGGTACCTGAGCTGATTTTCAATTGGCTTTTAAATGTGATCTTTGCAAAGTGCCAGTGTCAAAATCACTCGAGGAATAAGAAAGAATATCTTCATGTTTGATTGAATATATCTCCTCTTTAAAAGATAAGATGGGGGGGTATGAGTATGTGTTGGAAGTTCAGATGCTCAAAATTTGAATACGCTCTCAGTAAAATCTCCCCACTCCAACATATTCAATAGCATTGCCATACACATCCTTCATAAACTGTGATGGTAGTTCTGATTCCAGGAAGAACTGGCTGCAGAAGACAAGTTACTTTAGCTGCAGCATGGTTACACATGTCCAAGGTTACATAGCACATTGATGTAATAGATCATATGTTTAAGTGGATAAACGTAATATATTAAACAGGTAATTGCCTTAACATTACCAGTATGTGGCTTCATCTATTGGAATCATGCGTGCAAAGAACATATGTACAAAGTAAATTGAAGTTTTAAAGTCTGGCCAAAATTACTTATAAAATCAGATTTGCCAGTAAATATGGATATGTATTTTGCCAATTAGATTCTCTAAAAAAATAAAACAACTATTTTTGTAGGGACATAATCAATAACTTGGAACAGAAATGAAGTACAATAATCATAATGGTCAAAGGCAGGAATAAACACGCATCTCCTGTGTGGTCCCTGGGTTGTTCTCCTTTCCCAGGGCTGGGGACCAAATCCAAAGGGCAGCACAGCAGACCCCAGGTTCCATGTCCAGCATCAACTGAGGGAAAGGAAAGAAAATCCACCCTTCCCACAGGTGCCTGCCAACCCTGTCTAAGGCCCAGCAATCTGAGCAAGTCCTTAGTTCTGCTTTACAGAGATCTACTCTTGTTCTGGAGAATACTGTTCTCATAGATGTTAACGAAGATATCTGCAATCCAAAGGGACCCCATGCAAAAATGACTAGGAATGTGGCTGTAATTCCTTCTTGAATATTCACAATGACCCTAGGTTCCCAGAAGGGCTATCAACCAAGAGGAAAAGTGTGCCCGTGTGCGCACACACACATGCACACACTTTCATGCTCATTTTCTCTCTTCATGTTGTTTCTAAGGAAGAACTGGCACTCTGATGAACAGTTTGTCTACCTGTAGTCTGTAGTTCCCTCCCTGAAGGACTGCAACACTTAGCTGCACTTTTCCTCTGAGGCCTTTGTGTGTGACGCCTTCCCCTGTGCACAGCTGTTCACATCCAGGAAATGAATGGACACCATCTCTCCGATGTGTGGAGGCTGCTTCTTAGTTGTTGATAGGGCATTGTCTAGATGTTCTCCCAAGGCCTCCTGCCTTCTCTGACATGGCTGAATGTGGATTGTGTGACACTGGAATTGAGGGCTGTGATTACTGAACCACATGTGAGTGGTTGGTTTGGCACCGCCCTAATCCCTGTAGTCTGGATGAGATGAAAGGAATGGAAAAATACTGTTAAAGTCCCTGTTCCTTTCACTGTCTTCTGCCACCATGAACTGTGCCACCCTTCAATGGACCCGGCTGATTATCAACTGAAACCTCTGCAGATGGTAAGCCAAATAAGCACTTCCTGCTTTAATTCTGGGTGCTGGGTATTTTGTCTCAGCAACCAGAGAAGAGTAACTAACGCAGCAGTCATTCAGGCTTTTCTCTGGGATCGAATTGCATGATAGCTCTCCACATCTGATTCTCCAGCACCATACCACCCATGAATTCTAATACCTCACCATGATCTCCCTCTTGCTCTACCAGTCTGCTGAAACTCTTAATAACATACTCATGGCATCCTATCTCCGAGGCCAGAATGATTTTTCTGTTTTTTCCTTGTTCTCTCTATACTTTATCTTTTCCTGGCCCCCATAACAGATGCTTTCAACCCTTCTCAGGCACCTCTACTTAATCATCATTTTCAGTGTTTACTCTCTAGATGCACCTGTCTTTTCCTTTGTACTTTCTCACTTTTCTCATCTACTCTCACGTCTTTATCAGTCTTATTCATGGAAATGATTCCTCTCCAGTCCAAACATCTGCTTCCCCAAGGCCAAGGCCTACAATCAATCATCCAAGTGCTAGACATATTCTCCTGGTGCCACCACTGCAACCACAAACCTCTCAAGACCCCAGGAAACCATGCATTCTTCCTTATTATGTTTTAGATCATAGCGTCTCCCCTAGAGCTTCGTGTGTTAGAGGTGGACGATTTGGAAGGTGTTGGGGTTGCAGGCCCACAGGGGTCGAACTGACTTTAGGGCTGGGGCCTGGTTGAAGGCGGGTGTCCGGGCGAGTAAATAAGAAGGCTGTATCTTCCTCCTTGACGCCTCCCTTACCCCTTCCTCTCCCCCAGATGCTAAGATGTGAGCTGCTTTCCTGCTTCTGCCTTGGAGGCAGCCAGCTACAGACTGAAACCTTCAAAACTGTGAGCCAAAATAAGCCCCTCCTCCCTGACGTTGTGGGTGTTGGGTACTGCGTCTCAGTGAAGAGCAAAGGGCCTAAGAGGCTTTCCCAAAGCAAACTCCTCCTTTTAACCTCTCTTTCAGACATTGCTCTGTGCGCTCAGTAAGGGACACAGAGCTTTATTTTTGTGATTTTCCACTGGGAGCCATAAAAGTCTATGGAGTCTAAAACTACAATCCTCTTCAGTCTACCTAAACTATGACGTTTACTGCAAATCTTCACAAATTCTTGTGTGGCCTGTGGGCCTTTCTAATTCATCTCAGTGGAAGCACCAATGCTCCGCCCTTAGTGTTTTAAAGGGACAAGGTCATTCTTCAAGTCCACTCAATTAACTCTGAATACACATTCCGCGGTCGAACACTTCTCGGGTGGATTTGACCTCTCCTCCCAGCTCACACCCATGGCTCCCCAGTGAATACCCAATAATCCAGCCAAAGAGGGCCCTTCATTTTTCTCTTTTGAGATATCACTCATGCCTCACCCATTCTCAGGAATTCCTGCTGCCCCCTTCTCCCTTCTCAGACAGCAGGGCAGAGCTCACTTATCCCTAGAGACCACCTGCTCAAGTTTCACCTCCTTCCGACTTCTCTTCCCTAATCCTCTCCGCCATTTTAAAACCTTTATGTAAGGGCAATTAGTTGATTGTGTCTTGTATTTCCAATACAATGCACCAACTATACACAGCCTAAGCTTCCTGGGTGACTTTTTTTTCTATTTGCACCTGGGGCATGAAACAAAGAATGATAAACAAAATATTATTCAGTAAATGTTTTATAAATCTATAAGTCTTTTGCTTTATGCATTCAAATTCTGTTATCCTAGGCTTGAACTCGGCTTTAAAAACTTTTTTAAAAACTGTGATATATTTCTTTAAACAAGGACTAGAATCTTTCCCAATACATTTAAGTTGTATGAATAATGTTTAAGAATCTGAGAAGAAATCTAATGAACAAAATTAATTGAAAGGTACTACCAAGAAAAGTATTTAATATCTAACTGGCAGAAAATGTGTGTAACAGAAAGTTTAGAAGTGAGAAAAACACCTTTCTTTTTTAGATGTAACAAACATTTGCTGCCTCTGCTAGTTTTAAAGTGGTACTGAGAGATTAAAAATTTTAAAATGTGAGAGTCAGGCTCCCTATTCCTGCTTTTATTTATTTTTTTATAGGCCCTCTATTAGTTTTGCTGCCAAGAAAACCTGTGTTGTTTGGGGTCAGGAATTTATTTAGAATCTTAAAATTTACCACTGATCTCCCATGTGTTGCGTACATTAACTCTCATGACTGAGTCGGTAGTATCTGGAATCAAAATATGCATCAGTTCAAAGGTTCTGAGCTCTGGGGGTTTAACGTTCTGGGTTATTATGATGTAGAGCTGGTGGGGGTGAGGGACAGTAGGCAGTGGTTGGAGTTTATAGGTGAGGGCAAGGGACATAGCTCAGTGCAAGGACCCTGGTTTCAATTGCCAACAACACAAAAGAAAACAAAACAGCTTTGTTATGTCTGAAGAAAGATGCCTGATTTTCCATAGCTCAAGCATCTCATTCTGTTGTCAAGGCAATGTCTGCATGCCACGTGACCGGAAGCCCTCAGAACCAAACACGGAAGAGACACAGCTTCAGCAGGGACCGCGTGGCAGCCACGGCAAAGACACTGCCTGGAAAGTAAAACAGGAGCTCTCCCAGGGACGGTGGAATCCACTAGAACAGCAACTGCTCCGCGAGATGCAAAAGTGAGCGTGAGTCCCTGGAGATTGTCCCCGGGTGAAAGAAGACTTAGATTTTCACAATTATGGATAACATTATAGCAAAATATATCAGAGACTTAAACGTCTATGGACATAAACAAACCTAATTTTTGTACCACTGGTATTGGACAAAGCAAACAGAATTTTATAGCTATTCTGATTTTCTACAATTCAACAGATTTGCTAAAGCTCAGTAGTATTTCGCCCTAACTTCCTTTAGTTCTGTCTCATTTTGTTCCTTTTAAAGCAAGAGGACAATACTCCCCAATTTTACCTATATTTTTTTCTACTCTAAAAGTACTGAAAATACTAATTTAAAAGTACAAACGATAGCTTAGATTTCTTAAGGTTCATTTTATTTGTCTAATTTTAATTGATGAACATCTTGGTGTTTAAATGCCTTCCTGAAGCTTCCTCTCTCTTATGTGGAAAAGCAAAGGCACACACTCCCCTTTCAAGTCTCACGCGGCAGAAGGCGTCAGATCTTCTGTAGTCTATATTTACAGCACAGATGCTGAATAACACTTTTGAAAGTCCTTTTTCCAAAAGTAGATTTTTAAGTCTTCAATGCATGCTTTGATGGGCTAAATAAATCAAAGCAAAAAATATAATCACTGATTCCCTCTCCTCCTCTGTAAAGTCCAGGTTGTGAGTCGGGGTCAAGGAGCCATATAAAATTTGCCACGTAGAGGAATGAAGATGTTGGCATTCCACAAGTAATGACCCAACACTTATTTCTTTCCCAGGGCCGAAGCAGTTCATCTATGACTTGCCTGTGTTTCACAGGCAGGCTGAAGCACGAATTTGATCTGTCCCTGGGTTGGAAATGTGCCCCAGGGGAGGGAACAGACCCAGCTCAGAATGGGATCCGGTCACACCTGGATGTGGCCCAAGGCTGCTCAGAGGAGGAGGAAGACTCTGCACTCAGGGTGCAGAAAGAATGAGCTTCTGTACTCTCTATTGACAGAGGTGGCTGTGAGCCTTAAAAACACCCTCTCAGGAAAGCTCCTGGGACCTCAGTGATTCTCCCATATGCCTAAGGCCAGGGTGAACACTTTGACTAGGTGTGAATTAAAACCTTGAATGCTGGTGAGCAGAGAAGGGGGAAATGATGGAAACTTCCCTTCCTGTCTCTGCACTTACCTTCCAGATAGCACTGTTTATCATTCCAAACACAGAAAATCTCGTGTAGAGAAAATGTACAGCTAGATTCTCATTAAAAAAAAAAAAACAACTAGATTTCTTAAAGTAAAAAACAAAAACAGAAACTTGAGTATCAAACAATAGGGTAAATGCTTCTAAGAATTCATCAAAGAAATATTTAGCTATAAAGGAGGGATTTAAAGTTCAATGAAGTATAGAGCTGATGCTGTCCCTAAAATGCGTTACCCTGGTTAGACTTGCAGCCCTGACTCCTTGCTATAGTCCTTAGTCCTGTCAAGCTGTTGTGGTCCTCTCAAGAATATGCCAGAATATGGGAAAAGATAAGATGTGCTCCAGGGAAAAAAATGACTATCTTGGAATCTGTTAGACCAGATGATTAAAAAGTCACGCACTGCATCTGGAAGATAAGAAATCTGAAATAACCACAAGACTAAAATGTTAATAGTTTTGTTTTAAAGCCTGTGAGCCTTTGAAGCTTGCCGTCTTCCAATTTCTGCTATTCGTAAATCCATTACACGTTGTGCTTTCATTAAAACTTTGCAAGTGAATTTTCCTCTTGTCTTAAACTACAACTCTATTTGTATCTTCCCTTGCACTGCAGTAAACCTGGTAGGTAAAATGTCACACAATTTGCTGGGGCCGACAAACCCTTTCTTCTCTTTAAGGTTCTGTACTCTTTAAAGCTTCTTTCAGATTTTACTCACATGGTTTTCATAACTGATTTCTTCACCTCCTCTTTACTATATTTCCAAGGTTTTGTTTTATCTGCTTCCAGTTCTCTGTTTCCTTAGCTTTTTTCTAGTCGATACCATCTTCTTCCCAAATCCAGTGTTCTCTAAAGATCACCCCTACGTCGGTGCAGTTCACCATCTTTATTTTTTTATATTTTCCTCATAACTTTCTTGAGCTCTGACTCTGCTCTGCAGGCTGGACAGAGCTCCCTGAAGGTTTCATCAACAAATCAGAATGAGGATGTCTGAAAGGGCATCTGGAGGGACCTCCTCTCACCCACAATTCCTTCTGCTTGTCCTCTCTCGAATTGGGGTTCATATCCTCTCAAGCTCAAGCCGTCCTTTGCGAATCCACGATCTTCCAGTCAGAAGGAAGACAGTGAGTGATTTCTCCAGGGCCGTTCTTGAATATTTTGTGAGGCTACTCAAATCCCAACATACTGTGCTATTCATGTATATGTATGTCTGTCTGTATGTACATATATACTCCACAATGCTGAAAATTCTATGAGCCCTATACCATGTCTTCCTAACACAGTGCTCCTACTCAGCAAGTTTCAGATGTTTGTGGCCCAAGTAAGTGCATTTAAAATTAAGGTAATTCTGTTTACTCAGAAAACCCCTCCTAGGAAGGATAACTAACTCAGAGCTAACATCCATTCCAAGTGATGTGCACCTCAGTCTGTTCTAAAGTGTGATAATCATGCTAACTCCACGGTTAGAAACAACTGAGGGAAAGAGCTGGCCTGCATTCTGCGGGATTCACTGCAGGGCAGAAACCAGGGAAGAGCTAGAGCAGTAAATCAGAACCGATCTTCTGGCCCAGGTGGGTAATATGAGTGTGTGCTGAAGCTCACATAACTGATTTTAAAGAAAATGACCCACAGTTTTGAGTCCTTGCTGATCCCCGCGAATGGCAAGAACTCACAGTTCAACACAAGCTTGGCGGGTCAGGATTCCTCCCCTCTAACTGGGACTCTCCACTGCATTTTCACCAGTGATGATGAGACACTCTTTGCTGGAGGGGAAAGTAAACACTGTGTCAATGTCTGTATGAAAGGGATCAGGAACAGGATCATACGGCAGAGTGGGGTGAGAGGGAGGGCGCTGTCACCTCCTGTGTGTGTGTCAAAAGTACAAAGCCTGAAGCAGGAATTCCATAAAGAGCAAAGGCTTCAACGGAACTGACAGTAGTTGAGGAGGCAATTATTTACCTGAATAAACATCAAGTCACAGGTCTAAATTCACAAGACACTTCATGACAGCATGCTGAGCACTTACTTGAGAATAAGGTTTTGGTAAAACAAAAGCATTCAGTTTTTCAGATTGTAAGTTTTCTCCATTAAATGTTTTTAAACCAAGAGCACATTACCTTTCCTCAGTTATTTTCCAACTATGAACCACTGCTATAAAGAACAGTGCATCCACATTATAAAAATTAACCTTGGTTTTCAGCAGCAGCAAAGAGGTCTGTGTCATTGCATGGTGCTGGCTGTGTGCTGTTGTTATATACAGGACATCAGCACATGTGACATTTAGGAAAAGATGAAATGTCTGAAATGCTGTTTCCATGGCAATGGTTGGCAAACCAGGACACAGGAATGTAATATACTTAGATATTTTTAAATTTGAAGGAAGGATTTTGGACTTTTAGATGCCAAGTAATCAAAACAGATTCTTCTTGTATAAATCATTATTTGAAAGAAAAAGAGAAAACTTATTGCCATTTTGTGACCTATAGTGAAATTTTCAAATTTATACCTAGAAGAGTAAGTCAAACAAATTTCAGTCTGTCTACTTCCACTATGTGGTCCATAGCACAACAACTGCAGGACCATGGAGCAGACAGTTGCACTGACTATGTGAAAGTCAAAGACTCTGCTACATGAATTAGCATTAGAATGTGAATTAATAAATCCACAAGACACTGAAATAAATAATAAAAAATCAGTGCTTTTCTAGTAAAAAGAAAAGACAAAGACTACACAAAACGTAGTACAACTCAAATATGTATCAAAGAATGCAAGCACGTGCCTATCAAGCTATAGTTATAGAACTAAGACGAGATCATCACTCCAGTCGTCACAGAATAAGGCACAATTAGCCTGGCCCTGAGCAGGGATGAGAGATTAGAAGAGGTGGAGATGCAGGTAAGTATATTTCAAAAATGGTCTTAGATTACAGACAAAAAAGAAAGTGGCACATCTGAGAAATGGTTTAATTGGAGGAAAATAAAAGAATGTGATACAGAAGAGAATCAAGCCTGAGGATATATAGCCAATGAATCTCAGTTATGCCGAAACTAACTGAACTGAGTTGAAATGAATTGATGGGTAGGGTAGTGTTTATTCATGAAGTCTTGGAAATCCAACTCTAGATTTTAGAATTTACTCTCTTGGCGGGCAATTTGCCATTTAATACACACTTATTGTACTGCTTAGGATAAGTCAAGAATTTCCAGGAATTCAAGGTAAGTGCGATATTTTTTGTGCCTTTCCTGCCATCTTGGTTGGAGATTCATGACAGGGATGTAGGCCAGTGCTGCCTGGCCTAATTCTAAAGAATCAATAAGGCTTAGACAAGGAGGGGATAAAAGAACACAGAAATAGGTGTCTGTGGCCTCAAAGCAGAGGCCTAGAATACCCTGAGCATATTAGCAGTGCCTTTGTTTTCCTTGGACTTTCCAAGGAATTTAGCCTTGAAAATTCTTCCCCAAACCTTCCCACTCACAGCTCTGTTGGGACAGTTCTTCTCCCAAGGTGAAAGTTTGAATATGGGGAAGACTACAAGTTCAATGAGGCAGAATATAAAATGAAAACAGCAAGAGATGATACAAAGATAGGCATAGGCTGGATCATAGGAAGGTTTGGTGCAAAAATTCTGGGACTCTATCCCAGACCACCTCTGATGTGCTGACTATAAACAGAAAAGTGGCACAGGTACACCTACTCAAGACACGAAGGCCCTATCAGTAAGAAGGCCATGCACATACACAGCAGGCAAGTAACGAGGGCCAAACAGCTTAGTGGTGGATGGCACAGAAAGGAGAAAATAGAAGAATTCTGAGGGTAAAATGCACGAAACACAGTGGCAGTGGTTAGAAAGAAGACAGAGATTTACTTGGTGTCTCCTGGATGATGCACATTATGGTAGGAGTCAAGGATACACAAGGAACAGAGCAGACATGCAGTTGCATTCTACTGGGAATGAGGTTTGGGGAAAGAAAATACAAGAGCAATAATACTAAGTCCAGTTTGTCTTATCGGTTTTCGTTTCGGAAGAGTGGCACAAAACACTTCTGAACTGCTTGGAGTGGCACTTGATAAAGATCCCTCGGCCTGAAGCAAGACATAGTTGGTAGGGTACCCTGAGAAAGAAAGAAGGAAAAGAGAAGGACAATAAAGGCCTGTGTGGGAGTAGTTTGGCCGTGGTCAGCAGGGGTGTGCTGGAAGAGTGAAGGGAAGACGAGGGTGACACAGCGCAGGAGGCCTTCTACTTAGCCACAGCCAAGACCCCATGGAGGAGGCGCAGGTGAGGGACCAAGAAAATCTTCGAAAGAGGACCGTTAGGGACCACGGGATAATTTAGACACATTCATTGAAGCGTCTCTCAGGGCTCTTCAGCGATGCTCTAAGAAGTTTCCTTTTTCAACGGAGAGATAAAAATATGAAGCTGGACATCGGGGAAAGGCTTCCTTCTCGACAATGAGCAAACCAAGCAGGAGCTCAACTCCATCCAGGGAATCCCAGAGATTACAGAGGGTAAGGATGAGGAAAGGGAAAGACTTAGAGAGCATCTACAACAAAAAGGCAGTAAGAGCCAGGCGTGGCGTGCGCCTATCGTCCCAGCAGCACTCGGGAGGATCGCGCGAGGGCCGGGGATGTAGCTCAGCGGTTTCAGCCCCTGCCTCACAAGCCCAAGGACCAGAGTTTGATCCCTGGTACCAAAGAAAGAGGATCCGGTGAGTTCAAGGCCAGCCGAGGGTACATGGTGAGATGCCACCTCAGAAAAACAGAAGAGAGCATCGGTCATGCAGATCACCCTGGTCCAGGATCTCCCTGGTCACGAGTGTGCATTGTCATGACACGGAGTCACATTTTAATGAGAATGAGTAACGGATGACCTTCTCATTCTTGTCTATCTATACCTGTATGGTTGTCAATTTTTAAAATATACCTTTCAAATAAAATTCATCAAATAGGCAAGGATATACACACTCCAATACAAGTAGCCTGTGATCATAAATTATAAAAAAATGGATTAATATTTTAGTTTTTCTAAAACATGAAAAATCTAAAACTTTGATTAGAACCTTTTAAAATGACATGGAATCTAAACAACTTTACTGTAACAGGCTAATCAAAACTAATTTAGATTCATAAGCTTTCATAAATAAATCTTCAACCAAACTAGCTTAAACATCATTGTATTATTAAAATAAGACTCAATAACTTAAATTTTAATAAAAAATAATCATAGTCCTGACCATACATAAAAAACATGAAATTCATCCTTTTAGTTACAGCACTGGATAAATTTGTTTCGAAAAACCTACAATAAGGCTTTTCCACTAAACTAGCCTCATTTAATTGAAATAGCACCAATTGTTTAAAAATAATTTATATGAGTTTATGTGAGTTTTCATAAACACCAGCTTTTAAATATGGCTCATCGAGGTTAAAATAATGGTCTCCTTAAGACATAACAAGATTATTTTACAGCAGATCAATGTAAGTTGTCCATAATTTTCCTTAAAAAAATAGCTTTAAACATGGCTTTAAAATTAGATGTTTAGAAAAAAAATTTAGTGACAAGTTACATGAGTGAGATTTTATTGCATTAGTGGAAATCAAGTCACTGTGTGCACTTCCATTTTCCTTTCATACCGCATCACCCGGCACACTTTGCCTGGTGTGCAGTGAGGGCTCTGCAGAGGGAGTGGGTGCGCAGGGCTTTTTTCCTGCTCTGCATTATTCTCACATGCTGCTCTACTTTTCATATGTTGGTTTGGTGGGTTCAAAACATATTTGGTATGGTTGCTAATTTTCTTACTTGACCTCAGCTTAGAATTTAATGACAACTTTTTCATTATATTTCATTATGATAATCAGATAGTCTGTCCTCAGTTATGTCTTGTGCTTTATGTTTTGTCCTCTCAACAAGCTGAAATCTTCCTACGGAGAAGATGTTTCTCCGCTGTCGCGTATTTCCCTTCTCATCAGCACTTCACTTTCACTTGACACTTACTTTATCATTTGGTAACAACCTAAATGAAAGCAGTGACATTGCTTTCCACTTCCTGTAATCAAACTTTAGTGGTTATTTACCTGTGAAGTTGACTTGTAGGCTACTTGCTTCTTGGATGGATTGTAACCATACTCAGATTATCTCAGTATCTTAGTAGGTAGGCATCATAGTATTCTTTTTTTAGCCTTGCCTGTTTAATCCTCATTGTACTTTAGATGTTTCTTTTGCTTTGCAAAACTTTTGAGTATATGTATGGAATTCCTTTTCTGGTATTTATTTAACTAATATTTATTTCTATAGAAAAATGGGCATGTACTTTGTGCCAGCTACTCTTGTAGTCAACAAAGAATGACAAAAAGACGTAAACAATACTGTGTTTCTGCAATGTAGTGTTTACTTTCTAGCAAACAGAAGATAAGAAAAGCATACAGGTATGTGATGTAGAGTAATAATCAATGTTAAGAAGGAAAACAACTCAGAGTATGGGCAAAGCTGCAGTTGATGAGGGCTCAGAGAACCTTTGGAGCAGACTGGCCAGCTGGACTGGGTAGGGAGGTGTGGTGTTGACTGGAGAAGAAGAATCCAGACAGAGAGTGCACAAGACCGAAGGTGCGCACCTATGTGGGTGACTCGGGAATAGGGGAAACCTGCAGGGGGAAGGTGAGCAGGGGGAGCAGAGAGGGATGGGGAACCCTGCAATGGTGACATGCACAGGTGGTCACAGTAAGGGCTGAGACTTTCCTCCGAGCGGACAGGTCTGAAAGAGACTGCTGCAGTAGGACATAGCTTGTAAAGTGACTCTGCTTTCAGGGCATGAAAAGGCTGTGGAGGACTTGTGTAGGTCCCAGAAAAAGTTTTCGATCATTCCCATGGAAATGAGAAAAACAGTGTCTTAGAGCAAGATGGATCATGCTGGATCCTGCATACATTTCCAAAAAGAAAAAGAAAGAAGTATGAAGAGTTGATGGATTACACATGTGCTGTAATGTAAAGGGGCAGTCAAGGATGATGCCGAAGGTTTATGGTCTTGGGAAATAGAAAAATGAATTTGCAAGATTATGAAAGGAGCCAGTTGATAGGAAACTTTTCAGCTTTGGAAGCATTGTTTGCAAAGCCTATAAAACATACTGATGAGAATGTCACAGAGAGATGGGATATGAGAAGCTTCTCTGATACTCCTCTCCTTTCATTCCAGAATTAAAGTCATGCGTCTTAATGCACGATTATTGATCTGCTCCTGGTAAGGCTAAGTGTTGTTCAATAAATGCCTGCATTGGAATGAATAAGTATATTTCATTTAAATACACGCTTAGTTAGCTCTTCTATTTTAGAGAAAGTTTTTCCTATCAGAAGTTGCTTGCCATAAGATCGCCTCTTTTCTGAGAGCCAAAATACCAACTAAAACCATCTTCATGAGCTGAAAACACAGATTTCTCCCTTTCCCAGATAGGAGAATTTACAATGTGTGACAGAGTGACAGGTCTGAGGCTGACACACTGTGTCAGCAAGGACTACTGCTGTCTAACTTGGCCTTTACTCTGGGCCTCGCTCTATGAGGAGCCCACACAGGGAAAATCCTTCATGCCATAGACCCAAGGCTCAAGTGTGTGAACTTCTGGAACTTTCAGCTGGAGCTGGACCCTGGATTCCCCTCCTTTTGCTAGGCTAAGAGTATTTTGCAGGATTGTCCTGAAGATCCGTGACTTCTGAGACTGTGCTTCTTGGAGTGGCTTTGAGTTGGAGACGGTCTTGGACAAGGGGCTCCCTTTCTTGTAGCTCCACGAGGCTGCAGTTCCTCCTGCATTTGTAGCCTTACTGTCAGCAGCTGTGTCAGAGGGCTGGCGCCTCCCAGACAATGTGCTGCTCCGCATTTTTCCACTTGCTGTGCTTACTGACATTCTCCCTCCACTTGTCACCGGGCAGTTATGATTTCCTCATTGATTCATTCAGGTTTCTCGTTTTAAAGTCCAGCGTGGCTGTTCTCAATAAAATAGGGTAATTGTCATGAGGCATGCCATCAGGCCAGCCTGCTGCTCTCCTTCCTCTTGTGGCCATCAAAATAAAAAATAAAACTCTTGGAACACCAGAGAAAATCAACACCCATGTAACAGGAAAGCAGGTACAAAAGAGAAATGGCTCCATCTCTTCTATTTTCTCTGAAAATAGGAAAAGCACTTAGAACTTGCTTGTCTCTATAGTTCTATTGCAACAAATCCATCTGTAGGTGGTGGACAGTCGCAGAGCATTATTTGAGAAGCACTTCACAGTGAGAGGTACCTGTTTGGGCTGCCTCAGCTGAGCAGGATGAAGAACGACTTGCAGTTTGACTATGCTGACTTTGAAGGCACTTTGATCCTTGCTCCTTCGGGTTTCCAGAATTAAAATCCCCACTAACAAAGACACACTCTTCCTTCGCCTTCTGTGTCACCTCCTGCGGACACACTGCCCTTGCTCCAGCCTCGGTCCTCCATGCTGCTGTGGCCCACCCCACACACGGAGCTGCCTCATCCCACTTACCCCTCCGTGTTACAGTCACACCACACAGGCGCGGAGCTTTGGACGACTGGCTGCCCCATGGAAATCTGACTATGTCAGGAAAGCCTGCGACACACGCGCCTCCATGCACGTTTCCCACTGCTCAAAGTCTGCACCTTGTGGTCAGAATAGGCTTTGCGCCAGCTCACTTGGATAATGAGACCAGAGGGGCCATGGTGCTGCAGGGCAGCAAACACAGGGACTCAAGGATCTGTGAGAGGCGGTGTCTGTCTGGAAGCTCTGAGCTCCGCGAGAAAAGGCTGTCAGCCTCTCCGACTTTATCCACCTGCAGTGCAGCTTTCAACAGAAAAGAGCAACATCACCGGGGCCACAAAAGCAGGGTCCCAGCACACCCTGCAGAGTGCGTCTGGATGGCAGACGTTTCAGTCTGAGAGTCTCACTGCGGCTGAGGGTGCAGCTCAGCGGTCTCCACAAGGGAAACGTCTGACCCTGGGCGGCTGCGGAGAAGGCTCCCGTGGGACGTGTGGGGACTCACACTGGAGCTCCGACCCCAGCGCCGGCTCCTTCTCCCCGCACCTCAGCACAGGGTCTTCCCAGAGCACTCCTGGACCCAGCCGGGGGACCCCGATCTGCCCGGGCGTCTTTGTGTCTCTGCTCTGACCCACTGTGGTCACAGCCTTCACTGTGGCACCTGCGGGCTGTGAAGCTCAGACCTCTGCCCTCCGCCCCAGCACAGGAATGGCGAGGCCCTGCCTGGATCGCGGGCTCCCTCTCCGTGGCCTCGCTGTGGTCCTGCAGGTTCTCCTTTCCCGGCCGTCTCTTCCCGTCTGGCCGGTCTGTGCTCTGGCTAAACTCATCCTTTCCATTTCTAAGCACACCACACCCTCCCAACTTCCGTTCGTCAAGCATACTATTTCCTGTCTGGGACTCTCCCTACCACAGACGCTGAGGCCCTGAAAGTGCACACCGCATCTTCTCTGACTCACCCTGGTTCATTCCGAATCAGCCCAGAGGCTGCTCCCTCAGATGCCCCAGGGCCGCAAGCACCCCATGGAAAGCACCGCACACAGCGAGCCCTTGTGAGATGTGTTTAAATGGAGGAAAGAGAGCGTAAGACAGGAACAGGTGCGAGCGTAGGACAGGATAGACAAGGGGGAAGGGTTTGGGGTTCTGAGGGTGAAGCAAAAAGCCATGCACCTTTTCTGAGTTTGTCTCAAGAGGAGAGGAATAGAGAGAGAGGATAGAGCTCAGCAGGCCTGGTCTACGAATTTCACCCAACTGTAAGCTTATTTTGCTCAGTCTCTGGGATAGAAAATTGATTTTATCTGAAGGAGGACCTTGCATTGTTTCAAAGCATAGACAGACAGAAATTCAAATGAAGAAATTTTCTGCTAGTATCAGGGACTTCCGTTTTGAAAGGTGCCTTTGTGAAATACTACAGACATAATTAATAGAGGGATGGCTTTTGGCCTCTCTCTGTTCTGGAATCAGGTGGGTAAGCATCCAAAGGAGAATTCTGTCTAAAATTGGCATCATTCTTCTTTTTTCATCTTAGGTACCATAGTCTTTAAAATTATTTCCCTTTTATAGAATTGCAAGGATGGCATCTCACTTTATAGGTAGAGTATATGCATAAATAATTTCATGACACTCTTAACTACCCTGTGGGGCAGGAAGTCCAAATGTTAATATCCATCTCCTTTTCATCTTTGAAACTCAAGCAATACCAAGGTTATCAACATCATTCTCATAAGAACTAGGATTTATTGAGGCCTTACTCTGTGCTTTAAATGTGATATCTCATTTAATGCCTCAGTCATTCAGTGAGTCAATATTATGATCACATAAGAAGGTTGAAAACCACTCAGGCTTAGGCAAAGGAAGCGATGCACCCAAGTAGGAGGAACTCTTGGAATTAGACCTGCTGTCTTATATTACCTAATGCTATTTTTCACAATGTCTGAAGATTTTATAGTAGTATGATTTGGTTGCTTTTGTTTCTTTTAATTACCTCTTAATGCTGTGTCAGGCAGCTCCAAAATGGACATAATATTTTGTATTATGACTATCATTACTGAAATTACTAACCTCTTTTTGAGTCTTCTATATGGCTTTCCACTTCTATGTCCACTTTTTTTCTTTCTCTTTTTAAAGAGGAAAAGGAAATAAGCTTTAGACATAATTTTAGATAAATCCAAAGCCCGAGATATTTTTTTTATTCCTTTTTGTAATGGTGGAGATTAAACCCAGGGAGCACTGAGCTACATCACCATCCTTCCTATCTATCATCTATCCATCCATCCATCCATCCATTCATCCACCCATCCATCCACCCATCCATCCACCCATCCATCCATCCATCCATCCATCCATCCATCCATCCATCCATCTGTCCATCTATCCATCCATCCATCCATCCATCCATCCATCCATCCATCCATCTGTCCTACCTACCTATAAGACAGTGGCCTGCCACTTTTTCCAGGGTGGTCTCAAACTTGAATATTCCTGCCTCAAACTATCAGTCTCAAAGTCTAATATTGCAGAGAAAGCTAAGAACAATGTTCTTACTCATTTTTCTTCTTCAAAATACTTTGTATTTGAAATACAGATAACTTTCTTCTCATTCAGTAATTGTTTCTGGGAGACAAAGATTATTATTATTCTCATTTCAACCAGTGAGATTGTTCTAATTTTATGCTTTGGAATTTGAGGAATAACCAGTTACTTATATGCTTAAGTGAGATCATTAATTTTGGTTTTATTGGGATTTTCATTTCTAAAGTTAAGCCTCTGAAAATACACAGTACACAATTTTATGCTATCTATGTAAACAAGATTAATTATTCTTAAATGTTCTAGCAGGACACCCTGGATTAAATACTAAGCATCTAGTAATGCTTATGTTACCAACCAAGTTGCAATAATGATTGGTCACACTAGAGAATAAAAACATCCATTTTCATAATCTTGACTGGACAGGAGAAATAAAACTGACATTTTGAGTCATTATAAATTTGTTTCCACCTTCAGACAATAAGCATATTTTAGCTTTGCCTTTTTTTCTTTTGTTCTACTACTAGGGATGGAACACAGGGCCTTCAAACTGAGCTAAATCCCCCATCCCTACCTCCCTTTTTTTGAAATTTTGAGACAAGTTTTTGATAAATTGCTAAGTTGCCCAGGCTGGGATCCAACCTGTGATCCTCCTGGCTCAGCCTCCCCAGGAGATATTATTAAAGGAATGTACCACTGGGTCCACCTAGCTTTATCATTCTCTACTGCATTAATGCTCTTCAAAGAGTAGTAGTGACAGCTCCATAGTGTGACTGATGTGTTTACATTAGCAGCCTAAGGATTTTTGTATCACCTCAAATATTAGTTATACATATTTTATAATCCAGTATTAAATAGACACTCATTTATTTAATGAATAAACATTCATTCTACCAGTATTACATGTGAAACACAATGAATTAAAATAAGGAGAACCGAATGCCTGGAAAAGAGCAGTCAAAACCAAACACCAAAGGGGGCTAGCTGTTTTCATTTATTGGCCCCAGTCACTTTTTTTAAAATTTTGGATACAGAACAATATGAGTTCTACACTCTTGACAAATGTTTACGAAAACAGTATGTATTGTTAACTACGGGCACATTCTAGATGTTTGGAGCATTTCAGCTTAGATGGCTGATATCTTTATCCACGCACAGTGACTCCCCACTTCCTTCTCCTCTGGGCCACCGGCAGCCCTAACTCTCCCTTACGTTTCTGTGGATGGGACAGTTTTCCCTACTGGGAGTGAAACCATCAATATCGACCTTCTGTGGTTGGCTTATTTCATTTAGCATAAAATCCTTAAAGTGCATCCGTGTGGGAGCACATGACAAGATTTTCTTTTATTAAGCTAAATAATATTGTACAGTATAGAAATGCTCCACTTTCTATCTTTCATTCTTTGATGGGCAGTTGTTTGCTTCCATCTTTGGCTATTGTGAAAAATGCTTCATGAATTTGAAAGCAGAGATAGCTGTTTGAGATCCTGTTTTCAATTCTTTTGAATAAATACGCAGAAGTAGGATTGTGAGATCACTTTGTCCAGTTTTACATTTTTCAGGAATCTCTGTACTGTATTCCTACTGGCTGCACTGTTTTACATTCATACCAATAGTGCACAGTGATTCTGATTTCTCCCCATTCAGGCCAAAACTTACTTTATTTTTGTTTTGTTTTAATAGCATTCATTCTCATGGGTATAAGTCGATATCTCACATTTCCCTGAGGATGAGTGATGTTGGCATCTTTTTCATACATCTATTGATGATTTGTATGTCTTCTTTAGAGAAATATCTCTTCAAATCCTTTGTCCATTTTTATAATATATTATATATATATATATATATATATATTTGTAATATATATAATTTGTTTGTTGCAGTGCTGGAGATTGAACCTAGGGCCTTGCTCACACTAGGTAAGTACTCTACCACTAAGCTAAATCCCCAGCCCCATATCTTGCTTTTTAAGGCAAGGTCTTACAAGAGTTAAGGTTAACCTTGAACTCACTATGTAGACCAAGCTGGCCTTAAAGTCTCAGAGGGCCTCCTTCATCAGCCTCCTGAGTGCTGGGCGTGTAGGTGCATGCCACTGCACCTAGTCCCCTCTGTCTACTTTTTAGTCAAGCCTTTTTGTTTGTTTGCCTGTTATTAAGTTGCAGGTATTCTTTATAAATTATAACACTACCCTTCATCAGATATATGACTTACAAATATTTTCTCTCATTCTGTACTTTGCCAATTTAGTCTATTTTTCCTTTGCAGTAGGGTTTCTTCACTATTCAAAGAACCTTAAATTCCCTTCTTTTTCTCTCCCTCTCCCTCCCTCCTCTTCCAGTTCCCCTGTCACATTCTTCATTCTTGTTGATATCACTAATCTTAGCTCATTTATGGCAAATAGTGTTTATATTTATTGAGGTCATTTACCTGGAACATCTTTATTCTTTTTATTTCCTCTTCCCTTCCTCCTCACCCTTGGTGCTTTTTTGTTATTGATTTCTTGATGATAGCTATTCACTTTGAAGGAAGATGGAATTTCAAGGTTATTTTAATTTGCATGTCTCTAATTGCTACAGATGTTGAACATGTTTTCTTCACGTACCACAGTTCGTCTGTGCTTAGAGACTTGTCTATTCATTTCAGCCCCCCACTTTTTGAGTGGGTCTTTTATTTTGAGGGGTCTGATGTTGCAAGTTCATTTTATAATCAATATGGTAGTCCTTCCTTGAGGATTAGATCAACCCCCCTCCATTTTGTAGGTTGTTTTTTCACCCTCTTGATTGTTTCCTTTGCTTTGCAGAAGATTTTTAATTTTATAAATAATCCCATTTATTAATTCTTAATATTATTTGGCATGTAATTGTGGCTCTGTTAAGAAAGTCCTTACCTGCACCTATGTTTTCAAGAGTTTCACTTATTTTATTTTCTATCTGTAGATTAAGTGTTGTTTCTTAGTACTTATATCTCTGACCCATTTTTATTTGATTTTGGTTCATCATGGCAGATATGGGTCTAGATTCAATGTTCTACCTGTGCATAGTCAGATTTCTCAGCATAATTTGCTAAAGAGGAGACCTTTCCTCCAGTGTATGCTTTTGACTCCTTTGTCAAAGATCAAATGACTGAATGTGTTTGGTATTGTTTATTCATTTCTATTCTGTTCATTTATCTGTGCCAGTATCCTGTTGTTTTTCTTCTTTTTTTTTTTTTTGGTACTGGGGATTGAACTCAGGTCCTTGTACTTGCAAGGCAGGCCACCGACCCACTAAGCTAAATCCCCGGAGATGTTGTATTTGTTATTGTAACTTTGCAATATAATTTGAAATCTGGGATTGCTATGCCTCTTATTTTGTTTATATTGCCCAGGACTGCTTTTGTTATTCTGTGTTTCTCCTGGTATCACGTAAATTTTAGGATAGTTTTTTGTTGTTGTTTGTATTTGTTTTGTAATTCTGTGAGGAATGTTGTTGGTATTTTGATAGGGTGTTGCATTAAAACTATATATCACTTTTAATAATATGGCCATTTTGAAAATGTTGGTTCTGCCTATGCAGGAACTGGGCATCTCTTTCCATTTTCTGACATCTTCTTCAAGCTCCTTTTTCAAAGCATTGTAGCTTTCACCAAATGTCTTCCATTTCTTTGATTCTGTCAATTCCTAAGTATTTAAATTATCGATGCTATTGTGAATAGTATTGTTTTCCTTTTTTTTTTTCCTTTGGTGAGTTCATTATTAGTGAACAGGAAAGCTATTGATTTTTGTGTGTTGATTCTGTATCCTGGTACATTGCTGAATTGGTTATAAATTTTAGCTATCTTTTGGAGGAAATTTTAGGTATTCTATGTAAAGGATTTTGCTGGTTTTGTCTTTTCATTTTTATTCCTTATTTAGTCTGGACAGAAGAGTTTTTTTTGTGGGGGCCAGAGATTTAGTGCAGTGGCTCTGTCACCTGCCTTGCAAGTGTAAGGTCCTGAGTTTGATCCCTGGTACTACCAAATAAATAAATAAATAAATAAATAAATAAATAAATAAATTTTAAAAAATCAAGAGTTTTAAAAAAATTTTGATGCTAAAAAACAATTGCTAGTTTCATTGATTATTTCCATTATATTTCTATTCTCTATTTCATTATTAGTATTTATCATTCCCTTTCCGCTAACTTTGGATTTAGTTTGTTCTTATCTCTATAGTCCCCAGAGAGATAAAGTTAGGATATTTATGTGGGATACTTTTAACATAAACATTTATTGTTATAAGCTTCCCTTTTAGTATCACTTTGCTGTGTCCCATATGCTTTGGTATGTTGTGTTTTCATTTTTATTTCTTTTGAGATATTTTCTAATTTTATTTATATTTCTTTTCGCCCTTTGTTCAAGAATGTGTTGTATAATTTCCACATATTTGTAAATTTCTAGTTTGCATTTTGGTATTGATCATAAATTTTTAAATTTCTTGATTTTAAATATTCAAAATCTAAATTTGAATATTTAAATTTAATTGTTAAATATTTAAATTTCTCAAGACTTGATTTATGACATCATGTGTGAGCTCTCCTGGAGAGTATTCTATGTGTTCTTGTGGAGGATGTTTATTTTGCTGCTGTTGACTTCATTGTTCTGTGAATGTCAGGTCCATTTGGTCTCTGATTTAATATAAGTCTTCTGTCTCCTTATCGGCCCTCTACCTTTGTATGCTCCTCATTACAAAAGTAGTGTGTTGACATCTTCAATTGATGTGTTACTGTTTCTCCTACAAGTCCTTCACGTATTTGGATGTTCAGATGTTATCTGCATACAATTTTTAAATTTTGACATCTTTCTGGGATTTATCATTACATAATGCCTTTGTCTTTTTTGGCAGTGTGTTACTTAGCCTTGTGTCAATCTGACACATTATGTGTCCACATCCTCCTAAAGATGACAACAGAAGGTTCCTATGGCATTTTGGAGTAGCCTTCGGAGTAACAAGGCTAGGTAAAACAGACAACTCACCAAAAATGGATTTGTTGTTCATCTGAAATTCAATTTTAATTTGTCTTGATGTGAGACTTTCTTTATCATTTTCTTAAATTTAACAGTCCTACTTTTAGAAAGCTACTAACACTTTCCTACCCCATGGAAATCAAGAGGTATGACCATTAAAGACAATTCAGCTGTTTTCTAGGGAGTGTGTGAGACTCTCAGCAGAACTACACCAGAGGACAGAAAAAATTCATAATGAGACAGGTGCCATTGAGAGAGTGCAAGATGCCAGACACAATGCTGAGCTTTTAACTGAACTTTAGCTCATATTCCTTCCAACTACCTGGCTTTAAAGATTAAAAACAAAACAAAACAAGGCTTAGAAAAGATAATTTGCTGAAGGCCACAGATCTAGAAAGTGAGACAACCAGGATCCTAAAATGCTGATACTTCCCAGAGACTGAAGTCTTCTTCAAAGTGCTTTGCCAGAGGGAAGAAGCTCCCTGTCCGTAGGGCCTACGATGTTTGCCTCGCTCCTGCCTACCTTTCTATCTCCCCAGGCCAGTGGAAATATGTCAAGTATGATCCTCCACCAACCTTGTTTAAATAACATCAATGAACATCTCTATGTGAGCACTGTTCTATGTGGAAATCATAAAACATTATTGAGGACCAATGCAAATATTACTCTCTTAAGTACACAAAATGTATAATGTTCTAGGAGAAAAATTACAATATTCTAGGAGAAAAAATTAGCTGCATTTGTGGCTCAAATATGTAAATAATCTATGAGCATGTTTATTATTTCTGAGCTTGGGGCTGCTGAGAAGTGTAGATTTAAATAGACATCTTGCAGAGTTGTCACAGACATACTAATAAAAAGTTTTGTGGGAATAATTGTTCTTGAATATAAAGCCAGGGAATTTAAAAAAGTCTACCTATAATAGTTCATTTCATGATCTGGGGGACTTGTTTCATGTCTCAACTAAAGGACCATACAAAATTTACACACATATGGAAATAAATCAAAATAAAGCATTCAATTCATTTTGATAGGGATATAAAACAAATCAGAAATGGTTTCTTATTTCTCAATGTGCATATTTAATAATCTATGAAAAGTTTATTCCTACACAATAAGAATCATATTAAGGCAGATATCATTTCGCTTTGTACCATAAATAGGATGATTACATCATTTGATCCAAAGTGAAATATTTCTGAGAGTGAAAGAGCTATTAATTATTATGTCTGAACAAGTGGCATAAAAAGGTTCAGCACAGACAACCCATATTCATCATCTATTCAACTCCACCTTAGAGACTTCAAAGATTACCTCAGTGTTTGGCTGTCATTAGTGCCAGATAGAAGCTTTTTGCTCGGTTGGAAACTATGAGGCATGGTACCTATGTTAGTCAGATTTCTATTGCTGTGCAAAAATGCCTGAGATGCATAGCATTAAGAAGGAAAGGTCTGTTTGGCTCACGGTTTAAGAGGTTTCAATTCACTTGGCCCCATCACTTTGGACCGGTAGCAGCCTAGCACACATGGCAGGAGGTGGGGGAGATCTCTCATGTCATGGCAGCTGGGAGTCAAAAAAGAGCAGAAGCTGAGGCAGGTGCCCTTTAAGGACAGGCCTCCATTGACGTCATTTCCTCCCACGAGGCCCAGTGATTCAAAGGTCCCACCCCTTCCCAACAACGCTCTAGGCTGAGGACCAAGTCTTTGTCACACAGACCTTTGGAGAAAAAGATCCCAAGCATAGCAGTACAAAATGCACTGTGTTAGGATCTACTGGGGCAGGTTTATGGTGCCATTGTCAGTGGTCAGGACTAAAAATACAGCGAAAGTGAAAACCCTGCCTTGTAGTAACAGATGTTTGTCCTTGTCAGTAGAGGCAGAAACATAATGTGCCTGCCTGTTAAGAAGAGGGATAAATAAGGTGAAAAAGTTATTGTTGAATAATTAGCAACAAATACGTAAATTTCACCATCTGTTGTTGCTGCGTACCTCAGTCTTCTCGTTGCACATGTCTCTATGTAATGGCTTTAATGAATAAAAATCTCCCAGGAGAATTTTTCCATGTTGCTGTAAGATGTGCCTTGGATTGTTTCTCTTTATTGCGCTTGGGTTTAATGTTGTCAACTTGATTGTGTTTTCCTCATTTTTAAAGGGAAATGGTTTCCAGAGAGTAATGACTATCACACTAGGGCCATGTATCTGGCCTGGCCGTGAAGTGGCACATTGGTGGACTGTCCCAGAGAACTGTGCTTCACTTCCTTCTTTCTGGTTGCCTTCCTTTTCCTTCGGTAGGCGTTCTGTATGAAATTATAATTTTTCCTGTAATCCAGAAAAAATACCCCGAACAAAGTGCCAACTTCTTTGCAAACGCTACCCTATGTAAGAATGTCCATGTGCTAATTTATAAATGCAGTTGTTCTTTAAATGAAAGGGAGGTAAATTACATTTGGTAAAATGTGACTTGTTGCATGTCAGCAATGTAATAAACCCCACAGAAAGTAAGAGTAATTGTCACATGTATTTTGCTCTGTGCATATAGACTTTTAGGGAAACTTTTAGATTTGACATTAGAAAAAAATAGGATATAGCAAAAGCCACATGAAAAGAGAAAAGAGTTTCACAGTTAAATTTACTGTACTCTAAATTAATTGGCATTTAATTTTCTGTATTTTATCTTCTAACATTGATTTCAGAATCATTACCTCTTTCTATATTTGCACAAATTTTAAAAATTACTGTTTTTCTATACATTTCCCCCGTGAGCAAGTCAGTGTGTAAGGTATCATGAATATTTCAACTAATATATTCAAGAGTAATATTGATCAGATTAAATTGGGAAAAAAAGACACAAGTAGGAAAGGAAAATCAAGTTATATTAAAATATAACCTCTTTCCAGTATCCTGAGTTTGGAACTTAGAAAAATATAAAAGAATTTAAGGAGGAAAAAAAATCAATGACACTTCACAATATATGTGCATGGTGAGCAGTCATTATTACTGCTGATGGAGAAATGAGAAAATAGAAAAGGAGGATTAAAGGGGATTAGAATAAAACAAAGAATAAAAACATTGTATAGAGAACCAAGAAACATAGTCAGAGCTGCACAGCTGTATACCTCATGAAAAATTCTAGCATTAAATATATGCAATAGCAAAATAATACTACATATAAAATTGTAGGCAGCTTAATACATGCTCAAATTTGCCACTAAAATAATACATTTCTACTGTCATGTAAAGGAAAACTCATAATCCATTTCAAACCTTAAAACAAATCAAAAGTTTTAAATCAAAATATTGCATTTTACAGTACGTATATGGGTAGAGGTACAGCTCAGAAGTAGAGGATGCGGGTTATATTCTCAGCACCAAAAAATAATTAAAGTAGCATATTCTTTCTTTGTAATACCACAGAAATCGCATTGAAAAATCATTTCTTCTGGCTAACTATACGAAAAAAGAAAGACTATGAAAATTAAAGGCTTAACTCAAATTTAAAGGCTACAGGATCATGTCGTTTACATACATACAACTTCCCAGGGGGAAAAGTTGGTTTGAGAAGTCAAATTCAGAGCACCCAACTTTGCAGAACTTTTTTTGAAACCCATCTTGATATATGATCTTCCAGCTGCCTCCTTTTCCAGGTAACGGCTGATGTCCCTTTTCCCACTTCATAGCAAGTACATACTTTCTAACCATCTCACTAGGCTGCATACCCCAAAGCTATAAAAATCTCTTGGGCCATCAGATCAATAGAAAACTAATAATTGTGCTAGAAAAGCCTCCTTCAATCAAAACAACACAAAAGCTTTTTCAGTCATTTCATTTGAATGTTATCTCTAGTAAGACTGACATGTTCTGAAAAACTGAAATGCTGTTCACAATTTTCTTATAATTATGGTAATCATAAGAATTTGCCAAGAGTCTTATTACCATAGTAAATGAATTTTACAAATCTCAAAATATATACGTTATTTTGTTTCAGAGAACTCCATTACTAATCATTAAAGACTTTCAACCTTAAAAGCACGTTCCATTAATATAAAAGTCCATTCCGGAAGTGAGACATAAATAAGACCGGGGGAAACAAAGGACCAGTATAAAATTTCCAGTTGGCAAGTAAGAGTTCCCTGTACTTTTGAAATAGATGTTGATGAACACCAAATCATGATTCTTAGGTTATTAGTATTATATTCCATTGAATACATTTCTAAAAGTGCTTTAACAGCACTTTAAAATTATACCGGAAACCTCAATTTTTATATTTTTAAGATATAAACCGAATTGTAAAAGTCAAGATAAAAGTGTGCAAAGAAATATGCATTTTTTTTTTCAAAATTCTATTAGGCAATGTGCGAATAGAGCAATGTTTGAAGACCATTATCAGAGGCAATATCTTGCTTAATATATTCATACAAACATTCCAAAGAAAACAGTTCCTCCAAGAAGATTTGGGGACTACGCTTTGAGTTTCCCCACATCACATAGCAGGGTGATGCTGGCTTTGCCAGGTGTCACAGCCTCCACATAAGGCTGTGAAGATGCAGGCGAGAAACAAAAGTCCAAACCTGCAATTCAGAGACAAGCCCTGAGCTTTATTTCTTGTCCTCACACAAAACTTGCCAAATCCTGTCATTAACAGGTTTCACACCTGAGTAGATTCTCCCTTGGGACATTCAGTTGCTACACAGAAGCTCAATTTCTTCAGCAATCTAGTAATTTAATTATGAGCATGGGAAATGTGTAGTGGGTATTTTCTTAGATGATATAAAAAGCATTGTTCCTATTTAGAAAATCCTCATCAATTAAGATGATCTTTAAAAATTTCTGTACATTTTCAAATAAATAATTATCTTTATAAACTTGTATGTTTTAAGGCCCACAATTTTTTTAGCCATGTAGTATTTTAAGCATAATTCAATTCTTAACACAGCCTTTACTTATAAGCCATGCAGTGGTTTTATTAAAAATATTTGCTCAACCTTTAATAATCTGGCTCCATTTTTGTATCATAGCCTCTTCTTTTTATACAAGGATTTATATTCTTAATCAAAATTATTCTGTTTATTTTTTTAATTTGATAACTGTATGAAAATGCAGAAAAAAGATATGTTGAAAAGAAAAAGTGTTTTCTTACACATAAAAGACTATGAAGTAGATCTTTTTAACTTCTGGGAAAACTGCTTTCACAGACAAATTATTGCTCTACCTCCAACATTGTTTTCTGGGACCTCCTTTTTGGTTTCTCAAGTTCAGACATACAAAATAACTTCAAAAACAATACAGTTAAATAGTCAAAGCTACTTATAAATTAGTCCAACTTCCTCATCAACTTTTCCAATGCTTGTTTTTAGCTTTGTTAAAGGAGTTTAGAAAATACACATATATGTTTGAAGCCATAGACTCAGGAGTATAGGCTGTATAAGAACTCATTTGTCTATACTGTATCCTTACTTTCCATCGCTGGATCATACGCCATCAAAAATAGCTGAGGTATCAATCAACTGGCTATACAAGATGTCTAAATTTGCATATAGCATACTTCTGTAAGTAAATTCTTTTTCCATTTTGAGGAGAAACCCACCTGTAGGGATGAATTCTTTAGAGGATTTGAAATACCTTCATTTGATATCTACAAAATATCAAAACTGATTTTGCAAATCCTTGCTTTGTCAGCATCCATGCATATTTAAATGATGGCTTTGATGATACAGAATTGTTCGTGCTAATGATGGTTAATCAGGACAGTTTTGCTTGATTTTCCCTGCCTTCTCCCTGCCTCCATCATCAAAGCTCACGTACAGCAGGCTAGAGATGGCTGCTGTCCAGAGGGATTAGCTTCCAGTCATCTTGATCTAACGTCCTTTGTCTATGTGTAGACAAAGCAATTGCATGTTTCTCATCAAAGGCAGGAAGTACATTGTTCTTTCTTTGATCTCTAAAGAAAAATTCTTGGGTAGAAAGGTGAGAAGATAGACCTTATGACTTCTCTTAAGGCTCTAATCTGAAAATAAATAAACTACTCTTCCATGAAAAGGTAGGAATTCCTGACAGACCCATTCCAAAATTGTGATTATCGTATTAACCTTTGAATCTTAAATCAAACTACACATCTCCTTTCAGGCAGCTGTGCGTCTCTGAGCACCACACTGGGGATGCTTTATGCACTATAGCTTGAGGCTATATTTTTAGCTTGAGAAAAAAATCTTTGAAACTCACTAGTGTATCTTCAAAAGTGGCGCCTTCATTGTATTCCTTCCCTATCTTTTCTCTGTTTATTTGCGCCCCTGATTAAGCGACTCCTGTTTTTCCCTACCCTTCACTCTTGTCTCTTCCACATCTTTCAACATTTTTCTCATTTCTTGTGTCAGCTAACTTAAGGTCAGACTGAATTTGCCTTTTGCCCATTAAATTCTCTTTTCTTGACGAGTGTACATGTGAGTGAGAATTTTCCAGTGTATGAATAATTAATCTGTAGCATTCTCCCTCTGCCTCTCAACTCAGTGTGCCTAGTTAGGGAAAATTTGTTTTTGTTGGGTACAATTTTTATTTTAGGGAAAAGATCTGAAATTCAAAAATATTAAAGTTTTAATTCATTAAGTATATACTTTGTGCAAAACACTGCAAAAACCATTCTGATACAGATAATGTATTAATGGGCAAAAGCACATTCAAGCTCTTAAAATAAGTAAGGAATATAAGAAAAAATTGCCACCATGTCAGGCATTGTGCAAAGGGAGTCATAAGGTTCTGTAAAAATCCTGAGGGTCCAAATGAATTTCAGTTTTCAAAAAAAGTCAGTGGAGCAAATATTCGCTTACATCTTGAAGGTAGCAAGTAGGTTGATAGGCTTGAGAGCAAACGAGGTAGAAGAAATAACCCAAGCAGACTAGAGAAAAGAATGGTTCTTTTTTCTTTGGAGGAAAGGTTTATTTTGATTGAGAGTCTGCAGAGGTGTCAGGCCATAGCCACACAGTCAGCTGGCTCCAAAGCAAGAAGGGCATGGCAGAGAGGCATCTCAGAGGAGGGCTGTCATGATGTGTCAGACAGAAAGCAGAGAGAAGGGAGGTTTTTTGAATGGAGTATTTTTATTTTTATTTAATTTCTTGCAGTGCTTGGGATTGAGCTCAAAGTTTTGTGCATGCTAGGCAAGCACTCTACCGTTTCGATACCCTACCAGCCTCCAAAATGGGGAGTACTTTTAAACAGCTAAATACATTGCATCTAGGTATGTAGTAATTATTAAGTTACATCAGGACAAGATATGATGTTGATTGAAAAACAAAGCAAAATGAACTTGATTGGGTAAACAGTAGGAGAATTCATGATTAGAAGAGTGACTTATTAGCTTTAACACTTTAAGAATTTTGGTTTCATGGTATAAGTGTGTATTGTTTTGAAAAAGAGAAATTTAGCATGTGTGAAGTTGGATAAAGGAGTGTCATAATAATCAAGGTATGAGATGACAAGAGCCAGATCCACTGCAGAAAGAGTGGGTACAGCAACAGGATAAAAAAAAGCAAACATCAAAAGGGCAAAAGTTGGAAGACAAGGAAAAAAACACCTGTGAAATTGTGAATTCAAACCTATTCATAGAAAAGGAGAAAAGAACGGGGCAACTATGGAAGACGGTGTCACTCTTTTCCATCTTTCTTTCCCTTTATGTAGTGCTGAACCTATGCTTTCTCAGAGTAGATTTACTTTCCAGCCTGCTGAATGCTGGGTTTGGTTTTGTGACTTGCACTGGACCACAGACTGTGGGCAGAGCACACAGCAGCTGGAGGGATCCCATGGGCACCCGGGCTTGCCTGGCACTGTGAGCAGGGTGGGCCCAGTGCCCGCCTCTTTCAGGCTTCCCCCTAAGTGGACCTATGGGACACAGTCCTGGATGCCCTCTGAATCTGCCCTCCCAATGCTTAGAAGACAAATACCCTCGCTGACCTGCAGAGTGATAAGCCAGAAAAATCACACTTCTTTCAATAAGTCACTGAGCTTGTGAAGCAAGTGATAACTGAGTTCATATTGAATTGATATTAGGGTTTCATATGGAAATTTGCTGGTCGCAATCCTAAGTTAAGAGTATTTGGTCCTTCAGCTTGCAGATTTCAGAGTACTGATCATAACACTTAAGATTGAAGAGGAGACAATGAAGATAAAATGTAAAAAGAAACTGTCGTGAAAATGAATCCTCATTACTAATAGAACTCAAAGTTTAGTCAGTAAAGAAAAGAGACAATAGTCTAGTAGCAAAGACACTCTAATGAGAGATAGCTCTATCTTCAGGTTCTATGTCTGAAATACTTGTCACGTAGCCCCAAATAAGCTAAGAATTTCTGAGCTTCAGGTCCTTTTTCAAAAAATAATGACAATGTTTATTCTGCATGGTTGTTGTGAAATTTAATAAAACAGTATATGAAAGCTCAACTATAGTGACTGGCATAATAATTTTTGCTTAAACTTCATTTCTATTCAAAACAAGTCTCTGTGATGATGGAAATACATTATTGTCTCTGGCATCCACTAGCAGCATGTAGCTATCAAGCACAAGAAATGTTAGTACCACAGCTCCTACAATGACAAAAGCATTTGGAACTATAAGTTCACTTTGGAAGAAGATTTCGCTCCGAGTATCACAATACCCGCTCAGATTCTCCTGTATAATACGTAGCACTCAAGCAAAAACAAGCACACAAAACAAGACATGACTAACTGAAAGTACAACCAAAATAGAAAGGAAACATAAAAAATATGATTACGTGCACATTTTTTAAAAGTCTATTTTCAAGAAAATCTGAATAAGAAACATTTAAAGATTCATATGTAAATTACAGAATATAAAAACAGATTTATCTATCAATTGTTTTATATTCATTTTGTACACAAATGGAGCAAGTCAGAGAACTGGGAAATTAGTAAATATATATATATTATATATGCATATATAGTATACTATATATGCATATATATGTATATACAAATAAGTTACAGAATTCACAGAAAAAGATAAAAAAATGAAAGGAATATAAAATATGTATTATCAAATAAAAAATACATTCAAAGAAGTAAATCATAATAGCACAAATGCATTATCTGATTGGAAATTGATGTGTATTTTCTTACATTTCTGTAAGCTATCAAGTCACATATTCAAAAAGCACCTTTAATCCCAACCAGGATGAGGACAAAGAAACGTGCTTCTTCCCATGTAACAGTAATAAAAGAGAAAATCTGCATGTCCAATGCAACTAGAGAAAGGACCCTGTCTTCAAAAGCATAAAAGAAGAAAAGAGGAACATGTGACATCATCTTAAGTAAAAGCCTTTAAGACCTGGGTGGCTTTAAAGTGCTGAAATAATGTACACTACCAACCCAGAATAATACACAATTGAACATTAATCAGAACATGAAGTTTAGATTAACTTATGATTGGCAGACCACTGGAAAGAACAATTTCAAGTGTTCTCGTTAGGCATAAAAGGGAAAAATTTTTATTTCTTTTAAGTGGTGAATAAAAAGGAGAAAAGAAGAGCAATGAAAAATATTGGGTAAAATTAGGATTCATTCTACAAAAGACCTGTTTTGTGATTCCTTAATACATGCAGCATTTAACGCATGCAATGAAAGCACAAAAAAAGCAGGATGGGATTTAAAGGTATTTCATCATTTTAGGTTACTGAATGAGCTAGCTTTCCATCATGATAAGGAAACACTGAAAATAATCAATGTATGAAAGAAAAGGGTTATTTTGGCTCACCCTTTTGGAAGTTTCGGTCTAGGACTGACTGGCCCCACGAATTTTAGAAGGGCAACAAGGTAGTGAGAGCACGTGTTGTGGCAGCACCCCCCCTCACCCGGAAGCAAAAGAGAGAAGGTGTGTCAGGTTCCCACAGTTCTCTCCACAGCAAGCCCCACTCCCTGAAGCAGTGACCTCCGTGAAGCTCCACCTCTTAAAGGCCCCTCCATCTGCCTATGGCCTCACTGTCTTTAACCATGGGCCTTGGGGGAAGTCCAGGCTCAAGACTAGCAGAGAATTCTCACTAGGTAGTGAAAGTACTAATCCATCTTGGTCATCGGTGAACCAAAACTAGTTTTGTGCATATGATTACTAATGGATTAGCAAAAGGAAGACTATGTAACAAGTTAATGAGAACAAAAAATTAAGTCAGTAATAAATTGAAGTAAAAGCAAAGAGGGGAAAATTAAAAGAACAAGCAGAAAAAAAAAAAAAAAAGACCAAAGAATAAATAAGGGTAAAAAATAAGAACCAAGACCTGTCATGTAAAGGTACAAGATCCCAATAATGAATGTAGCTGTACTGTATACCTAAAATGTACCAATAAACTCAATGACGAAAAAAAAAATTTTAAAAGCCGCCAAGGATTTAGCTCAGTGGTGCTCGCCTGCTCCACAAGCCCAGGGTCCTGAGTTTGATCCCTGGTACAAAAACAAAAACAAACAGACAAATAAATTTTAAAAGCCATTTTATATAAACAGTTTTTATCAATAACTAAAAACACATGGAAATGGAAAAAGACATTTAAGACAAATGCCAAAATACATATACTTTGAAAGAGAACTTTTATAGCCATGTGTTTTGATTGTCCTTAAAAATAAAGAAATCCTATGGTTAAAAAAAAGAAGAAGAATCATACTCAGATATACTCAGTAAGCCAATTAAATGTAAATGGCTTTAAAGACAAATATTAAACAATTTGGAGAAATGCACAAATACGTAAAACTCAGTGATTTGCTATTTGCAAGATCTACTCACTCGATAACGAGGATAACATCCTAAATATAAGAATAAAAGTGAGAAAAAATTATAATGAGAATATTAATTAGAAGAAATCTGATGTAGCTCAAGAAGTACAAAACAGACTTCATGTTAATTTAGGAAACATTATAGAGGTAGATTTCTTTCATCATGATAAATTATCAGTATAGCCAGAAGATAGCAATTTTAAATTTTGTTGACCACAAAATTTAACAATAAAATGTTTTTTTAAAAAAGTTAATAAAACTAAAAAATTAAAGGAAGAATTCTAAAATAGTAATGGAAGTATTTATCACATCTCAATATTTGGTAGGAAGAGTAAGTTGTGTTGTGAGGGGAGACAATAAAATAAATAAATAATGTTAAAATTATGTTAAAATTATTAGATTACAATGATAATATCACATTTTGGAAAACTGAGAGGAAGCAGAAGCCAGTAAAACAATTTTTAAAGACTTAATTATATACTAAAGACATAATAACAAAAACATTATAGGTACAGTAACAAAAATTAATCTGATTTAAGAAGCACTAACACAATAACTTGTATCAAAGTAAAATTGATTCTTCACAGAAACTAAAGAAATATGCAAAATCGTGAAAAACCTGATCAAAATAAAAAATCAAATACAAATAACCAAGAGCAGAGTTAACAAGGTATATAAAAATTTTACAATTTTATGAAATTTTCTTATAAATATATTAATTTTTAAAAAATTAGTTACTTGAAAAACAAATTTGTAAAGCTAATATAGAAAGGTATATATAAAATCAATTCCTTGAAATGAATTTATATTCAATTTAATTGTATAGCAAAGATATCTCTAAGTTCAGATGTCCTCATGAAAACATTCTAGCAAATATTTTAGCAAAAAATTCCATCAAATTCTAACAAAGTTGGTGGAGGAAATGACATTATTCTACACAAGCCCTTCCAAAGAAAATATAAGGAAGAATAATTCTTAACATTTGAAAAAGGCTCTATTAGCTGCCTATAAAAATTTGATAAAGACATTTCATGATAACAAGCATATATTATATATATATGCTAATAATTTGATGAACAAAATTACAAATATTTTATAGGCCAAATGACTTGCCTCCACAAAAATTCAAATATTGACCTCCTATCAAGGTGGTGGTATTTGGAAATGGGGCCTCTGGGAGCCAATTAGAGTCAGCTGAAGTCATGAAGCTGGGTCACCTACAATGGAATTAGTGCCCTAAGAGAGAAGAGACACAAGAAAGCTTGCTCTACTATGATTATACATTCACTCCCCAAGGAAGGGTCAGGGGTGCACACAGGAGAAGGCAGCCACATAAAAGTCAGAAGAAGTAGCTTCACCAGAATCCCACTGTGCTAGGAGATTAATTTTCCATTGCTTTAACCATTCAATCTATGGGATTTAATTATGGCATTAAAAAAGACTGAAAATCCTTTCAAAAATGTCAACTAGTACAATCACGAAGTATATATACATATACATTTTTTCTTCTGTGTTAATCAGCTGGCCTTCACTGGGAATAATTCCTGAAATAAATAAATGAAGAAAGAAGGGCTTATTTTGGCTCCTATTTTCTGAAGTTTGAGTCCCTGGTTGTTTGCCCTGCTATTTTGGGACTGTGGCAGCACAGAATGCCATGGTGCAGTGTGTGGGGCAGGAATTCCTTCATCTCATGCTGGCCAGGGAGGACAACAGAAGAGATAGAGGGAAGGGCTAGAGACCCAGTCAGCTCCTTAAGTGCACTTTCACACACTGGACTCATGTCCTAGAGATCCACCACCTCCCAGAGGCCTGTAACACATGGGCCTTTAGGGACGTTTCAGATGCAAACCTTGACTCTGACAGTGCAAGGCTGGTACAACTCTAAAAAGTTAACTTGGGTGAGTTCATAATATTAGCTGGATCTTAGGGAAAATCATATAATCATGTCAAATGATGAAAAATAATCAAACTTTGATTCATGGCAAAAAAAAACTTCTCCCATTCCAGGAAAACAAAGAACTTTTAGACCCAAAAAATGGCACTGGTAGAAATCTACACATAACATCATGCTTACTGGTGAAATTTTGTATACTTTCTGCCCAAGACTGAAAAAATGGTAAAATGTGAAGAAATTTTTCTTCTCCTAAATTAGAAATAATACAGAATGTAAGATCTACATTAGAAAATGAATTATTTTGCTTCATTTTAGTGGCGATTAATACTGGAAATTAAAACCTAAATACATTTTATGGTAGCACCAGGAATCATTAATACTTAGAAATAAAAAATTTTAAAAGGGTAATAGTTAAAGTTATAACAGTGCTAGAACCAAATCTAGGAAACTCTCTTCTTCACCTTAGGTGGCAAAAATGTGTTGAAACATAAAACACGAAAATACTAAAATTAAAAATAGATAATTTGAATTTCATCAAAATGTAAATTTCTACATTTTAAGAAATCATTAGAAAATTAAAAGTCAATATATATTGGTGAAGAATATTCACAAAATATAATTGACAAAGGACTTGTGACAAGAATAACTTCTTCAACCCAAAATCAAAAGACAAAATAATGAAAATAGGTAAAATATATGAGAAGAAACTAGGAAATGGGAAAAAAGAATGTTTAAAGATTTTGAATGTTATTGAGTGTTAGAGAAGTGCACATTAAGATTACCATATGATATCTAATAAAGTTTAAAAGACTGACAGCATCAAATGTTGGTAACAATAAGAAGCAAGTGGAGCTTCCTTCAGTGACACATGGTCTCAACAAAATGAAACAAAATAACGCTTCTCAAAAAATTGTATGTATTTTCATTGCAACTTTATTCACTATACTCCAAAGTAGAAATGACCCTAGGGTCTACCATCAGTGATATAAGTATGATTACTATATACTGAACAAAATAAGAAAATAAACAGTAGATTATGTGTAGCAGTTAGCAGTTTACTGCACAAAGAGAAAAAGACAGGCAAAAGCAGGATTGAGAAACACAGCCCACTAAGTATGATGAAAATCTGTCAAAGTTTCTATCAGCCCAATGGATATCTCTGGAGCAAAGACTGGAAGTTAGTGTATCCCACTCTGGGCAAAATGTGAGGCCATTGTTCAGCCAGCTGCTCAGGAGCTGCCCCAGGGAAGCTCCCAGAAGACCATGTCCTTAGGCTGCCAACACCTGATTTAGCCAGTGACTAAGGACTTCCCACAATATTGTGGCCATGAGCTGACACAGCCAGGCAAAAGCTCACAACGGAAGCTGGCTGCTAACCACATTCCTTGTGGTGTGTAGAGTGTTTTCTGGAGGAGTATTTAAGCAGCACATCTCTGTGGTTTTCAGCCTGTAAGGTTGAAATTATATGAATTTCCAAACTACCCTATGATATGAGATGTCAGACGGTGGTTATCTTTGGAAAATAGAAAGACATTAGTGGTGAGGCAGGCCCTGACAGTGGTTTCTGTGGCACTGGTCATGTTCTGATTCTCAACCAAAGTGCAGTTTACAGAGGTGTGTTTGTTTTGTGATATTTCATCAGGCTATGCACTAACGATTTGTTCATTTTTTGTGTGTATGCTTATTTCGTTAAAAGAAGAATGATTTAAGTAGTTGAAGTAATGACATAAACCAAATGATATTTTGAAATATAAGTGAGTGGTGGGAAAATTTAGAACATATGCATCTATAGATAGATGGGTAAATATATGTTCAGATAGATTATTTTAAGGGATTTTAATATAATGGCAGCAGCTTCTATTGTACTATCATGGAAGGCAGATAAGCATACTCATGATTATGATATCTAAATACTTGTTAATAAAATATCAGGTTAGAAGTCTAATAAGTTCAGTCTAATATCTGTAAAAATGTACACTTTAATATAATTTTAAAATATAAAATTCCACCTTATCCATAGGGGTAAGTTCCGAACACCCCTCCATGGGTAGATAGTAGTGAGTCCAAATACACTACGCTTTTTCAAGAAATAAAAATAATTCATAATAAAATCAGGCATTATAGCAATATACTAAAATAGCAGTTATGCATTCCCACTCTCTCCCCTTTTCCCTTTCTCTTCCTCCAGCTCCCTTTTCTTTCTCTCCCATGAAACACCCATTGCACTGCAATTTCCCTTCCAGTGCAAGTCAGAGGATGCAATGCCTGAAGATGACATGAGTGCAGTGAATTATACAGACACCATGACGAGCTCCAGACTGTGAATCTGACAGTGACCGCCAGGATGGCGTGAGCGGTGGAATGTCTGACTTCCGTTGACCTCAGCTTACTGAAACCATTCAGAGCAAGGATAATGATAGGGCAGAAGACTTAGGGACATAGCCTGAATCTATCCTCTCCATTCTTACACTATATTCTACTTTCTTTAAGCAAATATCATTTACTTCCTCAAATTTATATTTTCAAAGGTAATGTAAATGACATCTGTCTCTGTCACTTTCAGACAAAGTATCTGGTGCCTGAACCATAATGGAGGAGACATTTCCTTCGGCTTGCAAGTTTCAGTCCCATAGTTCGCTCGCTCTCAGGCAGAAGCAAGATGGTAGAGGGGCATGGAGGAGCAAACATAGTCAGGAAGCACACAGAAAAGAGAGGAGCCCAGAACACGAACACACCCGTTCAGGTCATGTTTCCAGTGGCCCACTTCCAGCCAGACCCGATTTCCTAACAGTGCATTTAGCTGCGGAGTGCATCAGAAGATGAATCCACTCTTATGTAACAGCACCCCCTGGTCTAATCACCTTCCACACACTGAAGAATTTGGGGGCATATTTTAGATCTAAATCATAACATTTCACCCCTAGCTCTCAAAAGCCTCAGATCCACCTCACTATGTGTAATGCATTTAGTTTATCTCTAAGAATCACCAAAATCTTAACAGTTAGAGAACTGTAGAAAAGTCCAAATCCAAAGCCTCCTCTGAGACTCAAGTCAAAATTTTAGCTGGAACTTCTTGTAAAAATAAAAAAAGAAATTTAATTACTTCCAAAATACAATGGCACAGCCTAAACATTTCCATTCCAAAAGGAACAAATAAAGGAATAGAAAGGAAAGGGATCAAAGCAAGCCTGAAACCCAGGAGGGTGAATGTTAAATACTGTTGTCTCATGTCTACCACCTGGGGCAAGCTTTGATCAACAGACTTGAGTAGTCTTGTCCTGTGGCTTTGCCCTCTTGGTCTCTCTGTTGGGATGGTTCTGATTATTGCCTGGAGCTCATATTCCATGTTCCTGGCATCTCCAGTTTCGTGAGGTCTCTTCTGCACTCTCACCAGTTTACAGACTGACCTCCCAGAGGCACACATCCTGGTCTCTCAGGCCTTCCAATGAACTTGGAATAGAAGCTTCCCTGACCCCACAACTCTTGCATTCTATAAAAGCAGCACTACACAAAGAATGCTTAGTTCTGCCACCAGCTCTAGCAGTAGTCAGGACCCACTGAATCATGGCTACAACACTCCCTGAGTTCCTGGGTTGCTAAACACCAGGAAACTTTTCTCCTGGCATCCTCGAATGAGCAAGGTATCCCAAGGATCTCTTCTGAAATGCAGTCTTTCCAGTGCTGCACCCTGAAGCCTTCAAAAAATGGAGTCTTGCTCATTCTCAAGACCTCTTTCTACTCCACTTTCCTACTGTCCTTAGCAACATACTTAGCTTCTTCTTAATGCTAATCTTTTTAGCAGTCACTCTTCCTAGGCTCCAATTTTGCAGGTTCTTCCTTTGTGTTGAAATCAGAAATATTTTATACCTTTGTCTGACATTTTCTAGAGATTTTCACTCTGTCTTTGGCAGCCAGCAGTACCCACGCCCGAGCCTGGCCCTAAGTGGTGGAATCTTTATCAGTATTTTGTCTTTTGAGCTCTGACCAGAATTTCCCATCAAGCTGCACTTACAGCGCTTCTACAGGTGGCATCTCCAAACCCTTCCAGACTACTCCTGTGAAGCACTCCAACAGGCTTCTCCACCACATGGTCAGGCACAGTCACAGCAATGACCTCACGCTTGCTACCAGAATCTATCTCAGAAGCTATCTCCTCATTGAAACGCAGTACCAGACACGCGCAGCTTGAAGGAGAAGAGATTTGTTTTGACTCATGGCTTCAGTCCATGGTCTGCTGGCTTCATGGCAAAAACAGGAAGACAGAGGAGCATGGCAGAAGAAAGGATGCTCACCCAGCAGGCAGGCAGAGGAAGAAAATAACCTTCCAGGTGTTGCTGTAGTGGCCAACTGGCAAATAGACCCTCCCTACCTTCTAAAAGTGTGGTTAGCTGCTTATCTCCTCAATGGATGAGTCCCCTCTTGACTACAGCACCCTATGATCCAATCACCTTCCACACACATGAGAATTTGAGGAACAGTTTAGATCTAAACCGTAACAATAGCTTACTATTTAAAAGTTACTACACAGTAAATATTTGCAGACTTGAATAATATCCACCAAAAATAGATGAGCACCCAAAACTTTATCTACTTTCTCCTGCATCTAGCAGTGATGATGTGCTCCATTACTGTATTATTAATTTCTACTACTTGTGTTACACACAAATAGATACAATTTTTGGCAAAGCCACTAAGTGTTAATCACTATTCCAGTTTCTAGAGATAAAAAGATTACTGAAATTTTTTTTTAAATTAAGGATATACAACTGCAGCACAAGAAGATATACTCATGTAAGTAACTGTAATGCAATATGAGGTCTATGTGGGCAATATAAGAAAGAGGATGTAGAAGCACAGAGAACAAAGGTAGTACATTCCTTCTTGTTACATAAGAGAAGATTTCTTTAACTAAAGCTTGGTTTCACCGAGAAGCAGCAGAGACAGGACATTTCATGAATAAAAATGAACACATTAAAAAAGTAGAGAACACCAGGAGAAATCTTAGGACTGCTGAGGATTGTACAGTGGCATAATTTAGCCCAGAAGCTAGAGGAAGAAGAATATAAAGACGTGGTAGAAACTAGCTGGAAAGTATAGCTTGGGAACATAGGAAGGCTTAAGATAAACCACAGGGTACTAGAGCTTTAGCATAAAGTAAAGTTCTGAGGACAGCAGATGGGGTAGAACTGGATATATAAAAGGAGAACCCTAGAAAAGAGACAGGACAAGAAAAGTAGGTACTGTGATTCTTCAAAAAACTGAATATAGAAGTATCATGTGACCTAGCAATCATCTTAACTGTTATATATTAACAGAAAAGGAGACTAGTATGTTAGAGAGACATCTGTACTCTCATCTTCCTTGCAACGCTATTCAAAACAAGAAATGGTATCACCCTAGTGTCTATCAACTGACCAATAGAAAGGGAATGTTACCTATAGGGAATACACAAAAACAATGAAATCCTGTCACTGCCAACAACATCGATGGCATTGGAGATCATTGTGTTAAATCCAGTAAGCCAGGCACAGAAAAACAAGTACTGCATGACCTCCCTCAAATGCGGTATCAAAAAAAAATGTGATCATATAGAAGTTGAGTGTAGAGGGGTGGTTTTCAGATGCCGAAAATAGTAGAGTGGGGAGAGGGGGAGATGTTAGCCAATGGGTACAGATTACAATAAGAGCAAGGAGCCCTGGGGTGCTGTTCCGGAGCAGCTCCACTGCAGATAGTAAGTATGGACCCTGTATTTTAAAAAGCAAGGAGAGAATTTTTTAATGTTTTGCCCTTAGTAAATGATCAATTCTTGAAGTGATAGAATTTATCCTGACTGCAAGGATTACAAAATGTGTATATGTATTAAGACATTATATGGCACACTGTAAATGTACACGACAAAAATTTAAATAAAAAGACAAGGAAAACCATTTTAAATGTTCATCTGCTAACTCAGTGAAAATCAGTAGAAGGGGAACAATGACTGACCTGTTTCAACAATCCGAAAAGCAAGGGGAGGGCAACTTTGGCAAGAGGGTAACAAGGAGGATGGAACGTGGCAGAGAAGTCCTGTTAGAAGAGACACGAGGAGACCTTGGGGAGGGGAGTGGCAGGTGGTGTTGACGGGCTGGGTGCTAAGCCAGGGCCCTACTCAGGGAAGGTGTGAGAGTGGAGCGGGAAACCCACATCCTTAGCTCTACACTTTGAGGAAAGGAAGAAACAAAAGAAACATTCATTGGAAAAGACACAAATGGGAAAAATCTTGGTTTTTCAGAAATAGAAGAGCAAAAGTCCAATCCTAGGGTGAAGAAAATATTTTTTAAAGGAGGAATAATTAGCCAACCATGGCAAATCAGAACTGTAGTCCCAGTTTCAGGGCAGGCTGAGGCAGGACAGCTCAAACCAAGTTGAGACCCGGATGATGTAGTGAGACCACATCTCAAATCAAAACAAAACAAAACACCAAGTGGATAAGTAAATCAGGAATGTGCCTTGTATGTAATCCCAGCACTGTGGGAGGCTGAGGGATGAGGATTGCAAATTAGAGGCCCTGTTTTAGTGAGAGCAACGCAGTGGTTTAGGGAGACCCAGCCTCAGAAAAGCTCAGAAAAGTAAAAAGGGCTGGAGACATAGCTTAGCATGATGATCTTGGAGTCACTCTCCAGCCCCACTAAATACACAAACAGACAAACACAAATAAATCATGTTGAAAGGAAACAGTTAAAGATACAAGACAGAAAGCAAGAGGATGATCTTAAGCGAGCGGTCCTCTTATTTGTCTAAGAAATATGATGTAAGAAGGGGAGAATGAATCATATACCTCTGTAGCATCCTAAGTAGAGGAACTGATTTAATACCCAAACTTGGAAGGACTGCAATGATACAAAGCAGAAAATGAATCACTAACATCTGTAGGCACTGGTCAGGAAGACGACATCCCTGGTGCTAGAATTTAACATAATGTCTGTGTTCATAGTGTTTCTCGAGGTGCTGAGACAAAATACCCAACCACCAAAGTTAAAGGGGGAAAAGGTTTTTTTGGGTTCCAATTTATAAAAGTTTCAGTCCGCTGGCTCCACGGCAGGGTGACAGAGCAGTACCAGTTCATGGCAAAAGAAGACAACAAAAGCACAAGAGGCCTTAACCACATCTTCCCCTTTTATCCCGTGTGGACTTCCGGGATTAGGGTGGTGCCCACCAGTCACTCACGTGCAGTGGCTCAGCAACTACAGCCCTTAACCCCGGCATCACACATTCCAGATTCAGCCACCTCTGAAAAAGAAAGCCCACTTCATCCCCACGAAGCTTTGTGGTGATCTAAGCACATCTGTAACACTGTCCTGCTTGGAGCGCTTGTCCCGGAGTGCCCTGTGCTGATTTAATTTCTTATCATAGGACTCACTTTCAATTTCTTCCTCTTCTCTCTCTTCCTCCTTCTCAGTCTCCAGACAAGTAACAGACTTTTGTTCTTCCAGAGCTGCCTCGAGAGCAGACTCTCCTCCAAAGGTCAGCAGTGCTTTTCTCAGGAAAGCTTCCCAGGAGGGAGACGTCTCCCTCTCCAGCCCCTGTCATCCATGTTACTCTTTGCCTCACCCATTTACACAAGATTTGATAACTCTTATATGGAGCTAAAACTAATATATTACCACTAATAAAAACAAAAATAATTCATTAACCATGACAGCCCTATGTGCAACGGTGACACCGAGGCACAGACTATCAGTAAGACAACGTGCACAACATCACCCAAGTGTGATGTGGTAGTGGAAACCCTCAGATCCAGTACCTTGTAGTTTAAAAGTAAAGTCTTGAATTTGGGCTGTTACTGTGACGCCCTTCCACCTAAGCAACAATGAAATAAAAAGCCAATTTCAGGAATTCACGTAGTGTGTTTGGGTACTATTCTTTGAGCAAAAATCGAGCTAAGAATTGAAAGATTTATCCCTGGATATTCACTCTCCAGTAGGTATGGGATTTGAGGATTTGCAAGTAAATATTTCATTAGTAATTCAAAGTAATCAACGTGTCATCCAAAGAAAATCAAGTGATGAGGTGAATGCAATCACATTTAAATATGCTCTTTTTATCTTCCTCAGAACTCCACACCAGTACACACAGGATTAGACTTTTCAGTACAGAACACTGGCCACGTGGGCACGAATGAGTAAAAATACATCTTATAACTAGTTTCTTCCTGTAAAGTTCAAGGATGCTGAGAGAGTCAAAGCTTATAATCTATTTTTATTTTACTGTACTGGTGTTGGGCATATTTTATAATTGAAGTAATTTAGAAAACTCAAACCAAAAGGAGGGCTACAAAGAATGAAAGATTATCAGGAAAATATAGGTAATAAATATATCTCATGAATTACAGGTTTTAGTTATAATACAGAGTGTTAGCTGTGTGGCACACACTGCACAAAACAAATTGTGTTAGTGTTTTATTTTCATTAGGTACCTATTTATGGATAGTTAGGTAATCCTTCCTGTGCTGTTCACCTTGCGAGTACTATATCACAGTGCTTGATACATGTCATCTTACAAAGAGGAAAGTTAATCAGGGCTCATAACTTTGGGGATTTTATTCCTTGGCCACTGGTCTGTTGCCTCTGGGCCCATAGCGGCCAGCACAGTGTCAGTGGGTGGTAAAGGAAGCTGCTCTCCTCAGGGAGCCAGGATGAGATGGAGAGAGAGGAAGAGGGAGAGGGCCATGGCACCAACAGCGCTGCGAGGGCACAGCCCCAGTGACCTAACTTCCTCCCACTGGGTCCCACCCGCCCCAAACATCACAACACTTCTCAACACATGAGCCTTCAACGTGTGTCTTTAAGGTTCATTTACTTATCACAACCATCTCATTTGCACAAAACTCTGCACCATAACTAACATTATCAAACAATAACATAATAACAACAGACAGCACTTAAAACTTCCTCTTCTTTTGTGTTATTTGGATGTTGAAAAGCTATGTGAGGCAAATCCTCCCCACGTTCTCTAGAGTTTTAAGGAGAAGAGCATGAAAATACACTTAGGCAAAATAGGTGGTAACCTGGTCAATCGAGTCTTCTTCTCAGAGGTGTGTAATAGGCAAGTGGCTCTCCAGCAGTCTTAAATCCACCTTGGTTGCATGGTAGATGCAACTCCAAATGCAGCCCAGACGATGGCTGTAAAATACCATGAGCACCAAGCTAGCTCACTTTGGGGACTTGTGTGAAACTCATCTTCTTGTATAATATCCTAGATGTCTCCCTGTCAATAAAACTGAAGTTTCATGCAGAAATCAGGGGCCTCCTGTGACTATATCAGAGCTGGCTCCTGTGCAGCACTTGGAAACGTGTAGGTCTGGATTGTTTATTCCGAAGGATTGGGATTATAAAAAGCAGGAAATGGCGTCCGTAACTTGTCTAAGGACTGGTTCTTCAGACGACATCAGATTTATCCTGCAGATCTTACCTGGCTAGCTCTCTGCTTCTCTTCGCTCCTCTGTCGCCCCTCCAGTGCTCACCCTCACCTCTTGCAGGAGGCGTCAGCTTCGCTCTGGTCCCTCAGCTGGGGCACTGCTTCCCTATTCCACGCCCTCCGCAGATTGTCCTTAAAGTAGAGCCCACACCATCCCAGGTACCCCAGCTGAGGGAGTGGACTGCAGAAGAAAATATTACTTTTTAATTTTTATTTATTTTTAGCTACAGTAAATAAATAAAGCCTTACTATTGTTATTTACATTTGGAATGGATGTCAGAAATAATAACCAAAACCCGGAAGTCATTCATTGGAACCCGGGAAGCTGTAGGGGCCCAGAGGCGGGGCTGGAAGTTGTGCAAGAAAAAGCAATGAACCGAGGCTCCTGTTCTCTTTTGCACTGAGAACACTACACTGAATAGCAACTGACCTGTGCTGGGGAACAAGGGTTACCATTTATATCACGGACTTCCAGCCTTCTAAAATGGAAAATTAAATTTTAAAATACTCCTAAAATTAAATTTTGAAGTGAAGTCATACTGTACTATCAGTAAGCAATTAAAAAAAAAAGTTGCACAACTGGAAATTCTGAGGCTGGCCTTTCTTTAGGTGTATTATGAGGCAAAAGCAAAGCAAATTTTAGAAGAAATCATATAAAAATTGAAATTGTATTGTTATTACTAACAATGAACTTTAGGCTATGGTTTCTTGAGATATTTGGCCAATAAAGTCTAGCTCTATAATTTATCAATCAGTAAGTGTAAATGAACGGGAGGTAAGAACTCAACATTTCTTCCTTAGAAGGCGGAAGGATCAAAACCCCTCATCAGGTGGGGCCACCTGGTCTGCACTGTGAACACGGACCCAGGTGACGCGTTCAGTTCCCTCCCACAGCTCCGCATGGCTTCCTGCCTCCTCTGACGCAGACGCCAGGTCCTTCTTCTACTCCAGAGCTCATAACCCAGTCCTGACTGGCTCTCCAAGATCCAGAGCCCTGCGCCTCACCAAGCTCCACTCTGGACTCAGCCCTCTTCTCTCTGGCTGCGCCCCCTTCTCGTAGCTCCTGTGTCCGTGTTCCCGGTACCTCCTCCTTCATAGCCTCCCTTCCAGTGACCACTAACGTACCTCCTTTAGTGGACACCTGTGACACAGGCAGACCTCCCCGGCACATAACTTGCTTTCACTCTTCTTAAAACTACTTTATTAATATAGGTTTGCAAGACGCAGTAATCCTACTCCCCCTGGGTCCTGGGTGCACACACTTCACATCTGGTCGTCTGCAGCCCTTCTGTTTCAGCTCCTCTCCTCTCCTCTCCAGGCTTCCGATGCCCTTTCCATCTCCCTGCTTCCTATCCTCTTTCTCTTATTTTTCTTTAAATCATTTATACATTGGGCTTCTCACACAGCTTTCACTCTTAAAAATCATTCTTAAAACAATCACTTTACTGTGATTACTAATGGAACTGTTTGCTTTTCCGAATAGCAGGCATAGAAACTGAGTCAGGGGTCAGGACCTATTATAATAATATATTAATTACTATATTAATCATAATGAGGCTTGGTCATTTAATATAAAAAGCAAGAAATGGCCATGTTTTTGAAATGCCATTTAGGATCATTTATGCCTTCAGGCATCTCCCTAAAATCTGAAGTCACCAGCAAGTGTAACAGAATTGGCCGTGGTTGAAAAGGGACTGACAATCTGGATTCCTCCTGAGAGTAAAGTCAGTAATTTTACTTATGGCTGGTGGGAAAAAATATCGATCCAATATTTTGGGCAAGCTTTGGGAATTTTACATTGTAAGTACTTAATTTTATTTCTGAGTGGCTCTTTTAAAACAAATTTTTAAAACAACCAAAAGCTGCACACGGAATTCCTTATAAACAATGAAAGTGCTACAGAAATCATAGGTTTCTGTCCTTTGGCCAAGAAATATATTGACGCTCTTACTTTGATTCAACCTTTCAAAGATGCCAGGGCTGCAGGCATGAGATTGAGACAGTCTGTTTTTAAAGGAGAAAATTATGCCAACTGCAAAGTTCCCTGAACTGAGCACCGGTAGTGGGGATTCCAGGGAGACAGTCACGGGGCAGAGACATTCTGCCAGGGATGAGCCTGTCCCGTAACCATCTATTCTGATGCAACAGCTCACATGAACAACTTTGATCCTTGTGACAAAATTTGCAATGGCTTACCATAATTAGGAAATCAGAGATAACAATTGAGGATATTGTTGGCTATTTTCTTTCCCATTTGGAGAAATAGGAACGGGAGAGCGATGGTTAGAAAGGGAAAAGGCAAACTGCATGATAAGGAAGCAGTCACAAAAGTGGCCCACTTTGGCCATGCATTTTACTGCGCTTGGACCAATTGATCGAATAGTTATAGGCGCTAATGATTTTTTACAACTATATGTACTATTTTGCTTTCTAGTTTTTTCTTGTTGATGATGTTAGCATTTGATCTTTATGTTCCGTGATTTAGCCATGTAATCGAATATATTATGTATGAATTTATTGAACCCAGGGCCTTCACAATGAGCTACATGCTCGACCCATTTCTAATTTTTCTTTTGTTTTGTTTTGGTACTGGGGATCAAACTGGGAACCTTGTGCTTGCGAGGCAGGCAGCAGAACCAGTGAGCGAAATCTTACCAAGTTGCTCCACCTAGGCTCAAACTTGAGATGTTACCCACTCAGCTGCTCAGCATAGTGTGGTCTCAGGCCTGCACCACCAGGCTCTCCTTGTACAGATTTTAAATGGACCAACTATGATAGGAGCCATAAGAAAAAGAACGATTCATGCTCAATCGTGAATATATAGGAAAAGCCATGATATTTTTGTAATATCTTTCTGTGATATGGCTTCATTAACGTTGGTATATTTGAGGTACAGGTCCTGAAGGATCACTGCGGTAGATGTGTTTATTCTAACAGCGTGGTCTTCCTTCATTCCCTCCCGCTCCTCGTCCTGCTCCACCTCCTCCTCCCCTCTTGATCTCCCTTCCATCTCTTCTTCCCCTCCTCCTCCTCCCTCTTCTTCTCCTTCTTCCTCCTCCTCCTCCTCCTTTCTCTCTCTCTCAAGTGTTCTCTGTAGCAAGAAAATGCATTTTAAGAAGGATTCATTTTAATGCTGTAGTCTAGGAAAAACTTGAATGGAATTGTGTCCTATGGTTTGTGAATTGTTTCTGGCTTCCACCATTGCCTCCAAAGGAAAAGCATAGTGTACAACTGTGGTCCTCACTGCGAAATACAACAGGCGGCAGCGCTGAAACCAGAAATACTTGTCTAGTTCACACTCTGGCATTTCATCCTTCCTATCTGCCGTAATGAATACTGCGGAGCTGAATGAGAGATTTATAGTGTCGCATCGTGGGTCCCACACGACTGTGTAGTACTTTACATTTATAAGGCATTGAGTCCAGGGCTATCGAAACACTGAATATTGCTGATATAGTTTAAATATTTTAGTTTATATTATTAAATCTGTGCATTCAAAAGAGCTTTCAAAAATGTAGAACAACTTATATTTGAGTGAACACACGCAGAAGGGAGCCAGTGTGTTGATTTTACTTTGAATAGCAGCCAGTGCCCCGAAGGGTATTGTCTCACTGGTATTGGTCAGCTCCTTTCACACTGTGATTTATTGTACTAGAGCTGTACCAGGTGTGGTTTGTCTTTGACAAAGTCTTCCAGGAGTTCATACCTGCACTGGGTATGCACTCAGGTTTCAGGTCTGTTTAGTGAGAGTGCTGAGTGACACGCAACTTAAGAGCTTCTATCTGGTTACACAGATCGAATACGGACTTGCTAGGGAAGCCTTTGTCTGAGAATCCAGTTTTTGCATTTTAATTTTGGAGAAAGTGAACTTACATGATTTGAAAGATGTTGGCAAGAAATTTGGTCTTGAGAAAAATGTCTCCTTTGAAAATGTTTTAACAAAATGGACATTAAATTTTATGCATGTGCATAAATTGAGCTGTTTTTTCAATCCAAATAAATGTCAGCACTGACCAAGGATCAAACATAGTACTTTGCAAACTTGGAATCATTACTAGTAAAGTTAACTGTGAGAAAAGCAAGAGGTTTAAGAAAAAGGTGATTCTGCTATTTGAAACATAAAATTTCTGCCATGAGTGCTTTAAGAAAATAAATGAAAATAGGGCAAAAGGGGGTGAAATGAAAAGTTTCCATAGTCTAAATATAGAGTTTTCACCTTAGGTCAAATATGTCTTACTGAAAATACCTGACTTTTTAAAATAGGCCTGATGATGGCCTTATTTCCTTTGAAAAGTATACATCACTTGGCACGCAGGTGTACGGTGTGCTGTTCCTATGGCCAGCTGGTGTGGGGGTGCCCCTGAGGCCACAACCCTCCAGATGGCAGAAAAGCAGCCCTGAGCTAGTCTGCACGCTCACCCTGCCTGCTGCAAAGAGCTGGCGACCCAAGGACAGGAGGGTCACAGCTCAGGTTCTGAAGTGAAATTTTATCTCATTTCTGGCACCATGAACACTAACCCTGATGCTTATCTGCCTAAGAGAAAACATTCCTCTGTAACTGGCTGGCACAGCTCTTCGTGATTTCCACATACCGCTCGAAAACCATGAAAGAGCCATTGTTTGAAAATTTGGGATAAGCAGGATATTTAAGGCCTGATATTGTGATCGGGTTAATCTGTAAATTTCACTTTGTTTTAGGAACCTCTGAAGAGAAAAATTGTCCTTTGCTCTTTATGTCTTTCAGATCCCTGTCTTGGGCAGGCAAAAACCATGAAATGGGGGAAAGTGAAGAGAATATAACTTTTAAAACTGAGTCTGTTGTGGACTAAAGTCACTGGGAAGGAGCCTATTTTTGGTCCCACATGTGCTACTGTGAACTGTGTGTCCTTGGCTGTATCCTTGGAAAAGACACCTAGGGCTCTCTCTGACCATTGCTTCTGAATTCCAGTTTTGTACTAAACTTGTGAATTTGATTGAAATTTCCCCATTTGTCGTTACTTTAAGTTTTGAAGCCCTAAATATTTACATCTCTGTATCAAGTCAAATCTCAGAGCCACAGAGGTGCTGGAAACAGAGATGGCGAACCTTTTGGAGCTCTCAGTGGTGAAGAGCCTCTGTGGCACGTGCGCCATAGGTTCGCCACCTTCAGGATAGAGGCTGAATTGTGAGCACGTGTGACAGCCTCTGGCTCAGTGGTACCCCGGACCCCGGTGACAGAAGATAGAGGACACTAGGGCGGAATGCCTGGAGGGTTACAAGAGCAAAAGCACGAGCCTATTTAATAAGCTACATAAAGCATGATGACCAGCAAGACAAACTCCTCTGGACCTCCGTCGGTCTGAGACAGACACCTCCATACCATGGTGCCTCCGGGAGCCTCTGAACAGCAGCACTTTTCTTTCCCACTTAAGGACATCGACCACTGTGAAGTTTTGGGTGACTTTTGAGTCCTTAATATTTGTTATTTTTATTACTAAATATAGGAATCACTAAATAATATATTTTAAGTGCCCACATTCGTGAAGAATTTACATTAACTGTAATTATACCAAATATATGCTTCATATATGTTTTATGTTGTTTGTAGTCTTAACTTTTCTTTGAGATTTACTTTGTTTATACAAAGAGTAATAATAGTAACTTTCCATCTCTGGTTATAGGTATTGAAGTTATTTCTAGTTTAGGGTTTTTAATGTGCAAAGCTGTTTCATGCAATAGGGTCAGGGATTTAGCTCAATGGTTCCACCACCTGCCTTGCAAGTGCAAGGTCCCAAGTTCGATCCCTGGCACAAAAACAAAACAAAATAAAACAAAAAAACTTAACAAAGCTATTTTGCGCAATGTGTTCCAAAGTTTTTAATGAATAAAACTGCTGTGAACATTTCTGTGTTTTTCTCTCGGTTCACACCTACAAAGGTCTCAGGAAGTCGACCTGCAAACACAGATGGCCACTGTTGTCTGCTCAAAAGGATGAAAAATTTCTTTCTGGCTTTTTTGGAGCTAATTCTACAATAAAATGTTTCAGTTTGTTTCATAAATTAGTGGATTATGTTTTTTTTTTTTTGCTTTGTTCCTTAGTTTTCAGGAAAAAATATGGCCATACAAACACAGTAACCACAAACATGTCAGGCTTACCTAATCTGTATTTTTTAGATAAAGATAAATTCAAAACCTTTTCCAACAACTGAAGAGTTTAGGTTGTATACAATAAAACTGAGTTTAAACTCAGTGAATCATGTCAAAGTGGCTGGTGATGGGGGCTGACTGAGAAATCAGCCATGCCTTTCTTCTCAGGATTGGTTTGATAAACTGGCAATACTCAAGATTTTATCACCAACTGAGACCCTTTTTAGATGAGTTCATTCACCAACTGGTAGACAACCCGAGTAGGAACTGTAAAATCATGTCAGACCCAAAATATCTCAAAGTAAACTATCTTTGCCCAATTCTGGACCTTTTCTGCCTCACTAACTCTCTGCCATATCTCACTTGAGATGTCGGAATGTGACAAACTGTCCCGGACTCCTCCTGTAACTGGCTCCTTGACTACTCTTATCATGAGACTTTTGAAAATATAAAATCTTGTCTTTTCACTCCTTTGTTGAAGAGCTTTGCAATAGCTTTCCGTCTCTCTTAGTCTAAAACAAAACACCATTAGCAAAGTACAACAAGTTTCCCCATCTATTTCTCCAACCACCCTAAGTAGAACAGGCCACATTTAGCCACACAATGTTTACATTTTAAGCCTTCCTTTTTAGCAGCTAATTATTAATACTTTCAAATTCTTCAGTTTTCACTCAAAACCCAGTTCTTATAGGACTTCTTTACCAACAATCTAACTCTTCTCGGAACAATATCTTCTGTCACAGTGAACAGGCTCAGCAAGGTTGAGGTAAAAGAGAGACTACATCGAATGACTGTGAATGTTATGATTCCAAGATCTAGGGAAATCAGTTCAAGACTTAGATAGCAAAGTCTATAAAAAGTTAATACTGATCGAGAGCTTACTGGTTATCAGCCAGTAATTTTCATTTGGCTATACTTTATCTGAGAATTGTATACATGTCATACAGTACTAGTAACAATTGAAATAAGCTACCAGTGAGAATAATTAATATTTTCTCTAGTATTTTATACTGTCTTTCACTACAGGGTAAAATGATATCCCTAGTGTGTTTTCTTGTATATTGCCAGAGAAAACCAAAAATGGCAATTATGATTCAATTGATACAACATTGCTTACATGTTCACTATAACCAATTTAAGTAGCATTCTACACCTTCCATGAATTGTTGCTATAGTGAAGATCCCTCGGGTCCCCCAAAGCATGGGCACCATGAAATGCAGACCTTCTACCTAAGTACAAGGGCGTGGGCCAGCAGGCATGGAAAGCACACTGAAATTCCTTCTGGTGCAGGGCAACAATTGTGGGAGGGATGGGCAACTGATTACTTTTGGATCTGTCAATCCTTCTGCACCTCCCAGGTTCTGCTTCCCTTCAGACAAGCACAGAATTTCAAAGTTTTGAGGACTTCCCAGTGTCTCAAACAAAGCCTTCCACCCACCAGTTTTTGCAGCCTTGGCTTGTGTGTATCTCATTCACAATGAAGCTCTTCTCGGTGGGGTGAGGAGCGTGATTGTGAGCTGATTCCATTAGCCAAACCACCATTAAAATACCACCTCCATCCCTCAGGTAGCTCAGTCCTCTGCCAAGATAGGATTTACACCATACCTGAGGCATGGGGGTTGTCATGATCCAGGAATGGTCCATATTTCTCCTACCAAACTCCTTGAATACAGAACTGCTTTAGTGAATTTCTCTCTCTCTTTTCTTTTCTTTTTTTTTTGAGACAGGATCTCACTATGTAGTTGAGACTGACCTGGAACTCACTATGTAGCCCAGGCTGGTCTCGAACTCACAGCAATCCTCCTGCTTCAGCCTCCCAAGTGCTGGGATTATAGGCATGCGCCACCAAGCACAGCTGAATTTCTCTTTTTATCCACCATTACGTATCAAGCTTGCTCTGTAGCTCCTGACTCAGGGTACCTGCTTTTCACCAGTGCATGAATTGGAGACTCTTTCCCTTGCTGTCACCCCAAATAAGTCATGATGGGGGAAAATTCTCTGTTACAGTGACAGAAATCTATCATGACTTTCTGATGGCTATTGAAACATTTATTTTATACCTATAAAATGCAGACTTAATAAGTGAAACTTTTCACCCATGTATTACAGAATGAAGAACTTGAAACTGTAAAACTCCTAAAAGAAAATCCAGAAAAAAATAATAAACCCCTACAACTCACTAACAAAAATGGACATCACCCAATGAAAAAATGGACACAGAACCTGAATGGTCATTTCTTCCTGGAAGACGTACAAGTGGACAACAGGTGCATAAAAAGCTGACTAACGTCACTAACCAATGGGAATATACAAATCAAAAGCACAATGATATATCACTTCGTGTCTGTTAGGAAAGTTAGGTCAAATTTTTTTAAAAAAGACTAGTGTTGGTGAGTGCACCTTTTATACACTGCTGGCGAGTCAATTTGAATAGTCATTATGGAAAACAGTATGTAGTTTCTTTAAAAAGCTAAATATGGAAACATTATATGATCAAACAGCCCCATTTGTAGGCATATAGTCAGAGGAAACAAAATGAGTGTTATCTAAGAGATAACCACACCCCTGTGTTCACTGTAATATTACCTGTAAGAGCCAAGCTATGAAAAGAATGAACATATCCAATGATAGATACGGAAAGTGTGGTTTATATAAAAGTTCTGTGGAATGCTGTTTATCCATAAAGAGAACAAAATCCCGCCATTTTAAACAGCATGAATGACCCTGGATGGCACTACACAAAGTAAAATACGACAGGCATACAAAGCAAATACTCCGTTATTCACTTAAATGAGGAATCTTTTAAAAATGAACTCAGAAGCATGGAGTAGAGCGTGGCTGCCGAGGGCTGAGATGGAGAAAGGGAACGGGGACATGTTGGAAAAGGGTACAAACTTTCAGCTATAAGATGAATAGATTCCGGGGGTCAAATACACAGCATAGTGATACTTAAATTGTAAAGTTGAACGTGATGTTAACTTCTATACTTGAAATTTGGTAAGAGAACAGATACTAAGGGTGTAAGAACCAGCCAACAAGCTCAGACCTCACCAACGGGTGACAAGGATGAAAATAAAGAGATACAGAAACAGGTTAAAATCTGGGGTGCCAGGGGGCTCAGGTCTCCTTCAACACAGAGCCCCAATAACTGGCATGCCTTAGTTTTCTTCAGTAAGACACGGAAACAAGCATCAGGGCGTCACAGGACTCATCTGTCTCCACCCTCCACGGTGCTTCTCCCGGTAAACAACTTCCCCTCAGGTGTTTCTGCCTCGCCCTGCAGCGTGCCAGCGGCCTGTGTGCATCCTTTCTTCTCACTGCTCAGGGAGGAGGCCAATCAGGCCTCATGCTTCCCATCTGGTCTTCCGTGTCAGCGTTCTCACTGCACACACAAAAAGGTACTTATGTGAAGTTATAGAAGTGTTGGTTGGTTTCATTATGGTCATTGTATGATGTATATGCATATTAAATCATCACATTTGCATTTTAAATATGCACAATATTTATGTTAATTATAATTCAGTAAAGCAGGAGAAAAGACTTGAAAAACTCATTAGTGCAAGCCTTACAGCTTTGCTTTTCAAGATCACCTTCATTATTCTGAATAACGTCTTTTCATTTTCATGTAAAATTTAGAATTGGCACTTCAGGCTCCCCCTTCCACAGACACATATTAGGACAGATTTAATGCCATAAACCAATTTAGGTGAAATGGACAGATTTATGTATTGTGTCTTTCTACTCATGAACACTTTAGCTCCATTTCTTTGAATTTTCATTAGTGTTTCTCAGTAATAGATGACAGGTTTTTTTTTTCTGCAGAGTTCATTCTTTTATATATGTTTTCTTCATTTTTTGTGGCTTTTGATGATCTTGTAATTGTCATTTTTAAATATTCTGATTTGGATAACTTCTATGGGACCTGGAATTGAGACTTTTGGAAAAACACAGGTTGATGAGGAGAAAAAAAGATTGTCTTTTGTTATCAACAATACTGTACTTCATTTCTGGAGAACTGGGTGCTGAGCCATTACTTTGCACCCATCTCTTCCAAATTAATGGAGGTGGTTGGGATTTGGAACAAAGGCAAATAAATACCTATAGTTACCCATGCCCAACTTGAACCATTTAAAAGCAGACATGAGCTGAAGAGATCTCCAAACTTGGAACAAAATCTTTCCATGACAGTGAATCTGCATGCTTCAGTGTGTCCACACATGCACACACTCACACACACACACACACACATACACCACCAACAGAAACATGAGAAGACAAGGAAAAATAGACACCTCCAGGATCTTCCAATTCCCCCAAACCTGATTTATAGGACATCAGTGAGGGAGAAGATCAAAAGCCAAACAGCTGAATTATGCAAAATGATAAAAGAGGAGAGAAAATAAACACACCAATAAGGGCCTCAGCAAGATCAAAGATGATATAACCAGATAATGGACTTAATGAACAAAGTGATTGGTGAGCTTAGTGCAACACTTACGAAAAGCTAGCTGAGCTGAAAAAAATGATAAAAAAAAAAAACATGAACAAACAGTTTAGCAAAGAATTGGTACTTATGAAAAGTTTCCAAATTAAAATTCAGGAGATAAAGCTTCTATTGAAAATATAGACAGCAGAAGTGAAAAATATGAGTCCGGCTTATCAGAACTACTAGATAGGACTGCATGGGTAACCATATGTTCAGAGATACATGAAAAAGAATGAGAGAAGAAGAAAAATGGATTCAAAGCTGCTAGATGACAAAAAACCTAATCTAAGTTCTACTAGAATTACTGGACAATCAGAAAACAGAACAAAGACATAAAAATAATAGCAGAAAACTTTCCAAATGTGAGGGAATATTTTTACAATGATTCAGATAGAAAACTCAATAGCCAAGATCAGAAAAGAATTTCTTCAAATATATCATAGTCAAAATCCCAGAAGTCCAATGCAAGACAGACTCTTAACAGCTTTTAGGGAAAAGAAAAAAATCACTTATAAAATTCAACTCATTAGAATTATAGCCAATTTCTCAATACAAATGTTAAGGGCCAGGAGAGCCCTCCCAAAAATTTCAGCAACAAATGATATATCTTGCAAACTAATATATCCTGCAAAACTATCTTTCAAACTTGATGGAAAAAATGAAGTATTTCCAGGAGAAAGAACCTTCAAGCTGTCCTTTTAAAAGAAATATATGACTATCAAACCACTAAAAAAAAAAAAAAAAAAAAAAAAGAAAGAAAGAAAACCTTGAGAATGTCCTAGATGGAGACAGTGAGTCAATAATGCCAAAAAGTCTACTGAATGAATACACCACCCTGAGTGAGCAACTCAACAAAAGGAGGAAAAAGGAATCTGCAACACAAAATAATGCAATGAACAAATGAGTCATTGTCTGTCAGTAGTAACTGTCTGTGTTAATGATTTCAACTCTTTAATTTAAAGACATGTATTGGAGTACTACATTAAAAAACAAAACTCAACAGCACACTGCATACATGAGAAACATTTAATTTAAAAAGACATTCATAGACTAAAACTTAAAGGATGGAAAACAATATTCCATGCAACTAAGACCCCGAAACAAGCAGGAGTAGCTATTCTGTTTTCGGACATAAGAGATCAAGCTAAAACTGATCGGAAAGTAACTACATATTAGTTATAGGCGTAACTCAATAGGATGTGATAACAATTGCAAAAATAGATGCCCGGAACACCAGCACACCCAATTTCATATAGCAAACTTACTGAATATAAAAGATGAGATAAACATTGATACAATTTTAGTGCAGGAACACAATACCCCACTATCACAAATGTATAGATCAATTAGACAAAAGAAATTGTAGAGTTGAACAACACATTTGAACAAATGAATTTACTACATTCCACACACCAACACAATACATTCTTCTCAGCAGGACATGAAACATTCTCCAAAGTAGAGCTTTATTGTCTCCAATAAAGCATGCTTAAGTAAGTGAAGAAAATCAAAATTGTAGCATGCATATGACTAGGTCATAGTGCAAAACAACTAAAAGTCAATGGCAAAAGAAACCACAGAAATTATACAAACATGTGGAATTAAACCATATGCTCTTGAGCAATCAATGGATCACAGAAGAAATCAAACAATTCCTATATTCAAACAATAATGCTAGTAAAATATACCAGAACCTATGGAACATGAAGAAGCCAGTCCCAAGAGGAAACTTTACAGCAGTGAATGCTCATATCAGGAAAACAGAGTGGGCTGTAATAAATATCCTAATGATGCAACTCATGGCCCTAGTAAGACAAGAATAATCTACATCCAAAGCCAGTACAAGGAAGTAAACTATAAAAATAAGAGCAGAAAATAATGAAATGAAGACAAAAACAAATACAACTTATCAAAGAGCTAGTTCTTTGAATGAACAAACAGACAAACCCTTAGTCAATCTTCCTCACCTAAAAAAGGGAAGAAAAGACAAAACAATGTAATTAGAAATGAAAATAAATAAAATCATAGAGGATACTGCTAAAATACAGAAGGTAATTAATGACCTCTTTTAAAACCTGTATTCCAATAAATTAAAGAATACAGAAGAAATGGGTAGTTTCCTAGATATGTGTGAATTACTAAAACTAGAGCAGAAAAGGATATAAATTCTGAACAATTCAATAACAGTTAATGAACTTTAAGTAGTAACAAAAACCCTACCAATTGAGGAAGCCCAAGACATAATGGATTCATTGCTAAATTCCACAAATTCTTCAGGGAAGATCTACTGCCATTACTCCTCAAACTCCAAAGTCATTTCCAGAAGTTAGCATTCCCTGATCCTAAGAATAGACAAGAACCTAACTATAAAAGAAAGCTGAAGGCTAATCTCTTTCATAAAAAGATGCAAGAATCCTCAACAATGTACTAGCAAAAAGAATGCAACAAATCATCAGACAAATCACACATCATGAACAAGTAGGCTTCATCACAGGTATGCAAGGATGGTTCAGTATATGCAAATCACTAATTATACTATGCCACATAAACAGAATCAAGGACAAAATCATACTGCCATTTAAATAAATGCAGAAAAATTCTTTCACAAAATCCAACATCCATTTATGATTTTAAAAACAGAATAAGTGTAAATGGAATTTATGTTTATCTGATAAGTCACTATGACAAACCTAAAGCCAACATCATAGTAAACAGGAAGAGGCTGAAAGTTCTCATTCTAAATTTAAAAACAAGAGAGGATATCCACAGTCATTATATCTGTTCAATATAATACATGAAACATTAGCCAGAGCAATCAGACAAGAAAAAAGAAATATGTATACAGGAAAGGAATTATTTACAACTGAAATGATTCTCTTCATAGAAGACCCAAAATATTGCCCTAAAATACTTGTAAAACTAATAACCAAATTCAGCAAAATCAACACACAAAAATTAATACTGCCTCTCTCTGCAAATGATGAAGTGACTGAGAAAGCAATTAAGAAAACAATACCATTTACAGTAGCAATAAGAAAAACTAAATACTTTGAAAAAACTATCAAACCAAGAAAATGAAAGACAATGAAATCTGCAATGAAAGCTTCAGTACTCTGATGAAGGAACTCAAAGAAGTTGTTAGAAAATGGAAAAATATCATGTGTTCCCACATAGGCAGAATTAGTATTGCCAAAATGGCCATCTTTCCAAAACTGACATATAGATATAAAACAATTTCAATCAAAGTATCAGTAGAATTCCTCACAGAGCTTGAGGTAAAAATCTTAAAGTTCATATGGAACCAGAAGGGACTCAGAGTACCAAAAGCTATCCTGGACAAAAAGAACAAAGCAAGAGGAATCACAATCCAAGATTTAGAGGATTGCAAAGCTACAGTGATAATACAAATGTGGCACTGGCACAAAAATAGACAGGTGGGTAAATGGCATGGAATAGACAATGAAGAAACTACATCAGGCTTGTCAGTCATATGACCATCGACAAAGGAGCCCAAAACACACACTAGACAAAAGATAGCTCTTACTAGACAGCGCTGGGACTGACTGTACATGCAGAAGACAAAATGCAGATCCACCGGTCACCTTGTACTAAAGTCAAAATGGGTCAAAGATCCCCATGTTAGAACAGGAACGATCTGCTGGAACTAGGAAAAACTCTGGAACATATAGGTGTATAGGACTTTCTGAACACAACCCCAACTGCACAAGAGATGACAGCAATAATCAACAAATGGGATCAGATCAAATTAAGTTGCACAGCAAAAGAAACAACCAACAGAGTGAAAAAAAATTTACAGAATGTGAAAAAATGTTTCCAGCTACACCCCAGACAGGATGAGTAACGTCTAGAATATGCAACTGAATAAAGGCATCATACCACCAAAGAGAAGACCCAATAAAAATAGGCTAGTGTAATGCATAGACACAACTCAGAAGAAGTACCAATAAATATGTGACCTATGTTCAACATCTCCGGCCATTAGAAAATGCAGACAGTCACTCAGATTCCGTCTTACTCCAGAAAGAGTAGCTATCGTCGAGAAATAAATGTTGAGGAGGCTGTGGGCAAAAAGGAACCTCTACACTGCTGGGAACAACATAAACTGGTATAAGGATTAGGCCTACATTCATGTCATTTGCAATAATAGAGTTTTATTTCTTTCCAATCAATTTATTTAATGCATATAAACAAATTTCTGATATCTTCCTTTTGGGTTGACAATTTGACTGTAATAAATGCCCCTTTTTGTAGCTGTTCATTTACCTTACTTTACATGCTAATGAGTCTGATATTCAAATTTCTATAGCATTTGCTTTTCTCCTAATGTTCTTATGAGACATATTTTTGTTTTACTTTCAACTTTGGATGTGTAAGCAGATGGTATGTATAACAGCATGTATTTGCTTTGGCTTCTAAAATCTAGTTTGACCAATTTGGTCTTGAAATTTTATTTCATTCAGACAATATAATTGGTGATATCTTTGTATTTGTCTTTAACTTTGATGTGTATTGTCTTAAATAAAGAATTCTGAACAATTAAAAATAAAAGGCAGAATACATTCCAAAGTATCTAGAATGAAGCTCCTTCCCTAGGAGAGAGCAGGAAGGGAAAAAGAGACCCAGTTATCTTCCAAAAACATAGGACAGATGCAAGGTATTATTGAAATAGCATATCACAGACATCATTTTCCATATTAGGACTCTACCACATGGACTGAGGAAGGCACCCATTGGCTGATTAGAAAGTCATAGGGAAAATTTGAACTGAACCAGGCAAAAGGAGAAATCTCAGTGTCAGCTGGGCCTCAGAGGAGCAGAGAACGCTACAGCTTGTTTTCAAGATGACAGGATCCTATCAATAATGTACTTACCTGCTCCCCAGTTGGATGGAAGAGCTGCAGATGTTACAAACATGTAAATTATAATTTTTATGCATGATCACTCTCATTGAAAAAGCCAAGTTGTACTTTGTGATTTCGTTATTCTTACCTTGATTGTGAAAATAAACTAAACCATGGGACTATTTAGTGATGCTAACAAGACGAAATATGAGAACTGTAAGTGCAAACCCAAAAGAAGTTATAGCAACACAGGCTCCGCATAATCTAGAAGCAGGCTTGTGAAGTGTTGAGGTCATGAGTTTATGGAGGGTCATACATTTGGGCTACAAAACCAGACTATCTGGGGTGGTGTTTACCAAATCCACGGCTTAAAGACAAACGCTAAAATTTTCTGTGACTCAGTTTCTTTATCTGTAAAATATCAGCTACGTCCTAAAGGTAGATACAGGGAGAAATTACATATCAAGAAATTACAAAATTGCCTGTATTACACAGTGTTCAAAAATGGCAACTGTGATTGTTAACTTCATCATCAATACCTTCCTCCTTGCCCAAGTACGGAAACACCTTTCAAAAGTTTCTGCTTTACAGACAGAAGTAGCTCTAAATTTTAAATTATACCTCATTGCTGAAGAAGCATTGAAGAGAATCTATTTATCACACCTCCCTCTATACATGAAGATGACTATAAACACAGCACAGTCGACCCTCAAGTTAGAACTGGCTCGATATGGGAACTATGTGGGTTATGACCGGAATTTTACTTTTATGTTATGAACAAAGTCTTGAGTCATGATCCAAATGCCGGCTGCTTGGGCTTCCAGATGGTCTCAGATATAGATTTAACCCTTAAAGAGCTCTAGAAGGAGCATGAGAACATCCTGTGTAGGGTTCACTGAGAAATCCTGGGCCAGGGTCTCTCCGAGGACACTGAGATCCCCCTGTGTACAGCAGAGAGACTCTGAAGGCTGTGTAGAGGAGCCTAGGTCTTCACTGACCAGCTTGAGTTACAACCACCCTTGTAAGTGAACTGAGTTTGTAAGGGTCCATTGTATTATAAAGTCTAGTCAGGCTTTGCTATCGACAATCTGCTGAAGTATTTAGCTTCTTTATTCCTAAGACCTGATAGCTCTCAAGAAATCTGAACGCCTTTCACACTGATTTCAAGAACCAACACTTTTGGTTCTCTGCTCATACTGCAATTGTGCACAGCAGTTTCACAAAGGAAGTATCAGTCATGAGATGTGTGTCTGTCTGGTATTCATTCATCAGACATGGATTTAAGCTATCATTCAAAAGTTTCTTTATTTTTCACACTTCAAGTATTTACTATTTAACTATAAGGGACAAGAGATAGGTTTGAAAGCTCAGTGTTTTTAAAACATGTAGTGAATTATGCTTTATTCATACAGTCTCCCTTCTGTGCAGCAGATCACTGAAGCTTGTTCTCTTTATATCTCCTGATCAACATCTCCCAGTTCCTCATCTGCCCTCTCCCAAGCCTTTGGTAACCAACACTGTACTATTTCTGCAAGTTTAGCCTTTGGGGATTCCACAGTAAGGGAGAGCACATGATAGTTGTCTTTCTATGTCTGGTTTTTCTCACTCAGCATTATGTTCTACAGGTACTTCTAGGGTGCCAAAAATGAAAGACTTTCTCCCTCTTCTTAAGGCTGCATAGCATTCCACTATGTATATTCAATTAGGAAGTGCCTGTTTCATTTCAGTATTTTGCATATTTTTTGATTGAGTTGTTTCCTTGCTATTGAGTACTTTGAGTTCCTCCTATATTTTCTTTTCTTATTAATTTTATTGGTACATTGAAGGAATACAGTGTAACAACATTCATCACTGGAAATTTGCACTTTTACATAATCCATCTTGTTTCTTATTTTTTCCCCATTCCCCTGCCCTCCCTTCAACCCCTCCACCCCTCCCTATCTGCAAAGACTTTGTTTCCATTTTTTCTTGTTCTCATATTAATTCTGTTCCCCTCTTTCTCTTCCCATGCCCCTCACACCTTCCCTTCCCCTTTGGACTCTTTCTTCCTATTTCACATTATCTATTATACCTTTCAGTCCTTATTTATACTTTTAGTTTCTCATAGTAGAGAAACTATTTGGTATTTACTCATGTGTCCTATTTATTTCACTTAAGAGTATCACCTCAATATGTATCCATTTAGCTATAAATATTTCTAGTTTCTCATTCTTTATGGCTGAGTAGTACTCGATTTTATTTTTTAAGAAAACCACATTTTCCAAAATCAACCAATTACAATGCCAGCGGGCTGTGGGGAAAGAGGAACCCTGCTCCACTGCTGGTGGGAGTGCAGACTGGGGCAACCACTGTGGAAATCAGTGTGGAGATTCCTCAGAAAACTGGGATTGGAAGTCCCACTTAACCCAGCTATCCCCCTGCTGGGTATATTCCCTAAAGAATTAAAAGAATCATACCATCATGGTATATGCTCACCCATGCTCATAGCAGCACAATTTGTGATAGCTAAAGCTTGGAAGCAGCCCATTTGCCCACTGGAGACTGGATAGATTTTCAATATTAGCTCCTTATTAGATGAAAGGATAGCAAGCATTTTATAATCCCTACATTGTCTCTTCAAAGATCAACATTTTTAATCTGATTAAATTGCATTTATAAATCATCTGAATGCAAATTTTTTTATTTGTTCTGCGTTTGCTTTATTGTTATTTTCTTTTTTTTTTTAATTTCTCTAATAATCACCTCTAACTTTGTGCTTTCTTTACAGAGCAGGAGGGGATATGTCATCCAGGGCAGAGATACAAAAACCACTGATATGAAGACTTCTTTCCAGAGGGTGGAAAGAAGCCGCAGCTGGCAAAATTCACAGAGAACAAACCACTCAATTGTTCCTAATTATTCCAATTGTCTTAAGTAAATTTAGGTAAATTTCTCACAGACAATAGTGACCATGCTTCCCAAGAGGCTACTAGAAGACCTAGACCCGGTGCGTTGTGCTCCGTCCATCATTTTGAAATAGCTCTGAGAGGGACACTGTCATTGTCTGGAGCCCAGAGGCGATTCATCTGCTCCTCGGACTACATTGCCAGTTTGTCGTTTGTGTCTGGATTCTCGGGCCTACTCTCATCCACCACACGGAATGCCCAGAGGCAGGGCCGGCAGGGCTCAGGATGAGAAAGGCCTCCGAGTTATGCCTGCTAAGCCTTTAATATGGTTGAGAGACATCATGCATATTACACAGACCAAGTCTTTTGTAACTATTTCAGCCTTGGTATTGCTTTTACTGCATAGATGAGAAAACACCTGGAGAGATTACCGTTCATTGTGCTTTGTTCCTCTGATCTCAGTGCCCTGCTCTCTCCACGAAGGCAGTGATCTGCTTCCTTGTGATTTTTCCAGAGCTAAGTATAAATCATGAAGCTTAAGTGTTCGCAACTGAAAGAACTATAATGCTCGTACCTCCTATATCAAGTAATATCTATCACCTGTGCTCCCCAAAATTGTTTTTATTAGTACCTGTGCGCAGTGGATATTGATTACATTTGTTGCAAGTCGGCGGCACATGAACCCAACCCCCCGTAATTCTATTTTCACGCCTTATCCCTCCGTCCCTCCCTGCCATTCCATCTCTTGGTCTCCTTCCCACTTGCAAAAGCTCTGTTTCCATTTTTTCCTTTCAATTCTTTTTTAGATAACCTTTCCCTCCCCTCTTCCCTTTCCCTCCCCATTTGCAAAAGACAGCCCAGTTAGTATTACCTATTTTCTATTTTGCTCTTTATTTGTATGTTGGTTTTCTCATGAAAGAGAAATCATGAGATATTTAAGTTTGTGTGTCTGATTTATTTCATTTAATACCATGGCCTCAAAGTGCATCTGTTTGTGGCAGAATTTATTTATGTATTTATTTATTTCTGTTACCAGAGATCAAATTCAGGACCTTGAGCTTCTGAGACAGGAACGGCACCACTGAGCTAAAACCCTGGCCCAGCAAAATTACGTTTATAAACATCCACGCTGGTCTAAGAAACACATGCACTCTCACAAAGGTGAATTTTAAAAACAGCACAGGTTGAGTAGTTAAAACATATTTGAGTCCAACAGCTTTTTACGCATTTCTTTCCCTTGGTATCTTAACGTATATGTCTATGCAAACAAAGAAATAACCTTTATTCATAGAGAGTATAATTTATGCTCTGAAATGCATTGCGTTCTGTTGAATTGCATTGGGCTCAGCAATTCGACCAGGTATGAAGAGGTGATTACGCACCTGTTGTGTGGTCCACGCTGTTTAGAGATTAATTAAAAGACTTTGTAAATATGTGTGTGACCAATAAACACTACTTCTTACATCTTCACCGTACCGAGTCCAGTAGTTGATTGCACGGGGCCTTAAAATGGACAAATTTTCTTCAAAGGAACAAAGGCTGCAGAATAATAATCAGTCTTTAGTAAAACCTCCCCGGTCAAAGGCAGACACTTAGACCACACTCTGATAACCCTCGCTTCACGCCAGCTGTGGGCTGGAAGCTGCCCACCAAGGCCACAGCAGGCCCTGCAGGACGCCCCAAGGAAAGCCAGCAAGGAACCGCGGCGGAGGCGCGGGTCTCTGAGACAGGAGGGCTGCAGCACCCTGCAAGCTCTCAGGAGACTTTCTCACAGCTGAGCTACACCCCAATTCCGATCTCGCAGCTGCGATCAGAGGGTAAATGTTCCATTTTCTGAGTTAATGGGACTTGGAGTAATTTGTACAGACCAATAGATAACTAATTCACTTAATAGCAGAAAACTGCTTTAGAAGAATAAAAGGAAATGTCCTCCCTTTGGTAAACCTTTGTACAACGATGGAATACACATACACACCTCCACGAAGCAATGATTAGCAGAATAATTTCCGCTCCTAATTTAAATTCAGGATGCTGGTTTTAAATGTTGGTCTTTTTCCCCTGTGTTTGACTTGAGAAGACTGTTTTAACCCCTGTTCTGTTTCTTGGTCTGTAATATGGAAAAATGGAAAAATATCAGTTACGTGCATGGGATCAGGCACTGGGCAGGCTCTTGTCTAAACCCCGTGGTTTGTGAATTTCAACCCTCAAGGCCTCAGCACAGAATGAGGCACCGCGTTCTTGCACAGTGGTGTCTCAGTTCGTGAACTTAATTTGTTCCATGATCCCAGGGAAGGTGTCTGCCTTCATGTTCATGCAGGGAGGGAGCTGGAGTCCTGTCCGTCACCTGGTGCAGAGCTGCTGAAGGGAAAGAAGCATTGCCATCTTTCTCTCCAGTGGGACTAGAAATAGCCATGGAGAGAGTTCCTCAAACACTTTTTACAAAAATGCCATACTCCAGACTCCCGTGGTGCTCTCTCCTGTAGTGAATTCTAATTTGTTCCCAAAAAATGCAGTACTTATGTGGAAGAGAATTCTACTCTGTTCAGTGACATCGAGGGGCAGAACCAAAATGATGTTCAGGAATCTTAGCCCAGATAATAAAATATTGAAACATATGATTCTTATTACAGTAAGCAGCTTCTGGATAGAAGAGTTTTGCTGTTATTTGGGCAGTTTTTTTTTTTTTTGATCATCTTGTTCATTGATTTTATTTTATTTTTCTATTCTATGCCTTCTGCAAGGCTTTGCCAGATTCTATTGGCAGCAAATATTTTATTACTGGATCAGAAAATAGTCTTTAAATACATATATGTGTCTGCCTGTGTACACACACATATCCACATGTGCACATGTTTACATATATGTATATGTCAGCTTCTGTCTGTCATTAAGCAGATGTGTTCAAAGCTACAAAGGTAGTAAACGGCGCTTACCTTTCAGAACCTGAGAAGAAGTTAGAATCAGACTGAATCAAATCAGTCAGCTAAAACAAATGTAGTACATTGTGCTGGTTATAGGAATATGATTTTTTGTGATTTTATGGGAACTAAGTATAACAGGGAGATACTGAAGGTATTTTTGTGGGAAGATGCTTATGGTATTTGGTCTATTAATATGAGAATTAGGAAGAAGGAGCAAAAGGAAATCACCCACAATTGCAGATAAGGTTGATGCAAAATTTAAAACAACTTATTTATAAACAGGTTTGAATGATTTATAAGGAGGAAGGTAACCAGCCAATCACTGGCTCCTCTCTCTGGGGAAAATGTAGACAGCGTTGGTGTGTGTTAGTGTGCCAAGACACCTGTCAGAGCTGTTAGTCACTAAAATATGCTGCTTCAACCAGCAGGCTAAGATTAATCCTCACTTCTAATCCTTCTCCACTTAAGCCACTCTCAGATTCCCATTCTGAGGCATAATTTAATTTAAAGCAGCAAAGCACATTTTATCAGATCATTTTATAAAATAGTGTGAATATAGGGGGCTGATGCTAGGAAAGGTTTGTTTGCACCACATGAGACACCCTCACCCAGGTACAGGAGAAGATGTGGATGAAAGCAAAGGCATCTGTGTGCACTGAATTTCTCACTTAAATGTGAAGAGCTTACTATTTCATTGAACTGATTCCTTTGCATTTTTTTCCAAATTCTGGAATAATAAATACTAGAAATTAACTTGGTTTTAATACCCCTTGTTCTTTTGGCAGCCATTTATAACGAGTAGTTGCCTGGCCAAAATACTTTCAGCAGAAATAAAATGAGCCAGAGAGAAAAAAAGTACTATAAAATATAGGAAGGAGAATGGAGCGCCTTACAGATGGCAATTAAAATTTCTAAACTACGACTACTATCAAAACTCATAAAATCCAAAGCTGATGTTAGAGTGTTTAAGAGGTAGTAGCCTTTTTTTCAGATGTTATAGACACATAACTGAGATTTTAGGTTTTCAAGAAGGACTAGTTGGAGTAGAATCGATGTAAACAGGTAAGCTGCATGCCAAAAGTTGTGAGATCCACCCTCACAAAACAGGTGCTCTTCGTTGGTTTGATCCCTTTCCGTGTGAGCAGTTTCTAATCCCAGATGTCCCTACAGTGCCACCAGGTCACAGAAGAAAAATCCCAAGGAGGTTTCTCTAAACAGGTGGTATACATCACATCTGACTGCAAATGCCATTTGCTTTCTGTGTGATTGTGTCTGTTGTTCATACTGTGATGTTTTTAAGGCCCAAATCTACAAAAATTTTGGGAGATTTCTGGACTGTTGTCCCATCTTCCATATCATTATCGGTCCTCCCACCCTCGTTCTTTCCCACCCCTAGAAGTGGAACTGTTCTTAAAATGGGGAAAAAAGCTAAAAGATAACCCCTTTTTTCAGACATGACCAGGCCAGGAAGCTTCTCGGGTCCTGTTGCCATTTCAAAGCCAAGCCAGATGAGCCGGCTGCAGGTGCTGTCTGGCACTGAAGGGCACCATGCAGCCAAGCTTTGACATCAGAGGAACTTCCCCTGACGGTTTCCCCTGGTCCTTCCTCAGCAGAGTCCCTGTGCTCTTCGTCTGTGTCAAACGTCCTCCGTTGTCCCCCACCCAGCAGATGGGAGTCCGAAGGGCTCGTCCTGGCTTCGCCTCTCGCCTCATCAGGAAGTCATCTGAGAGTTGTTGGCTCTGCGACTCGGTTTGAACCATTCATGATCCCTTTGCTCCAGCCAGCAGCGTGGCGTGCAGGGAGCCCTGCAGAGCCGGGGTGCCTGGTGTCCCATCTCCCTGAGACACCCTGAGCCATGAGCCTCACCTGGGCCAGTATTGGTCTTCTGACGGCAGTGTCTAGAGTCTCACGAGGGCAGAGGCCGCCCTGGACTTCCACTCCTCTTGGCTGGGACTGACTTCATTTTAGTTCAGGGTATAACTTCCAAGTTCTGTTTCTAAAACTCCGATCGATGGTGATGCGAGAAGGAAGCCTCACCTTCCCCCTTCAGCAGAGCTGCAGGAAGCCAGCTACCACCCGTATTATTTGCGCTCGGCTATTACAGCCTGAGATAGAATGTCTAAAGCATGATGGCAACTAACCAAGCACTGCTGGGCACAGTGAAGTCTTGGTTTGGGGGCATAATTGGTTTCAGAAACATGCTTGTAGTCCAATGCACTTGTAAATTGAAGCAAATTTCCCCAGGAGAAATAATGGAAACTCAGATGATTCATTCCACAAACCAAAAATATTCACATCTAATAGTGTAATAGAATACAAAATAATAAATAAGAAATTAACCTGCACTTATCTTTGAAAACCTTCGTGGCTGGTGTGAGAGAGACAAGAGCGGGGGTAGTTATTTTGTAGGACGACCTTCACTATCACTAACAGAATCCCTTTTTTCTGCTGGCTCAAAGGAACATTTTCCTTTTTATGGAGCTTTAACAGGAAACCTGTCCTGTAATACTTGCTTCTGCCTCCTTTCGGGGATTTTGTGGAAATGTGGCACAGCACTGATGTTAAACAGATTTATCACCCACACTGCTACAGATGTATTTTGTAGGTGCATTCCCACAAAATTTGCACTGTTTCCCACCTTTTACACACCTCTCTGGTCTCATTTGGAGAGATTCTTCTGGCTTTTACTCCCCCTCCTCTGCGGACGAGATCTCCTCCTTGGGAGGAGATCACCCAGCATCTTGCAGAGGAGGGGGCAGGCATTGGCTCAGTTGTGATCACCATCACATACTGCTCGTATTGTAAGGTATCACTGGTTGTTGATCGAGTTAAAAGGTATTCGACACTGGCAGACCAAGCTACTCACAATCCAAAGTTTTACTGCACATGAATGCTGTAAGTTAATTAGAGATGGGCATGTGCGTCCAGGATACCTAGGAGGCCATTTGGGGTAAGAGTGCCCTAGAACAGCCCCTGATGATCCCATCCTCCTAATAATCATTGTGTGGGGGCTTTCCTAATGATTTTATTCTGAGAAAGAAAATACAACAAAAACAAGAAACTCCCCTATAGGACAAGTTATAAACGCCCGATTCTATCTTACTTGTACTCTTTCTATTCTTGTTTCTCTTCTCTGATGAAGTGAACTTCCACACTGTGAGCTGCTCTAATGGGCCGGGTGAATTAGTAAAGAGAGCCCAGCAAAAAGCCCAAGAGAGGAGGAAATAATCTCAACAACCGCATTGCAAACCTTCAAGGCTGCTGCTCTCCTACTTGGGGCCGAGATGACCACAGCCTTACGTGTAAGCAGCTTCACCTCTGCTCTGTGACACACTCTGAGCTACAGCCAAGCCATGGCCAGAGTCTCATCCCCCAGACGTGATGAACTAGTCAGTGTATCAGGGCAGTGGGTTTTGGGATGATTCATGTGGAGCAATACACAACTGGCAAAAAATGAGAGAATCATTTTCTGAGGTTTATACATTTTTAAAATTAGTTACGCTGCTCAGCAACTCACTTAAGGAAAAACAAGAAGCCTTTTTTCTTTATTGAATGGTGCAACCAAGTTCTGAAGACTTGAATGTGAGTAGGTGATAGCTGAAATTCCAGAAATGTGCACTGAAGTAATCAGCAGAAGCTCACAGGAGGGAGGAGGTCCTGCCATGAAGAGCTTCTTGCCTGGGAAATAGCACAAATACCCAAAAGTGATTCAAAGAGAGGACAGGATACTAGGCAGTTTGAAATATAAACCTCTTTTCCTATTCATGAGATGTTTAGTAAACTGCATTTAGTAAACTTGAAAGCATTTAAAATTCAAATTTGAGCTGGGGAAAAGAGTAAGATGGTAAGATCTGCTTAGCTCAGAACTGGTGCAAACAAGAAAATAAGGCTTTTCTTTTCATTAGTGAGAGAGGATGCCATAAACTAGATGTTTAAGGAGCTCAAAGGAGAAAGAAAAATTAAAGTGCATGCATTGTTCTTTAGAATGTTATCAGGAGCATGTAATGGCCAAAGGGGTGAAGCTGATTACTTTGTACTTTGAAGAAGAATTATGAGGAATGGCATATTCTGGAGAACAAGCTGCTACCACTTAAAAAGGTTCAGTCACCAATATAACTCATCAAGTTATTCAATGGGATTACTGAGCAAAATTAATGTGTGGAAAATCTTGGGATTACACAGGTACAGGAATGTGAATTATAAATCCTCTTGTCATATAATTATTCATAATAAAATCCTACATTTACTAATGGACTCAAGAGAAAAAAATTCTAGCTTATTTCTTTCTGTCATGGAAAAGAATAACTAACCCTGGTACTTATTCACATATATCTGTGAAAGGTATTATTCTATTAGCAGTCTGCAGATGCAAGTATGCATGACAAAATTCTAAAATTTTTTGTCATCTTTCATGTCAGTAATTGAATATCCTACTATCCAGACCTGAAACTGATACCACAATGTCACTTTGAAGGAAGACTCTCCCTGTGCTCCTTTCTTGTTTGTAATTCTGTAAATCTCTCCTGTAACTCAAATGTCCTCTTCATTCCACCTGTGCTCCCCAATTTTCAGTTAACTCCATTTTCTTTATTTCCAATTTGTCTTTGCTTTGCAATCGTCCATTTACTGATGGCCTGCTTTGTTGAAACCTTTCTTTTAACCTTTGGAAAGCACAGAGACATAGTATAAGACTTGATAGAGCAATTAAAATTTCAATGTAATCAAGTGGCAAAATATCTGGTAAAGGTTACAATGTTCGATAGGGAAAGGATCAGTGAAGACCCGGCCAGACAAGATTAACTAGGCCTGAGTCACATGTCTGCCCTCAGAATGTGACCTGGAGCAAATTCCACCAGCAGCCTAAAGCCTGAAGGTTGGGGAGGAGACACTTTCCCAGAGCAAAACTGCTGCACCACACTCTTTCCTTAAAGAAGAAATAACCAATTTGAGCATGAAACATCAATGCCTAGTCCCAAAGCCCTTCATAGAGGGATAGCTTCTCCTATGAGTTTTATGCAATATTTTGCTATTTTGTTCTTCACTCTCAAATTCCAAGTTTCTTTTTCTTATGTTTTAGATCTAAAATGTTCCACAAAAATTCACATCTGGAGGACACTGTGAGAAAAATTACATTTTGCTCATGTCCTGAAAATTTGTTCGAGACTGAGGTTAAGGTTGGCACACAAGTCTGGTGGGGGAAATTCCAAAGCAGGCCAGTGCTCAGGTTGTGGCATGGATTTACAGTTAGAATCGGAAGCAAAGGGCAGAGCCAAATGATGTGGCTGGAAGGGAAGTACCTGTGAAGTCGGAGCAAAGGTGGGTGTGGTTGCTGCAAAGACTAGCTCTAGGAAGAAGCCAAGTACTTCAAATCAGGACAGTGGGAAAGATGGATTGAAGGTATCTCAGGAAACGGCCGGATCCCACCCTTCACAGGCTCAATGTGAAAATCTGTCAATTTCTCATTTGAAATGAGATGAGAGTCCTAAGATGCGTGTTCATCCAGAGCCTCCTAGGGCGGTATATCCCAGAGTGCAGCAGTCCAGACACTTAGCAACTGCAGCCATGTTCCAAGGGAGCCCAGGTACTGCTCAGACTTGTGGTTGGCCCAGCATCATCCACAGAGTGCTGGTTTTCAGGCACGCAGAATTCAAGAGTCATGGGGCCATAGAAGCTTTGAGGTGGATATCAGAAGAAGTTCTCTGACCAGGCAAAAATATATGACAGGGTTACAGTTCCTGCCAGGAAGCTCTGAGTGGGCAGTGCATGAAGCTATGGGAGTGAAGACAATGGAGCAGTGGAGACCCCAGAAAGTTGGAGGTGCCAGGAACATAGAACATCTGCTGGGGAAGACCGCAGGGAGAAGAGCCAGCACAAGAGAGAGACCATATAAATTGCAATCAGCAAAGCCCTCGGTAAAGGGCTGCCTATACCTTTTGGTGCTCATATCTCACTACTATCCTCCTGGATGCTGGATGTGGAGCTAGAGAAATTAATGTTTTGCATGCTGGGTTTCAGTTTTGCTTTGGTCTGATTTCTGTCTGTTCCCCTATTCATTCCCTTTGGAATGATTCTCACCACACCACTGCAGATTGCAGGTGTTTAACTTTCTTTGTGAGTTTTATATGGTTACACAGGTACAAGTTTGCCTTCAGTCTCAGGGGAGAATTGGAACTTGGACTTTCCAGCAATGCTGGCACTGTTAAGAATTTGGTAACTCTCAGAGATGGGCTAAATGTATTTTGTATAATGAGATAGACATGTTCCTTCAAGGGGGAAGAGTGTTATCCTTGGGATTAAAATGTCCCCGAATAGTCTTGTGTTCAGAGGTGGGACCTGCTTGGTGAGGTGGTCACCAGGGGCATGATTTGGAAAGGTCTCTGGCTCCTCCCTTCACAATCTGCTTCCTGGAGGCAGAACGTAAGTATCTTTCCTCTTCAGGACCCCTCTGCCACTCCATTTCTGACTTGGACCCAGCCAGAAATTGTCTGAATCCACCGAAACTATGAGCCAACATTAACCCCTCCGGATCCTGTAAGTTGCAGGTGTCAGACATTTTTTCCCAGTGACAAGAAAGTGGATGAACCACTCTACTAATGGGGGCTTTGTCAGCTGATTCGTAAAATATGTTTTTCCACAACTAAAATGGGCTGACATCCATGACGCAGGCTGCTTCTTGATATGTCGCCCTCCCTGGTTGCGGCAGTCTCCACTGTACAGGTACCTCCTGGCCCAGGCACAGGAGCACTCATCAGTGTTCCTATCACTGGGAGGCTGAGGAAGGAGAATCACAAGCTGGAGCCCAGTCTGGACAACTCAGCAACTCCGCCAGACCATTTCTCAACACAGGGACTGGTGGTGTGACTCAGTGTGAACGGCTGGGCTCAGCCTCCAGTACTGAAAAAACACAAAGGAGAAGAGTGCCCCGTGAAGGTTGACAGTGGACCTCCCTGCTGCTGTGAGGCTGCTCTGGCCCCAGAGTGTGAGCCCTGCCCCCTGTCCCCACGTGTAACACTGGGCTAGAAGCCCCCTTTTCCGGGGTGGTTTCCTTTCACTAACTCCCGCCCAGGATGTCCCATGCCTGCCCAGCCCCTCCGAATGGTTCATCTGCCACAGGGTAGTCGTGCACAGTGTCTGGGCCACAGCGGAGACTCAGGCAGTGTGGATTTCACACCACCTCTCCTTCCCTGCCTTGCACATCAGCTTTTCCTCTGGACTCGGCCTGCAGCATGTGTTGTCCCACCTAGATCACTTCTTTGGCGATCTTCCCTTACTTAGCACGCGTATTTGAAGACACATCCCCCACACTCTGTATTCTTTAGCTTTTCATCTTTGTAATGAGACACCTCACACAATAACCTTACAATGGTGGGAGGCTCATTTTGGCTCATGGCTTTGAGAGTTTTCTCTACATGTTTTGGGGTCTGTGTGCGGCAGCAACTTCCCAGCAGGGAGCGGGCAGTGGAACGGATCTGTTCCCTCCAGGCCAGGACAAGGGCGAGAACAGGGAGCCTGGGGTCCACGGCCTGTGTGGAGGGAATGGCCGCAGAGCTCTGAAGACCTCCCGATAGTGCCTAGCTCTTCTGGGCCCACACTTCCTGCCTGTTCCACGAGCTGAGGACCAATCTTGGAGCACCCAAGCTTCCGTGGGACTTTTTAGATCCCAACAATAGCAGTGATACAAGGGTCTGCATCACAATCTGCAACTCCTCTGTGGGGACAACGCTGGCCTGGGATGCTTCCTAGCCTCTCTGCACAGTGTGTTTCTCATCATAGAAGATGAGACTTTTTTCATCACTTCCACACAGAATGAGCTGTGTTACTCTCAGCACGTGCACATACCTTGTGAGTCTCCTACAATAAAAGAGAATAGAAATTCTCACAATTTCCTATATTAATGCACATACATCCCCAAGGACAAACATCTCCAAGGTCAAGCCTGTCCCTTACTGTTCACTCTCCAAAGTGTGCCATGAAAATGAACGCAGAAACCATGATCACTCACATTTGTGGGGGCCTAGTGATAATACAGTACTTAAGACTCAGTAATAATCAATATTTTTGAAATCCTTTTTCTCATTAAGACAGAAAGGGAAAGAGAGGAACCAAAGATAAAATAATAATATTTAATTGTCTGTATTATGTGCCAGCTACTGAGTTCAATGATTTTTCTTCATAACATAGGCACCGTGAAATTCCTCTTTAACAAAAGAAAAGATGACTTGTGGAAGTTATATAATTCTTCCTCCACTTCCAAGTAACAAAGTTGGGCCTGAAACCGCACCATGATTCTGAAAGCTTGCTCGAAGCCAATGTTCAACGCTTCCAAAGAGAATGAAGGAACACATCACTTTAGAACACTATATGCAACTCTTCCAGCAGGTGAAAGGCTGGGAAACACAGGTATCAACAGACAGACTTCGATGACTGCAGCAAACCATCTCTCTTTAAGAAAAGTAAAGTTGAAGGCACACTATGAGAAACTATTACAACTAATGATGCTGCTGCTGGTGGAGAGGCAGTGAAACAGTGTCAAAAAGTGAAATTGCATACATTTCACATCTGTAATATTTAAAGTCTTACAATATTTAAAGTCTTACAATTGTGGAAGCAGACCAGAACATACGAAAATCTTACAAATGAGCTTATAGGGTAGGCAAACTACACATATTTGCAATATAGGATAGAATGGGATGATTGTAAAAGTAAAGCTTATGGGACTTCAGAAAAGAGTTTTAAAGATTAGGAAAGCACTGACGAACAGTCACATTTTATGGATAAATAAATGACTGGAATTTGAAGGAAGTTCACTCTAGATGAAGGGAAGAGATTGCAAAACTGTTAAGTGAAAAAACTAGCAAAAACGCTATGGAGAAATGGGGTGGAAATGAATTCTCATTTGATGAGAATTCGAGGGTCCACAGAGCAGCGGTTGAAAGGTCTGCCCTAAGAGGAGAGCGTTGGCCTGCATCTGCCTCACATCAGCCCAGTGCAAGAGGCCAGGGGACACCCTGAGCTGTTGTGGGCTGGAGAAGTCTGGCCTCGTAGCTGTGGGTCAGGCTAAGCTGACAGCACCCTGTGGTATGAAACAGAAACCTGGTGTCTTGATAAGGGGGCCTCTGAATAAAGTACAGGGCATGGGGAACAACTCACTGAATCTATCAGCCACAGTAGCAGGAAAAAAGCGTCACACATCACTCTGGGTTCCAGTAGAGTCATTTTGTAGAGTTTGGGGAAGATTAAATTGGAAGGAAGGTACAAACAAGATGATCAGAAAGTAAGAATGAAGAGCACAAAGATACATGTTAGTGGACAGATGTTAACGCTTGACTTGGTCAGTGTTAGTGGCAAGAGGAGAAGAAAGATCTAAAACATCGTTCAAAACAGGCACTGAAAAGAGTCAGTGCAATGGTGATTATGAGGCACAGAGCATGGGAGGATCCGCTGCTGTCTCCAGGTTTTAAACTGGAGACGTTCATAGTTCACTGAGAGCAACAGGGCCCTTAAGAGGAAAGTGTACTTCAAAATGGGAGAAAGTTCATATTCAGAAGCCACCGCTGGAAACCTCAATCAAACGTGCCTAAAATTCCCTTTCCACTCAAACGCTGTTTCAAGTTTGTCCCACGGCAGTCTTGTAATTTGACTTAATGATTTCCTTATTTTATAACAGAGCAAACACAACACACATTCAGTCAATCCTTCCCAATTTGAATTCTGCCCCTCCCCATCCCGGGGACAGGCAGCACAATCCAGTCCTGAGAGTCTGAGCAGCAGTGAGCCAGGGCTCCGGGTCATCCAAACTCAGCAGCAGGGGAACAACCGCCCCTGCATAGTGGGTAAGGTAGGATGTGCGGTTCTCAGGTATATTTCGTGCACTTTTTCATACCTTATTTTCACCCTTTCATGGGTTCGGCAGGGAGCAACCCCATCATAAGCCCAGAGGCACATGTATGTGAGACAATGGAGTCTCCCACTTGAGCATTAGCTTCTAAAAAACCTCCAGGCCTTTGACTGTTCTACATATTTTAAACAACTACAAGCTAATGTTTTCGGTTTTGTTGTGTAATCCTTTATTGGAGAGATCAAAGAGCAAGGTTGATCTAGCTTTTCTGTGCTTTGACTCTTTGGTTGTGTAGGAACCAGAACTTAAGGGCAGGGCCAGAATGGATCCTGGGGTCATTCTATTGTCCCGTTGGACTGTTGGTGTGAAAAGGCAACAATAATAAACCTGACAACATCTTGACCATTCGAAAGTTCCTCAGGACTTCAACTACAAGTGTCACATGACTGTGATCTTCCTGTTTCCACGTTGTGAACTAATCCAGCCAAATAAAGGGCAGATCAACTCAGATCATTAGTGAGTGAATCACATAAAGCTATCAAACACCAGTTTGCTATAAAGATAAACAGAAAAAATGATAGAAAGCTGAATGTAAGTGGGAGATAGTTTTTCTGCAGAATCTTTTCATTAGCCAAATCTGATTCTGGAGCAATGGGCTAAAAAACCTCCAAGATGCTACCTAACCTTTTCCCCAACCTCCAAAAACACCACACCTAAACACATGAAGGCTGCTTCTTTTCAACAAAAGAATTTTCTCTTATATAATTATAATTTTTTTTTCTTGGTGATATGGCAAGTAATGTAAAATCGGTGAAAGAGCCTGTGGACCTAAAAAGGCTGTGCTCAAAAGAAATCAAGAAATGCGTATATTCCTTCTCCACAGAACTCTTTCCCACTAGTGAGGGGTCTGGTGGCCTGGCATCTGCAGCTCACCTACAGAGTCTTTTATAGACTGACTGTTACTCCCCTTCAAAGTGATATCTTGGGGCCGGGGATTTAGCTCAGTGGTTCTGCCGCCTGCCCCACAAGCACAAGATCCTGAGTTCGATCCCCGGTACCAAAAAGAAAAAAAAAAAGTGACATCTTGAACCCTGACTCCCAGTGTGGAGGTTTTAGGGGACAAGGCCTGCGAGAGGTGCCTAGTGCAGCAGTGTGCAGCTTGCACACCTGTGCCTTTACACAAATGGCTCCCAGAGCTCATTTGTGCCTTACACATGCTGAGGAGGTGAGGACACCATGGGACACAGCTGCCTATAAACTGGCTCAGCACACCCCGGACCCGGAATGCCCTGACCTTGATGCTCCCGACCTCCAGGACTTCAGGAAATAAATATTTGCTCTCTAAGCCATGTTATTCTATTACAAAATATTATTGTATAGAACTCTGAATGGATTAAGACAGCATCTGAACCTTGGCAAGATGTTTCTTCTACATGTAGCATTGCCAATGTTTCCTTTTTTAATAAGGATTCTGAAATTAAACTGTGTTTGTGTATTTTGGAAACATTTGTCCTGTTCACTTAGGGTTTATGCTAAAAAAGTTAAAGACTGTGTTTTACAATGGTAACCTCTATACTAATTATTTATCAACAATGACAATAGCATGATTAAATAACAAAACAGACTTAAAGAAACTAGTCAATTCAGGTAAAAATTTATTACTAGAGGTAATATTTTTCCAAGCAAAAACTATATTTTGCCTGAGTCAAATAAAGAAGTCCTCATAGTAAACTCATTTTCTCTGTGTGTGTTTGAAAATAATTCCTGGGCTACATATTCAAAATCTTGCTAGTGGAGAGAACTGGGCCAAGGTTCATAAAGAAATCAAACTTTGTAAAGAAACGAGGTCATGTGAGCAGTGCTTCATTCATTGGAGGAATCTCCTCACCATCCGGCTAAGGGTCAAAAGAGGCGGAACTAAAACATGGTGTGGCACTCTGTCCCCAGACAAACCCGGCTCCACTTGCATGGTGCAACTGCTGTAGACTTCACCACAAAGAGACAGAGAACTCCGACATTTGCCACGGAGGACAGCCTGCTCACATTCTTGCTAGATTAAACAATACGTTTCTCTGTTGGACCAGATGAATTTTCTTGATAACATCAAACACCAAATCCAAAAACTTTCAGCAGCTAGACACTGAGTTCAGAATCTTCCCTAACTGTTGCCAACACAGCAGCTGCCAGGAGCTCAGATCTGACTAAGAGAGCATTTTCCATTATCCTACTACAAAGAGGAGAGCGAGGGAGATCTTCCCTCTCCATAACTGATTTGGCTCAGACTCAGAGGAAGAGGAAAAAAGCTGAACTATTTTGGCCACTGTAGGATAATGGGAGAGTCCCTAAATAGCCCTGCAAGTTCTAAAAGATTGATCATGTTTGCTGGGGTTAAGAGAAATGCCAGAATATATGCAATCTTATTTTTAGTCTAATCTTTTGAAAATAATTGAATTTCACAGACTTCAACAAGTTCGTTGAAAGGTTAAAGAGTAAATATGTAGTTTTCTTAGCATGCTGTCCTGTTTACTGAAAGAGAGGAATGGAGTAAAAGATGATTTATTTCCCACTTCTCTAAAAGCAAGGGAAAACCATAGAGCATTGAGATTCAACTTGGCCAAAAAGAAACTAAGTTTGAAGCCACAACTACCCAAATAATCCAGAGTGGTGCATAACATACAGGGTTTTATAGCACTATTATTTTATTATAAAGAAGGATGGGTGGCAATCAGGAGGTTAGAACATGCAAAAGGAGTACTCTAGAGTTACAGTCTGCAGTTCCTGGGCTTGGCCCCCTCTCAGAATCTGCCTCAGTGCTGTGAACAGAATACTGAAGGTCCAGACCTCACAGAGCCACAGCAAGCAGCCTCTTTACAAAGGCTTCTCGAGAACCTGAAAATCCCTGAGGCTTGCAGTGTTATGCCCAAGTCGCGAAGTCCCCAAAGACCACCAAGGAGTCAGATCCGATGCAATTACAAGAGGAGTTTATTGCAAGCTCGAGCCTGGACCCTTGGGTGTCACTGTCACAGCGGCTTCAGACTGAGAGCCCAGATCCATCTTTGAAGTGGGTTTATATAGGGTTAAGGAAACTTTTTGCTTATATAGTTTCTATTTTTAGCTCTCGCTTCTCATTGGATATTCAAGGGATACTGGGAGGGCTTTTACATTTTATTGGATATTCGAGGGGCACCGGGAGGGCCCCTACTGGAAGATTACCTAATGCCTACATTCACAGAATCAATTCCTCTTTTTAAGGAACATCTGGTTAAAAAAATTCTATAATTAACAAAGACTACATATGTGAGCAATAACTAATGCCTACATTAGCAATGGCTACCTATATAAGCTATGACTAGTACCTATATTGGCTAAATCAATTTCATCAATCGTCCTTTTAAAAAACATTGATTATTTTAAGCAGGAAGAACTCATCTTTAGATCATAAAAAGAGGAACAGAAACAGGGTGGAGATGCCCTAAGACAGCTTGCCCTAAAAAGAGGAACAGAAACACAGGGAGACTGTCACACAGAATGGAATTTTACAGAGGGAACTTTTGTAGCTTTGTTCTAGGCAAGGGGTGTATAGAGGGGGCACAGAGGGAGCCCACCTGGACCTGAAAACTTGGTCCTCATAGCAGAGACTTTCCCAAGACAACAGCCAGGGTTAATAAGCCTCAGAGAAGAGACACACAGCTTCCTGGCACAGTTCATGCCGCAGCTGGCAGACCCTAGGCAATCTCTATCTGCTTGGAAATTTTCCTCTAGTGGAAGTTTGAGGGTAAACTGGCGGGACATATGCACTCTGACAGATGCAGGACATCTTGCAGGAATGTAGATGAAGGAGCAGTTCGTAGTCCATGATTTCCTTGAGAAATGGAGTCTTGAACAATGAGGACAACACTCCATGGACAGAAACGGTAACCCGGAAGAGAAAAGAGCATACTCCCAGAAGTAAAAGCCTCAGAGAGAGTACCTTCACGATCCTGAGTCAAACACAGCCAACAACAACAACATCAAAAAGTCTGTTGTAAGCAAAGTGCAAAACAGGCTGCCAAGTCTTCTGTTCCTTTTGTTCACCTGTCTGCCATGCGACTTTGCAAGAAGAGCTGGATTCCATTTCCTCATGCCTTACACTGTGGATTCAATCAAGTGACTTGACCTGTCCAGTGAGAGATTACCAAGTACAACATGAGCATAGGTTTCAAAGGTGCCTGCACTTTCCACATAGCAAAGAGGCCACGAGAACGTCCCAAAGCCACATCCCCAACTCTGACAGGCAGCATCGACCACAGGTCATAAGGTGAAGCCACCAGAGACCCACAGCCCCCACCTGCTGATGGCGCCAGCATAAATGAGCCCAGAAAACACTGGTCAAAATGCCTGGCTCACACAAGAGTGAGCTAAAATTATTGTGCTCTGAAGACACTGATTGTTGGGTCTGGGTGGTTGCACTGCAAAATCTGGTAACTGTGAAATCATAGAAAAGTACCTCAATCAGGGCTCTTGCAAAATGCATAACCAAAAAGGAAAAAAAAAGATCTCATTAATGAAATGATATTAAATGGTTCAAAATCTCTTCGAGAGGACAGATCATTAGATGCACAGGGTGTGCTGTCAGAGATAAACTGAGTTTCCTTCAGAAAAGCCTTTATGGACACCACACTGCCTCCACCACAGGGGCCAGCTTCAGAAAATCCCCGCTGTCATTTGGGACACAGTGGGCACTGGACATTCCAACTTCTGGAGACACACGCTTCTCCCATCCTCCTCTTCCTGACGGATCCGTAGGTGTCACCTCTGAAGGCATCACTAGTTTCCAAATGTCTCTGGGTGGGCTGCACAATCTGCAGTTGGGAATACGCCTGCTCTGCAGTCAAAGCCAGGGTGTTGTGGAGGGAACTGGTGGCTTTGATCTTAGCAAAGAATGAGCTGTAACCTAAGAGATGCCTTCATTGCACAAAGGAAGTTTAAACATTTCACCTCCTACCTCTACACCTCATCCAGCTGATGATTTGGTTAGGGTTCTTTACTCACTGCAGTAACCCAAACTCTTACCCTTCCAAAATTTACATTTGTGACAAGAGAAACTGCAGATGAATCTGAGTTACTTTTCCAGAATTACATCAAGGCAAGGACTGAAACCCACAACCTCTGAGAGGAAGTCCTGTCCTGTGTCTTTTGCAAAGTCCCATTCTGATTCTCCAAATGCTTCCCAAAGAATGTGCCTTCCCGTGCAATTCTGGGAGGACAAGACACAATTAGAGATGATCAGGTGCCCACCTCAGGCTGTTCTCTGGGCCATCCTGACCTAGAACCAATCCGCACCCTTGGAATTGCAGTATGAAATAAGAGCCCTGTCATCTGGAGTTCTCCATCCTGGTCTCAGTAGCTTCCAAGACTGAAAGAGTAGTCCTCCTTGTTCAGAAGAGTGCTGTGGACTACCTGGAGAAATTTCCCCCGGAATGGAGGACGGATGGACACATACTCCATCAGTCATGACTCAGGCAAGGATGAAAGTCAGACATGATCAAGAATCCAGTGAGAAACATGGCAGTCAGCCAGGTCCCTGTCTTCAGCCTCAGTTGCATCCTCAGATGTCCGGGGTATGGGATGGAATGTCATTTCTCCGTGCTGTGGTGATTCTCTGTTCGGGGTGAGCTACTGTCCCAGAGATCAGTACTGCCTGAGAGCAGTCTGCCTGCCATGGTGGGAAATCCTCCTTATTTGTGTGCATATATTTTATCCAACAAACTTCTATTTGACTGATATTTATGTGATTCTTACTGGCTTGAGGGAAATGCATAATTAATATGACTGATTTGAAAAATGTCACTTATAGGCATCATGACTTTTTTCAATATTGTCTTTTTTATAATGTATGCTCTGGACACAGAGAGACTTTCAAAATGTTATTCTTCTTCAGAATTACTTGGAGCTTCTTTATTTTCTTCCTTTTCCACACCTTGAACACACCCATTTGTCACAAGTCAGAAGAATATAGGAAAAAGGTTATCTTGCTTCCTACTTGGAAGCTCTTAGAAATTATCTTGACGATAGTAAACTTTTATTAACGACACCATCAGTACGAAATTTCCCATTACCAGAGTAAGATCTTAAATAATTTAAATGAGCGAATATATTTAGCCAATAAGTTAATAAATCCAATGCTCAGGAAGATAAATCATTTTTCTATTGATAGCAAGAGAGGATGCCTACCACTTTTGTATTCTTCTCAAAAATATCTAAATATTACAGTCACAAGAATATGATTCCTCCAAAGAGAAAAACTACATTTAAAGAATTTAAAGAAGCATAAATTATATGATGAATTATATAGTATCAGTTAGTGAAAACTTAATTACGTTCACATTTAATCATGTCTTTTGTAAGGCAGTAAAGATGAGAAAGACTTTATTTCACATGGTTCATAATTCAGTTCCTCTGAAACATCCACGTAAAAGAATTTGTATGCTAAAACACATCTTCCATGAATTTAAAAGAATTGTATTTGTACACAGTGAAGATTTAAATGCAATCCTTAAAAATCAGTCATCTCTGTCTGGGGATTTAGCTCAGTGGTTCCATGGCCTGCCTCACAAGTGCAAAGTCACGAGTTTGATCCCCGGTACCAAGAAAATCAGTCATCTCTGATTGTTACCCCACATAGCCAAAGTCAATCTACGGTCCCTGCCTCTGCTTGGGCCCAACTTGGACAGGACACAGAGTCCCAGTGGTTGCCTTGCAGCCTCAGCCCGCTGGGAAACCAAGCTGCGATTGCTCCATGACTGGAGGTGGATGGGAGGCTCGGCGGAGTCACCGTGGAAAGAGCAGGGAAGGAAGTGGAGGAGGAAGGTTGGGCACGGAGGACAGGAGATGTTGGTAGAGGGACCCAGGGGCTGCGATGCTGTCTCCTCAGAGCCCTGGGCCGGCCTCCGGGAGGGTCCTGAGCCAAGGGGCCTCTCCAGAGCCTCAGGTTTGGCTGGGAGGGGCCTGTGTGTTCATAACCCCTGCCTACCCTGGAAACGGGATTCCCAGAGGGTTCCTGTCCTTAGGCCCCACAAGTGAAGCAAACAGTAAAGTGCATCAATCTCTCTTTCCCTAATTTATTCCTTCACATCTTCCTTTTGTCTTTTAGCACAACTGCACTGCCAACCATTGTGGGAAAAGAAATACAAGAAGTATAGATGTTGATAGGTGATATCAGGGAGGATGCCTTATTTGGGTGAGCAAACAACTTTGTTCCAAAGTGCACCCCTGCCGGGGGTGGTGGCACATGCCCGTAATCCCAGCACTTGGGAGGCTGAGGCAGGAGGATCGCTGGGAGTTCGAGACCAGCCTGGGCTACATAGTGAGTTCCAGGTCAGACTCAACTACATAGTGAGACTCTGCCTCAAAAAAACCAAAAAATAAAAAGAAAAAGAAAAGTGCACCCCTTCCTTTTCCTGCCTGAACTGCTCACTGAAATCACAAAAGTGCTGGCTATTCTTGAGCCATAGATGAGACCCAGGAAAGCTGTCCACTCTCCTCATAAAATTAAAGCCACTTCTGGTTACACTTAGCTTCTATTTCAGATCAATTTCCTTTATGGATCAACTAAAATCCAGGCCATTTTCTTTAAAATTCTGAATTTAACTTAGAGGTCAAACTCTCCACCTCCAAGAAGGGAAAAGAAAAAAATTTGAGAAAAGGAAAAAATGGAAACAAAGTCTTTGTAAACAGGGTAGGGTGGAGGGGGTGAAGGGAGGACAGGGGAATGGGGAAAAAATAAGAGCCGAGATATATTATGTAAAGGTACAATATCCCAATGATGAATGTAACTGTACTGTATACCTAAAAAGTACCAATAAACTTAACGGGAAAGAACTTTAAGAAAGATGTATTGTGTACTTGTATGAACTCATCGTGATGAATGTAGTTATTATGAACTTTAAACTTGTGCCAATAAAAGAAAGAATGAAAGACAAACCCAAAACTCTCCCCTTTCCAGGACCTTATCTTCTTTTAGACTAGATGCCTATAAGAAAGGATGCTTTAATAGCTTTTTTCCTACCTGGCCAGCATCTTCAACTTCCACTCCTGTTGGCTGTGACTTCTGATCTTTCCTGTTGGTGATGGAGGGGGCAGAAGGGGAGGTGGACCCATCAGAGATCCATTTGGCTGATGAGGCGGGATGCATCTATGCATTGATTCCCCAACTCCAACAAGTCTTTGTGACGCTATTGGCTCTAGGCTTGTGTGAAGAGAACACATACTACTGGCTTTCCCTTGGGCTTTCGTAACGCCCCAAAGATTCCCATTTGCCAAAGAATGACTTGATTTCTGATGTTGCTGGCCCTTTCAAATCCAATCATTCATTGTGTTCTAAAAGTCACTGATGAGTTCAGAGGTTCCAAATCTTGTTTGCTCAGCCTCTGTGTTGAGTGCTGGACTGAAGGTCTAAGGTCACCCTTGGGAACGTGGTCACCGCTGCCATGATGGTTTTGCTTGTGATCTTCAGGCCTCATCTCCCAGTGTGGAGAACAAATTTCCCATAACATCAAACAGTTAAAAAGCAGATTTAGAAGCTATGTGCATCCGTCAGCCAGATTCTCAAAAGGCACAAGTTAAATAAATTCTATCACTTATACAGGACCCCAAGAGAAACTTTTTATGAATTCAGGAAAAATAGGAATATTCATTCATATTAGGCCACCCTGGACTCACACCTTCAGTAGCACACACAAACCCCTCTTTACCCATTAGGTTATGAAACTAATTTTCAGGGCCTGATTGTTTGGGAATCAGAGATCTTACCTGACATGAAGCTTTACTAAATAATTGCAAGAATGTAGTCAAGAAAACATCTCGGATAAAGCAAAAAGATACCAGGACACCTCTCCAGGTTCTGTCTCAGAATCACGGGTTCCATAAATGAAACTCATTTAGAATACTAAATTGCAAGGAGTGGCAGAGCTGGGCTGTCATTACCTAGGAAGCTATGCTTACAGGTACCAAGTTGTATTTTTAAGCAATCTGTAGCTACAGGCATCCAACTAAAGGTGGTTAAGAGTTAAGATGTTTCTTTCTGGCAAATAACATTAGATCATCACCCTGAAATCAAGTTGATGAGGAGATAGGAAGGGCTCACCTACTTTTTTTTTTTCTCCTCTGCAGAGAAGTTCCTCCTCTCCAGTAAGAGGGATTGAAGGATCCTAGGCTGTCCACTGCTTTCCTCTTAGTCACTTCCCATTAGGATGTCTGAAGGGGATATAAAGTTACTTTACCTTAGGGCATAGCTTATGAACAAGTGTACAAAATGAGAGACGATGAGGATAATTAAAAATGTAAAAAACTCACAGCATGATCAGAAAGCCTATGTTCGAACTAAAATTAGGAGATTCTCAAGCAAAATGAAATAAGAAAAATCAGGCCATTTCCCATTTTCCTGTTCCCTGTCCCCTGAGTTGGCTTCATGATCAAGTCTGGTAGCAATCCCTAGCAGCCACAGGTTTACAGGTGGATCAGAAGGTGCAGCCTTCCAGAAAAGGGTCCACTTCTCAACCAGCTCATGCCACAGGCCAGAACTGGATCTAACAGGCTGCAAAGGTGTCGGCTGGGTCAGGCACCCATGCCTGAACCATAACTGTAGCCAGAGGGCTCATATTTCTAATTTGCATGTTTCATTCCTTGAGTGCAGAAGTGGATATAACATATTAAATGTAAATGCTGAGATGCCCTCATCCAAGGCAAAATGAGGTGCTGTTGTTGTAGAAAATGGGGAAGAGGATGAGATTGCAAAACAAAAATTCTTCATACAAGGATTGATGGAAAAGTCAAAGAATGTCAAAGTTATGACTAACAGGTATGCAAATTTATACCATTAGTTTGCTACACACCACAGAGTTCAAAGCATATAAAATTTGTGAGTTAAAAAAATCATTCAAATCTTAAAAAGCCTCTTTGGCAGTATGGCAGGAAAGATAAAAGAATAAAGTGAATCAATAGGAAATCCACACTTTCATGAGTCTGTTCCCTAACATTCCTTTAATATCCCTGTCTTAGAAGTTCTACCTTTATTTCCTTTTTCCTTTTCTTCTTACTCTTCCATCTACTATTTAATATGCTGTGTAGCTACTATTCATATCATACAAACACCTAAAGACATTTCACAATTTTTAAAATAATTGTGTAAAAACGTATTAGATCACTAGTCTGATATTGAAACTAGGCACTCTCTCCTATTTCTGCAAAGTTTAAAGAGAATAAGAATAAAAGATCATATTTTTTTCTCCATCTGCTTTTTTTTTGCCTACTTCAATGCAATCACAGAGACACTTCTTGGCAATGTTAATCATGTTCTTTGAAGTGACTTTTTTTCCTATAAGTTTAAAGATAGCTCCTTGGCAGATAAAAATTTGTTCAAGGATGAAATCCCACTCAAAATAAAATCTTTGAAAATATTTAATAGACATTCCGGTAATTCATTCTCCAAAAGAGTTGCTTCCTGCTGTATAAGAAGTAACAAGAAAAGAAAAGGAAACATTGAATAAGAAAAAAGGACTGCAGAGAAATGGTAGCAATTGTAGTTTAGCATTTCCATAATGAGAATGCTCATTTGTAGACACAGAAATATATGGCCCAGTAGAGCGAATCTGAGAAGCTGAGGAGGGCACTGATTATCATTTGCTTTGGCAAATGACTGCATATTTAGCTCTGAGCTTTGCAGGTGCTAACAAATCATAAAGCAGATAATGATCTCAGCAAACCAAAATCCCAAAATATTGACGGATCCGATTCACAACTACTGTTCCCACCAGCCTTCTCAACCCCACAAAATACTCAGAGCTGGACTAAGTACTTCTTTGCTTTCAACTTAGGGATAGACTTATATCAAATCCCATGATGTAGAGCAGCAGACTTAAGTTAGCACACCTATAATAACTTGTATGCAAAAGATCTTCCGGAAGTATGCAGTTTCACCCAAATTTCTCTTTACCACCACAACTGGTCCAGGAGACTATCCTGCTTTCAGCCTACTCCTCTCTGCATATCTGTGGCACAGGCTGACAATCAAGTCTCAGTTGAGTGTTGCCTTGATATGCATTGAAATCCAGGCTGGACAACTAGTGTCCCTTCCTACTATGCAAATAAAACTCCTTAGCCAAACAACCCTCCTTATCACCTGACCAGTTTCAGTACCCATTTATCCCTGAGGGGCCATTGATTTCAGTTCCCTGCTGGTAGAATTATGCAAAAAAGCCAACCACACTTTCCATAGGAACCAGGAGGCACTCCTACCTCTTCACTCCAAAGCCAGATTCCACAATTTCTGGTTGTCCCTACCATCCTTGCATCTGGCCCCATGCAGTGCAGCCTGGCTTGTGCCATCCTCTTTCCCACACTCTGGGCACACATGACAAGACAGTAGTTACTGATCTCATCTTCCAGTGTCAAGTGTCACTTGCTTGCTCTCCTCAAGCTGTAGGACAGAAAGGAGATTAAAGCACCATTCTTTGAGCCCTCAAAGACTCTGACACTTTCAAGCAAATCAGAGCTCTCCTCTAACTTCCAAATGTATATCTAATTATTCCACTTATATGCTGCTATAAGAATAAGAATGATTTTATGATAAAGAACATTATGTTAACTCTATCACTGTTACAGGACACCTGACACAATAAACTTATGAAGAGGAGAGGTTTGCTTTGGATCACAGCTGCAGAGGGTTTGGTTGCTTCACTCTGCTGCTGTGGGTGTGTGGCAGCACAGTTCATCATGACCAGAGCACATGGCAAAGCTGCTCCATTCATGGACACCAAAAGGCAGACGGGGGAGTAGAGAGAGACAGAAAAAGGAAGTGGTTGGGGTTCACAGATCCCATGAAGGGCACACTCCATGTCCTAACTTCCTCCCACTATGCCTCCCCACAAAAGTCCATCACCAGGCAAAATCACCATAGGCTAGAGACCAAGCCTCCCAAACATGGGTCTTAGACATTCAGGAGCAAACAGCCTGTGAGAATAATGTTTCCTCCAGCTACCAGAATTCATTTTGCCATAAACTCTGAGGAAGATGTTATACATTTTATTGCCATTTTGTTATAGGTCTATAAAGCTGAAGTTTAATTTGCAGCATGTAATATAACTGCCAGCATATTTTTGCCAATATTTTTCCTCCTTATGCAGATATATGAAAACCAAGTTATCTTTTGGGTTTTTATTTTTGATAGTTGCAGAATAAGTAAAATGAAGATTACCCTTATGAATTAAATATTCAACAGAAAAAGACACAAACTTCCTTATAACACTTTTCTGAAGTTTTTAAAAATACATTACCACATTTAATTTTCATGAAAACAACTCTCAAGAAGAGTGATTATTACTACAGCACTAAGGAGAGTAGTGAGCTACAATATCAGGTAATTTGTTCAACTTCATAATGGTAAAAATGGAGTCAGAATTTGAAACTAGAGGAGAACTTAAAGGTAATGTGTGCTTTTCTCCATTTTTATGGGACAGAAACTTTGGGTCCATAACAGTCCTCCTTGTTCAAGGTAAATTTTCATCTGATCCCTTGTTCTCCACCCAGGGGTGCCCCTTTGAGAACACTCATTAATGTCTCACTTAGAACATGGCATAGAATAGAGGTTTATTTGTATTCCATGGAGCATATGAATGACTGTAGTAGTGAACATTAAAAAACATTCACTTCTCTCGACAGCCCTTCTATGAATATGACCTATATTTAGTTTATCAGATTTGTGTATTGCTGTCCATTTTGAATCAATATTTGCTCCTCAATAAAAAGCTCGCTCTGTGGCCACTTCCCCCCAAGTCTTACTTATGATTCATAAGCTTTTCCAATCTCTCCTGCGAGACTGTGTGAAATATAATATTTATGGATCTTGATTTGATAACACACCATTGCTTTTCCTCTTGTCATCCATTTCCCCCTCCCTGACTATTTTTCAGAGAATTTTTCCTAATGGGGTAACTTGCACATGTGGCCTAATTCTAAGACTTGTTTGGGGGAATCCACCCGGAGAGACCAACCCTCTTCTATGGAATGCACTATGCCTTTAAACATTGTGAAACTAATTGCTCCTGACCAGTTTTAACAATCTCAATTAGACAGACTCATCTAGCTCATTTTTGTTTCCGGCACTAGAGATATTTCAAGTTGATATTGCATTTTGCACCAGTCCAATGTGTAATTTTATCAGATGTACGTTGACTTTACAAATGAACGTGGAGTTTTAGAATTTCCTTGATCCTCTTCCTATCACATGTAGGGTAAACCCTCACTTTATCCATGTGAAAATATGTGGACACTTCTTAGATTCCAGCTGTTTTATTCTTATTTTAAATATCCACAACAACTATCACTTAAGCAAGACAATGAGTATTCCCCTCAATTTGGGAAGGAGGATTCTATGCTCTCGGGGTGGAAGTGCAGTGACCCACACATGCCACTCAGAATCAGTGCGGCCGAGCCCAGGGTTCGTTCTCCTGATCCCTACACTGGCGCCCACTCACACATGGATCATTCACTCTTGAGACTATGTCTTCACCTACTAGAAGTCATTAAGATTGTTTTGAGATGGTCTTAAAATCTCTCAACTCAGCCCTTTTCTACAATCAAAACTGTACCAAGCAGAACAGATCCTACAAGGAACATCAGAGAAGCCTAGGACATTGAACCATGTGCGTATGTGGCAATTCATTACATGCACACAATAAATATCCCTCCTGTCATTTTTACTCTGAATGAAGTCATAGGTGACTTGCCCAACTATGGTAACATCAGTCTGCAAGATCCAAAACACCCTTCAACATGCCACAAAGGTATCTGAAGAGGAATGTATTTTTTCTGAATTTGGATGAGATCCGAATTGAAATCTTCAAGCAAATGTCCTGGTTGGACTGCTCACCTTCTGTCCTGAAATGAGTCACTGTGACCTCACACCCCTGGATCCTTCCTTTCCTGGATTTTTCTCAGAAATTTCCTATGGCAGAGAAGTGCCGTATATTTTAGACTATTAAATATAAAACACTGTTATTTTCTGCCCTTAGAATATTCTGATATTATATTCCTCTTCTCTTATTCATTAAAGATGTTTCTTTATGATCCTAATTTTAAGGGATCCATGTGATAAAATAATAATGTTACTTTATATTAGGAGGAAAATAACTGGAGAACATATAGGAATGTATTAACTCCTCAGTGATTTAGAACACTATATTTGAATTACCCACTAGAGATTTTAATTCAATTATGTGCATTCAAAACTAGCTTTTGAAATTTATGTTTTTGTTCATGGAGGAGAGAAAGAAATTTCTCGAGGTCATGTTCTGCATTCATTTGACTTAGAGAGCTTTTCTTTGCCAATAAGAACAGTGCTGATTGAATTAGGACCACTACTCTCACCAGAAGGAAAGTCCACAGACGTTCTATTGTAAAAAGATAGAAAAAAAACTATTTATTTCTTCATGTTCTAATAAAAATCTCCTGAATAAATTTAGTCCTCACTGATACATTAAAGCAATGTGAAATCTATTATACCGTACTATCCCTTACCAGTGTAATCAAGTCAGCAAATATTTGTTGAATGCCTGTTATATGCCGTATGCTCTTCTAGACTCTGAAGTTACAGCAGAAAATAAAATAAATCTAGGTTTTCCAGGGAACGCTTATTTTAGTGAGGACATGTAGTACATCATACCGGACAGTGGTAAATGTTGTTTAAATGTCAAATTATAGAAGAGGCTCGAGTAAGATAGTGGAGGTGGGTATAATATAGATAGAATTGCCAAAGAAATTCTGCTGGGTGGAGACCCCCAAGCATGAGTGAGGTAGTTCGGCGTGTATATGCGGGGAAAACAGTCTAGGCAGAAGGAGGAAAAGTGAAAAACCCTGAGGCAGAAAGATGTGCAGCATGTCAGTGTGGCAAGAGAAATTTTAGAAGACATTTGAGAAGACTGGAGAATGAGATCACGTAGGACTATGGAGTTCTCGGCAAGAACTTTGGGGGATACAATCAGACATTTTAAATAGGTTCTTGAGCTGATTCCAAGTTTTAGCTATTACAAACAATGCCTCTATAAACACGGGTGAGCATATATCACTGTGGTATGATGCTTTCAATTCTTTTGGAAAGATCCCAGTGATGAATGTAACTGTACTGTATACCTAAAAAGTACCAATAAACTCAATGAGAATAAATAAATAAATAAATACATAGGTTCCTAAGCTGTTTAAAAAAAAAAAAAAAGAGCAATGCCAGGGTCTGACTCAAGTTGAAAAGTCAAACTGAAAAAAAAAAAATCTGTCTGCTGTACTGAGACTCTGCTCTTGGATGGTGAAACAAGGGTGCCAGTTAAAGCCCACTGAAATGGGTGGGCTGGATAACGGATCAATGCAAGCACAGTGGAGGGAGCTGATGTGGGTTGCACTTTTACAGCAATGCCAATCAATTTTGCTGGCAGATTAGGCAGAACATATGAAATAATTTTTTTTAAACCCTCAAATTATTGTACCTGGGCAACCAGTTATTTCTTTGAGCTAGAGAAGTTGTTGGGAATGGTGAGCCGGTGAAAAACTCAGCAGTTTGGTTATCTACATTTACACGGCTAAGGGAAAGGCTCTCACAGGCAGCTGGGAAAGAAATCTGCAGCTGGGCTGGAGGTAGATATTCGAGTAATCAGCACAGGCACAGCAACTTAAGCTTTGGGATTGGATAAAATCACTAAAGGAAGTGAGAATAGGCAGAAGAAGTAAAAGTTAACTTTTAATGGCATGGTCCGATACAAGAATTCCACAAATACCACTTTCGGATGGACTTAAACGCTCTAATTTTTGTAATCTAAACAAAACAAAGCAAGCCTAGCATCATCCTGCCACACAGATCCTCCCCTCCTTACATATCAGTAAGAGGCAGATTGCAAAAAAAATTCTAAACGCTGGGGATTTATATTCGTGAAAGGTTTTCCCAGAAAATAATGGTTGATTGTGATGTCAGAATAAGAACGAATGATAAACAGAAGAATTATGCTGAGCCAAGACATATAATTACCTCCCATTATCCTTCCCTTACAGGTAACTGCCTCCAAATGCCTCTTTATCTTTGAAATCTTCCACATAACCAATAATTTCCTTTCACTTAAGATACCTGTTTAGTTCTAGTCAGATTGAATGGATCTGGTCACATACCCTCCAGGTATACATCTGCTGATACATTTGACTTTAATATTAAACCCTCAAGCTTTCTTAAGTTGCTCGAAAGCATTATTTTGTAGAAATAAGATAGTACACAGTATATAAGAGACATGATATTCCAGGATACAGTTTTAGGACAAATGGTAGCCTGTTTTACAAAGATAGACACAGAAGAGGAAGATTACAAATAAGCAGTTTCAAGTCTTACATATGACACTAGAATTTTTAAAATACACTCAACTTAATAGATTATTTTGCATGTGTCATATTGCACATTATACACTTCCATAACCTGTAGTATTTTCTATGTATATGTATAAATTTAATTGTGGCAGATTCCACTATTTCCTTTTGTACTAGATCCATACACAAGACAGATCTTCTAAGTAAACTGTTTCTGGGCATGGGATGGGCCAGTCACCCCAGCAAGATTTTAGTATTCTTCAACATTGGAATAACTAGAAATGATATTTTAATTTCAGAAGCAAATGTTGAGTCACACAGAAGCATTAGGATAAAAGCACAGAGGATGTTGATAAAAATTCAGTGTCAAAAGTAATCAACTCAGCCTCGTGTACATTAGGCAACGATCATTTCCGTTCCATCCGCCCCTGGACATTGGATGTGACCTGTCAGCACAGCTGTGACGGATGAGTGTGTGCTCCCTGCAGCGGCCAGGCTATACCACCAGAGACGGCAAATCCCACCAACGGTCTGTTCACGAGAAAATACTATTGTCCTGTACTGTACACAAGGCAGAGAAAAAAATCCCAAATTCAAGGAACAAAAATGAAGCAGGCTGCTTGCATTGCAATGTGTGGACTAAACTAATGAGCAGTTCACAATAATGACACCTTAAAGAATTGTTTTCCTACAGTGAAATTCAGAGACACCTCTCCTGTTCCCACGTCTGCTCATGGGCTTTGCCTCACACTGGTTCCTGCGCTAATGAGAAGGAGAAACCACTTGCTTCTGTACCAGCCGTCCCCACCAGAACACCATTAAGCTATTGTAGGCTGAGCACACAAACACACACCAGCAAAGCAAATGCCCCAACACTTTACCGTGAAGGGCATGCAACATTCACATTTAAATGTTAGTGATCAATTTTTCTGAAAATTAGATTCAGCAAGTTTGATGATGCATAGGACAGCCCCTTGGCAGCCATGATGTTTGCCAGTGCTGCGTATTGAGGATGGCTCGGGTTCGCCCTGAAGGACCCCGGTGGTGCTTTTATGGATGCATGCGTTCAAAAGAACAAAATGGAGCCTGTGCTTTGGTGGGGCTGCTTCTTCGGTGATGTTCTCCACAGTGCTAACATTGTTGTCCCTGGCTGTAGACCCAAAGCTGCCTCCTGCTCCGAAAGTGGTCAGATGGCTCTCTGCTAACTCAGGAAAGCAGTCGGGAGGCATGCGCGAAGGCTTTCTGATTTCACGCTGGAAAGCATCAGACCCTAAGCAGAAGAAGTCACCGAATGGGAAAACTTAATTAAGTAAAATTATATTTTAAAATAGTTTCCCTATAAAATAAATTCATGCTCCACTATAATTGTCAAAGCTTTTTCCAAGCTTAAAACAATATGATTCTAATAAATATGTAGAAATTAAAAAAATGTTTTACTTGTCCCTGAAGAAAATATTAATATTAACACTTTAAGGATTATAATTGGGACTCACTTGATGAAAACCAAAGATTTGCCAACTTATTTTAGTCTGCACAAGTGTAAAGAAACGAAAAACTTTTGAAGAGACTCCAGTCATTCCAGACATTTTTCACTGATAAAAATCAAAAAGGACAACTTCCAAGTTTATAAAAATTGGCTGAGACTCCACAACTGGCAGATTTTCACCCTCTCCCTGCTCTGTGAGTCTGGATTCCTTTGATGTCCATGGGGCTCTGCACGCAGGAGAACGGGTGTCTGGTAAGTCAGACTCTTAAGCTTTCCACCCACATTTTGAGAATGATAGTATAGAACTAACTATGCATTCATCTTGTAATTTCTGCTTTTCTTCATAATTTTGTGAGAAAGATGCATTAAATTGTACAATCCAGTCACCTGTATATTTTCCAAAAATGAAAACAGTTACTCAACTAAAATTTATATTTTCCAAATGAATTGTAAGCAATCTATGGAATTAGAAAACAAACATACAAATGTATATGGAATAATCCAGAAGAATGCCCTAATTACTTCATCAATTACTTTACTTCTTCCTGTGGAGAGACTGCAACCATTTAATCCCTCCCTGCCTGCCTCCACTGTCTCTTCGAGATACAAGAAGTGATGTGGACTCCAGTTTTCCACATTAGTGTCTAGTCTAAAATGGAATTTCTTCTGCAGGCTTAAGCAGAATCTGTCTAGCTATTTGTGAGTTATATGAAAATGGAATAAATATGCTTCTGCAGTTATAAAAAAATACTGCTAAGGGCTTTCTTTTTGGTTATATAAATCAAGTAGGGCTGAAGTTATAACCCTTAGACATGGAAAGATTAGAATCCCGTTGAAGAAAGAAAATATAGCCAAACTCCATGAAAATCTTCTGTGTTTTTCTTTCATTAACTTATAGAATTTGAATAAAAGTGGCCTAGGAACCCCCAGTAAGACGCCTCTGTCCAAAAGGCTCACAACGCTTCTGTCTTAGGTACTCACAGCACCAGCCTGCACCTCCCCTCTCCTTTCCCTCTTTCCTTTTCCCTTCATTCCCACTCTTCGCTCCCCTGTTCGCCCCCTTCCCCTCATAGACACAAGAACTCGAAATAAGGACATTAAATGAATAATCCACAAACAATATCATGGATACATATTTTCACGAAGGGACATTGGTATTGTTACATATCAAGTTTTTTGTTTCCTAATTTATTTCCCATGGTTTTAACTACCCATAACCAGCCCCTTTGCATGATCTTGAATGTGATCACAAGGAGGGTGAAGAAAATACAGTAGGATAGTTTGAGAGGCAAAAAGGGAAAAATCATATCCACTTAAGTTTTACTGCAGCCTGGTACTGTTGTCCCAGTTTCACTGTTGCCGGCCTCTTGTTGTGCCTAATTTATAATTACACCTTGTCATAAGTATTTACGTATAAGAAATACACACATATATCTATAGAAGGTACAGTTATGGAGAGGAGGTCTGGTTTTATTCATGTCTTCAGGCAGCCACTCAAACTTGCTCTTCTTTGATACTAATATCATTATTTTATGATTTTTCTGTTATTTTGTGACTTTATGTGCAACGCTCAAATCCCTATTTTAAGCAGGTTTTGGGGGTATTTTTAAAGCTCTTGTTCTATAAGAAGAGGAATATTAAATTATTATATTTAAAGAGTGGAACAAAATTTTGAGACATTTGTATTGGATTCTATACTTCTACAATGAATGGCTTGTGAGATTAAAAATAAAGATTTGACCATCACATTTAAATCACTGACTGCCCATCTTCTCAAAATGATTCATCTTCTCACATTCCCACCACACTGCAATTCATGTCCGTTCCCTCGGCCCCGACGCCCAGCACCTACTTTCCTTTTGTGCGAAACACGGTTGTCTTCTGAGAGTATCAGCCCTGGCCAATTGGATGGGCTTTGCTCAGGGAACACATGCTGTCCCCAGGTGCAAATTCTACCTCACAGCCCACAAGAGTGACCTGCTGGCCGGATTTAGGGGACCCATGTGAAGCTCTTTATTTCTTATCATCGCTCACCTATTAGAGGAAAAATCAGGTTTAAGTCACTTGAACAAGAGCAACCCTGCACGGTGGCAGATTTTGCTACCCCTTCCCCACTGCCCCTCCAGCCACATTCGTTCGGCTGACAACTACTCTACAGGAACAGGAGCAGCCATCCTGGTAAAATCGGAGCCGACCTCAAGTACAAAAAATTGCACAAACTAGAACTTACTGCTCCATACTGACGTCCCTCCAATTCCATGTGGCTAGATTGTGAGGAAATCAAAGTCAAAGAGAATTTATTGCTTCACATAGAAGTGATTTAAACTACAATCAGGGAATCAAAACATGCCTACAAGTAAGACTACAAGAGAGTTCAAAATGTGTTGGTCTGCTTTCTTTTAGCAACACTCCATATCTCCATAAGAAATCGACACATTTCTTTTCCCCATAACTCACCTATTTCAGCACAGTTCTCATTTGGGGAATTGTTTTTCTTTCATGCTTTATTCCCATCCTTGAATAAAATAATGCTTTCTTTCATCATGTGCGTTTCTCAAAAGCAAACTTTCCATCTCACATTTGGGATGACAGTGGCCCACCTGAGTCCACGATTTCCAGGCAGAGCTGACACTCTGGAGTCCCCCATGGAGGAGACGCCGTCATCACTCAGCCCAGGAGCTGAGCCAGGAGGAAACTGCTTCAGTTGCTGAATGGAAGAAACTCACAGCCAAGGAAAGAGAAAACAATAATTTTAAGCATCTTGAAAATGTCATGCTGACATTTAATGCAAAATGCAAAAAAAAAAAAAAAAAGTACGGTCTGTAAAAGAGGACAGGGGAAAAAAGCAGATCAAGAAAAACCTCATTTTGTATTTTAGCTGCCTAAAAGATGTGTCCCCAAAACACTTTTCTCCTGCAAGTATAACTATCAAGTTACTTCAGGAAAGTTCATCAAGTCTACAACTTCAACGCAATAACCCAGGAATACTTTCCAGGTGAAATATCCTACCATATAGCCATAAGCAAGCCATTTTGTGAGCCTTCCACTCCCCATCACATATCCATGATGAGTGGATTGCATTTTAATTATCAATAAGACTGCAGAGGGAGATGAAAAGATCTTCAACTTCCAGTTTCCCCTTCCTTCTCTACTCTGGCTCTCTAGCTTCTTCCCAATAGCCAGTTCATAATTCACTGTGCTTAGTGCCTCAAGCCTCCCACAGCAAGCCTGGTCTCACTTTTCCAAAGCTTCCTTATCCTGGGCATCTCAGGTATGAGCACTGGGCTCTATATAAACATGGATCATGGGACTTGTATTCTAGGAAATACAGAAATAGAATCATGAAACAAATAGCATGGAGGATGGAAAATAGTTCTCCATTAGACAGGAACCTAGAAAAAAGCAGGTGCAGGTATTTTATTTGTAGACAATATAAATTTCAAACCAAAGCTAATTAAGAGAGACAAAGGTCACTACATCCTGGAAAGGGAACAAACCAACAGGAAGAGATAACAATCATAAATTTATATGCACCAAACACTTATGCCCCCAACTATACAAAACAAATTTTAAGGGACGTGAAACACCAAATAAGCATTGATACAATTGCAGTGGGGGACCTCAATACCCGTTGTCACAAATAGACAGCTCATCTAGACTAAAAATCAACAACAAAATACTAGAACTGAACCAAGCTTTTGAACAAATGGACTTAATAGATGTCTACAGTGTGTTCCACCCCACAGAATCAGAATATACATTCTTTTTGGCTGCACACAGGTCATTGTCTAAATTAGGCCACATACTAGCTCATAGAATATGTATAAGTAAATGCAAAGGAGGTGAAGTTATCCCATGTATGTTATAAAACCATAGTGCAATTAACCTGGAGATCAATGACAAAAGAAACTGCAAGAACTTCGCAAATGCATGGAAATTGAATAGCACTATCCTGAACAAGAAATTAGTCAGTTTTTATACCTTAATGACAATGCCAGTAAAACATACAGGAATCTATGGGATACAATGAAAGCAGTTTTATGTAGGAAATTCATAGCAGTGAATGCCCACTCTAGGAAAACAGAGAAAACCCAAATAAACAACCTAATGGTGAATCTTAAGCTCCTACAAAAAGAAGAGCAAGAGAAATACAAAGCTCACACAAGGGAGGAAGTTATAAAGGTCATAAATCAATGCAATGGAAACTAAGAGAACCATTAAAAATCAAAAAATTGAAGAGTTGTTTTTTTCAAATAATAAATAAAATAGATAAACCCTTAGCCAAACCTTATGAAAAAAAGGAAAGAAAAGGCTCAAATTCATGCAATTAGGAATGGAAATGGTGAAGTCACAACAAATCCAATAGAAACCCAGAAGATCATAAATGCTTATTTTAAGAACCTGTACTCTCATAAAATGGAAAACACAGAAGAAATGGACATATTTCTAGATACATATGAATTACTAAAGTTGAATGAAGAAGATATAAAAATTCTAAACACTCAATTACAATCAGTGAAATTGAAAATGTAGTTAAAAATTTACAAACAAAGAAAAGCCCAGGTCCTGATGGCTTCACTGCTGAATTATGCAAGACATTTAGAAAGGAATTATTGCCACTACTCTTTAAACATTTCAATGAAATTGAAAGAGAAGAAATACTTCCAAATTCATTGCTGGAAACAAGTGATACTTTGATTCTAAAACCAGGAAAAGACCCAACTGAAAAAAGAGAACTACAGGCCAGTCTCCCTAGTGAACATAGATGCAAAAATCCTCAATAAGATATTAGCAAATACAATACAGAGGGTCATCAAGATCATACACCCTGACCAAGTCAGATTTATCCCAGGGATGCAAGGATGGCTCAACATACATAAATCAATAAATAGAACACCCTATATTAACAGAGTTAAGGACAAAAACCATATGATCATCTCAATAGATGCAGAAAAAGCATTGCAAACAATTCAACAACCATTCATGATAAAAGCCCTGAATAAAAGTGGGATAGATGGTCTTTATCTCAACTTGATAAAGACTACCTATGAAAATCCGACAGCTAACATCATATTAAATGGCCAAAAACTAAAAACCATCATGCTAAAATCAGGAACAAAACAGGGTGTTCACTGACACAACTCCCATTCAATATAGTTCTGGAAACATTAGCTGTAGCAATTAGACATGAGAAATAAATAAAAGCAATAAAGATAGGAAAGGAAGAAGTGAAACTGTCATTATTTGCTGATGATATGATACTCTACATAGAAGATCCAAAAAACTCCACCAAAAGACTACTAGACTTAATTGACAGATTTAGTAAAGTAACTGTATACAAGGTAAATACTCAAAAATCAGTAGCCTTCTTGTACACAAATAACAGACCCACTAATAGTGAAATTAAGGAAACAATCCATTTCACAATAGCATCCAAACAATGGAATATCTAGGAATCAATCTAACAAGGATGCAAAAGACCTGTACATGGAGAACTACAATACGCTGAAAAAAGAGATTGAAGCGGAGATAAGAAAATGGAGAGACACTCCTTTTTCCTGGGTAGGAAGAATCAATATATTGAAAATGGCCTTAATTCCTAAACTGCTATAAAGATTCAACATAATCCCTACTAAAATCCCAATGGTGGGGCCAGGGATTTAGCTCAGTGGTTCTGCCACCTGCCTTGCAAGCACAAAGACCTGAGTTTGATCCATAAAAAAAAAAAAAAAAAAAAAAAAAAAAAAAAAAAGAAAGAAAGAAAGAAAATCCCAATAGTATATTTCACATAACTATAGAAAAAAAAATACAAAAATTCATTGGAATCAGAAGAGATCTAGAATAGCAAAAGCAATTCTAGGCAACAGAAACATGGCAGGGGGTATCATAATACCCAAGTTGAAACTATGCTACAAAGCTCCTGTGATAAAAACAGCATGGTACTGGCAAGGAAACAGACCCAAGGATCAGTGGAACAGATTAGAGCATGCAGAAACAACTCCCAACACACTCAGCCAGCTCATCTTTGACAAAGGAGCCAACCATCCTCACTGGAGGAAAGACAGCCTCTTTAATAAATGGTGTTGGCAAAACTGGATTTCAACTTGTCAAAGATTAAAACTAGACTCGTATCTTTCACTGTGCACTAAACTAAAATCCAATTGGATTAAAGATATATAAATTAAAACAGAAATACTGAACTTGCTGGAAGATAAGTAAGGTAGAATTCTTGAAGACATTGGCATAGGAAAAGACTTTATGAACAAATCCTCAGTAGCACGGGAACTAGCACAACAAATCAATAATTGGGATCTCATCTTTTTAAAACCTTCTGCACTGAAAAAGAAATCACCAACAGAGATAAAAGACAACCTACAACGTGGTAAAGAATTTTTTACCAACTGTTCCTCAGACAAAAGTCTACTAGACTATATAAATATATATAAAGTCTACTAGAATATATAAAGAACTAAAAAAATCAGACCCCCCCAAATATAAAGACCCAATTCAAAAATGGGCATCTGAAGTGAACAGACATTTCTCAAAGAAATAAAAGTAGCAAATAAACACATGAAAAAAAATGTTCAGCATCACTGGCCATTGGAGAGATGTAGATGAAAACAACACTCAAATTCCACCTTACTCCAGAATGAATGGCTGCTATCGAGAAACTAACCAATAACAAATGCTGGCAGGGTTGTGGGAAGAAAAGAGCCCTTCTTCATTATTTTTAGGAGTACAGACTGGTGTAACCGTTGTGGAAATCAATATGGAGATACCTCAAAGAAATAAGATTAGAGGTCCCATTTGACCCAGCTAGTCCCCTGTTGGGTATCTTCCCAAAAGATTTAAAAGAATCACACCACAGTGATATATGCTCACCCATGTTTATAGCGGCACAGATTGTAATAGCTAAAACTTGGAAATAGCCCAATTGCCCATCAACTGGAGACTGGATAAAGAAGAGATTTTTTTTTGTTTTGTTTTGTTTTTTTAATAAAATGGAGTACTACTCAGCCATAAAGAATGAGAAACTAGAGACATTTATAGCTAAGTGGATGCACATTGAGGCCATACCCTTAAGTGAAATTAATAAGGCACACACAAATAAATACAGAATAGTTTCTCTGGTGTGAAAAAATAAAGGTGTAAATAAATAAAAAGGATCAAAATGTATATTGATATTGTGTAATAGGTAGTAAAGATCTAAAAGAGTAGAGGAAGTGGGGGGGTAGAGAAAAGCTAAAACAGGAAAAGAAAAAAGATGTGAAAAGGAAAAACATGGAAACAAATTCTTTGTAAACAGGGAAGGGTGGAGGGAGTGAAGGGAGGGCTGGGGAGTGGGGAAAAAATAAGAACCAAGATCTGTCATGTAAAGGTACAAGATCCCTATGATGAATGCAACTGTACTGTGTACCTAAAATGTACCAATAAACGCAACAAAGATTAAAAAACAAGTAGCATGGAGCATATCAGACGAGGCAAGCACTGTTTGCAGCAATAATTCAGGACGAAGAGACATGGAGTGCTGGGCTTGCAGAAGGGTCTCTTTGATGACGTGTGTTCAAAGTATAGGTTCTGAGCCGACACTTGAGAAAATACAGGAAGGCAAGAGGGGCTGGGCCCCACGCATTGGGAAGAAGCGTGCGTGGCATATCTGTGCCTTACACAGATGCCAGAGCGTGGGCCTGAGAGGGAGCTTCAGAGGCTGTGCAGAGCACTAATCGGACCTGCTATCCACTCCGGTCCTCTCTAAGAAAGATGGAGTCCTAGAGGTGGTGTCATAAACCGACTCCAACTTCAGAGTCATTCCTGGGGTTGCGTGAAGAGACCACAGGGACGGAGCTTGGGCACGGAGGGCCGGGGTTAGTAGGCCCCGCGGTGACCTGTGTGAGGGCAACGGTCCTGTGGAAGGGGTGGAGGCAGGGCGGTGAGGCGCTGCTGGAGTCTCTGGAAGTAGCGGTGATGGCACGAACAGGGCAGACAACGGGCAGAACACCTGTCCTCAAGGCCACTGAGCTCCGCAGTATTGTCACCCTACTAGTCTGTCTTCCTGTGACCCCAGCTCTTACAGTAGTGCTTTGCATGTACTACGAAAAGGTTAGGTAAACGAAACACGGGAGCAGCTGTACGTTTCTTTCCTTCCACTTAGAATGCCACCTTCTCACTGACTTGTTATTTTGTTTTCTGTTGCTGGGACAAAGGTGAGAACACTAAAGTTAAGCTCCCTGCCCAGTCTATGCCCAAGCCAGAATTCCATGGAAACACCAAGACGGTTCAAATACACTCTGCACTGCACTACCCCTCACAAATGAGACTTTTTCCTAGAAAAAACAAAGGAGAACAGACATAGGAGATTAGATTTATATTAAGTCCATTCTCAGTAGGGACAGGAACTCAGACCCGCCAGAGTTAAAGAAAACACTGACAATGTTACCATGCATGACCTAGAAATTTTTGGAAAGATGAGACATAAAGAAAGAAAGAAAATCCCAATAGTATATTTCACATAACTATAGAAAAAAAAATACAAAAATTCATTGGAATCAGAAGAGATCTAGAATAGCAAAAGCAATTCTAGGCAACAGAAACATGGCAGGGGGTATCATAATACCCAAGTTGAAACTATGCTACAAAGCTCCTGTGATAAAAACAGCATGGTACTGGCAAGGAAACAGACCCAAGGATCAGTGGAACAGATTAGAGCATGCAGAAACAACTCCCAACACACTCAGCCAGCTCATCTTTGACAAAGGAGCCAACCATCCTCACTGGAGGAAAGACAGCCTCTTTAATAAATGGTGTTGGCAAAACTGGATTTCAACTTGTCAAAGATTAAAACTAGACTCGTATCTTTCACTGTGCACTAAACTAAAATCCAATTGGATTAAAGATATATAAATTAAAACAGAAATACTGAACTTGCTGGAAGATAAGTAAGGTAGAATTCTTGAAGACATTGGCATAGGAAAAGACTTTATGAACAAATCCTCAGTAGCACGGGAACTAGCACAACAAATCAATAATTGGGATCTCATCTTTTTAAAACCTTCTGCACTGAAAAAGAAATCACCAACAGAGATAAAAGACAACCTACAACGTGGTAAAGAATTTTTTACCAACTGTTCCTCAGACAAAAGTCTACTAGACTATATAAATATATATAAAGTCTACTAGAATATATAAAGAACTAAAAAAATCAGACCCCCCCAAATATAAAGACCCAATTCAAAAATGGGCATCTGAAGTGAACAGACATTTCTCAAAGAAATAAAAGTAGCAAATAAACACATGAAAAAAAATGTTCAGCATCACTGGCCATTGGAGAGATGTAGATGAAAACAACACTCAAATTCCACCTTACTCCAGAATGAATGGCTGCTATCGAGAAACTAACCAATAACAAATGCTGGCAGGGTTGTGGGAAGAAAAGAGCCCTTCTTCATTATTTTTAGGAGTACAGACTGGTGTAACCGTTGTGGAAATCAATATGGAGATACCTCAAAGAAATAAGATTAGAGGTCCCATTTGACCCAGCTAGTCCCCTGTTGGGTATCTTCCCAAAAGATTTAAAAGAATCACACCACAGTGATATATGCTCACCCATGTTTATAGCGGCACAGATTGTAATAGCTAAAACTTGGAAATAGCCCAATTGCCCATCAACTGGAGACTGGATAAAGAAGAGATTTTTTTTTGTTTTGTTTTGTTTTTTTAATAAAATGGAGTACTACTCAGCCATAAAGAATGAGAAACTAGAGACATTTATAGCTAAGTGGATGCACATTGAGGCCATACCCTTAAGTGAAATTAATAAGGCACACAAAAATAAATACAGAATAGTTTCTCTGGTGTGAAAAAATAAAGGTGTAAATAAATAAAAAGGATCAAAATGTATATTGATATTGTGTAATAGGTAGTAAAGATCTAAAAGAGTAGAGGAAGTGGGGGGGTAGAAAAGCTAAAACAGTGAAAAAATAAGAACCAAGATCTGTCATGTAAAGGTACAAGATCCCTATGATGAATGCAACTGTACTGTGTACCTAAAATGTACCAATAAACGCAACAAAGATTAAAAAACAAGTAGCATGGAGCATATCAGACGAGGCAAGCACTGTTTGCAGCAATAATTCAGGACGAAGAGACATGGAGTGCTGGGCTTGCAGAAGGGTCTCTTTGATGACGTGTGTTCAAAGTATAGGTTCTGAGCCGACACTTGAGAAAATACAGGAAGGCAAGAGGGGCTGGGCCCCACGCATTGGGAAGAAGCGTGCGTGGCATATCTGTGCCTTACACAGATGCCAGAGCGTGGGCCTGAGAGGGAGCTTCAGAGGCTGTGCAGAGCACTAATCGGACCTGCTATCCACTCCGGTCCTCTCTAAGAAAGATGGAGTCCTAGAGGTGGTGTCATAAACCGACTCCAACTTCAGAGTCATTCCTGGGGTTGCGTGAAGAGACCACAGGGACGGAGCTTGGGCACGGAGGGCCGGGGTTAGTAGGCCCCGCGGTGACCTGTGTGAGGGCAACGGTCCTGTGGAAGGGGTGGAGGCAGGGCGGTGAGGCGCTGCTGGAGTCTCTGGAAGTAGCGGTGATGGCACGAACAGGGCAGACAACGGGCAGAACACCTGTCCTCAAGGCCACTGAGCTCCGCAGTATTGTCACCCTACTAGTCTGTCTTCCTGTGACCCCAGCTCTTACAGTAGTGCTTTGCATGTACTACGAAAAGGTTAGGTAAACGAAACACGGGAGCAGCTGTACGTTTCTTTCCTTCCACTTAGAATGCCACCTTCTCACTGACTTGTTATTTTGTTTTCTGTTGCTGGGACAAAGGTGAGAACACTAAAGTTAAGCTCCCTGCCCAGTCTATGCCCAAGCCAGAATTCCATGGAAACACCAAGACGGTTCAAATACACTCTGCACTGCACTACCCCTCACAAATGAGACTTTTTCCTAGAAAAAACAAAGGAGAACAGACATAGGAGATTAGATTTATATTAAGTCCATTCTCAGTAGGGACAGGAACTCAGACCCGCCAGAGTTAAAGAAAACACTGACAATGTTACCATGCATGACCTAGAAATTTTTGGAAAGATGAGACAGTAGATCTCCCATGGGATGTGATAGAAGATGCCTGATTCCATTTAATATATTTAATATTATTTCTTAAAGATAGGATATCCCAAAACATACACAACCTACCTTTATTTTCATGTCCAATTTTAAGGGGTTTCAGCTTTCCTAATGAAAACTCCCTGTTTTAAATTTGACAAATCAGGAGGTTCTTGCAGCATAAGGAGAGAAATTTCATGGAGTGGAATGGAGTCATGCAAATCTTGCTTCACTTATAGGTAAGTCACCTCAGACCTGAAAAGACTATCACTAGACAGTAAGTGTTTAGCAGATAAATCTCAGGTCCTCTTCCTCATAGTGTAATTCATTATATCACCTACCATACTTTAAATCATAAAACAGAGTCATACACAAGAAAATCCGGACATGGCAGAGGGAAAGAAGGTGGGTGGATGGATTCTGGACTCTGTGTTGTCTTTTATTGTGTAATAGACTCAGAGATGGCTTGGGCTGAACATCCTATTTGTGAGAGAAGCTCATCACTGTACAGCAAAGTTCATCTCACAGGTACCGTGTTAACATTACCTCTAACAGTGCCTTTTAACGTGGCCTTTTTCTTGCCCATTAATACTTTTTTACCTTTTGGCACCGGGGATCGAACTTGGGACCTTGTGCTTGCAAGAGAGGCAGCAGCACCAGTGAACTAAATCACTAGCCCATCTTGCCCATAAGTTCTCTCCTTCAACTCTAGTTTTGCGTTTGGACAACACAGTCATTTGTATTCCACTGGGTTTCCATTTCCTTCTCTGTGAGGGTAATAATCTTCAATAGAATTTACTTTATAGCCCATTATTAAGAATTTGGCAGAGCACCCTGCCTGAAGCTGATGTATTAGAAAAGCAGCCCCCAAACCATCAGTAGTCAAGAAAGAATGCAGAAATTAGCAAAGCAGATACATATCATAAAATATACTATAAATCCAAATGGTAACTAGATTAATTGTAATGGGTTCTCAAGTGTGAAATTCCTTCCACCACAGAGTCTCAAGTTCTGGCAAATTCTTGGAAGGAGCACATCTCACGAAATAGGATCCCTTTATTCCCCGGATCCGCTCACTCCACAAGCACAAATTCCCCAACCTCTGCCCCTCCGCTCCTATTGCTGTCTCTACTCTTCCCCAAGACCATACCAGTGAAAGATTTTCACTTACGTTTTCTAATAAATGGATTTCCAGCTGCATTACTCTGAAACAAGCTAGACATTACAGGCGGAATTACACTTGCATATTAGTTCAGTATTCTATCCCTTCAGGGTAACCCATTTGGGATCCCTCCTGTCTCTTATTCCTCATTCCTATACTCCATTCCTATTTCTCATTCCTACTCCCCAGTAAATTGTCCTACTATTAAAAAATATGCCTTTCGAGGAAGGCTTCTTCTTGTGTGCCTGGTCCATCGATGTTGCATGGAGCCACTCATCTGCTTTTGTCCTCAGCTAACCTCTGAGACTTCTTTTCTGCCTGTGACCTTGCATGATCCATTTCAATCACTATGCTTGCATCTTCAGCAGGAATATTTGAGAAACCATCTTAGCAGGAATGACTTCCTAGAGTCTTAATTTCTCTAGAGGTCAGATGGTAGATCAGACTTTGCTGTGCCTGAGAAGTGACGAGAGCAGTTACCTGTGCCCCTCTCTGGCTGGTTCCACATGGGTCTTCCTTCCTGTCCAAGGATGTGCCTGACCCAGGCCCTGAGCCACGGCTGTCCCCAATCTTTCTTCCTCCTCTGCTCAGATCCTGTCACATTCCAACCAACCTTCACCAGTTCTTTTCCAAGACAGAGGGGCAGCTTTTCAACAGTGAGGAGAACTGTGGCCACACAGGGAAACGTGGTAGGGAGACCTCTGGCACCTGCTACTCATTTACAGCATCAGTCAGCTGAAACGATGGCACCAGATCTAAAGTTCTTTTTCTTTTAAATTGAATTTATTGGTACATTCTAGGTAGACAGTACAGTTACATTCATTACTGGGATCTTGTACCTTTACGTGCCAGGTCTTGGTTCTCATTTTTTCCCCTTGTCCCCACTCTCCCTTCACCTTCCCCTCCCCTCCCACCTTCAAACACTTTAATTCCATTTTTACATTTTCTCATATTTTTTCCTTTTCCCTTGTTCCCCTTTCCCTATCCTTCTCACTGTCCCTACACCTTTGGTCCTTTTCTTCCTATTTCACGTTGCTAATTGTCCCATTAGGATCTTGAGTACTATTTTAGTTTTTCACACCAGAGAAGCCATTTATTATTTGCATATGTGTGACTTATTTATTTCACTTAGAAGTATATCCTCAAAATGTACCCATTTACCTATGAATGAATCTGCTTTCTCATTTTTTATGGGTGAGTACTATTCCATTTTATGGAAAAACCACATCTTCTTTATCCAGTTTACAACTGATAGGCAGATGGGCTGTTTCCAAGTTTTAGATATTACAAACTGTGCTACTATAAACATGGGTGCACATATATCACTGTGGTATGATTCTTTTAATTCTTTTGGAAAGATACCCAACAGAGGGATGGCTGGGTCAAATGGAACCTCTAATCCTAGTTCTTTGAAGTATCTCCATATTGACTTCCATAGTAGTTGCACCAGTCTACACTCCCACCAACGGAGAAGGGTTCCTTTCTCCCCACAACCATGCCAACATTTGTTATTGTGCGATTTCTTGATAGCAGCCATTCTTGTAGGATGAGGTGAAATCTCAGTGTTGTTGGCATCTGCATCTCTTGAATAACCGGTGATGTGGAGCACTTTTTCATATATTTACTTGCTGCTTTTATTTCTTTGTCTGAGAAATGTCTGTTCATTTCAGATGTCCATTTTAGAATTGGGTCTTTATATTTGCGGGGGGGATAGTTGTTTTGAGTTCTTTATGTATTTTAGATAATAGTCCATTGTCTGAGGAACAGCTGGTAAAAAATTTTTCCCACATTGTAGGTTATCTCTTAGTTCTGTTGATGGTTTCTTTTGCAGTGCAGAAGCTTTTTAAGAAGATGAGATCCCAGTTGTTGATTCTTTCTGCTAGTTCCTGTGCTACTGAGGATTTGTTCATAAAGTCTTTTCCTATGCCAATGTCTTCCAGCGTTCTGCCTAACTTATCTTCCATCAAGTTTAGTGTTTCTGTTCTGATATTTTGATCTTTAATCCACTTGGATTTTAATTTAGTGCTAGGTGACACATAAGGGTCTAGTTTTAATCTTTTGCAGGTTGAGATCCAGTTTTTCCAACACCATTTATTAAAGAGGCTATCTTTCCTCCAGTGGGAACTGGCAGCTCCTTTGTCAAAGATGAGGTAGCTGAGTGAATCTGGAGTTGTTTTTGTGTCTTCCAATCTGTTCCACTGATACTCAGGTCTGTTTCTTTGCCAGTACCATGCTGTTTTTATCACAGTGGCTTTGAGGTATAGTTTCAAATTAGGAATTGTTATACCCACTGCCATGAGTCTGTTGCCTAGAATGGTTTTTGCTATTCTATGTCTCTTATGGTTCCAAATGAATTTTTGAATTCTTCTTTCTAGTTCTGTGAAGTATAGTGTTGGGATTTCAATTGGCATTGCATTGAATATGTATAGCAGTTTTGGTAGTATGGCCATTTTCACTGTGCGGATTCTTCCTACCCAGGAGCAGGGGACATCTTTCCATTTTCTTATATCCTCCTCTATCTCTTTTTTCAGAGTGCTGTAGTTTTTGGTGTAGAGGTCTTTTGCTTCTTTTGTTAGATTGATTCCCAGATACTTCATTTTTTGGATGCTACTGTGAAAGGAATTGTTTCCCTAATTTCTTTCTCAGTGAGTTTGTTATTTATGTACAAGAAGGCTGTTAATTTTGGGGTGTTGATCTTGTATCCAGGTACTCTGCAAAAAGTGTCAATGAAGTCTAGAAGTCTTTTGGTGGTGTTTTTTGGGTCTTCAATGTAGAGTATCATATTGTCAGCAAATAATTACAGTTTAACTTCTTCCTTTCCTATTTTTATTGCTTTGATTCCTTTCTCTTGTCTAATTGCTATGGCTAATGTTTCCAGAACTATATCGAAGAGGAGTGGTCATAGTGGACATCCTTGTCTTGTTTCTGATTTTAACGTGAAGGTTTTCAGTTTTTGGCCATTTAATATGATGTTGGCTGTTGGTTTATCATAGATAGCCTTAATTAAGTTGAGATATAGACCCTCTATTTCAATTTTTTGAAGAGTTTTTATCATGAATGGGTGTTGAATTTTGTCAAATGCTTTTTCTGCATCTATTGAGAGGATTATGTGGTTCTTGTCTTTGACTTTGTTATTATAGTGTATTATATTTATTGATTTACATATGTTGAACCATCCTTGCATCCCTGGAATAAATCTGACTTGGTCAGGATCATCTTCTTGATGATCCTCTGTATTCTGTTTGCTAGTATCTTATTGAGGATTTTCGCATCTATATTCATTAAGGAGATTGGCCTGTAGTTGTCTTTTTTAGTTACATCATTCCCAGGTTTGGGAATCAAAATGATATTTGCTTCCAGGAATGAATTTGGAAGTATTGCTTCTCTTTCAATTTCATTGAAATGTCTGAAGAGTAATGGCAGTAGATCTTCTCTAAATGTCTTATAAAATTCAGCAGTGAATCCATCAGGACCTGGGCTTTTCTTTGTTGGTAAGATTTTATTATATTTTCAATTTAACTGTGATTGGGGTGTTTAAAATGTTTTTATCTTCTTCATTCAACTTTGGTAATTCATGAGTATCTAGAAATCTGTCCATTTCTTCTGTGTTTTCTGTTTTATTAGAGTACAGGTTCTCACAGTATGTCTTAATGATCCTCTGGATTTCTTTTGGATCTGTTGTGACTTTGCCTTTTTCATTCCTGATTGCATGAATCTTTTCTTTCTTTTTTTTGATAAGGTTTGCTAAGAGTTTATCAATTTTATTTATTCTTTCAAAAAATCAACTCTTCGATTCATTTATTTTTTTGTATCATTTTCTTAGTTTCCATTGCATTGATTTCTGCTCTAATCTTTATAATTTCCTCTCTTGTTCAAGCTTTGGGTTTTTCTTGCTCTTGTTTTTCTAGGAGTCTAAGAGTCATCATTAGGTAGTTTATTTGAGCTTGCTCTGTTTTCCTAGTGTGCGCTTTCAGTGCTATGAATTTTTCATGTAGAACTGCTTTCATTGTGTCCCATAGATTCCTGTATGTTGTACTGGCATTTTTGTTGATTTGTAAAAACTGTCTCATTTCTTCGTTAATTTCCTCTGTCATCCACTGATTCTTCAGGAGAGTGTTTTTCAATTTCCATGTGTTTGTGAAGTTCCTATGGTTTCTTATGCTATTGATCTCCAGCTTTATTGCACTGTGATCTGATAATATACAGGGAATAACTTCAATTCTTTTGTATTCATTTAAACCTGTTTTGTGAGCTAGGATGTGAACTATCTTGGAGAATGACCCATGTTCTGTTAAAAATAATGTATATTCTGATTTTGTTTGAACATGCTATAGACATCTAATAAGTCCCTATGTTCAAAAGCTTGGTTCAGTTCTAGTATTTCATTGTTGATTTTTTGCTTAGATGATCTGTCTGTTTGTGATAGTGGGGTATTCAGATCCCCCACTACAATTGTATTAGTGGTTATTTGGTTTTTCATGTTGCTTAATATTTGTTTTATATAGTTGGGGGCATTTATATTTGGTGCATATATGTTTATGATTGTCATCCCATCCTCTTGAATTGTTCCCTTTACAAGGATGTAGTGGCCTTCTTTGTCTCTCTTAATGAGTTTTGGTTTGAAATTTACTTTTTCTGTGAATAAGATTGCTACCCCTCCATTTTTCTGGGCTCCTGTCACATGGAGAATTGTTTTCCATCCTTTCACTTTCAGTTTATGGGCTTCTTTTTGCACTAGGTGTGTTTCTTGTATACAATAAATTGTTGGATTTTGCTTCTTAAACCATTCTGCCAGTCTATTTCTCTTGATTGGTGAATTGAGGCCATTGACATTGATGGTTATAACTGGTATGTTCTGATTTATTATTGTCATGTTATTGTCCTTTTGTTGACTCTTTTTAAATTTTTTTTCCTCTCGTTTTAGTTTCTTGCCTTGCCTATTTGATTTGTTCTGTTGGGCCTCCTGGTGTTGTGATCTTCGTTGTTTTTTCTAGGATATTGTTTAAAATTCTTTGTAGTGCTGGTTTAGTATTCAAGTTTCTCAAGTGTTCTTTGTCGTGGAAGTATCTTATTTCTCCATCCATTTTGAAAGAGAGTTTAACAGGATACATCAGTCTTGGTTGTAGGTTGTTTTCTTTTAGGACTTGAAATACCTCACTCCAGCCTCTCCTTGACCTGAGGGTTTGTGTTGAAAAGTCTGCTGTGATTCTGATGGGCTTTCCTTTGCATGTGATTTGTTTCTTTTCTCTTCCTGCTTGTAATATTTTGTTCTTCTGTTGGGTTTCTGGGATCTTGATTATTATATGTCTATGGTGTAGATTTTTTTTATCATAGCTAGTTGGTGTCCTACATGCATGGCTTATCTGTATGTCTAATTCTTCCCCTCTGTTTGGGAAGTTTTCTGTCATTAATTCTTTCAACAGCTTTTTTAAGTCAGTTACATTTTCTCCTGGTACTTCATGGATTCCTATCAGTCTTATGTTATTCTTCTTTGCATCATCTAGGAGTTGTTGGATTGATTTCTTATGATCCCTTACTGTTTTTAAGAGACCTCTCTTTTCATGGTCACTGTCTGCGATCCTCTCTTCTATATCTGAGATTCTATCTTCACAATCTTTTATTCTGTTGCATACACTTTCATTAGTTTTTAATGGCCTGTATATCTGAAACTGTTTAATGGATTCCATTTCTTTCCTATGTTGGACATTCATTGTTTCCATTTCTTTTTTATGCTGGGCCTTCATGGCTTCTATTATGTTGCTAAGCTTACCTATTTTTTTGTCAGTTTGTGTTCTGGAGTCTCGAATCATGTCTTTCATTTTGCTCACCATCTCTATGGTTATCTGGGAAATAATTTCTGTTTTGAAATTTTCTAGAGCTTGATTGATCAGTATTGTTACTTTCTGTGCTGTGAGTTCTGATTGTCCTGGAGGTTTCCTATCTGATTTTTCATCCTCTGTTGCCCTACTGTTTGCCATTGGTGGACTGGAAGTCTGTTTTTGTGGCTTGCATAAGTGTTTTCTCATCTTTATTTTTGCTGTTGGGTTGCCGTTAAATCTTCCTGATATCGTTGTGTCCCAGTCTTTGATTCTCTAATGTCTTATAGATATTCTCATTTTCATAATTGAGAAAACAACTCATCAAATCAATCCCTATCCTTTATCCCTATCTATACAATCAGTAACATAATAGGATCAATCACCACCCTTTATAGCCTGCCATGCCTCTGCAGAGTGAGTCCAAGGACTGGCTCAGTCAGGGGATCTAATAGCCGGAGGGGGGCAACAGTGCTCAGGGACACCCACTTGGCTACCCTCCTGGTGCTGTGTCAGAGCCAATCAGTGGCACCCGCTGGAAACAGCACGGCTCCAGACGAGGTCCATAGTTCGGGCCAGAACACTCAGCAGAGGCAGCTCTGAGTCCAAGCTGGGGCTGTGATATAAAACTCACCCGCCTGGAGTGGTGTCACAGCCAGTCAGTCTCACCTGCTGGAAATGGCGCGGCTCCAGAGGAGGCCCATAGTACGGGCTGGACCACGCAGCAGAGGTGGCCCAGATCTAAAGTTTTGACAAGTATCCCATGTTATTGTGAGATATTGGAGCATGATTCTGTGAAATTTGTGTTATAATACTGCATTATCAGCTGTCCAAAATTGTGTGCATGCAATCGTGTTTTTGTTATTTTCCTATTATTCTCACAATGCATCAGTGGAGATCAGTAGAGATCTCACCAGTAGAATCCCAGTAACACTTCCTTTTCCAAACAGGAAGAAAGGAGCAGAATGGAATTGTAGAGCATCTGAGTCCTGTTACTCCTGCCAGCATATATACTGATATTTACTGCCTAATTTCACAGTTACTATTTAACCACGTGAGAAATTGTCATTCCCAGGTACATTTTTTAAAGGGCATTAGCTTGCATATGAAAGGTCAAGGAATTATTGTAATAAGCCATGATACATTTGTCAGAAAGAAACAATGGGAAACAATGAATTGTTAGATTTTTCCTTTAGATAACAATAACCTGGTTGGAATTTTTTCTCTTTGATTGAATCTATGTGGCCTCTGGAGAACTTCTTCTCTGTTCTCATATTTTAGCCAAATCAATAGGTCAAGAGATAAATAGTGAGACAAAGAGGAATTGCTTCAATACCGAGATACTTGTCAAAACTTCCAAGAACCTCCAGAATTTATGGGGCATGCAGGATAGCTTTTGTGATCTTCTTCTGTGAAATCTAGTACTGTGTCAGCTTCATAGGGTCCAAAGTGCACTTTTCTTAAAAGACCTCAAGATTTATTTCTTATTGCTTTAAATGAGTGAAAATGTGTTTTGTTGAAACTTCCTGAGAAGTAACTGCATTTACCATGGACTCTTTCATTGTTTATGAGCCCAATGAAAGCACTTGGCACTCAATGATTCCCAGACACTTTCAACTTTTTAAAAACTTGAGCAAAGAAAGGATGGTGGGGGCTGAATGTTTTGAATGCTAAAAATAAAACACTTCAAAACTTACAAATAAAGGAGTGCCACGATTTGCCTCAGATGTTATGAAAACTTTGAATGGCAGTTGACCTGAGGAAACTAAAATATGAGAGAAAGTAACTGAGAACAAGATATCCAGGTGGCCCCCTCTGAAATTCAAGCTTGTCGCTGTGAGCTCTGGCTTTATTACCTTCCACTCCCTCAGAGTTAGTGTTCTCTCAAGTGTTAACACTCCCAGTGAAACCCCAGCCCTTGCTTCAGCCTGACCGTTTACCAGATCTTTCAGACATGTATTCTACTCAGCCCATTAGAGCGACAAGCATACATACATTTTGTGGGAATTTATTTTTATTTATTTTATTTTTTTGGATACCAGGGATCAAACTCTGGTCCTTGTGCTTGCGAGGCAGGTGGCGGCACCACTGAACTAAATCTCTGGCCCATGTGAGAATTTATTTTGATTTATAAAGAAAAAATTTAACCTTTATGATTTTCACCAAATTTGCTTAAGCGAAATCAACTATGAGGTTTTTTGCTGAGCAGATGGCCACCAATTTAAAGTCGAATTCAGAATATTTTCTCATGATAACAGTGACAACTTATATGAGCATAGTATTAAATCTTTACTGCCATTAAGTTATATCTGAGCTACCCAGAAATTATACACAATTTCTGCTGCTGATATTTTATCATTTTATTATGTCTTCAAATGGAAGAATATCAATATTTATTGTAACATTAGAGATTACATTTTATTAAACAGGAAAGTCACTAGAAATTACTTACTTTATCAAAACTATTTATTTTTTTAAAAGGACATTAAAACAACAACAAAAAGATCTGTACTAAAATGTTACAGTCTGGGTTCTTTTTATTCCGGATTACTTTTTACAACTGAAATCCAAAATACAGAAGCCTAATGGCAAAGCCATCAGGGTTTGTTTGAAATTTAATAAGTATCTAAAAATGTAGTCAAAGAAAAACAGGATTTCTCTGAGGCTCTTTCTAGCAACATCAAGGAGTGGCAAAGTTTGATTTTCATGCCTCTCATTCTTTCTGCACTTTTCTCTCACCTCCTGGTCCTTCAAGTCCCATGTGTCTGCAGATTCTACCAAAGTTTTTTGAAGATGCCCAGCCAGTGACCTCCAAGAACATGCTCTCTGACAACAAGGTGAGCCCAAAGTCACCTCTGCTTTTGACTGTCCCCATTTTCCATTATTGATAGCCTTCTATCTGAGCAGCATTCAACTAGCTATTTGGGATAAAATACCTATAATATCAAGCTATCTTTTCCTTTGAAGTGGAAAATCCCCTGATCCCCTAGGTTTAGTAAAAAGATAACGTGTTGACGTCTTTAAGTAGAAAACTCAAGTAGATATAGAACCTCTATGCACAGTGTAATCCAGAAGTTTGAATGACATCATTAGGAATCTGTCTTTCGCTCCTCCGTTTTTCATTTGCATTGTTTACTTTTTAGCCAGGTTCTGCCCCTGAGCAATGAAAATGGTCTGGGAGCCTGTAGCGCTATGTAGTACTCAGTGGGTGTAATCTCAGGGCAAGAGACCATTTCTCAATTCATGTATCCATGATGTCCCCCAAGTGCTTTCTCTGGTTCTGCTTAGGTTACGTAGCCAAGCTGGACAATCACCAAGTCGGTAGGATGGAGATGTGACCAGTCTGCATGGAGGGTTCCCCATGTAAAAGAGAAGCAGGTGTTGTGAGGATGTCCACCCTTTGAGTAAGGCGAAGTTCACACCAGGGAGCAGGGACTATTTTACTAAGCCTCACGGGGAACTCCACGATACAGTCGCTGTGATGGAGCTATGCTCCTTCCTCAAGAGTGTTTGATACCCAACTTGTTTCCTAAGGGTACTGGCCCTGAGAGCATGCTTGCCATGTTGAAAAGAAATATTTTAGTAAATGTATCTTCCAGAGTCCTCTTGAGGGTGGCTCATCTTAGGTTGTATATTTTATCTTAGAGATGATCTAATTCCTAAGGTTTACTATTTTCTGAAAATATATGTGCATCCATTCCTTTCCAAAAGACACTTGGGGAGTGAATCCAAAATCAAAGAACCAAATGTGTATATATGTCCAATCAAAACTTCAGTACAGCAGACAAATTTAGAAGTTGGTCTCTAGCTCCTTTCTGAAACTTTGTTATAAATAAAACCTCAATAAATGCAGGATCTCATTATTTTCAAATATGGAGGAAATTTACCAATATTTTTTCCCAAAATGTAATTATTCAACCTCCACATCCATATGAAAGAGTATTTTCAGTTACTTTGTCGTAAACCAGAGACAATGCTGGAATTACTTCTCACAACACTGCTCTCAAGGCCTCTTTGAACCTCACATAGATTTTATAATATTCATTTATTTGGAAACCTATTCCTTTTCAAAAATTAATAAATTCCTGACAAGGAATCATGGCATTCAGATATTTGGCATCAAGTAAAAAACATGTTCATTTTTTCCCCTAAATGACTGTAGAATCTGACACAAAACTGTTCATAATATTGATCCTGCTTGGTCCAACTCAGAACCTTGCGTTTGACAGGCAGGCAGCAGTGCCACTGAGCTACATCCCGGCACTGACCATGCATTTTTGATAAATACTACTCATCACTAACACTGTACAGGGTGCACGAGCTGAACTTGGAGTAGACAGTGGGTGCAGAGCTGGAGTGGTTCAAAGCAGGAGCAGCCTAGAATGAGGTTGGAATTATGTGCTGCCATTACATAAATCTGAAATAGAGCAATTCCCTCTAGAAGGACACAGTTAAAATATTTCAACAGCTTACCTGATTGCAAGTTAAGCCAACTTAATACAGAACGCTAATATTCTATGTACTGGTAAATTGTCCTTTTAGTATTTCAAAAATCAATCTGGTTTGAATATTAGAGTAGTGCTAAAACATCCACACATGTATCTCTCTTTCAACATTTCTCTCGGTCTGTCTCCCCACACACACCTATAACACACACATGCACACGCACACACACACACAGTGTATTTCTCCCATAATGATTCTCCATGGCTTTTTGTGGAAAATCTCTTCAGACTCCATGGGACTTAAGATGAAATCCCTTGAATGACTTGGACCAAAGCCTAGATCTCAACAGCGCATCGTTTCCAAACTCTGTATGTAGCTTCATAAAGTGACTCTGTCCTTCCGCAGTCTGTCCTCTGCATGGGTGTCAAAAAGCCTGGCCCAGAGAATGCCAGGCCGTGTGCAGCCAGAGCTGTCCACAGAAATACCTGACCACGTGCTTGGTGCAGACGAAGACAAAACAGCCCGGCAGCAACTGTGCCGTGGCTTGGAACAAGGCAGGTAGTGACACGTAGAGAGTCACTAGGAGATGGCCTCAGACAATACGGCTTCAGACCAAGAGCTTGGAAACCACAGCAACCACAGGACATTTTCACATGGCTTTGAAGAAACTCATTCATCTTTCAAACAAATATGTCAGGGTGTCTGAAAATCCTGAAAAGGCAATTTAAGTATACTTTTAGTTGGTAGGGGAAGATACCAAATGAGTGTGTGTGTGTGTGTGTGTGTGTGCGCGCACGCTCACGCGTTTTCTCACTTATTATGGCACAGTGGTGTCGTGATTTTCACTCTCTTTGTGAAGCAAACCCACCACTCGTATTTCCTGCAAAACTGCAACATCAAATAGTCAAACACAAATGCGTGTCTACATGTACATGGGCAGCACATACACGCACAAACACATATGTTGCAAATCTGTGTGATATCTAATAGAGTAAGCGGTACTGAGGAATGGGAGCCTGCATTTCTGTGAGTATTTTGGATAATATTCAGCTCTACCTAGTCACAATTTAAATATATTTATTTTAAAACCAAACTACTTTGCGTAGTACCAGTTTGAAAAAATAGCACAACAAAATAATCTTCATCACAAGTGGAGTTTTAAATCTATTTACATATCTAGCATAGTTTTCCTGTGCTACTCACAGTTAACTATCTTGTTACAGTGTCAGATTTTGCACTGTTACCACTGTGCCCATGCCTGCCCAAACTCCCTAGCTTCTTCCATGTACCATTAAAATTGTTGTGGAATAATTACCAGAAACAATAAGCTAACTCAGAGTATCTTTCAAGGGAGAATCCCAAGTTTAAAAACAATCAGGAGGCTTCTCATTCCTCAAACAACTCCTTCCAGCATTCCAGCACACTGGCTGTGAAAACCATGGATATACAAAAACAGAAATGAAAAACTAGGGTGGCAAATCAAGAAGAGATTCTCTGCACTATAAAACGGAATAGATTAAGTACAAAAGTACAGAAGGCAAGAACCAGCTCACTTAAGAAGTAGAGGGAGACCTGTCAACTTATTTAAAGCTCTGTCCGCGGTGGACAAGGCACACACCAAGAAGAAAGCAAAGGATTGGCTCTGCCCTGGACACAGGGCGCATTTTATGGATGAACTGTGCCACACTTGCCTAACCTCAATCTCATCCTCCGTACCACATCACCACACACACACTGCACACCTTCTCCCTTTGAAAATTAAAGTTTAAGGAAATAAGTAGGAAGAGAATACAATGGGTTGAAGAAACCGAGTTCATAATGTTTTGTGGCAGATTTGGTGCTCTACTCATCTAAAATGAGGTCTGTAAGTGGCAGAAAGACTTAAATAATGGGTTTGGTTAATGTAAACATTGACCTAGTCCATTGGTTTACAATCTAATAGTATATTACAGAGGAGGTTTTAATACTCTGAGAATTGGACTAGGAGCAATGCGCAATCATCTTGGACTCTTTCAAGTAAGAGGAAACACTGTGGGCTGAAGTTCTGGCTCCGAGGCTGAGCACAGGCGTAACACTCACTCACCAAGCCCTGGGTTGATCTTTCCCCCACAGATACACCAACCACAGAGATCTTAGGAGAAGATATTGCATAGCAAGGGGGAAAAGCACACTCTAAAGACTAGAAAAATTGCAGTAAGTCAGAGTAGGTGAAATTTATTGTGAAACACAATTTAATGAGCTTTAGAAGTATAAACTATACAGATCCGTATTTCTGACTACTCACTGCTTTAGTTTCTCTTTAATTCAATCTTGTGAAAAGACTTATCCAGCTCCAAATACAGGTTAATTGGGAAGCAACAGTGAAATGATGCTTTCTAAACAGAAGGGAAAGAGGCCAGGCATGGTAATGCCTGCAATCCCAGAACTTGGGAGGCTGAGGCAGGAGGACTGCTGTGAGTTCAAGGCCAGCCTGGGCTACACAAAGTTCAAAGCCAGGCTAAAGTACATAGTAAGACCCTGTCTCAAAAACAAAACAAAACAAAACAAAAAAACATGAGGTAGAGAATCAAAGCTGTAGTCAGTGGCATATGTATGACCTTAACTGCATTGTTAATCTTAAAAAATGTAAATAAATTTCTGCCCAATTTCTTGGGCAGGGCATGGTGGCATATGCCTGTAATCCCAGGCCTCCAGAGGCAGAGGCAAGAGGATTGCTGTGAGTTCAAGACCAGCCTGGGCTACACAGTAAGCTCCAGGTCAGTTTCAACTACATACTGAAACCCTGTCTCAAAAAAAGAAAGAAAGAAAGAAACAAACAAACAAAAGTCATGCAGACACAATGAAGTCATCAAGGTGAAGAAGGGAAAAGTGCAGTTGAGGATTAAGAGCTTGCTTCAAAAGGTAATTAAAAAATGAAAACCCAAAGTGTAGGCACCAACCAAATCAAAAGAAATAACAAAAGCATGCATATAATTAAGGGTGAGAACACTGACAATAGGTGTGCTACAAATGTAGACACACAATTCCATGCTAATGTCCTTAAATTCCTAATGAAATGTATGTTTTTCCAAGAAAGCATAAAGTACCAGGTGGTTGAGTCTTCCAGAAGTTGAACCTCAGGATAGACAATGTGAATTAAACTAATTTTGCCAACAGAACGAAGAGCGCAGGAAATCTTGGCTAACTTCTGCTGAGGGACCTGTTCACTGTTCACTGACTATCCCTTCTCCATCACAAAACAAGAACTTCCAGTGTGGTGATCATTGAGGTAGCTTTTAATATTAAGTTCTTTGATCCTCCTACATAATGATTGCATTCAGGAACGGTACAGTCTCCAGAAAAATAGTATTTATTATACAACAGCAGCAAGGCCTCAAAGAGCAATGACTATGCTTCAATGAACCCTCCTGAAGTTAATATTTACTGAAGTTAATATCTGCCCACTGGTTCAAAACCCATAGTAAAGAAAGAAATGCAAGCCAAAGGATGCAGTTCCACACTAATTCATTTCTTGGCTTCTCTCAGAATTCTTTCTTTCCTTCCTGTTTTTTAGGACTATGTTTCTTTTCTCAAGTAATAAGAAATCACCCATGGTCTTTTCTGCTCAAGTTCTTGGGGGTGGTTTAAAATGCCCTAAGTCCCCTTCAAACTCATACTTTAATTTTGTGGCTTCTTTTTATATCGTTTTATGGAAAACTTCCAAAGTGAGCATCTGTGTTCTTGTTCTTTGGAACCTCCATCTCTCACTCTTCCTCTGAAATTTCTCTCTGCAACTTCATATTGCTTGGCATCTCTGTTTTTTTAGCTAGAACAACAATCCGAATCTTTAGTGATGGCTCTAGGATTCAGATATATTTTACTCTACTCTTGCTGTCAATGTTTCAAGTTGGTCAGATTTTGAAATACCATCTGCTTATGATTTATAATAAGCCTGATAAACAATGAGTCATTATATTTATTTCAGATATATTATTTTAACTAATTGCAGGACATCATGGTACCAACGAACTGAAGCAGAACAAAGCAGAATTCACTGAAGCCTGTGGGGCAGTGAGGTTGGAGTGGGAAGAGCAGAGGGTTAATCTAATTTAGATACATATTCAGAAAGTTATATTGAGGCTTAATTTTGTTCTGTTTGTTAACCCTAAGGAGCAGATGAGAAATTGTTCTCCTACCTATCTGCTAAGGCCTAGTTTTCCTAAACTTTTACAAATTTTGGTTGTACTCTGCAAACCCTTATACCTTATAGCAACATCAAAATTTAAGATGTGTGCAAAAGCTCCCCGACTGAAATATAATGTACTGATCATGTCTAACATTTACTAAACCCCTAGGCGATATTATTTTCCTCTAATAGATACTTTAATAAGCTAAAGTTGAACCTCCGTAAGAGTAGATTTGCTACTAAGTCCATTGTAAGGACTAGAACTTCAGTAGGCACAAGCAAAGCTTCCATAACAGTACAGAATGAGCTGAACGAAGGCGCCCTTTCATTCAGCTTTGTAGGACACAATAGGAAGCACTGAAATCTCCACTCTTCCAGCTATTTGTGTACAGCTGCTTTGCCAGTGAACACCTAGGCCACAGTGAAATCCCAGTCTGGTCCCCAATCCATGCATAATACTTGGTCGGCATCTCATTCTGCATTTAGTACACATCCAACAAGTTCCTGAGTAAAGTTGGGTATATCTGAGGGCTATGTCGATTTCAGAAATTCCAGAAAATGTCATACACACAAAAAAATAATTACCCAAATTTTGCAATTTTGGACCATGCATTCTGATCATTATTTGACATTCTTAAGTAATGGCACCTCACCTGGATGATCTAAGGATTTTAGACTATTTCCCATGTCCTCCTAAGAAACTGTCATCTTTCTTATCCCCTCCTCCAAAATCATCTAAACAAGAATGAAACTGATACTTTTATTGAAAACATTTGGTATTTTCATAGCAAGAATTATCACTGAAAAAATCAACCACGTGTAAAAATCTAAATATTTCTTAAAAATCTATTAGATCTTTTTTTTTTGCAAAGCACACAAAAGCATATATAGAAAGGAAAAAGCCAGAAGAGAAATAAAACATGATTTAATTCATGGATGAGATGATAGAAAATATGATCTATGAAACATATACTCCCATTGTTAAACCCTAGTCAAATGTTAGCTACTGAAATGATTGAGATATATCTTACCAATTATTGCTTTTCTTAGAACTAAATATTTTGCCTTCCTTCCATAAGCAAGAATAGTTTTGTAGTATTAGTCACGCTATTAAGGGATTTTAAAAATCCCTGTGAAGTCTCAGTTATTCCATGGTCTATCCAAAAATACTTTGCTGAGGAATAGTTGTTATGTTTGTTTTATGGACTTTGTTCACTTATGGTTCTGTAGTTCCTCAATTTTTGAACAGGAACTCAAAACACAGATAGCCTCAGACTAATAATCAATTGCTTTTTATTCATCATAGTAAGATTGCTACAATAAATGAAGCTTTTCTTTCCAATGATGGATCCATTTTCATCTATATATCATCCTACAGCTTATGATCCCAAATCAGGCCTTATTAGCATAGATGTATTATTTTACAGTTATGCAGGAGGCATTTTTAAAACATGTTAGTGCAACAGACATACATTATTTTTCATTAAACCAGATTGTGAAATAAAAGTTGAGTGCACATCAGAAGTGAAAGTAAACATCTTTAGTTAGGATCCAGTTCGAAACCCTAGTGATTCTGAATCCTAAATTTTGTTTTATATCTGTTATGTATCAATTCCTTCATTTGTGACCTTGGTGTTGACTAAATTAATAAGCAATTAACCAATCTGCCCCTTAGTTTTCAATAGAAAGAATGATATAAACTAGAGCCAACTCTATTTCATTGGTGAATTGAAACTAATACAATCGTTCTTTTTTCCAATTTTTTGCTTGTCCTAAGAGCTATCTTTCCGGTAACCTAAATAAGCTTTCCTGAGATCCCAGGTAAACCTTGCTCTTTAATCTCTGGCTTTCTTTACTGGTTTAACGTGACTGTTGAATTTTTAAAAGTCCATCTCAAGCCTTTGGGGGAGAGGGTCGGTATCATGCACACAGAAGGACCTAGTGCTGGGCCCTGAGGGAGGTACTGTGACTCTCACAACACAGGCCTTCCCTTCTCAAGAGTGGTGTTTTTGGAAGAGTCAGCACCAGCCAATCTAAACGGTTGGTAACAACATTCTGGCTGTGTCTTCTCACCAAGTAGAATTGCCAAAATTCCATTCTGTGAAAACTAGCAAACAAAAATCAATGGTACAAGTCAATTACCAGGCAATGCCAGTTTTCCGTAGACAAATTTGTCAATTGCTACAAGAATTGTTCATTTTGATTTGGAAGTCCATAAGGTCCAATTAGATTTGACACATATTTATTCAAATGCAAGCACTGGAAAGAATAAAACATTACTTAAATCAGAACTCTGCGGTAAAATGCAAACTTCTGCAGTTGAACAAACTGGAATTGAGCTTCTGACTCTGCTGCCCCCTGGCTAGGTGCTCTTAACCAATCTAAGCTTCGGGCTGCTTGTCTTTAACTCACAAGGTTATCTGCAAATTTTAAATGGGAATGCAGAAATAAAGAAAGGACTTCACATATGGTTGTTATAATTCTGACCTAAAAATTCCCCAGAAGTCTGAAGTCTCCTACGTTGAAAGCTTGGTCCTCAGCATTTGGTGTGACCAAAAGATGGTGACCCCTTTAAGAGGTGGGCCTATCGGGAGGAATTTAGGTCATTGAGTTGTGTCCCAGAAGGAGATCAGGATGCTGGACCCTTCTGCTCTCTTTTCCGCTTCCTGGTCATCATGAAGTGAGCAGCTCTTATACCACATAATCCCGGCATGACGTACTAGTGACCAAACACCCAAAGCAACAGGACCCAGCAGCCGAGGACTCCAGCTTCAGAGCCAGGAGGCACAGTAAACCTTTGCTTGCTATCAGTGCAGGTCAGTTCAGGTGTTTGATTGTTGCAAAAAGACACTAACACACCGGTGAGGACAGACGGTACCTGGCACATAAGAATAATGTTATATCTGACTTTTTCTACCCCAGCGCAAATTGTCTCTTTGATGTCTACAAATACTGAGAATCAGCTATGTTTGAACACCATCCTGTGCACGCAATACAATAGGAAATCCTATAAAGACCCCTCCCTTTTCCAGTGTGCAAAGACTTCAAGCTAACAATGAATATAATAAATTATGGAGGTTTTAGAAGGTGAAAAGCACATAGAAAAAGAAAAATAATAAGTAAGAGGGATGGTGAGTCTGTAGTTTTTAGCAGGGCTGTCACAGGGAGCCAATAAACTCCGATTTGGTTTGGTGAAATCACTGGAGAACTTATGTGTTGTTAAAACTCCATTATTTTCCCTTTGTAAATAGTATTCATAAAAATAAAAAACACCTCTGCCAGTGTTATTCAGCGGGGCTTATTTTTCAAAGTCGGAGAGCCCATCATCTGTCATACCTCCTTCTGAAAATGTATGCCGTTCCCAGTTGAAAAATCAATTGTTGCCAACAGATTACATAATCACCTCTAAGATTATGCATAAATCATCATTCTCCCAGAAAGCCCCTCTCTGATTCCAGCATAACTTTCCACTGCGCTGCTCCTATCCAAATTGAAACCTGCTTTCCATCAGAGCTGTGAGAGTTCTGAAATATTCACCTGGCCCAAGAAAAGCTCTTGTGCTTTCATGTCAAAAAAACCATTGTCTGTGCTCCAAAACGTCTGTGGGACCGTCAAGAATCCTGCGGAGCAGATGAAATATTTTTCCAATTATTTTGCCTCCATGAAATTACTTGCTGCATGTTGATTGAGTCTTTGGTGTTTCGGATCCTGCAGATTTGATAGCTCTTTAAACTAAATTGGCTCACAGCTCCATTCTGCATTAAGAAACAAACTTGAGAGATACTTGACTAACAGTTTTTAAAATGATTTCTTGGAGGAAGCAAGAATTCCTTAGGTAATAAAAATTACTCCTTTGGATTCTGAAATCAAACCAATCAAAAAAGACTCTAAGTGGATATTATTTTGAAACTAGTCATTTGTTTCAGTTGAATACAGAGAAATCCTGGAAGTTACACAATCACCGCTTTAGAAGCAAAGGGAAATTTCATATTTCCACTGTATTTTTCTTCTGGTATTTAATCTCTCACCTTTATTATGCCTTCTGCAAAAAGCACTGTGGTTCTCAGGAGTAAAATTTAAACAACTGGGAAACATTAACATCTCTCATCAAAGCAAATGTTTTAGAAACTTGATCCTTAAATTCACCTTCAGAAACTACCCTGTAGCAAATTTTATTTCACTTTTCAGATCTGCCTGTCCACGGTTTTTGCTTTATTTTTATTTGCAATTTAGATACAGATTATTTTCTGCAGAATTATATGAGTGAAAATATGTGACTATCTCAACACACTGAATTGCCATTGGAAACACTTTCCTCTGAATGTGATGTTTTATACTGAAATACTAATTAAAGGCTTTATTCATTTGCATAGTCTCTGAGATTTTGAATTTTGAAAGCAGATTTACTAAAGATGACTAGTCTGGAAAACTGATTCTTCCTCGGTGTTGGACACCACATCCTCCAGCAACTTTTCCAATTATTCCTTGGTCTTTTTCCTGCATTTCCTTCACATTTGTTCATTTCAACCCATTTGCAAAGCAACATAAAGAAGCAATATAAACATGCACGCACGCACACACACACACAGGCACCTTGATTTCCTGACTGACAACCTTCGGAAAAGTAGTGATATATATATAAAAAATAAATGCCAGAGTGCTACATTTCAGTTCCAAAAACGTGCATTAGCAAATATGATTGGATACATGTCAATCAAAGGAAAAAACAGCAAGTGCAATGAGAGGAGGTCTTGGTAATGGATCCCAGGGCCACCACACAGTTCTTAAATTTTCCACAGCTCCGGAATACATAATCTCTTTGGAATTTGCTCTGGTTCTCTAGAGACCTACAAATGCCAGTGTGAGAAATTTTGTTCCTAAGTATTCCATACAGTGAATAAAGTTAGAAGTTTCAGAGTAACTTTCTAGAAATAAGGTTTCCACCCAGAATTCTGCAAATCCCTCAAGAGAACACTGCTTAAATTTTAGCTCTTGGGTTTAAAAGTAGATTATATTTTCTTTTGAAAATGCCCACTTCTGAGGTAATCTACAGGCTGCTGTTATGAATGGGTCTTTTCAAAAGCAATGGATTGTTTACAAAAACCACATGGGTGGCTACAGTTATCTCAAAGCAGCTGGCCACCACTTGGACCTTCCTGTCAGCCTCTCTGCAGAGTCTCTACCCATCCAACATACACTTAAGATCTGCAGACTGTGTGCATCCTGATCACGAGGCTACACAGTAGTCATGACAGGACGTACTCTGTTCTCTGGCCCCACAGAGGGAGATGAGCTGCTGCCCTTCAGCTTCAGTAAGAATATACTGCTAGGATTCCATTAAATGGTGATCCTCAAGGATTTGTTAGGAATTTTGCTAACAAGGAGCCAAAACATATCTATTTTTAACACAAATCCTTAGTCTTTAGAAAAAAAGTTATATGAAATGAGCCTATGATGTAATGTATATGTTCTCACACTTACAACGAGAAGCTGTCCAAACCCTAATACAGATCTTCCCGTTTTTCCTGCTCTTCTTTTCCCGCACAGTTAAGCATCCAACATAAACACTCTGCTAAGATTCTTCATAAGCTGCTGTTTTCTCCTTGAAATCAGTTAGTGAATTTATATGGCCTAAAATCTAAACATAAACTTAGTTTTTAATTTTTACCGACATAACCCAATCTTGCACAAAAGTACAGAAAGAGAAAAACAGGAATGATTGGGTATCTTAGGCATTCAAAAGAAGAAACAGGACCATTTTTCTCTCTTGTTCATTGAAATGTAGCATGCATGCAAGAAGGAATGCAAATTTGAAGGTGTAACTGCACTAATTTTTATGAGGTTATCACACACATTCTGGGGATCGGGCTCAGATCCCTGGGTCTTGCTTATGCCTTATCTAACCATGGCTGCATTCACATATGCAAAAGAACATATTTACTTTAAGAGACACATCTTAGTCTTGCCTGTTTTTGAACTGGGGTGCTAAAAGAAAAACTTTGGACATGTTAAATTTTATTATGTTTGGGCAAAAGAGAGAGAGAGAGAGAGAGAGAGAGATTCATGAATCGGGCAGTAGCTAACCAATAGTTATGTTAAATTTTATTATGTTTGGGCAAAAGAGAGAGAGAGAGAGAGAGAGAGAGATTCATGAATCGGGCAGTAGCTCCAACCAATAGTGATTTAGAGAGATTCACCCAGCTAGGATCGGCAGGCGGTCTTTCAAGGCGGAAAAGGGAAGTGACACAGTAACAACACCACTGGACACAGCCACACACGGGTGCCTTCCATAGACCCGAGCTGATGCTCAGTTACTGTGAGGGGCCAAGATGCAGTCATTTATGGCAAAAATACCGGCTACTCCTGAAGTTAGGATGCCGTTTGCAGTTACTTTTACTGATGGCATTTTGCAATGTGAGTGTTCAGCTGTTTTGCCTCATCGTGTCTGTGAGTCTCATCCATCTTATCCTGTGTAACAATAGTTGTCTTTCTCTGCTGTAGGGTGTTGCATTATAGGAGTAGTCATAATTTATGTTCAATTATCTTAAGCAGATAACAAAATACTGAAATTGTCTTCTTTTTTGTCTTTTTTCAATGTTCTGTTCTTCATTTAAGCTTAAGAGCACTGGCTCACTATTTTTTGAAGCGTGCTTTAAAATGCTATTCAATGCGCTCCTTACACTGGTAACTTGTTTTCTGCCCCTCTTTCATGATTTGTATCACTAGAGGATTCATCAATGTTATTAATGGTTTCAAATAACAGAAGTTTGGTTTGCTGGGTTTGGCGGTTTGCTTTTGCTTTTTATTGGATTGTGTTCTTTGTTGTTTCTTTTCTCCTAGGATTTTGGCTGTAATCTATAAGGTTTCTGCTGGATCTGAACAATGAAATATAAGTAACTTTTTAACATTTATGCTTTAAAACATATGCTATTTGTGCTATAATCTCCCTGTAAGTACTTCTATAGTTATGTGCCATGAATCCGGATAGCTTAAATAAAAATGAGAATTTTGCCAAACTGCAACTGTGATTTCCTCTTTCACATACGAATAACTTAGAAGAGTGCATTGTAATTTTCACAGTTTTGAAGATTATCTCTTTGTAATTTTGTCACCAATTTCTGAGTGACTTCGGTGGCTAGAAAATATCTTCGTGCTATTTCCACACCTTATGCCTTGATTTGTTCAATGGCGCAAGGACCCGTGCTCCCTCTGGCTAATGCCATCAGATGATGGTTTTTCAAGCGCCTCTCCTAACCCTTCACATGGTGAAAGCTGGAGACTGTGGCTCTGTGTATTGCCGCCCTCCACATGATTCCTCTCTAGATCACTGCAGGGCAAAGAGCTTTGGAAGATGGGGACAGAACAAACTGAGGTTTTCTCATAGATGCGTACGACTGCTTCTTTCTGAAACAGCTGCCAGGAGTGCTTTCTTTCCACTATATAAGATTTTAGTCTTGCAAACTGCCTGCCCTCTTCCCCCACACGGGCTGTTGCCTGCAGGCATCACCTGGCCTCCTCAGCTCTCCACCAAACTGCCAGTTGGAGAGCTGATGCTTGAGCAAGCTATTTTTAAATTTTCTTTTCAGGGCTGGGTGCTTCATTAGTGTATATTTTGTTTTTTGGTTTCTTTGCCTTACATAATGATCACATTCCTCGTGGGGTATTCGTATCTACACAAAGCCTTAATTCTTTTCTTCCTATCCCCTTCCCCTCTGTCCAACCCTTCTTCCCCTCCTGATTTACACAACGCTGTTTCCATTATTTCCTTCACTTCTCTCTTTTTTAAAAAAAAATTCCTTTTCTCTATCCGCACCCTCATTCCCCTTCCCATATAAGCAAGTTCGTCCTACTTCCCAATATTGATCCCGTACTTTGCTCCGATCGACACTTTGGGGTTTTCATGGGAGAGAAACAACACCATGTTTAAACTTGCATCTGTGATTTATTTCACTTAGGATTGGATGCATCCACAAAGCCCACAAGCCCTGCTTCAGCCTTGGGAGTCTCGTGTCTTCCACCAGTGTTGCTAAGGCAATGGAACTCTAACTTCAGGGTACCACCTGGCTGACCTGGGGCTAGGGCACACCGCCTGCTTTCACTCATAAAATCACTGATTTGTGAAGGAATATTTTTCACAGCTAGTACCTCTTCTTCCCTCCCTCCCTCCCCCCCCCTCTCTTTCTCTCTGTACTTGGAATGAAATTCAGGACCTTGCACTTATTGGGTAGGTACAGCACCACTGAGCTACATCCCCAGCCCCATAATTTTTGGATTAAGCCTGTTAGATATTATGTCTCTCATTGATATTACTTTTAATGTTTTGTTTTAACCATTACTAATATGATTTTTCTCTTATGTGAATTTTGCTATTGCTCCTTTTAGTTATTTCCTTTCTATACAGCTACATGTAGTCTTAAAATTGCTGTATCTTTTCCATTATCTTCTTGTTGTTATCAAATCTGCCCTGTACATTTAGAAATATTTTGTCATAAGTTTCTATTACCATAACCATGCTGCTATTCACATGGATCAGTGATCAGCAAGGCATGACATCTTGGTCCCGGCTGCAGGACTCGAAGAAGCCGAAGCGTTTCCTCAAGGCTGAAAGTCTGGGGTGGAAGCGCCAGCCTGGCAGGATGACGGCGAGGGCAGAGATCACCCAAGTCCTTCTCACCCTAGGCCCTCTCACCGTGGGAAGGAAGGAAGGGGGCCCTTCTGCAGCAACGCGGAGCCCCTCAGCTCTCCGTCCTGACTTGGTTTCCTCCCCCAGGATCCCCCCAAACCCCACCAGACCCAGGATGTGATTTCCACCAATGCGTTCCGGGGCTCTAGTCCACGAGATTCTGCACGGCCTGGGAGCCAAGGACTGTTTTGTGATTTCAAAAGGATGCAACACCGGAAGAATAATGTGCAGCGGGGACCTCCGGTACCCAGCGGAGCTGAGCGACTCAGGTCTGAGCCATAGCAGTTTCCCACCCGCTGCCAGATGATGTTGCCCTGGTTCTCCCTGCCCGTGGCAGTGGGTCGTCTATGTGCTTACAGAGCAGACCGGCAAGTTTTAAAAACCTAGGGTCAGAATCTGTCTTTAAGGTATTCAGATTGTTGATTTCTAATGTAAATATTGACATGCTTGGGTTTAAATACATTATTATTTTTGTATCTTTGAAATTTTTCATCAGTTCCTTGGTCCATTTTCTCACTTGGAAAGTAGTAGTTTTAGTATTGTTCATCCTAGTTCTACCACCGCACTCCGCCCATTTACTCCTCACCTGGGGTATTACGCACCTGTCTCTGTCTGCTCTTGTCAGTACTTTTAACCATTGTCATGGAAAGTAAGAGCTCCCGCTGGTCAGCTCAGGACAGCCACCCTGGTAAACAACAAGAAGGTGTTTCCTCCCTTGCCCAAGGTCAGGGCCCCAGGTCCCTTTCTGCTGGCTGTAGGTGGCCCCCTTTCCGTGTTATCACACAGCCTTTCCCGCACGTGTTCAGAGGGAGCCAGCAAGCTCTGGGGCGTCTCTGCACCCTCAGGAGCCTGCAACGCATCTCCCCCACTGTGGCCGAATACTTTGCACTGTGCAGGCCTCCTGCGCCCTCGCTGCCCTTTAAATTGGTCTTTATTCTGCACTGTTCCCTCGCGGTTAGCCCTTGCGATTCACTCAAACTTCCATCTGCAATCACTTTCCTTCTGCCTGACGTGCTCCTGTGGTGTCTCTTCTAAGGCCTGGCTGTTGGCAATGAAACATCTGGCTTGGGCGGGTAACACTAGGGAAAGCAGAGGAGGTGCTCCCGGGTTATTTAAAACTCCAGCACATTTCTGAGTTTCTTGAACCAAACAGCACGATCATATAACTTAGAATCCACCTTCATCTTTTGAAAAAATATTTGCGCTGAGAATAGAATTCTAAGGTAGCTTTCTTCCTCCATCACTGTCTCCTGGACTCTACTGTTTCTGGAAAGTAGGCTGCCAGCTTTGGTGTCGCTCCTTTGAAGATAGTGCCTTTATCTGCGCGCTGTTAGAGGTTTAATTTGGCTTCCGTATTCATCCATTTGACTAGGCCTAGGCTTGATTTCCTTGGGCTCCTCATCTTCCCCAAGTTTGGAAGGGCCTCTTGAACGCAGAGCTTGACGTTTTTCTCGAAGTTGAAAATTTCTTGGCCAATACTTTTTTTAAGGTTGCTTCTTCCCTCGCATCTTTCCCATCCTCTGGTCACATGAAGATGTGCACATGAATAATGATTACATGTAGAGGTGAACAGGTTCCTACTCTTCTCACTAAGCCATGTGTCTTCACCCTCCCAATTTTCTGAATTGCCTTTTCTCCTTTTTAGTTGGTAGTCTATTTACTGCTCTTTTAAAGTTTCTTCCAGATTGTAAGTTTTCTCTTCAGCTCTGTATATATTTTTAAAAATCTGTAATTGTTTTATTGATAATATTCTTCATTCTGAATACTTCCTGTGGAACTATCTTCTAATTAAGTAGTTCATTCATGTTTAGGCTTATCTTCCTTTTAAATAATTCATTGAAATCATTTTTGTATTTTGTATTTTTACTTATAGAAAAACCAAAATAAAATTTTATAACAAAATAGAGTATAACAATAGTTAATACACTATGTATCATAATCTTAAAAGTAGTTACTCCATTTAGATTGCAGATACAGATAAAAAACAATTACTATAATTTTCAGCTCCAGAATTTCTATCCAAAACATGATGTATTCCAACCAACTTGCAGGATTCTTTATTCCCTAATCTGTCTCAAATGCATCATTTAGTTTACAAAACGTTTACTGCATACTGCGTAGTTGGCTAAATGCAAAGGCAATTTACTTCATCGATAAACTAAAGAAAGACAATGTCACCTCCTTTCCTCCCCGTGCTCATGTCATCTCAGCATCAAAATAAATGCGTTTCAGAGTAAGACTCACGAAATAAAATAAGAATTCATGTGCTCATACTTTATTAATCAATTAATTTTTAAATGGGTGAGACAATAAAGCTTGGAATTCTCAGAATAGAAAGGAAAATAGCAAACAGAAGCTATGATAATGAAACTAGATAATCATGATTTTGCAATAATCATATCATGGTTTAGTCAGCCAATGAACACTGCTAAATGCTAAATCCACTTAGTGAAAATTTGACGAAGAACTTGAGATTTATCCAGTCTCAATGTACCTCTCCATAGTATATGTACCAATCACAACCGACAATAAATTTACTTAGAAGAAATCAATCTAATCAAATGGCCAAGGTTAACACATTTAGTACTAAGGCAAAGAAGTCAGGCAATCCAAGGAGCCCCAACTGGTATGGAGAAAGTGAATGAGTAATGGATCTTCCGAGAAAGGTAAAGGACTCACGAGTGTAAGAATGTGTTTATTATTTTCATAGGAGTCCTTTGCAGTTGCTGAATGTAAGATCTTCAGTGACACCTTCATTATACTTCATAAAGGTATGGGTTATAAGCCAGCTAGGAGTGTTCATCATTCAAATAGTTTCTCACATTTGGGATATTTTAAATACATTTCATAGAACTCATCACAACTAGCAAACCACAAGCAAATTCCAGAATCTCAGTTTTATCTTTTCTTGAAATTCAACATGCACTTTCAAAAATTGCTTTCACAAAACACATAGAAAAAAATAATACTAGGATACAAATAAGCAGGATTTTTCTAGTCCTAAATTTGTTGTTTTATGTTATAATCATATTTTAAGTGTTTCTTATGTTCACAACATTGTTTGGCAATCTGTCCTTGAATTTAAAATGAAATTCCCATGGCAATTCTCAAATGAAAATACAGTGGAGAGCCCAGGAGAGGCAGGACAGGAACACCAATACAAAGGATGTTATTTTGCTTATAAAAACATGTTTGCTTGTGTAAATACTAAATAGTACATCTGGTGTGAGGAGCTGAAAGTGTAAATGAGAATCAAAAGATATAATAGATAATGTAAAACAGGAAGAAAAGGTCCAAGGGGAAAGGGGGAGTGGGGAGGGAAACTAAAGGAAGAAGGGAAAGGAAAAAATATGAGTAAAAGAAAAACTGGAAACAAAGTCTTTGTAAACAGGAAAGAGTGGAGGGGGCGAAGGGAGGGCAGGGGAAGGGGAAAACGATGAGAACCAAGGTGCATCGTGCCAAGGTACAAATTCCCATAATGAATATCAGCATATTGTATACTTAAAATATACCAATAAAGTTAATGATTTTTAAAAACGTATGTGTCTGCTATTAAAGTTTCCAGGCCCACAAACAATGCAGAATCTTTACCTAATCAAAGGAAGTAGTATTCCTTTCCTTCTATATCTCTGTCTCATTCGAGAATAGCCAACAAATATGCATTTTAATACCATTTCATAAGTTCTTTTGTTCACTAGAAATTTGTTAATTGCTATAGAAAGGGACAACCAATAAGCACTAGAAAAACAATTCATGGTTTAATCTAATCACCAAACTTAGGAGTAATCACTTTAATGAGATTCATATATCACCAAGATATATTACTGTAAATACAACTTTAAGTACACTGTTCTGAGCAGGTTATACTTAGAGAAGATAATCCAAGTTTTACTTTGAACTAGGGAAGACTGAACCTAAAATGTGAAGTTTAAATTAAGAAAAGCTTCTTGAATGGGATCAGAAAAGATTTATTTATAGTTTTAAGGGATGGTTTGTTGTTAATTAAAATTTGCTTTCTACTTTGAGTTTTTGCTCTGATTTTCCAGTGCACCTTTAGGTAGGCAAACTCTCTTCACTCCAAATAAATACATTGTGTTCCACTTTGAATTGTCATCTTACTTTTATATTTACCTTCTATTATAGAATTCCTCTCATCGGAAACTTGATAATTTTAGTGAGTCTAATAAGTCTAGTAGATCAATTTTTCAGAAGATTATATATATTGCATATAGTATATATAAACCCCAAGGTTAAGCACTTCAAGTTGCTTCACTTTTCAGTAAGCTTTTTCCCTGTAGGGGTTTGCATTGCCCAGAAAAAGATATTGGGAAACTACTAGAAATGATGGGAACCTTGGAATGTCTTTAGCCAAAGGCCCTTGAGGTTCATTAATTAGCTTTAGGCCACATATTGGTTCAAGCCTAAGACAAAAGCTTACTGTGAGTGCCAGTACTCGAAAGCACCAGTAAGCGGTTTCTACAAAGACTCACACAGACCCCTCTAGAGGGACCTCAGCCAACAGGATGCAACTGGTCTATGGAGTCACGCAGGAGACCCTGGAAACCAGTACCAAGGACTGCAGCTCCAGGGGGGAGAGCGAGCCGGAGTGAGCCATCTGGGGAGAGCTTTCCCTCTGCTCTCCCTGCAGTGTCCCCTGCTGGCAGAAGCTATGGCTTCCACGGGCAAAACAAAAAGAGCAGCCCCAACACGGCGAGGGGGGAGAGTTAACTGGGCCCTTGAAGGCTACACCTGATAGCCAGCACCCTTAGAGACACAGGTACTCAGCTTCGCAGGCAGGCTGGCCGTGAAAGGCCTGTGTAATACCTGTGGTACAAAAGTAGAAGGGAAGTAAGATCAAGGGCACGCAGCAAGCAAAAGAGCCCGCAATAAACAAGGACATGGAAATCAGAGCATTTAATCGTGGAGCTGTGACACAAACAACCACAGCCCAAGAGCCGAGAGGGATTGAAGAGGAATTTCCTTCCATGACCTCTTAGATGACATTGAAGTGAGTGCAAATGAGAGGCTTTAGAAACAGCCATTAATGTGCCCTTTGTTTCCATCCCATTTTCTGCACAGGTTTCTTTCTCATCTATCCCCCTCAATACCCAAAAGGAAAAAAAAATTCTCTGCTTGCAGTCTGGGAGGATTTCTTTGTCATTCTTAAATGGTTTCATTTTAGCATTAATCCTCATTTATCATTAAATATTAATTAGCAAGTCATCCAGCCATGAAGTGCTATTCCTCACTGTGACGGACTGGCCGTCTGTATAACCTGCTCTTCGTTTCTGTCCACCGCTGCCATTTTTGGCCTAAAAGTTTACATCTCCTCTCCTACTCACCTTCACACAGAGTTCACCCCTATAATTTGCTTCAGCCGCAGAAATTTTGTAAAACAAGAGACATAAAACAAGACTCGAAGAAGGCTTTGCCCATCTGTGGTGGGTCAGTTAAGTTTGTCCCAGTTCTTTTTTTACTTTTCTTCAGTACTAGTGATTAAACCCAGAGCTTTTGCATTGAACAATACCAAGTCCTTTTTCGGTTCTGTTATTTTTTATTTTGAGACAAAGTCTTGCTAAGTCACTAAGTTACCCTGTCTGGGCTAGAACTTGTAACTATCCTGCCTCAGCTTCCCAGAGTTCTGAGTTTACAGCCCTTTGCCACCGTACCTGCTTCCTGTTTGCCCTTTGCCAGCACGCTGGGAGCACACCAGTGCAGCTGCTAGCAAGGAGGGGACACCGGGCACTGCAGAGGCCTAACTGGCAGCCAGTCTAGCAGATTGGTACAAAAGCCCACTCAGGAGACCAGAGGAAAACCCACCTGAGCCCAACCCAAGAGTGGGGCCATGAACTGCTAAGGTAAATAGACTCATGGTACATGACATCACACAGTGCCATCTCAGCAAGAGGCAGCCGGCACACTCAACAAGACCAAAGCCGGGACAGGGACCATAGGTTAAGGGAACAGAAGATTGTGTGAACTTATCTGCTAGTAAAGCCCCCATCATATTTCAGTAAGGTTAAAGCAAATATACAAAAAAGCAAGATAAAATCCAAGGAAATAAATGGATGATCAACAGTCTGTCTGCAAAGAAAATAAGGTTAGTAACTGTACTGACAGGTGGTTAAGATTTCTCCTTTAAACTTCTAGAGTACTACAGTCAACCTCTTCAAGAAGATTTCCTAAAAAACTTTTCAGTCAGGCAAAATTATGAAGAAATAATAAAAACAGTTTCTGTTTTAGAATTTAGCTTTATTTTTACAATATTGTCTAGCATATTTGTGATCTCATCCAGCTTTATTCTTTTCAAAGAATCTCCTATACCTCAAGTATCAAAAAAGGTAGTAAATAAATAATAATAAAGATAAAGATAAACATATATAATACATATGAATATATAATAATGTGTGAATATACTTATATAAATATAAAATATAAACAAATAACTTTGCCTTTTTATCTTTCCCCTACCCCTCCCACTTCCTCTACTCTTTTAGGCCTTTTCTTCCTATTACACAATATGAATTATTTATTTTGATCCTTATTTACATTTTTAGTTATTCATACCAGAGAAACTATATGGTATTTACACACATGTATTATTAATTTCACTTAAGAGTAGGGCCTCAATGTGCATTCACTTAGCTATAAATGTCTCTTGTTTCTCAATCTTTATGGCTGAGTAGTACTCCTTTTTATTAAAAAAAAAATGCCACAACTTTATCCAGTCTCCAGTTGACTGGCAATTGGGCTGCTTCCAAGTTTTAGCTATTACAAAGTGTGCCACTATAAACATGGGTGCACATACATCACTGTGGTATGATGCTTTTAAATCTTTTGGAAAGATACCCAGCAGAGGGATGGCTGGGTCAAATGGGACTTCTGATCCTAGTTCTTTGAGGTATCTCCATACTGATTTCCATAGTGGTCGCACTGTTCCACACTCCCACCAACAAAGAAGAAGGGTTCCTTTCTCCCCACAACCCCTCCAGCATTTGTTATTGTGTGATTTCTTGATAGCAGCTATTCTTTCTGGGGTGAGGTGGAATCTCAGTGTTTTGTCATCTGTATCTCTTGAATGACCAGTGATGTGGAACATTTTTTCACGTTTATTTGTTGCTTTTACTTCTTTTCTTGAGAAATGTCTGTTCATTTCAGATGCCCATGTTTGAATTGGGTCTTTATATTTGGGGGGCTGATTTTTTTGAAAAGAGGAAAAACATGGAAACAACATCTTTGTAAACAGGGAAGGCTGGAGGGAGTAAAGGGAGGGCTGGGAAGTGGGGAAAAATAAGAACCAAGTTAGGTCAGGTAAAGGTACAAGATCCCAGTGATGAATGTAACTGCATCGTAAACCTACAATGTACCGATACACTTTTAAAAATAAATAAATAATTAATTTTAAAATAAGTAAAACATTTTACAAAACTAAGTGGCTACAACTGTACCCTACTCAGTTGCCAGCAATAAGCCTGAATAAATAAAATATCTACATCACTATGATCTCTCGAAAATCTTCCTGGGCAACAACTTCTTTCTAAAAAGCATGAGTTAGTCTACATAAAAGGGATAGATCAGCATCCAGTTTCAGCTCCTAATTCAAAAGGGCTGGGTACTCGAGAGTTTATTTGTGATAAATATAAGGAAGAGGAAAATGTAGAGAGATTTGTCCACCTCGTCCCAGATGAGTCAGGGCTACAGCACTCACTTCTGCTGCCCAAAGCATAAACTAGAAGAAAGGAGTCACTAAGACCACAGCCCATAGGTCATGTTAAATAATGCCGAGATTCGAAGGGAATCTACGCCACCGCCTACACCCTGCTTTCCTTGTCTGCCAGGTCTGGCCAGGATCTCCACACGTGCTAAGCACCGGCTACAGTGAGCGTCCTGGGACAAGGGGGCACTCACTGCGGTGGTGACCACGGAGGCTACGCTGGTGGAAACTGAAGACTAAATATGCAGACAGGCAAATCAGGAGACAGATCGATGTAACCGAATCATGAATTTGGAAACAGATCCAAGAACACATGCTAAAGGTTGCCTTACAAATCAAAGAGGAAAGTATTTAACAGAATTGGGACAGGCGAGAAGCTGTTTGGAAAACATTACCAATGGACTTGGGCTCCCAAACTGGCTGTGGGTAGTTCAGTGAATTTAGAGGAGATGGAGAAGTGGAAGGGAAGGGGCATGGGATCTAAAAACAAAGCAATAGGCCGGGTGTGGTGGTGCACACCTGTAATCCCAGCACTCGGGAGGCTGAGGCAGGAGGATCGCTGTGAGTTCGAGACCAGCCTGGGCTACATAGTGAGTTCCGGGTCAGTGTCAACTACATAGTGAGACCCTATCTCAAAAACCCAACAAAACAAAACAATAAAAGAAAAAAGCTGCATTGTGTACATTTAGCCACTCCCCAAGATGGCAGTAAGCTGCCTGTGCTGCAAACAGGTTTAATAGAAAAGGAAGACCGAGGAATTGGAAAAAAAAAAACCCTTTGCACACATATACTTACATATTAAATCCAAGAAAATGCGCAAAGTGAGTTAGAACAGGAAGCAGCTGAGAAGTATAAAACGTGATCTCAGGGCTATCTCCCAAATTTGACAGATAGATGCAACTAAAATAATTTTTCATTAGAAAATCCTTTCCCAAATATAAACGATAGTGAAAAAAAAATTATGGCAACAGGTCGGAACAAGTAAAGTATTATAATTTATAACGAGCTTCTAAATCAAAAAGCAAAGTGACGTGAGCTGTGTGTGCACCAAATCCCCACAGGGCACGTTACTGCCGCAAGCACGCACTAATACAAACTCTAAAAAGTAAAAAGAATAAGCGATGATCAAACCAAAGTTATTCATTAAAATATTTGTATTCCAGTAAAAGAGACACTGCCATTCATCTCCTTCAAAATACTCCCCCCATTTCAAACACACTTATCTGACCACTTGCTGCTTTCTGAAGCCTTCTTGAACCCACTTCTGTGAGTGTCCTTACTCACGTGTGTGATCAAAAATACCATGAATGCCCATTCGTAGGGCCATCAACAGAAAGGCAGGTGGAAAAACATCACACTGTGGGCTCCTCCTCCCAGCAGGCCAGGAGTCTTGTGGCTCAGCTTCATCCCCAAAGTCAAATCCGCCGTGAGAGGTAAGGGTTTTGAATCATCTCAGGCCACCCAGGGAGCCAGGATAGCACAGCTAATGACACTCACGCCAAGGGGCTTCCAGAACTGCCTCAAAGTGACAAGAATAATAGGAGCTCCCTCAGGAGGGCGATGGCAATGTGTCTCCCACTGTAGTAAGTTTCTCCATTTAGTCATCCTCTGTATTTTTAACCCATCTCATAGCCTGTTTCCCTTTGTGTCGACTGGAAGTGATTATACTACATGAATCTGTTCACAGGTAGGTGGAATTTCTCTGGAAATATGTAGGAGAAATTACCGTAATATTCTCTGTCCCTAAAGTGAGAAAATGGGCAGTTGAAGTTCAGATGGAAAAGTACAATATTCCACTGTGCTTTCTCCTTATGAACTCTATGAGTATAGTACCTGTTCTATACTAACAAGTAACAATCAAATTAGAATTTTCTAAATTTATTTTTTAAAAGCTGGTACTCCCATATTTTAATTCTCCTTCCTTTCCACCCATAGATGCACCACCAAATCTCAATGTGTCTATGCAAGGCTTCTTTCCCACTCGGGAAGGTGGGTTGTGCAGTGGGGACTCTCAAGGCACGGAGTACTCCCCAGTCCCAGCATGGACTGCAGACCTGGCCGCCAGCCCACTGTTCCAGCTGCCCCTTCCCAGCACCAACTGTGCCCACAGCCCACTGGCCAGAGCCACCTATGTGGCCTCACTGGCCTGCCAAGAAGATGGTGACGGGAAGAGCACACGGGCAATACCACTCCTGCATTTTCTAGACCATGATCGACTACATTTTAACTAAAAGTCTCAGGTATATCTTCTCACACGTGACATACCTTGCTTGGTGCACTTTGAGTTGTACGTTGTTTTTCACAAGCATATCTCTATTCCAAATGGAGATGCACATGAGGGAGACCCCCAGGACCTCTTAGATCATCCATGCATGTCACGTAGTAAATGTAAGAGTTCACTTGGCCCTAGAATAGCGATATGGATAAATATCCTCCTGGCCAATCAGAATTTGGATGTGCTTTGAAATACTTGAGTTCAGACATTTTCCAGTTAAACAATCCCAGTCTACACAGTCATTAACCGAGTTGGGGGGCAGCGGACCTCACACTGTCCTTCTCAGCACCCTTCCATCAGTTTTTGCACATGAAGCCAGTGAAGGCCCCGAGGTGTGCTTTACCTCCACAAGTTAGAAAGAGACTCGAAAGGGGAAGGCCAGACAATGTTCTGATTCATCCTGGAAGTGGTCTACTCTCATCCTGGAGAGAAGAGCTTGTATTCATACTTCACCTTTGTCTCTCAATTCTGTTCTCGAGTCCATTATGCCAAACTCTGTTTGTTCATTTTGCTCCAAAAGAACTGAAGCATCCTTCTTTCAAAGTCGAAAGCAGTAAGATAGGTTGCTGGTTGGCTTCAACATTATTGCTTGTGGAACTTTGGATGAAATTGTAGACATAATTTTGCAGAATGATTTAGCTTCTCTCCATTGTGTGTAGGTATTTGTTTACCACAAAGATCCCTGCAAAGAGTTCTGAAGAATGCCAGCTGCCTAAAAGAGAGACCCAGTGGGCAAGGCCATGTTGCCGATTGGCTTTTTTGCTGAGGATGACTCCCCCAGAGAGGTGAAGAAGAAAATGGAGAAGAGGTGGGTCAACGTTTCAGCGGAAGGGCCACAGCAACCGAAGAACCTTTTAATCCGTCATCTTAATGGCCCATGACACCAACTGCAAGAGCTATACACAAACCGGGCCTTTGGACTCTTCAAGTGTGTGCTATTTTTGTGTACCTTTAGTAACCCTGGTCAGGGTGGGCTGTCACAGACAGAAAGTTGAGTCATGAGCACACCCTACTGGTTTGGAATGAGATGACAATAAAAGACAATAGGAGGTCTCAAGGACTGTGATTTTTGCTTTTGTTTTGGATTATGGATTTATGAAACAGGGTATGTGCATGCTAATTTTACAAGATATTATATATCTTATATTTGCTAGTCATAGCACACGTATTTGAGCAGAATCAGATCTTTTCTAAAACTTGTGGGTGCCATGGTATGTCTTTACTTCTTTGCCTAGGTGTAAGGGTCTTTTAATTCTTTCATCTCTCAGTTGTTTAGCAAACCCCACGGGGTTCTTTGGAGTGAGCCAGTCTGGTCCTGGATCCACAGAGCCACATGAAGTTGTCATACTGCAACATTGCTGCTGACACCCCACATGTTTCTCCTTTCCTCCCTCTGCTTTGTCTTTCATCAAACAAATTCTTCAAACAGCCAGGTAGTGACAACGCACAGAGCCCCCTGGAAGCACATTCTCCTTCCCCACAACAAACCAGATTTGGTCACACAGAGGGAACTTGTTCTACTTCACAGCTTATTGTAAATGTGAGAGCTGTACTTGAACTGGAAAATAGCCGTATTCTCTGCCACACGTACTAAACACAGATTTATTCTTAAATCAAACATTCGAGAAAGATGAGCAGAAAGAATTACATGGTCAGTTCTTTCTCCTGTGTCTAGAAAGTAAACAAAAGTGGTATAGTCTGCACTGTTCTTTCTGATTAAACGACATTTCCTAGGCAGGGAGGATCCCAAGAACAGTCCCAGAGAATTAAGTGAGTATGAAGGTTATTCTTTTGTTTTGCTTTCTTTTTCACCCAATAAGAGTGACTAAGACCATAAGACTATTTTGATATCATAATTTGCAGGGGAATGGGGGAAAAATAAGAACCAAGATAGATTATGCAAAGGTATGAATTTCCAATGATGAATGTTATTGTATTGTATACCCCAAATTTACTAATAAAATTAATTTTTTAATTTTAATTTGACTATATCTTCACAGCAGCATGGAAATTTTACTATCACTTGGTTCTCAATGTCCAGAGAATAAGGATCTAGGAACTAATCCTTAATTTTATAAGTAGAAGAAAAAGAAAGCAAACAATCACTCTACATTTATGTAGTCCAACCATTTGTCTTAGAGATCAGAATCTATAAGGACATCATGATATAAAATAAATTTCATTCTCTTCTATCTCTCCAGTATAAAAGTAATGCCATATGATGCCTAAATATTACACTTTTTTAGTCTATTAAAATAAAACTCCAATAAGCTTATATAGGCACCAAATATAATAATTTGACAACATTTGCCTTCCTGTTTGTTTTTGGCTCAGAAGTAACTGATCCAGAGACATTCCAATCACATTACACACTTCTCAGTGGTTACATTCCTTAATGAAGTTTCCCCTTCAAATTCTTGACTCACACTATACTTATAAAATTGAAATTTAATGGACAATTGCATCAAGACAACAAAGTATGTTCCACAGTTTCAAGTTTTATTGCCAGCTACTCCTATAAAATCCAACGTGCATTCTGCTACTGGATTAATCTATAAGGCAGAGTCCAAATCTTAACATTCAAAAGCCAATTGTCTCTACTGAAGTTTAGATTCTAAAGCCTTATCCTAATTTGCAAGGTATTTTTACTGTAGTTCCCTACCGTTGCCCTCCTATTATTACCTTTGCACATCCTGTGTCCCGACCTAACTGAATTGCTTTCCTCGAATACTTCTTACACCCTTTCCTATGGGACTCATGCCAACCTCCCCAAAACAATGCCACTGGTCCATGAAACCTCACCCAGACTCCATCAGAGTAGCTACCACGAGCTGGGACTCAGCAGACCAGGCATCCAGCTGTTCACTTTCTGCCCAGCAAAGCTCTTGCAGCTCTCTTGAGAACCTCAAGGGAAAGGTTCCACCGTTAATAAGAAACTGAGCTTTAATGATAAGTAACTTGTCCAGGGCCCATAACTTATAATTGGAAGAGCTCGAATGACAGATGCCCTTTTGCATGAGGATTTTCTCATTTTTCAGTTGCTATCCAGACTTGTCTTTATCCCGAGCTGCTTTACCCTGATTGTCCGGGATAACTCTTAGGTTGCTCTTCGTAGGAGCTGCAGCCATCAGCCATGGTCAGCACGTGGCACAGACAGGTCCGCACTTCTGCTCTGCGAGCTCAGTGTGGTCTGCTGTCCTCTTATCGGCCCAGCCGCCACGCAGCAGTGAAGCTGCGCCTCACCAGGGCAGAATTCCAGGAGCAACATTGTGCTTACCTGGATTCCAGCACAGGCAGCCTGAAATTTCTGATACTGGTTGGGTAGATGGCTTTTGTTTTTTTTCTTTTTTTTTCAAAACTTGGCTAGTAGAAGAGTTTCTACCACGTGATCCCTGAGGCTCCTATGAGCAATCTACATTGTCAAAAGTATCCTAAAGTAAAGCTCACAGATGAACTTTTTTTTTTTTTCCTCAGTGCTTCAGCATTTTCACTCAGGAGCAAACACAGAGAATAAAATCGATGGCTGTGTCATTCTCACTGTTGTTGGCTTGGCAGGGAAAACATTTTGCTTAAGAATGTTCCTGCGGAATGTGTGCTTAGCATGGTAAGACCCAGGATTCAAACCCTAGCACAGAAAGGAGAAAGAAAAGAGGCAGGGGGAGTGGGAAGAGGAAGAGGAAAAAAGAAAAAGCAAGTAGAAAAAAAATGTTCTTGAGAAAGCAGTAACATTTATAATTGATGAAATCTAGTTCCCAGAGCTCACCCTTTCACATTCTGAGGGCAGAAAGCACATTCATATAAAGTGTTCGTGCCCCTTCTCGAGCACAAAGTTGTTTTAGGAAAAGCACGGGTGTGACTGAGGTAGAGCAGAGCTAAATGTCTTTATCGTGGAAATTTATTTTTACTTGAAAGAACTGAAGGGCAAATACAGTTATTCAATCTTGTGTTGAGGGAGCCACTTCCCCAAAATAAATGAACTGACTCTGTAATGCTAAAAACAACAACCAACAGCACTGGTTGCCAGTGATCAAATTTGAACATTCAAATTAGAATTTTTGAAACCTTGTTTTCTTCACCATATTGGCAGTATCCCACTATTTTTAAATTGTTGACGAGTGTAATAGTAACTACAATTTTATTTATGTGTTGTAACAAAGTGTGTTAGGATCTCATGAGCTACTGAACTAATATCCCAAATGATCAGCTTGATTTTACAAAATCAAAGATGACTCACTTCTCACTACCAATGTACTCAGGAATCTCTGTTCCCATGCAGCACAAACTTCAAAGAGATGGAAGATATTCAGCCACCAAAATTCAGATAGACAAACTTCTGAATGCAAACAGAGATTTCACAAGTTTATTTAGTCAAGAAATAGGAATGCTGGAAAGAGATATGTTCAAAATAAAGAGCACAGTGAAGAGAAATGGGTTTTATGTACTTGGACTTTTTACAGAGACAATCTATACTGATCTGCTGTTGAAATTAAACATTTCCTAGGACCTCCTGGATAATTTCCACTTGGAATAATACATAACTCATTGAAGAAATATCATTTACTACTTTACAAATTAAATGTATTCTTAAAAATTGTTTACATAATGCTACGCGAGTGTTAAGAATTTAGATATATATACTGAGACTATACAAAAATGTGTAATTTTATGATCATAATATCTTGACAAAAATTAGCTGATATTGTCGTAGTTCTCTAAAAGCTCTGCATGTTGCTGGCAGAAATAAAAACCACCTAAACTCTGATTATGACCACACAGTTAATAACCTAACCTTAATTAAAGAAGAAAAGTCCTTTGTGGTAAGCTAATACCACTGTTTGTTTTCTTAGAATTTTGATATGTGTTTACACTTAGTCTAGATAATGACAAACTTTCATATTTTCAACTTGCGTATTCTTAAACTCTCTTGCCTGTCTTTAAGCTCTCCTATGGTGCTGAGCACTGAACCCAGGGTGCCAAAAGGGCACTCTTGGTGAGCTGCACCTCTCTCAGCCCCGTGATATCATCTTAAATCCATGCTCCTAAAAACACACCTTGGGCTGAAGTACAAGATTTTCTTTCCCATATCTTTTTCAATATTATACTGTGCCCAACACAAATGTACCATAAGGTATTAATGTAGAGGGTAAAATTTCTGGGAAGAAGTCAGATGTATAAAAACATAAAGGTTCATGCAGAGAAAAAAAATGAATGATGCATAATAACAATATTGTAAGGTAAGTTCCAGTCCATTGCCTTGAACAAAACTGCAAAATATAAAAATTGTATTGATATACTAGTCAAATTCTTTTCAATAACATGATTTTGGATAATAACTACATAAAATTTCAAAGAGCTGTATCATATTCGTATAGTAATAATTTCATTCCTACCTGCCTATATGTATGGCAAAGTTTCTGAGCTTGTATGTATAAGAAAAGAAGACTAATGGAATTATATCTGATCACCATCTAAATCTAGCAACAAGTAATATTTCAAAATAAAAATTAATTTTTCAAATCTTATCTATCACATCAAAAAACTGACAAAATTTTACTTTTTTATTTACTGATTTTTCAGAATTTTTATACATTTAAGTAGCTCATTGTATATGTATACAATTTTAGTTTAAATGAAAGTTCAATTCAGAAAAGATCTTTTGTCAGATATTTGCAATCACAGAATTTAAACATATGCCTGTACTTGCTTTTCTTATCACGTAGAAGCATGACAGGATGATCCATAGAGACCATTCAGATGCAAATACATTTTGCATCTTTAAACTAAATTTAATTTTAGGTGGTAAAGAAATTGTACGTATTAATTGTGTGCATGTAATGTACCAATTCGTGTGTATACTGTCTTAAGTACACTATGGGACCTACCAAGTGGCCGTGGCATTTAAATTCCACATAATACATTTTAAATGGTGAAGTAACAGTTTTAAGTACAAGAAAACTATAAACATTTACAACATGGAAAATTTTAAACTGCAACATTAACACTTACAATGAACTTTAAAAGTAGTAAAGCACTCTGTAGTTTACAGTCAGTACAGTCTGAAGCCCAGGAACCTGGGTGACAGACCCCAGAAGACACTGTGGAATATGGGCTGGTTTTAAAAACCTCACATGGCTCACTACACACAAGAAGGAAGGAAAAAAAAACACACACACTCACACACACATAAGAAAATATTTTCAGTTTGATGATTGTATCTGGTCACCGTTCACTCAGCACACAAGATTTATGATTTTGAATGATTAATCAGCAGTGACCATGATTTGTTTCTAAAGAATTTCTCTTTGAAATGTACCTTGATCTTGATATATTACTTCAGGTTGATCTGCACACACACACACACACACACACACACATACATGCACACACACCAAAAGCTGCAGCAGCTGTGATGGGAGCTCTGAGATTATTAGATTTCAAAGCCATTGCGCTTACCCTGCTCTTCCACATAAGAGATCTAAACATGATTGTTTATGAATGTTTCCCTTTCCCTCTAAGGATTCTGCTCCTATTCACCTCCCATTTTCTCATATATCATTTTAAAAAGTATGCATTGATTTTCTTTGCTATAGAAAGGTGACATCTATTTATTTGAAACAATCCATACAACTACAAGCACACGGCTGGGTGGTAGGACTGTAGGCACACCAAGCCCATCTCTTCTAGGTGTTTAAAAATCAGGCTTTCTATAAACGTCACCCCAGATCTTCAATAAAATTATCCCTAGCTTTTGATTCTTTCTAAAACACAATAAGAAACAATATTTTCCTTTGAAAAATACTGACATTTATTACTTTATACAAATTGAGCATTTAAGATCTAGAAGTCTACTGCAGATATGCTAGGGAAAATAATCTACTGCTTTTCTTATTGTTTTAATAAAAGCTGTAGAAATTCTTTATATTTAACATCCGTATAGCCAGAGAACAGTGTGTGTGCGTGTGTGTAAATGGACACTCCAGCTGCTCCTAGACTGAAGGAATCTGCATGGCATCAGCAGACAGGAATTATATTTCATTCACCCTTTTGCCATGGTAAAGCAGTTGACAAGATCCAGATGGCTGTTCTGGGTGTTACAGTGCGTCTGCTTTGTAATCGTTGTCTGAGACCCAACCCCTTACTTTAGAGTGCTTAAATAATTGATTTCACCCAGCCTTCAGTCAGGGCTAGAAAACCCCAAATACGTGATCATTAATCTTTAGAGTGCTGAACTGCTGATGGGGCTCAGTAGTTTCAAAATTCCTGGATTCATGGGAAATCATAGGGTTTACAAAGAAATCCATCTTGGCTGGAAATGAAAATAAAGCCTCATGTTGATGATCTCATAATGTGTTAAACCAGAGTTACAGGGTGACGTGGTAAAATAAGAATGCTACTAAACTCTCGAAGGTGGAGTTCTATGCAGATCTACTGACTGGAAGACTATTCTCATTATATATCAATGTTGTTTTTTAAAGATGAATTCTACACCCCATCCTCCAAAAAAAGACCAAGAGTCTAACAAAAACATTTGTCATTCAAACACTGTAAAACATTAGGGCAATTGAATTGAAATATCAAAAATTCTATAATGGGACTGAAGAGTGAAAAAAGTTTGAATTTTGTCACCAAAGGAAAGAACTTTTATGAAAATATATTCCTACAAGGAAACATTCAGGATGTTCCACTTAATATTTTAATCAATGAAATCCAAATGTTATTCCCTGTTAGAATTAAAGGTAAGTACATGTATATTCCCAGTGACAATCTAAACTTACTTTTGATGTTTTCACATTCTGAAAAAATTGAAGCAAATTAAAAACTACAGAGGAGATAAATCATGTAAAAATAAATACAATGAAATTTCCTGAAGGAAATTCAATAACTGTTCTGCAACAACAGAACTAAGTAGATTACCATATTCAAGCAATAAATTTGGCTGTAAAGTCTGAAGAAAGCAAAGGATGGAAAACGTTGGGTTGCACCATTTTCATATTTTTGCACTAGAAAACATTAAATTCATCTACGGTCACTCAGCCCAGAAGGGAAGTTATGCAAGTTGCAGACTCACTATGTAGATACGTAGAGCAAATGTAGCTCAGACGATCCCATGTCTAAGTGTCAGACGCGGCAAGCTCTGCAGGACCCAGAGTGGACACTGACTTAGTCCCAGTCACCCATGACTTGTATTTTCATGCTTACAGAAAACAATAAGCTCAACAGTGCATCATCATGTAGAACAAAGAATCTGCTCCATTCTTACACACCTGACTTTAACAGAAAGAGGGTACACAGGTTCTGTTCCTTTGTAGCTGTACCTTGTGAACTTGAAAGACCTGGTTTTAACTGTAGTCTTTCTCTTTAAGATCATTACACTGATCTCAGAAAAACACCTAGGATGGCTTTGACAAACATGTGTTGTAGCACTACTTACCTAATCATGAGTTTTAATATCTGGCCTATGAAAGTTGTGTGGTGGTAAGCTTCAACATATGCACTGCTGATTTTACATGTTTGAAAGGTGCTCACTTAGTCTGCAAAAGGACCTTCATCATCAGGCCGTTTCTTTCTGCCCAGAATGGGTGGCAGTGATTCCATCCCACTGTGTTGACACAGCCAAACAAGGCATGGTAGGAGAATTATCTTCACACGAATTCCAGGTGACCAATCTTTGCGTTGCTTTATGGCATGAATACATAATTAGTTTGCCACCTTACATTTTTATAATTTGCTCCAATTTAGAAGTAAAGATTATCTGTGTTTATCACCATGGAATTTTCTGCAGGGTGGGATTTATGTCGTGAAGAATGAAGAGAGCCATGTGCCTATTTTTGGCAGTACTTTGGTGAGAGAAAGCAGAAACCAATTACTCTACTAAAAAACAAAAACTCATGTCCAAAGACATAGGTACACTTTAAGCAGAGGTAACAGCAGTTCCACTGATTGCTGGGGCTGACCACGGACTCTAGGACGGAGCTGTGGCTGTGTCAGGAAGGGCAGAGGCCGTGTCCCCTAAGGACCTTCCCACCCAAACGGCTGTGTTCTCCAGCAGCCGTAGCAGCTGTGCCATGCACCTCCACCTCCACCACCCTTGCAAGGAAATGAGGACACTGGAGCTTTCCTGGGATGGAAGAACAAACCCAGCACAGAGGTTCTACATTCTTATACTTTAAGGAAAAGAAGAGCCCCTTCTTGTGCTCAAGATTTTAACTTATAAAAAATTATAGAAGTTGTAATTTGGCCTCAAGTGACTGACAGAACCACAGAGTAATACAGAGCCCTCTGTCGGGTGCTTATGCCTCTGAGGGGAGTGAGCAAGCAGCAAACCCTCCTCCAGAACACTTCCTCTCAGGGGAGACACAGGCAGTACAGATGGGCCTCGCTCCTTCCTTGGTGCTGAGGAGGAGAGTGGCCGTCTTGTCCCAGGACCTGCAACCTGGCTAGCATAAAACAAGTGGAGACTGAGACATTCGGATCCTCTCACCTCAGAGTCCCTCAGTCTTCATGTAAGGACGAGATAACAACCGACTTCATTTTAAAACAATTATCGATGAAGGAGCAACACTTTTTACTGGTAGCAAACGCTGCTGAAAGAGGACCTTTCACCTTTGAAACTAGAGCACAAGTAGCTCATGCTCCCCTCTCTGGTACCTCAGTAGTTTTCTCAGATGAAAGAGGGGGCAAGTAATACGACTAGTACATTTTTTTAACACTCAGAATGGCATGTTCTTATTGTGCTGGTTGTTTTGCTGTTTTGTCTTGCTTTGTTTTGTTGTTTGGGGGTTTTGTTTGGTTTGTGTTGAGATTTCTGGTGGTAAGGATCGAACCCAGGTCTCAGCAACACTGGGCAAACACTGTACCCCTTAGCCACATGCCCAACCCATTCTTGTTTTTGTTTTTGTTTGTAAAGAAAAGGACCTTTTCTACAAACTCTGCAAACCATTCAAATGAAAAAGAATATTCAAAAAGCATTAAACTATTGAAGCTTAGTCGCTGAGAGAAAATTTACTGTAACTTCTAAGAATAAATAAACTACAGCGCAGGGTGAGCCATGCAGACCTGCTCAGTGAGCAGAATCCTGAGAACTTTCCTGAGGTAAAGTGCACCATCCAGAGAGCCTCAGAAGCAGATGAGGTGGTGCAGGCCCACGCGCTGGCCCTCAGCACGTCTGACAGAGAAGCACTTGCTGTCTTCACTGCTCCTCTGCCCAAAGGCAACTCCCAAATCTATTTTCAAAATAAAAATCACACCCAGAAGCTACTTGAAAATAAGAAAAATAGGTGAATGCAACCATACAGTGAGCATCCCCTGAACCACACCATAAAAGAGGGGGAAATAAGCAGGAACCATGGAAGGGGCACACACCGCTGGCTCCTCTGGATCGCATCTGTGGACGACAAAACCATCGCAGGCAATTGTGGTGGCATCATCTTGGGACCACCAATCATTTACAGTGGTCTCGGATCTAAACTGAAAAATCATTTTATCAGATGGTCAGCGGCTCTGAGAGCTTTTTCTTTTTCATCCAAACATTAACACATAGTTTTGCACTTGATATTAACAGCCCTAAGAGCACCAGAAATTTCAATCTCCAAATACATATGTATTTTAATCGCACTTATTAGACATACTTCAGGTTCCACTCTGTGTCCCTGAGATCCAAAGCTCACAACATAAGCTTGCTTTCTTCAAAACAGTGCATGAAAAAGGAACTTGTTTATTAAAATTCTTTTGCAGGTTTCCATTATTCTAACAAAGAAGATAGGTCAAATTTCAAATCAGTACTGCTAAGAACAACCAAATCTTTGAATATAATTTTCATCATTTTTCTGTTAGACAACTCACAGTGTGCCATTATTTAATTCCTTTAAAAGACTTTCCAGGTGCATTCTTTCCTGTAAAATGCTGTCAAGTATTTTTAAAATATTGTCTATTAACAGGTTTCTTTGGTACAGAAATATTCGTTGAGCTACATCTAATTAAGCTGAATATGGTCTGTAACTAATGTTACTTCTGCTGAAGGTTTATAAACCAAAGAAAATGGTGGCTGGAAAGAAATTTTAGCTTTATTTTGGTGGCATTTTAGATGGCCACAAACATAAAATGATCTACCACCCCCCTCTTACTGGTGCCCTTCTTTCTGCATATCACTTCCACTAATTTGAACTCTGGCTAGAGAATGTTGGCCCTGAGGTTTGGCCCTTTCAGTTAACCTTGCTGTGTAAGTCTGTCAGTGTTCCGCGGAGGCAGCCGGAAGACACAAGACTTGGGGGTCAGAAGCCAGCAAGCACCTGAGCATCCAGTCTGCCTGGGTCCACACATCACTAAGGCCCATGCAGGTGCCCAAGGCTGGACAGAAGCCAGACACACAGCCAGCTTATGTTCCAGCCAGCAAACACTGAACTCGAGAAACCCACTGCCTCTTGGAAAACATGAAGCAAGCCTGAGAATCCAACACAACCTTAAGAAAAGATGTGACTTAAAGGTGGGCAGGACCTTGTATTCTTGGCAAACCCAGTGAAAATATTCATGGACTTTCAGGGGCCATGAAGATCACCTTGTCGGGTGAACACTGAAATGGATTTTCCTTCAAAAGATTTCCGGCTAAAATTGATTTCAATTCATCCACTAAAATCTATTTATTTGCCTTTGCTCTTCTTCTGTTTTGCACACACACACACACACACACACACACACACACACTCCTACCTTCTGTGCAGTCTTAAACTGATACTGAAAGAGTAAATAATAATTCCCCACGAGCTTGTTCCCAAGTAAATCAGAAAAACTGTGGTATTAATAGTAAAGATAACTTTTTCATACTGGAGTATTTCATTATGTGTAAATTAAATGATGCCCCATGGGTCAGACATTTTTGCCATGTTACCAGCTGTCATTTACAAGTATTTTGAATGCATTTCATTTCCTAGAATTACAGAAAAACATTCAGCTGCCAATCTCCATTGTTATGAGTATGAGCCTTATCATAATGATAGAGGCCATTATGCCTTATAATATAATCCTACTTATTCTTTACTTATACCATTCTGAAAATACTTTTACAAATGATAAGGTCATGGCTATTTCACTATATATAAGTTTTCACATTTATCATATAGTATAAAAGGTACATGTTTTTCTGTACAATTGGTTCTAAAATATCTTTCTGGCTCTTGTTCTCATGTGGCAGCTGGGGCTTTATAATTCCTGGTTCCTGCTTTAGAGGCTTAGCGTGTGGAAGACAGTGGCCATGAATTAGTTCCGCCTAAGCGAGAAACATCATTCTGCTTGAGGATAACTTATTTTCAGCCTCTTAAAGTGCGACCTATGAAGCGGATCAGAAAGGATAAAATTACACGCTGAGCACTAGTCTTTAACTTTAATATATCTATGTATAAATGTCTACTGCAGGTTTTGAGCCTGAAACATATACTTAACAAGCATAACTGTAGCAAAACATTTTAAACAACTGTAAGTGAAGCAATTGTTTTGAAAAGGTTTCGAAAATAAGCGAGAAAAACATACCCCTTTCACATACATTACCCCAAAGTATTCTTTCAATCTTACCAAAGTATAGATAGCACCACAGTTTGGATCTGAAATGTCCTCCCCAGAATGCACTGAAGCCTTGGTGTCCTAACCACGTGGATGGACAGCTCCATAGGTCCGGGCTCCGGGAGAAGTCAGGCTACTGGGCTGTGCCCTTGAAGGGTACATCAAGACCCCTGCCCCTTCTTATGTCTTCCTCCTGTGTGGTCACAAAGTGGCAAACTGCTCCACCATGCTTCCCCCTCAAAATGTCCTGTGCCACCAAGGGGCCCAACTCCATGAAGCCGACAGTCCGTGTACCGTGCGGCCTGAAACCGTGAGGCAAAATAAACCCCTACCCTTACAAGCTGGATTTTCACAGTAAAGGAAACCTGACAAAGGAGTTGCATTAAAATGAGAAAATCACTCTTAATGAAAAGATTTCCATAATTTACTCTAACCAGCACTTCATGTAGCACAATATTAACTCTGTTAGATTAGAGAACTGCATCCGTGCTATTATCTTTTCAATACTCTGCCTCTTCTCTTTGCTCGTGGAAGGTGCTTGCTCTCCATTTACTCAGTCAGCCTAGCTGCATCACTGTGTGCTGAGGCTAGAGAGGAAAATAAGAACAAAACAAGGACTCTTGTTTCAAATAGTTCACATTTCAGGGGCAAAAATGAATGCAGAAACCAGCTATGGTGTTGAATGTGCTAAGACAACCACGAAGTACTTTGGCAATCACCATGTACAATGGATTCTGTGACCTTGACATCTATCCTATCTTTAAAGCAGGCGCCTTTCAGCGGTATATGGATGTTTTCAGAGTATCCAGTTGCAATTAAGTTACAGCAGCATGTTTCCACATACTTGGACTCTTGTACCAACAAGCCACAGCTCTTTAGAAGTGTATCATAAGAACCCCACAACAACCCCATAAGAAAAATCTGAGTAGCTACAGCCCTCAGAGTGTCGGTATGAGTCTGCTGTTGTGATGTGTAAGTGCTAAAATGAAATAGTAAGGGATGTCGATAACAGACAATACTAACAGCAGCCACAGCTTGTCTGGTGCTCGCCCCGTGTTGGCCCTCTGCCAGTCCCTTTGTGTGTTTCTTCCCAGCCTACTCTTTCAATCACTGCTACGAGACTGATGTGACTACTGTTCATCTGTAGCAAGGATACCTAGACTAGAACGAAGTAAGTGACACAGCCCCACGTCCGTGCCTCTGTGACGCAGGATTCAAGCCCAGGCTTGTCTTTTAACGGAGTACGTCTTAAACCTGTCTTCCTGTTCATCTTAGGTGCAGAGGACTGTAACACTGATGATGCCCAAGGCAGGCTATGAGGAGCGAACCCCACAACTGGCTGTTTACAGAAGTGAGTCTGGCCAAAGTCTACGTGCCGAGGTCAGGGTAACTGGCACCCAAATTCCATTCCCACAACTAAAGCTTCAGACTAAATTACAGCCATACATTTTGTCTATTCTGTTTCTAATTCAAGGATGCTTTGTCTTGTCCTTTACGAGCCTTATTTACGTTAATTTCCATAGAAACCACATGTTGCCTTACCGCAATTGATTGCTAATAAAAATCAGTGCCTGGGACTGGCCAGGGCCTTTGTTGGTTGCACCGGCATTGGTCATCTTGGCCCCCAATTTCTCTCCTACTTCTCTCTCTTAGTGTATCTTCCTCTCAGGCCTGCGTGGCACACTGGGCAGGTGGGGACTGGAAACTGACTGCAGGGGTCTCTGGCAGTGGGTTTTTTTTCTTTTTCAAGTATTGTGATCAGTACTTACTAGGGGGCAGAGTCCCATGTGCTATGTACTTAATATACTATATACTTTAATATAATTATATAATATATATTTTATGTCTTGGGGAGAAGTACCTTTCTCTGTATTTGCTAGGGTGCCTCATGAATTCCCATGTGCTATGTACTTAATATACTATATACTTTAATATAATTATATAATATATATTTTATGTCTTGGGGAGAAGTACCTTTCTCTGTATTTGCTAGGGTTGGCCTCATGAAGTGTCATAAACACAGGGCCATAAACCAATCTATGTCTCACCGTACTGGAGGCTGGGGATTGAAGATTAACACGCTGGCAGTATTGGTCCCTTCGGAACGCTGTGGGGGAGGATCTATTCCACACCTGCTCCTAGCTTTAGGCTGTCTGCAGGCCAGCTGTGGTGTCCTTGGCTTGCGGATGGCTGCCTTTAACTTCACATAACTCTCTTACGTGTGCATGCTGGTGTCCCGGCTTCCTCTTCCTTAGAAGAGCTGGGTGTACTGCACTAGGGACCCTACTATGACCCCATCTTTTTGAACAATATCTGCAATAACTCTGTTTCCAAATAACACCGCATCCTGGAGGGGGTTACACTTCAGCTTGCATATATGGGGAGATGCACCTCAATCTGCAACACATCCCAAGAAAAACGGATGTTTACCAAACACAGATGTAAGGGGAAGGCCTGAAATTTAGCGGCCCTACTCATCATAAAACTCTTCTGTCCGACCCAATGTTCTGTAGTCGGCAAATTCAGTATACAACCGTGGCGAGACGCAGGCCTGGAGTCGGAGCGGAGGGCACGAACTTGGATTATGTGTCAGTCTGCATCGTGCGTGACTAAGGCCAGTGAGACAGTGCGTGTGTCCTCCTAGGCAGGGGCTGCCCTCAGACTTAACTCCCGGATGCCGGGGAGGACTCCTCCGGGCCGTAAGGAAATGGAGGTTTTACCCATCACGCACACCCGAACTGCGCTGTGTGAGCCAGGCTGTCAATCCGCGGAGTCCCCAGGACCCTGAACTTCTCGGGCTCCACGCTCTGCCCTGCTCGGCCCACGCGGGCCCTGGGATCTGTCAGCTGCAGCGCCAACTCCAGAGAGCTGCGTTTAGATCTTCCTCGTCCACTCCGGCGCTTCTCCAGTGCTTCGCTTCTGTTATTTCCCATCACTAACAAATTGCAGTTGCAAGGCCAGTGCACTCGGGACGGACCGATTCTCTCCCTACCCCTCAGCACCTCTTTCTCTGATAGGACACGGCCACTCCTCACTCACCCAGATCGGGAGATTGGGGGAAATCTCTAGCTCTCTCCTGCTAGCTTCTGTGTCTAAAAATGTGGCACATTTTTGCCAGGGCACCTTGCAAGAGTAAAGAAGTTAATGCTTCTGCAGGTAATCTCAAAGCCACATACATCTGCCCTACTCCTCTAGAACAGCCAGCAACCTGGGGAGGAAATTCCTGTTCCCACCAATCTTCACAGAATGTCTCTGCACCGTGCGTGGGTCCCTGCAGTGCACGATCGGCCGGAGCTCTGAAAGCCAGTAATGCACTCCTCTGCAGTGTGGAGAAACAGTGAGTTAAATGCTTCATTTAAATTGTAAGCCCTTTGAAATGCTTCCCAAGAAGCTGTCTAAAACGTAGCACACACATACAAAACATCGAACAGCCAAGGAACAAACATCACTGAAGTACATACACACTTAAAACATTGCTTCTATTGGGGTCTTTGGTCTCTGCTGAAATAGACTACCACATGACCATGCTCTTGCATACAATCCCTAAGCACTTCCCGATTCTACTAAATATTGAATGAATGCAGGATCCTGTTTGAGTAGAAATCAAATTATCCCCATTGAGGACATCAACAATTCTCACTTTAGTAATTCTGCACTATTTCCTCATCCCCACCACCACCGCATTTATCATAAACCCTGAGCTGAAATATTCACAGGATCCTTAATTACCAGTGTGAGCATTTATGTTATTTCGAGGTTAACTTTTTATTTATAAAAGATAAGCAAAATTATTTTGTATTTTCAACAAGGAGTTAATGTATTAAAATTACAACAAATTCAAGAATCAAGATCCTCTGGAAAATTTAAATCCAACTAATAAACATTATTGAATATTATAGGGACTTTTCATCTTTGATCAATTAAATATCCTAATTTATTTCAATATGCATTCATAAAATTAAGTAAATACTTTTTTAAAAAATTGCAATTGTCTGTCACAATCAAGAAAACTCTTCCAAACACTTTACAGTCTTATAAAGCTAACAAATGAATTCATTCATTATTTACATAGATATAATTCTCGGGATCTTTGTAAATATGTAGTACATGTTGCACATTTATGTTAACTTAGTCTCAGATTTCAATTAATTACCCCATGGCGTTTTTAAGCAGAGGCAGGATGCTCTGGTGCACGGCTGAGAACGAACCCTGGCTTCAACGGAAACATGGGCAGAAATGGGGAGTGGACGGGGCTGTGAGGGGTGGGACCTCGAAAATCCCAGCCCGAAGCTTGGATTGTGCGTCGCTGGCCGGCAGAACACTTCTCGCTTTGCACTGGGCCCTCGATTCAGTCCTCAGGACCACGCGGAAACAAATCTCACTGTGCAGTCAGCAAGTGAGGAGGGATGTTGAGGTGAAACATTTGTGAAACAGCTTTTCACTTCCAAAAAGTGATTCCAGGACAACACCTAGTGGAAAGTGTACTTCACTCGATTAAAATTTTTAAAATCTAGAGCTTATTATGTCACAGTGTACAGATTAGAAATGCCGTTGCCTCAAAAATCTCACTCTTGTATAATTCTGAATTGATCTTGTTAAAGTAGAAATTTCAATATGTTCATCTTATGAATTTTTGTGAAGGTAAATAAAAATTTGTTTTTACAGCATACAGCATTTTAAAAGAACATTTTTCAAAAACTGATTTCTTTAAGTATCAAAGAAATTCTGGGAAGCTAGAATAAGCTTCATATAATTTCAGGTTTTTCTCTTTTTTAAAAAAATAGTTCATAATTGATAAAGATCCTAGATTTTCAGTGTTTTCCACTTCAATAAAGCCTACAAAAAATACTAGTGATTAACCAATCAGAGTATCTTTAATTATATCAAGTAGGTTTCTTCTCAAAATAATGTCATTGAAAAAGAGAGTACAGACCTCTCACCCTCTTCATCCTCAGATCTGTTCCTGCTCCAGGAATTAAGTACAAAACTCTCATTTTAGGTCTTATCAAATTAATTTAATAACAAAGTAGAAAACGCAGAGTAGGTATGACTTGATTCGGTCAGATAAAAGGCCATGTAGTTTTCAAATCTCTAATTGGGAAATGGTGCTATTTTAGCACATTACACGATTTCGGTTAGTTGTGCAACAAATGTCAAAGCAAGAAAATATCATTGCTTCTTTTGCTATTTAAGTATATCAGAATTCTTCAGTCACATTTCAAAATGCCAGAGATTTGAATTAAATTTAAGTGATTTACACCACTTTAAATCTTAGATGCCCTCAAAAAATGTCTAAGTATCTTAAGAACTTGAAGCTCACACAGAAAGTAGACACCAGTGTTCCCACTGCAGGGGCACATACACCACACACAGGGTTGCATGAGATGATGAATACTTCTCTCAGCTCACAGTGACCACTGTGCAGGGCACGCTTGAATAAAAACATCACGCTGCATGCCCTAAATCTATACAATTTATTTGTCAATTATGCCTTCATAATGGTGAAAAATAAATATAATGAAATCTAAGAGAAGCAGAAACAGAACTCTGACCCTCTTGAGGGGGCCCCTGAGATAATTCACGTGGAAGAAGAGGACTTCTTGCACAGCTAGGGTGAACAGAAGGACAGCTTTTCTCACCTGCCAAAAATACAAGGAAAATGGCCCACCAGCTCTTCCTTACAACTGAATGCCAACCTACATGTGGTTTTAAAAGAGGATGCATCATAGTTTAGGGTAGTTTCACACCAGAGAGCATTCATGGTTCAAGACCTGGGCAAAAGGAAGCAAGTGGGGTGAGAACAACATTGCTCCTCTCCTGTGGGGTCTGGAGTCGCCTTGTGCACACACTACGGAGGCCCTGGCCCAGCCCCAGGATTTGTACCACTGTGATTCTGAAGAGCCTTGGTGAAGCCTGTCCAAAGGTCTTCTGTCAAACTCATAGATCACCAATTCATCCTAATCACAGTTGTTTCAGTCTCAATATGATCAAAGTTATATTAGCAATATCTATGGAACTGCAACTTTAGAAAATAGTATATTCAGTACACAGAAACTAAGTGTGATTATTCTATGGTGTTTCACTTAGCCATATAGGTTCAAATTAATTGGCATTTGATTATGGTAGCTGCTACAATATTAATATCCATGTAGCTGAAATATATTTCTATGCCACTTTAAACATATATTTCTAAGGTGCAAAAATATGTAATTAACATACACTGCTGAACTTAAAATCTACCATGATCAAATTGGCCCACTGTTTCCAAAGAGCATTCTAAATAAAGTCACGATGTCAATGTCCCATAGCGACCCTCCATGACGCTTTTGAATACCGTACAAGAGCCCTTTCAGAATTAGGCCATAAACTGTTTTACAGGCTCCTGGTCATTGTCCCCATTCAAGACTTTAAAAGTGAGATGAAGCCAGATGTTCTGGGAATAGAAATCATTTGCTAAAGCCTAAGCAGCATTTATCTAGATGAATACAACTCAACGGTGTCCAACTAGGAAAAAGACTGAGAATTAATTGATTTAGTGTTTTGAAAAGAAAGAGAAAGTACAATACAGATACGTAATGCCAAACACCTTGGTGTACAAACTGCCAACACCTTAACTGTCATCACAGCCTCTGTCTTGCCAGGTCTGGGAATATGAAAACATTAAAAATACACGACCTCAAGCTTCCCAGACACTAAGGATATGTGGGTATATACATATAAATTCCTCTGGTGCATTAATCAGCATTCCAAACAGAAGATACATTTTGAAGGCTTAAAGGGACCGATAATTTCCAGGAGAACTGCAATTTTAGTATCAGAACACAGAGAATTCAAAGCATCAATGAGACACACACTTCTCCACCTAAAATATCGGGTCCAAAGGGCTCCACCGTGGGACAAGGTGTTTCAGCAGCAACCTCTAAATTGAGAATCCAACCCCATACCTGCAGCTGCGTGAAGTGTGTGTCGTCTTCGTGAACACCTGCCACGTACGCCTCATGCACTTTCACTTCAAATGCTTTGCTGCATCTGTAAAAGTGCTACAGTGTGATCTGAGCCCTAGAACCCCCGGCTTTGCTACCTCCACCTGCGTCCACGGGTAGCCCTTACCCACGTGGCAGCAGCAACAGCTGTAGAAATGCTAAATGCCCAGCACGTTGGATTTCCCTTTACTTTCCAGCTGAAATCAAGAGGTTGACCTGAACTACACTTCTCACTTCTTACACTTCATGTTTCTGACATGTCAAAGGAATCAGCTAAAGGCACTTACTCAAAAATTATGACTACCGGGTTCGACTAGAATAAGACATACAATTTTCCTGCTCCACTTTGGAAAGGGGAATTGCCTATCGCCCTGGTCTCCGTGTGTAGCTCTCTGTCCATGCCCCAGCAGCTATAATTCAGAGCTGTCTATTGTTCATGTTTAACGAAGCATGGGAGGGTGGAGAAGGCGGTGAATGTGGCCGAGCGCTTTCCATCCCCACCTGAGAAAATGAAGATGTGAGAAACAGGACAGTGAAACAGAAACTGAACGAAACAGGCAAAGACGGGTACAGGACTGGCGTCCTACGGCCTGGCTCTGTGCTGCCCGTTCCCGCTCCCTTCACACCCTGGTCGTTACTCCTCCTCCTCAGCTCTCCCCCTTGCCAGGCCAAGCCTAAGTAACTTCGTCCCTTTCGCTGGCCCTGCCAACCTTCTGCCCAGATCCTTTGGCCTCAAAACTAGATGCTAGGAGTGGGGTCTAAGAGAATCTCTGCCGGAACCCTTCCTTCTTCCAGTCCGCATATCCTACAGCCCTCCGAGGAAGTTCAGATATTGTAAGTCTGACTTCGTGAGCAGCGTTACAGCTTGTGCTCAGATGTCCCCCAAAGCCTCGTGGGGCTTTCTCCGTCAGGGGTGGCTGAGTCTGGAACGTGTGATGCTGGGGTTAAAGACGTGTATTACTAAACCACTACATATGATTGGTTTGGCACCGCCCTAATCCCCATGGTCTGGATGGGATTAAAGGGGCAGAAAGATGCCGTCAAGGGCTCGTTGCTTCTGCTGCCTTCCTCTGCTGGGAACTGCTGTCCCTCTGCCACCCTGCCTGGAGCCAGCCAATTATGGACTGAAGCCTCCATGCACTGTGAGCTAAATAAACCTTTTCTCCTTTAACTTTGGGTGTCGGGTGATTCCTCTCAGCAACAAGAGAAGCTAGTAACTGACAAAGCAGCTGCAGAGACAGGACGGGAGGAGATGAAGGCCCAGGCCGGCCTTCGCGTCCAGCAGTGCTCGGAGCAGAACATCGCTCCTTCCCTCTGCTCTGGTCAGGGCTCACAGGCGCTTGGTCGGCCTCGCTGCTCCAAGCGTGGCTCATCCACAGCCAGCGAAGCACCAGCGTTACCTGGAGCGTCCTGTCGCAGGCACCTGTCCTACATATCTGCATTCGGTATATCGAAGCTACTCGGTGACTCTTCTCCTGAATCCTTGCCTGGAAATCATGACTACACATCTCACCTGCACGGGATGAGGGTTTCTCATCCCGACTCAGAAGCACAGCAAACAGCATTCAGCGGCTCGGTATCGCCCCTGCCAGAAAGTGAAAGATTTCCAGGAATAAGACGCATAAAAGTAACCTAGAGACCTGAGCACCAAGGGGAAAACACAGTTAGTGCTGCCCTCCTCAGCACCGCGTTCCCTCTGAGCTTGGTCTCACAGCACTGTGATAGTTATATTTTTGCTGCCGTTTTGAAAGGATGTTCTCTGTCTTTCCTAACCCAAGTGTCTGGCTTCAGTCAGGGCCCCGGGGATCCGATATTCGTCCAATAAAGAAATTACCATGTAAAAAAGGAATTTGTTTAAATTATCCAGTTCAGGAGTGAAGAATGACAGCTAAACATTTTTCTTTCCTAAAAAACTCCTAGAAGGAAGAAATTCTTTAAGTCCCAATAAGAGAAAGTATATCAAGATATATTGTATGGGCTCTATGATCTTTAGTGTGAAAGAAACCCATATTGTAATGTGTTGGACCATAAAATTAGGTATAGCTGACGTACTGACTGCTGTAAAAATAATCACACAGACATGCTCATATCAAATTCTGTACAGGGCCATTACTTTCTGACAAAAACCTTGAGTGGTTTTAAGGAAAATCATTGAACCCCAGCCTAATGCGAATTTTCTGAACCAGAATCTGTATGACAGTAAAAATGTATTCAATAAATACTTCAAGTAATTATGAAAATATCAAATTTTGGAAACTCAGAAATTTGTAAACTATTGGCTAAGATAGTATAGCATGTGTGTGTGTATATAGGTGAGGGGGTATAAAATGTTTTTTAATAAGTAAAGCTATCTATTTTTTTCAGTAACACTTTCATTTCTAGTTTCTTGAAAATAGAATGTCAAACATCTTGGTGTTTTAAGATCTAAAAGATGTTAGTCATTGTAAAAGAATGCTTTTTATTTCGATTTAAGTAGAATATATTCAGAATTTAAAAGGAAGACTTCCCTTCACCACATAAACTTTTAAAAAGTGAAATAAGACATTATAATAAGTTCAGCCAGACCAAACAGGAATTGTAGAAGCTATATCAGGTCAGAATTCCCATGCAAAAGCACGTTTATAGCACATAATTAACATCACAGCCCTGTGTTATTTTATGGCACATATGATGTTACCACGAAGAATTTACTACAAGTATGAGTTGTAATTTAAGCCACAGACATGCATCGGATAGTGGTATTTTGTTTTTGTGTGAAGGATTGTTACAAGAATGTATAGATTAAAGCTATGCATTTTGGAGAAGTTGAATTAATGTGAATTTGTGTTGAAAAGTTCTAAAGTTTGAGTTTAAGAAAAAATGTGTAAAGGAATTGATTTTTTATGTAATTTGATCCAGTAATTCATCAGTTACAGCAAAGAATTCTGTATCAAGCATATATTCAGTCTTATTCTGTAAAATAAATAACTACCAGTCAATAGCTCTGCTCTCATGGTTCTCATTTTTTCCCCTGTCCCTGCCTTCTCTTCACCCCCCTGCTCCCCTCCCCATTTACAAACACTTTATGTCCATTTTTTCACTTTCTCATATTTTTTCCCCTTATTACCTTTCCCCTACCCTTCCCACTTTCCCTACTCTGGTATTGTTTTCTTATTTTAAAACAATAACGATAAATTCCTTATCTCATAGAGATGTGATATGGATTAGATAAAATATACGTAAAACTCTATATGTTAAACACACTGAACATATGTAAAACACACTAAGTGCATGTAGCGTCAGTGATAACACCATATTTAACTGGGAAGAGCCAATGGGAAGTACCTCAGACCAAGAAATATGCCAGGAAACAACCAAAGCTAGCTCAGTACACAATAATTTTATCCTGGCATGAATTCATCATCTGTACTTAGATTATCTTTGCAAAAAAGAAGAAAGTTGTTTGATTTTTCTCAAGTATATAAATTCTAAAAGATTTACTGATGTACTGATAATCATACACAAAGAAAATCTGGTGAAGAAAATATTAAGTTAATTCCTTGCCTTCACACCCACTCTTGTCAAGTAATCTACTGATGCATGAAAGAAGTGGGGGTGGGGGAGCGAGAGACACCTTGTGCAGTTACATAAATTACGCCTACTAAAATAATTTCTAACAAATATTTCTTGAGAGTCTTTAAGGCAGACCCATGGATCATGTTAAAATAAAGATAGATCATATTTTTTCTTGTCTAGTAGCTTACAGTATAGGCAGATGAGCAGATATATAAACAACTAATTCCCACTTAATGTAGGAAACACTTTAGGCTCCAATTTGCTATGGGAAAGATACAGTGCATTCAGCCAAGAGCCAAGCAGACCTCACAGAAGATGTGGCTTTTGGGCAAGGACATAGATTCATGAGAACAGAATCTATGCAAAAGTGTGCTGGTAAATTTTACAACAGCACTCTTTAAAAAGTATATATAGACCAATAAAATTAATTTTTAAAAAGTATATATGTGTACGTAATTTAAAGTTTAATGATAGCTCATATAATTGGCAAGTAATCAAAGTACACTGCTCTTGGTGTCATAGTTTGAGGACAAGTTCTTGATTTCCACCGAAATCAAACACTTGGGTTTTGCTAAACTCTTTTTTTTTAATGTGCTGGGGCTGGACCCAGGTCTTCTCATACATACACCCTCCCATTGAGCTAATCTCTGAGCCTAAATTTTGCTGAATTGTTATGACTGTAGTCAGTCTGTGTTTGCAATACAAATGTCGGTTGGTACTCAGGCTCAGAACATCCATGTTGTATGTTGAACCTTCAATTTTTTGTCAATGCATATTAATTTTGAATAGTGGATATTTTGTGCCTATTAAGTAAAAAGTACAAACATGATATACTTTGAATTTTAAGTCACACTGATGACATTTTCTGCATTGCCGCTTTTAGATCCTGTCAACAAGATGATATATCAAGTCCTGAGTTTTATTACTCATTGATTGCCTGATTTTGAGCTACCAAGCTTCCTCTTCCTGATGTTGGCTAAAACAGAGATGAGAAAAGATGCTCTTTGTTATACTAGACACCTAAGTAATATAATACAGAAAACAGTAAGATGTGCTAAAGTATTTAATTAGTGATGAATTTTGTTTACTACTTGCCTCTTTTATGCAATGCATTTAACTGCAAGCTTCAGTAATTTGACATTTTTTCAGTGGCTGTTTTTAACAACTGTCTCATAAAATTTCACTAGTCTATTGTAAACTACCTTGAGTCACCTGCAGCATGCACTTGATGTTATTATTATGGAATGTCTGCCTATCTGAATCTTCAGGCTCCTTGACGGACAAACAAATAGAGGATCAGAAAATGAATTGGTGTACTAAGGTCATTCAAGAACTAGGTGGAAAAGCAAAGATGGAACCAGAGTCTGTTCGATTTCAAGGAGTTTAGGTGACTGAGAATCTATAGAAACATCTTCTCACATTTCTAGCCACTGCAGGATGTGCTTTTCCTATGCCAGCTTTCCCAGGTGGTTTTTATGGTTTTACCTTAAATCACACCATGCAGGCTCCTCCAAGCAAGAACGTGCACTCCAGGAGCTCAGCAGCCCTGTTTCCGAAAGGGCAGCTCCAGGGCCTGGAACTGGCAGCCCTGTGCTTTCCATTCCCCAGTGGATATTATACATTTTGTTAAGCAAGGCAGTGAATTTCAGAAAAAAGATTTGCATTGGTGAAATTAGTAGTTTATCAGTGTATGGGTGTAAGGAGTGTGATCAAAGTGGAAGTTGTGTAGATGACCAAATGCATTCACAGATTCTCTCCACCCTGCCTGAGCTGAACATGAGAATCTTCAGGTGCCTGGGGCTTCTCCCTCACACAGCTGGGGGTGATGAATTTCAGAAGGTCTGGTGCTACTGTTAATGAGCAAAAGCTGCCACTGGAGCGTTTCTCTGGAGCAGACTTTGAAGGTGGTAGTCACTGGAGCACGGAAGTCACACCAAGGTTATGTGGACAGTTTTAGGACTGCTTGCTAATAAATGCCTTCTAAATTCAGGTGGGGGCATAATGTGGTCCGAGGCATGTGTCACCGAAGTCTGCGTGGAGAGGGAAATGTCTGCCCTCTTTCACCTCAGTGCTCCCTAGGGGTGCTGCCATCAAACAGGAAGAGCGCAGACACTGGCTTAACTGATTATTAAAAGAAGTCCAAATTTTTAATTGGAGAGGCAAAAGTGAGAAGATCATGACAAGGAAGCTAACTGTATTAGAGCCCAGACGGAAATTAAGCAAAAAGAAACGCACTGGATGGAAGGGAGGTCTGGCAGCCTCTGAGGGAGCAGGACAGGCGACACCAGCAGAGCAGACTGAGGTTTGCCGCCAGGCCTCTCCTGGATTGCAGCAAAACGGCTACTTCAGTTACTTTCAGTTTGTAAAAACATTCAGTTTTAGGTAGATGGAGAATTAGTAGGGATGTCTTGAAAAAGGGTTATATTTTCTAGCTTCCTGGTGACTATGAAATCACCAGTTTGCCCTCCTAATTCATGTGAATATCCAATAAAACGATTTCTCTATCAGAGCTGTGCCGTTGGCCATTTCAAGCAGCTGCCTTTTTATCTGCTCCTCTGAATATTTTCAGGTGCTGGACAAGTGACCGCTCCCTGCGCCCTAAACTTGGTGTATCCAGGGGAACCCCTTGTCCAGCTTCACTTAGTACCAACATTCAAATAAACAACCCCCGTTTCTGCCCAAGAATCAGGAGAGTAGCTCGGGTTAATTTTATTCTATTCTTTTAAAGTGTACTCTTCAGCAATGAATGGCTCAGAGTTCCTCTTCTGAGACCTCACTGAAGGAGGAATGCAGGCAGATCGGCCCTGGCTTTGGACTTGATCCTCTGGGACAACAGAGGCTCCACAGTCAGCTGCAGGAACAGAGCCGTATTTTAGGAAGATAATTCCGACAGCAGTGCAATAAGTGCATCTGAGAGATGAGAAATTAGTCAGAGGCTAGGGCCTATTCCAGCAGTTCAGAATTTAAATGGCGGGGGCCTAAGCCTTTCCAATAACAATGGATATGGAAAACTTAACTGCTGGAGATTGATTTGGAACTAGACAGTCACATGCTGTAGAGCTGATTGTAAGTGGAACACAGTCAGAGAAGCTAGAAAGTGGTGCAGTGAGAGGAGAGAGAGACGAGCTGGCTTGTCATAAGGAGAGAGGTCTGCGCACGACGCAGTTATAAGGATACGGCTAGCACTACATGGAAAATATAGTCAAAAATAGAGAAAAACTGAACTGCATGGCAGCAAACTGAAGTTTTCATTGCAATAGTTACCTTCAGCTGAGCCTAATTTACTTGTGTCTTAAGCAAACTCCCAAAGGTTATCCAGTTCATCTTCAATATGTATTTAAATGAAGCATTTATACCGAACTTGAAAGTATGCCCTAGGAGTGAGGAAATCTCAAGCTGACCACAACAGGCTCATTACAAAGCAGAGTCCAGTAACAATAATAATTAAGATCAGAAAAACTTTGTACCTAGTGAACAAAGATATTGAACAGAATATTGAATAAATTAAGATTATTTTGATCGTAACATGAATTACCCTGGATATAGATTGAACCATTTTCCTATTTAACATTCTTTCTTAATCACACACAGGGAAAAAAAAATCTGACCTTTACGGCATTTCACACAAATTCCCTGCAAGGGTTGCTGCATGGGTGTGTACATACCCCACACTGAAAGATGAAACTATTAATGGTTGCTGCATGGGTTTATACATACCCCACAGTGGAAGATGAAACTGTTAAGGGTTGCTGCATGGGTGCGTACATACCCCACAATGGAAGATGAAACTGTTAAGGGTTGCTGCATGGGTGCGTACATACCCCACACTGGAAGGTGAAACTATTAATGGTTGCTGCATGGGTGTGTACATACCCCACACAGGAAGATGAAACTATTATATTGGTTGTGGACTCCTCACATTTTCCTCTGATAGTCTGGTTAGATTCAGGCTCAAAGTCACATCGAGACAAAAAAAAAAAAGAAGAATTTGAAATGTTAAAGGTCAGAAGAAAAGTGCAATTTAGAAGATAAGGAAAAGAAAGGTCATATTGTGCAGCCACAGAATAACAAGAGGTAATTAAATGTCACAGCTGAAAAAGGACTAGGTAGGGGTCTCCCGTAGCTAAAGATAAAGCCCGTGCCACGATTCTCCCTGGAGGTAAACCTATTTCCAGCTGTATCACCCCTTCTAATGGAGGGTGAGGACAATTAAAAGTAGAATGTCAACAATCTTCCTTTTGAAACAGGAAATAATTTGGAAATAAATTGTAGTTTTGAGAAGTCTTCGAAAATTCACATATTATTAACTGATAAGTTACTACAGGACAGTGCCCACTAAAAATTTTTTTAAAAAAAGACCGATAAAATAGCCAGCCATATTCTTCTGATACAAATGAGGTCTAACAAACCACTTAGAAAATTACTCCTTCAGTGCTAGAATCTAACAGTCTATTTGGCTGCATTAGTTGAACGCACCACCTGTGAACTCTGCTCCTCCTGAGATACACTTATGCTTCCTGAAGAAAAATTTTATTACCAGAAAGAAAAGAATGATGTCCTAGTTCACAAAAGAATGAAAAGTTACTACTGTTCATATTAATCATTAACAATTAATTTAAATTTGTGATTTGAAGAAGAGAAGCAAACCTCCAAATGAAAGGCACCTGAAAGGATCCTCTTAAAAATGCTCTTCTGGTCTGCTGTAGTAAGCTCAGGGGTAGAGCACTTGTTGGGCATGCATAAGGCCTTGTGCTCACTTCCCCAGTACTGCCATAAAAATCCTGCATCTTACCCAAGCCCCTCGTGATTATTCTCATTCCTGAAAATAAGGAAACAGAGGATCAAAGATGTTACTGCCCAAGATGGATAGATAACAGGCTGTAAAACTAAGCTCAAACACACTCGATCAACACCAAAGACCATGACATATTTTGATAATTTTGCTTTCAAAATATTTTTTAAGACCAGAAGAAGGTGGGTAGACAGTGCAACTAAGATTCCAAAACTCAAGAGAGGAAATTTATAATAATCTCAACAAATATTATCATTTAAATGATTTTCACTTTTTCAGCAATTCTTACTTTTCTTATAAAATCTTTACTAAATTCATTTTCGTAATAGAATAGAGAATCCAAGATCATTTAGGCCCCACAGATTTTGGGTGGCATTAACATTTTGTACTGGACACTGTGATACTTTATCAAGTTCCCTGTCCTCTCCGCATGAAGGACCTATCTTCTAGCTTCTGCCAGTGAATTCAGGATCCAGACTTCCGCTGTGAGCCCTCTCTGGAAACGGCCCTCTGCGGAAGTAGATCATGCCTACTTCCGGAACACGTCACTCTCCGTGAAGAATAACATCATCCCGACCCCTGTATTGTCCTAATCAGGGGCCTCTTGTATGCAGGCTCTCTCGTGGCTCACCCACTCCTTCAGCTGTTTGTGCTTCCTGACCTCCTCTGTCAGTGTTGAACCAACACCCCTAGGAAGCTTTCTGCATGGTAATTGCTATCACCACATCTGCCCCAAGGGAACTAGCACTGAAATAGCATTTTAATTACAGAACCAACAGAATCACTGATTGAGTTTAAGAAAGTATTGATCAGAGAAATCCTAATTTAGTTTTCATAGACCACATTGTAGAATTTATTAAAATATTTGTTTTATATACAGTTTTTATATTTCAATTTTTAGTTAATGTCGTTATAAAAAGAATAAGCTATACTGATTTTTGGAGGTGCGTGCTCTTAGTACCCTAACCCTGTGGGACACTCCTGTTAAAATAGCCTTTAAAACTTTGATTATATTAAGAAAGAAGGGGATCTGGTGGTGCATATCTATAATTCTAGCATCTGGGAGGCTGAGGCAGGGAGACCACAAGTTTGAGCCCAACCTGGACAACTAAGCAACTTAGTGAGATTCTGTCTCAAAATAAAAAGTTAAAATAAGTTTTGAGGTGTAGCTCAGTGTGACGATCCTGATTTCAACCCTCAATGCCAAAAAGAAGAAACAAGAAAGGATGGGAGGTACTAACTGAAGATAAAAATATGCATTTGAATTCCTGTGCAGCAGCAGTGAAGTGGAACATGACATTCTCCCATGCAAAATGCCATTCTGGTCTTTTGCTTAACCCTGAAGAGCTCAGCGGACGGGGTGTGTCCGTGTAAGATGCTGTGCGTGCAGCCCTCAGACACTCATGACTCACACATCTACTTCTGCATGTGGAGCAAGAGTGGGTCCACACATCAAACAGTCACCCTTAGTCTGCGCTCAGTTGTGCCAAAGCCTGTGTTGTCATTTGCCTTAATTGCAAAACACTGTCCTAAGAGGCAGGGAAGTAAATTAGTTTTATGCACCACCGTAATTTATAGAAATTTCTAGTCCTTGATTCCAACTCCTGCGAAAGAAATGAACCATAAAGATATGCAATATCAGATAGGGTACTCAGTAATACAGATTAACGCAGATTAATAAAATATGTCCTATGAGTTATCTGGACCCAAAAGAGCCTGCTTTTCACTTAATTTTAAAGTCCTGTCAAAAATCTTTATAGATTAGAAAAACATTATGTAGTCTGAAAATATAAAATAGATTTTCAGCAGTGATTGCCATACTAACACCAATATATGTAAGATTATAAATTAAATATTATGTTTGTATCAGTGAATCAATACACTAAAGAAGACTGAAGTTTGGGGCCATGGTGCTGCACCTGCCTCAAAAGCACAAGGTCCTGAATTCGATCCCCAGTACCAGTAAAAAAGGGGGGGACTAAAGTTCAAAACATATTCACCAATTCTGGAAAATATTTCTTCATAAATAACCTTTGAGGCCGATTTAATAATATTTCAGAACCAAAGAAAGCACCAACCAAGCTAAGAAATCATTTTCTGATTTAATCTTTCCATTTGAAAACAGACAGGGGCCGGGATTTAGTTCAGTGGTTCCACTGCCTGCCTTGCAAGTCCAAGGTCCTGAGTTTGATCCCTGGCACTCCACCCAGAAATAAGTAAATAAAAATAAATAAATAAATAAACAAACAAAGGTAAAGGAGAAATAAAGACTTTTTTAAAATGAAGAAGAAGAAAACAGGTAATCTTCAGAGAATCTTACAGCACAACACAGGAGCGTCCCACAGGGTTAGGGTACTAAGAGCACGCACCTCCAAAAATACAAAACATGGATGATAAGACAGGCTCTGCTCTGTACCCCAACATTGCAATCTACCCCCATCCTGCAATGAAATCAGACTAACTAGGTGACTTTATAGGATTTAGAAGTGATTTCAAGTTAAATTCATTATTAAATGTGTCTAGGTGAGGCTAATTAGAAAAGATTTCACAAATAGTATTCTAAATATGGTTGGTCTGTTTTCTCCCACCATGACAAAATAACCAGACACTAAAATTCACAGGTAAAAAGTCTGTTCTGGCTCACAGCTTCAGAGTCTGTAGTCCATGAGTGCTTTTCCCTGTTGCTTTGTGCCTGTGGCGACACAGTCCAACGTGGCAGGAGGGCATGACGGAGGAGGAGGCGGTGCACACCTCATCGTGGTTTGAAGCAAAGAGAAAAAGGGGACAGAGCCAGGGTCCCAGTGTCACCTCGAGGGGTGCACCCCAAGATGCACTATGCCCTTTTAAGTGATCCACAACCTTCCATTGGTGTCACCGAGAGTGAAGTGTTCGCCATACAGGCATTTGGGGATTTTTCAGATCCAAACTCCAGTGTGAGGAGCAGACAGGAACTGGGGTGCACAAAGGAAAACACAGTTAAGTGTTGGTTTATGTGGTGTCATTTGAGGGGCAGAAAAGCCAGGCTGCTTTCTCCCCAGATTTGAAGGTCCATATTAAAATGTAAATATTTTCTGCCCTAATTAACTTGCTCAGAAAAGCCATGAGAGCAAGAGAACAGCTATCTGGATACTACAAAAGTGATCAAAATGTATGGTGAATCTTTAAATTTTTAAAACTATTACATGTTGCCATTCATTCCCTCAAACTAGTCCCCACTTCACCTACAACTCACTTACCCCATCATAACTGCCCCTTCCTGAAGCAGTTCTAGAAGTCCTTGTGTCTTCTTGAGGCATAATCACACATATGGTGAATGTTGCTTGCAGGTGCCGGTCAGTGAAAAGGCAGGCTCAGAAAAACACTGCAGTGCATTCTCAACCACCTTATTCACTGGGTCTGATGCTCCCCAGAGTCAAAATGGCCATGGAAGGCAAACATTCTGAGTGGGCTGGGACATGGAGATAGCCATGAAAATGCAACTGAAGGCACTGTCAAAGTTGCCTTCCAGAATTGCTTCACAATTATAATCATAGAATAAACGTGTTCAAAGGAGGGGAGTATTATGAGCGGGATTAATGGAAATGTGTCTTTTATTGTGATAAATATTTAAAATTTAAATATTTACCATATTTTTCCATCTCATATTTCCAGGGCAACATTGTATGAGTACATCAAAATAAAACGTCCAAAATGACAATAGTAATATCACTTATTGGATTGCAGTGTGCCCGATATGGTAGTAATGCTTTCTATAATGTATCTTATTTATTCCTTATTCTACTCAACCAGATAGGTTCTGCTAGTACTCCTCAAAGCAGGAGACCTCTGAAATTTGGAAAGGTAAATGCTTTGCCCGAAATCATTGAACCCACCAGAAAGAAACTGAAGTCAGCTCCCGAGTCTGTGACACTGTCCCAGAAAGTGTCTCCCCGAAAATGCCTGCACATTCATGTCTTCATTGTCTCTATTTCCCAGGTTCAAGCTTAGCACATTATCTCAGTGCCCAGCACTGCTTTCCATCCTGTCCACTCAGCCTGCACCAGGAGAGTGACCATGCACCTTGTCATGTTCTCCTTCTCATTGTACCCTACGTGCCTTTAGTCGCTTTCTTATAGCTGGAACAAAATCTCCAACACCCACAACTCGAGGAAGAGGCTTATGTTGGCTCACGATTTCAGGCCTGGTCACCTAGCTCCAAGGCAGACATGGAATGGATGGCAGAGCAACAGTGGCTGGAGCCGTGGCAGCCAGGAGGCACACCGAGAAGGGAGGACCGGCTAGGAAGAGAGCACCCTTCCAGGTCACAGCCCAGGTGACCAACCTTCGGACTACACGCCACCTCCGGATGAGAGAATTTGGGGAGACATCTGATAACAGAGCACTGTGGGACACACCAATGCACTGAGTACTCAGTGTCTTCAACTGATGCTGATGAATAGCTACTTCCATCCTCTCCTCTTCATTTTCCCCCTCCTGCTGGCAGGAAAGCATGCTCATGAGCCTCTACTGTCCCCCACCACACCTCATCTTGCCTGTTCTTCTAATTAACAACTTACTGAATCCATACTCTAAAAATGCTATCTCTGCTTTCTGACCAAGTAATACAAACCATTCACAGATTTGCTTCCAACAGTACCAGAAAGGAGGCTGAGAGTCCTCGGGGATTGTAGTGAACCCCTAGCTGTTCCTCTTCTCTCACATTTCCCATATTATTTGGTTCCCTGAAGAAAGAAGATCTTTGGCATTTCTGTCATTATCATTTTTTTCACTTATTTTTTACCGTTACTACGAGACTTGATAAACTCAAAACTGGCTTTTCTATATGTTATTGTTCAGATCTAAAGCGCCCCCCAAGTCTCACTTAGAGCTGAGGGCCTGGTGGGAAGAGGCAGCTCACCTCGTGGGAGTGTGAACAGAAGGGTGTACTCTTACCCCACTTTCTCTCTTCTGCTTCCTGGCTGCCAGGGTGAGCACCTTTCCTCCACCACACCCTTCCACCATGCAGTTCTGCCTTGGACGCTGGACAACCCCCTGAAACAGCAAGTCAAAATAAGTTCTCCTCCATCAGTTGTGGGTGTTGGGTCAGGACTAATACTTCTGCGGGTGCCTCTTTTGTCTCCTGCTTTCCTCATATACAAATAATCCTGCTGCAGAATGTAGACTCCTAAGATAGCATTTTGATAATATATTTGGCTTTTATCTGAATGTGACAAGGCTCTTGTGGCCACCAGATTTTGCAAGCCATGACAGTGTGAGATCTGGCTCCAAGCCACTTTCCCGTCCTTCGATCTCTCCCACAAGCATGCCCTGAAGTGTTCCCTTCTTCTTGATTTCCATTATACAGAAGTATCCTTGAGTCTTTTGAGATTCTCTGGTCTCAGTTTGGGGCCCATGGGTGCCTCACTTGTGCTGTGTCCTTTCCTCCGTGTTGTTCACACCACTTCCACATCCGCCAGCGCTGTGCTCCCCACTTCCTCTTCGGTTCAGCTCCACGTGAGAAGTCTCACCGCACTTTTAGACCCACAGCTTTCTGGCTTATATTTAGCTTCCCATGTCGAGAGTTCTTTTACCATTCTTGTCATTCAAGAGTGGTTGTTTTGCCTCTTGATTCAGATTTAGCTTTTCTTAAGGACAGTGCAGGAAGCATTGGTGGGTTTTTGGGGGGTGTTTCATTTGGGTGTTTTTGATTTGTGGTCTCTGTCCTTACCCTACACAGGGCCTAATGCAATGTATTTGCTATCAGAGGCCACCAGTATATATTTGAATAAATAATAGGTAATCTTTAATTAGGACTTTATGATAATTTAATGGAGGGTTGGAAACTGGGTTTAATGTAATACTCTTACAAGTAAATTAAGTTTCTTATTAAAATAGTTTTTCAGATACAAACTGTTGGATTTGCTCCCATCTTCAACACTCCCACCAAATATGGTGCATTTCGTTCCTTTTCCATGTGTGCACTTTATCAGGAGATCTTCTGGGAGCTTTGTCTCTGGTAAACAGTTTATTATAATGGTAATCGAAGGAAACAGATTCAAATAGCTCGAGAATTAAAAGTCTCAGCTTACCTCGAAGGGCATTCTACTCTGGTAGTAAAAAGTAAAATAAAATGCAAAGCTGCTCCATGAATGCCAACACAAACACTAGTAAGAACAGTCTGAAAGTGAAGCCGGAAGCCAGTTGCTCCAGACAGGTTAAGACACCGCGGGTCTCTTCATTTCTTCTTTAAATTATTCTCCATTTCATGACCCCGGTTGTCTAAATGCTCACTTCACACAAATCATAGCAGTGCCAACTTATTCTTGGCATGGTTAGAGCTTAATTTTTGAAATACTTAATTTTATATGCTCCATTTGTAAGGCGAATTCGCATGCCAACTAAGCACAATGGGTAGTAATTGAAAAATAACAAGAAGCAGGCCACTAATTGAAAGTGTCCAATAGAGCCATACAATTGCTTTTTTGAGATGAATTTAACTGTACCAAAGAGCAGGATTCTGGGAAGATTGAAAATTAGGAGCGATTTTCTAATACTCTCAGTTCTCTGTGGGATAAAATGAAGCTCAGCTCTTTGTCAATCACTATGGAGAAAGTGTTGGGAAATTATTAACACAGAGTCAAACCTACCTCACATAGTGGCATGGCAAAGGAATTGTTGATTTTTCCATTTAAATCCATCAAAATTAACTATTACACAACAGTTGGAACCATTATGTTCTTGCAATGAGTGTTTTTCATTGATTCCACAAATTATAATAAACATTTTTGGCAAATCTTCAAATTTTTATAGTAACTGGCATAAAATGAGAAAAAATGTGAAGGTACTCTGAATCAAAAACCAAAATAAATTACTAGTATTTTTATCTTAAAAATCATTCTAGACTTCTGCTTATGAAAAGATAGAGATGATATTATTTTCCCTGTTCCTCTAAGTACAAGTCATAACTGCATGTTATGTATCCTGTACAATGATCACAAAGGTACTGTAAAAGGTGGACGTCAAGATCGGATAGGGACTGTGATATGAAACATGGCTCAGTTATGAGTGAAGTGGATTTTATGTCTTCCCTTTGTCTCTCAGAATGAGCATATGAGGCACTGCAGAAGCAGAGGACCTAGAAACACCAACAGAGTCAGACGAACAAAGTCCTGTGAAAACGCTTCTCTCTCTAGAGAAAAAGCCAGGCAAGGGGCATCGTACAAGACAGACAAGATCCAGAACTTAACCACTCTACTCCAGCCAGCTTCACAGCAAACACCTGTGGTCTACCCTCGTGCCTTCAGCAAAGTTCAAGTGGAGGGCTAAGACTCCTATCTTCCCAGGGCTGTAACAATACAACCTTGCCCCTTGCGGCACCAGAAAAGGCTGAAGGGGAGCCTGGACCTCCATACCCACCCAACAATAAGGAAGTACATCTTCTTACACCTAGTAAGGAATTAGAACTTTTACCAAAAGCCAGCAGTAATGAGAACCATGACCTGTCATGTAAAGGTACAAGATCCCAATAATGACTGTAACTGTACTGTAGACCTAAAATGTACCAATAAATTCAATAAGAGAAAAGAAAGAAAGAAAAGAAAACTGAAAATTTAATAAGAAATACAATGTGTTGGAAACCTTCATTTGAAACAAATCCATTAAGAAATAACTCACAAATGGGGTGGGGATTTAGCTCAGTGTTTCTGCTGCCTGACTTACAAGCTCAAGGTCCTGAGTTCAATCCCCAGTAACAAAAGAAAAAAGAGAAAGAAAGAAAGAAAGAAAGAAAGAAAGAAAGAAAGAAAGAAAGAAAGAGAAAGAAAGTCTCTTTATAATTTTAACTTTTTAAGCATCTTGTTTTAAAATAATCATGTGCTCTTAGTTTACAAAGAATCTGAAGCAACACATATTTAGAATCATCAATTAAAGATCTATTATAAAAGAATTTTTAGTAGTTCTCTTTATGAAACTATTCAAAATGAATATTAAGCCTACATAATTATTTAAAACAGTGAATACTGAGAAACTAAGAAATAGAAAATACTAACCAAGGATATTTCCAAAGATGAACAATATAGGTATTGTTCCTAAATAAAAATTTTTGAGAGAAAACAAAAACCATCACTAATGCAGGAACCTATATTCCACACACTCAGGCGGCAGAAAAATGGTAGTAGCATCCATAGAAATAATAAACAGAGTTGACACACAAAGCTCAAAAGCAATCCTACCTACAACCCAAGGCCACATCAGCAGAGGCCCTGAAACAGTCAGGAAACCTTGGAAGGCCAAATGATCCTATCTAAATGACTTAGTCTTTAAAATGTGCATCTTAAAAACGCAACAAAACATAGGGGAAATTATGTTACACTTACAAAATATTACTGGTGAAAAATGTAGAAGTACAATGTTTCTATATAAAAATGAAAGAGAAATCCAATAATCACAAGATGTTTTCTACATTGAACACATTTACTTGAAAGAAGAAAGAAAGAAAGAAAGAAAGAAAGAAAGAAAGAAAGAAAGAAAGAAAGAAAGAAAGAAAGAAAGAACCCACAAGTTGCATGGTATGTTTAAGGTATCAGTGACCTAGGTACTACTGATCTGAATAATAAATAAATAAATAAATTCTGCACAAGGAGAACTACTTGAAATACTGCCTGAACCCTTGATTTTGTATGAACTGTTTCTCTAATATCACAAATTCAGTCAAGATAACAAAAAGATACACTTTAGAAGTGCACTCTCTGAGTACTAACCGCGGTGGTAAACAGTGACAGTGAGGAGAGCAAGCAGAGAGCAGAACATGAATCTTCCGCCCTTGAGAAAGGTCAGCGAGCAAACTTATCTCCCTCCATTCCTTTCTTTTTTGCTCAGGAGGTCAGAAAGTGCTCTTCGTGAGCAGGTAAAATTCCCTACCTGACAGAATGCCGTCGCAGGGTCTGGGAATTACGCGTGGGCCACATCAGGTCTGCACAGGGAGGTGCTTTGTCACTAGTTATTCTTCCTTTCCTCCCGTGTCTGGAGAACAAAGAGGAAGAGCACATTTAACTTATGCCTTCTTCAGATCACTTGAGAGCACACTTGTATTTTTGATACTTTAAATCTTGCTGCCATAATTTCAGTCAGGGCCCAGACACTGGCTCTATGATTGAGTGTTGTTTGCATAGCCATGGTACGTTAATACCAGTCCCATAGAGCAAAATGTTTATATGATGAATCTTATCTGTGCCTTTCTACCAAAAGGAATGTGGCTCTTACTTCTTTAAGTGCCACCTTGAAACAATGGCAAAGGGGATTATAATGTGCTATAAGCAAACATTTAGTTTTACATTTTCAAAGGAGCAAATATATGCATTAGTGTGCTTTGAAAAGAAGTGAAGGAGTTATTTGAAATAAGAGATTCTTCATCTTAGATCAGGAAGGCATTCTTTATTCTTTGACTGAGGTGGGTTTAACTCAAGTGTGGTATTGTAGCATGGTTATGTACAAACCTGATTTTGCACACCATGAATGACTACTATCATATCCTAAATTTACAGAATTCCAGGTGAGGCCACCTCAGTTTTATGCATGTAATGACTTCTGAAACATTTCATGAAAATAATTTGCATCTCCTAAACTATTTGCTGCATCCTAACAGAAGGATCACTAATCCTATTGTTCACGGTGTCTTTTTCTCTCCACTCAGAGTCCTTTCTGAGGTCAGTGCTGTCCCATGCCTCCTCAGAGGCAGACAGCTGTGTGGGCAGCAGGCCACGGTGGGCTATAGAAGCCGTCTGAACTGCACCGTGTTGGGTGCTGGTGATGCTTGGTGCCCAGTCCCATCCCCCGGGACTGAGGCACAGGGCGGCTCCGGGGGATTCCCTCTCTCTGGTGATCCTCAGGTGGAGAAAGCTGCCCTTTCCAGAACTGCATTTTCTATCACAGAGCAGCTGTGACACAGGATAGCAAGGCTCAGCCCTCTGTCCCAACTCAGGACAGCTGGGCAGTGTCCTCACTTTAAATACCCTAGAGGATCTGGCTGAGGCGTTGACTGTAACCCCAGCTGCAGATGCCTAGTCCTGCCCTTTCCTCTCCTCCCTCTCCTCTCGGTGGTGACTGGAGAAAGAATGCCCATCAGTCACTGATATAAATGTTCCCGAACCTGCTCTGTAATGTCCAGTGACACCATTCCCCACTGTGGGTGGCCTGGGGTTTCTGAAGAATGCTGGCTTTTCACACTTCTGAGTCTTACAATTTAGCACAGCAACCAAAGCAAGGAATCAGGAATTGCTGATGGGCAATGGAATGGAGAGCTGTGAAAACAGAGGCATCCAGATAGACAGGTAGGGCTCTGTTTAAATCGGCAGGGCCATTTAAAAACCATGAAAAATGGAACAGAACCATCGGGATAGACAGCGGTGAGGGAAGATGAGTCTCTGAGAGAGGCAAAACCTCTTTTCTTTAAATCCTTGTGATTCTATATTAAATTCCTCTTAAGAAATTTTTACAAAATTATATTATACATGTATATAACCTCTCTCTTTCACATGAGCTACCTTGAATATAGTTTTTTGTTGTCATTTTCTTTGCAATCAAAATCGCTTTAAATAAAAATATAAATTGTAACATAGAGGGTTGAAATTTATTCCAAAGCTCTGGGAGAATAGAGGGTCTCGTGGGTGTTAAAAATTAAAGCTGGACTCTGAAGCAAGGATTTAGATGTAAAAAGATACATAAAGAAGGATGACCTCTCAGGAGAAACCAATCCTGGAGTGCAAAAAAGCAGGATAAGGACAGAGGTGGCCAGACAAAGGTGCAGCGTTAGAGGAAACCCCAGATTCAGCGTAATCTCTAAGAGAAACAACCATAGCGTTAGTCTTGTCCCAGGAGACCGAGGCTGAGCTTTGTAAAGACTTCCATATCACCAGTTCCCAAGTGGCACACTGCCGGCAGGTGGATGGGGTGTGAGGACTTCTGCCTGTGTCCTGGCTTTTCATATATGTGAAACCCCAGGGCTGAGAACAAGCATAAAATGTGGTGCATGGATCCGGTGAAAGGCATCGGGGAGAGCTTGATGATGTGTGAAATGTAAGTCATTTTTGTGCTGAAATGAAATATCAGAAAAAACTAGAAGCACTTGGGAAAGCAATTATTGTTATTCTTGCGTTCAAGAGGTGCAGCTGGACTGCTCTCCCCCACGAGTGCGCTGGAAGCGGTGACTGTATTCTAACCAGTGCAGAGGGAGGGAGGGCTTGTGGGTCATGGAAGCTGACAGGAGAGGTTCCAGGGCCCAGGAACTGTGGCCAGCACTCAGCCAGGGGACCCAGGGCTCCCACCAGTAGCACAAGAGCGGACGAGCTGGACACAAACCATCCAGCATCCCAGGGTTCCTGCCTAAACTGGTATCCTAGCTGGCTGAAAGCTTGGGCAGGACCTTGTCTCAGAGCCACCTGACAGAGCCAGTCCTGGATTCCCAACCCCAGAAGCTTTCTGAAATATATTTTAAGTTGCTATGTTTTTGTATAATTTGTTACAAAGGAATAGATAACCAACACAGCCACCCAATTCCTTGGGTGCCTGCTTTTCTTTTAGGAGGCAAGGTGATCTCTACGTCATTTATCTTCAAAGAAGATCTATCAGAACTACAAGAGTAGCTTGAATTCTCAAAACTGCAATTAAGTCTGGTTCTCCTTATAACTGACAACTAAGAACCAACATCTCTACCACAAAATAACATCTGGAATAGATGACCAGGCATTAAGTACTTTCTGGAAAGAGACAGGAAGTACAAGTGTTATCTCAGACAAAGAAAACAAGATCATAGATTCGTGAGATTGGCCTATGTACTGAAAAATATGTGGACAAAGGGTAAACGTCCATGTTGGGTAGACTACCTTTGAGACTTAGTGATAATAGTTCATTTTATAACTTTTTTTCCTCAATTACCTATTATCTTCAGGCCTCATTTTCCCCCTTCACACTGACTGCTGGCTTTCCTCCCCGCAGCATGACCAGCCAGCTCTGTGGCTGCTTGAAGTACAGTTGGTGTACGGCTAGAGGCTCTAACGTGCTCTCAAAGGCTCATGTGAAGGCCACTCTTGACCGGCAGCTTGAGTTTGAGGGATCCCTAGGAGACCAGTAGAGCTCACTTCCGGTGTTTCCTGGTGGGTCACGGAGCTGACCGCATGGCTACTTCTGGTCCCCGGCCCACTTCCTCATGGGCACTTCCTGTACTCTGTTTCCTGGATGTCTGAGTTGAGCAGCTCTGCTCTGCTGTGGCCTTCCACTGTGTTCTTCCTGTCTTGGAGCCAGCTTCCATGGACTGAAATATCTGGAACCAGGAGCCAAAATAAACCTTTTCTGCTTCAAGTTCAGGTATTCTGTCCTTGCAACAGAAACCTGGTCAGTACTTAAGGTCCACATACTCTATCTGAGAGCCTTTGAGAGTAGCACATAGGGGAATATTCTACACATGGGGGCCCATTTGAGATCCAAAAAAAAATCATATATAAGCATAGGGCAGAAGCATCAGTATCACAGGCACTGGGCTCTAAGAAGCCAGTGAGCTACTCTCAGGTAACAGTTGAGGAAAAAAAGCAATCCAGCAATCAGTCTCAAAAACTCAACATTTTAAGAGTATTGCATTAAATAAATACAAACTTAGGTTTCAGGTTAAAAACTGAATTCATTTAGTAATCAAAATAACAAATAGCTCCTCTTTACCATTTGTTCTAAACTAAACATTTCCCATGGATTTTCTTGTTCATTCCTTTAAACACTCTGATGGGGTATCTGTGATTATCATCCCTCTCCTTAGCTGAGGACTCCGTGGTAGCACAGCTAGCCCCCAAAATGTGGTGGAGCTCTGATATAGCTGAGAGTCAATCCATCCTCATTCTGACTCTAGAGCCCAAACTAGAAACTGTATGTTTTATTACCTCTTCTGATGCATCTAAATACTGTCACAATAAATATCTTCTCACGGGGCTGAAATGACTACAAGAAACACTCTCAGTCCTGCTCTGTGGAGACTGTGGTGTAGACACAGGCTAGAAGCCAATTTTGTGGAAACAACCAGATGCCAACAAGAAGTGAATCACAGTGGGCTACCGCTTCCTATGTGAAGTGCAGATTTCAGAGTTGAAAACCATTTAGCAGAGATTCTTCCTGGCCTTAAGGAAAATGAGCCACTTCGCCTTTAGGTACAAAGGGGAAAGGAAATTCTCTGAGAAATATATTAGTGATTTAGCTCCCTGTGGTAATAAACTGCTATATGTGGGGAAGTATTGGTTTTTCCTAATTAGAAAGTGTTTCTCTCCATCTTGCAGCACAGAGGGAAAAAAAGAATTTAAGTGGGTCCAAAAATTTAAAAATAGTTTTATTAGGTCCGCGCCTGTAGGATTGAAGGTATGATGTAAACATAGCACAGGAAAGAATGTTAGGTGGAGTGGGAGAAAACAACATGGAAAATGCCAAATAGATAAATCTTGGATGAAAAGCATGTCTTAAACACTTGATCTAATCTCTGTGTTTGATCCAGGGCAAAATTGAATTATGTAAGATAAAACACAGATTCTAGAGGCTTATGTCAAAGAAACATTAAACAGGAATGATTCAGAGCATTACTTTTATTTACTTTGGCTATTTTTACAGTGTCATACTGCTCTTAGTTTTTCATTTACATATTTACTCAGTGAGGCCACAACAAATATTCATTGACTGTCCATTCAGTACCAGACATTGCTCCAAAATGTACTTAATGCTTTAGGAAAACATTATTCTACATTGTATTCCTTTCTTCTGACCTCCACATTAGGTACATTTGGGTGCAGTGTGCATGTGTGTGCACGTGTGCATGCTGTGTGTGTATGACCATGTCTGTCTGGTTGGACTCCATGGATGGAAGAGTGCAAACACAACAAGCCACAAAACAGGTTGTATTCCTCACTGCTTCTTGCGAAAAACACTGAGATTTCCACAGCATTAAAATCCAGAGTGCTGGTCAGGGTGTAGCTCAGTGGGGAGCGCTTGTCTAGCACCAGTGTACTTGAGGTTCTGGGTCATGCACTACAATATAGATGAAAGATAAACCAAAAAACTCCCACTTTTGCTAAAAACAATCTACTAAGATTTGTAATGGATTTTTTTTTTCACAACTAGAATCCCACCCCACTCTTTCTTGCACCACAGATTAAACTCAGGGCCTTGTGCTTGACAGGCAAATGTGGTGCCACTGAGCTACATCCTGGCCCCCAAGTACCTGTTTCTTGCTGGGAATCAAATCAGCATTTCTTCTTGTCCTCTGATGCTTTACTGCGCCTCCCTAGCACTCTATGAAAGCCCTTTAACATTTCCGCTATGGGTCTTTAGTATTTCTGGCCAGATTAGATCTGCTCATCACTATAAAAGCTGTCCTAATTCTGACATACTTCCTTCCATGAGAAATATGCCTTAGGTCAATGTTAAGGGAAACACAGGTACATTGACAGTGATATCAGTCCCAAGTGTCTGACTGCAACCTGTGACGAGGACGAGGACGAGGCGTATCACCAGTCACTCCTACAAGTAGGCTAAATTTTCTTAACTTTAAAAAATAATGACGTAAATTATCAGGCTAAGCAGACAGTGAAGGGAACTCAAAACTGTGGATTCCATACTTGAACTAAAGCATTTTCCAAGAGACAGAAAAATCAAAATACTTTGTCCAGCATTCTATTACAAGACAAGAAGAACACAGCTCATACTCTGATTGGAGATTTAAAATAAAAGACTAACTCCCAGTATGGATAGAATTTTGCAAAACTCTGATGGCCCTAGATACGGTCTTAACATTGAATGGGATTCAAGATGTGGAGAAGAGGTTCTTGCCATGAAAGATAGGTCCTGGACTGTAAAGAATTCTCCGTACAAGCAAGAGACAGCCTCCCAAATATTTGTCATGCTTTTATTATTAGTGATAAATAACACATATATTTTGCTGTGAGTTATTCATAATGAATCTTAAGTATTAACAGTTCACCATTATATTGATCATAGAATTCAGTTCATCAGCAGATGTTCACCTAATAAAAAATATAAGTAAAATTTTAATGGGGGAGGAAGATGTAGGTTAATGGTTATTTATCCAAACCTTGGAATACTAATCCATTCAACAGAATGATACAACTTTAGTGGGGCGGAGGAAAAAGTTTGTAACACAATATTAATGGATAAAAACTCGGGGAAAGCATTAATAGCATGATTCAAATTTATAAGAGGAAATGGGAAAGAACTGTGCCTAGAGTGAACGTTAGGAAACATTTTATTAATAGCAGTCCAACCAAGAGACTTCTGAATTTTGCATTTTTTTTGATGTTGTCTCATATGCTTCACATGTCGGAAAATGAATCATAGAGTGAAATTTTTATTTCTTCATGATTTGAAGGATATGTATACAATTTTGGAAAAAAACATGCTGCCAAATTTTAAGGGGGAGAAATATCACTGCGGAAATATACTTTGCTGAAAGAAGTTAGAAGCCTATTGGAGTCCCGTTCGAGGCAGGAAGCCCCTTCCTACCTTGTCCCAGCTGAACCAGGACAGGGTTCCCTGAGCCGCGTGGCTTCCTGTGGGCGTGCAGCGGGCTTGTGCTCTCAGGGGCTCAGAACATGTGACGACCAGGAGGTCACCGCATCAGAGGTAAAGCCCAAAGACGGGAGGTTAATGTGCTTAACCCTCTGTTGGGCTCTCTGTCATCTCTCCTGTGATTCCACCACAGCAGGCTCTGCTTTCCGAGTCACCAGCACCGACACACATCTGGTAGCCTCCTCCACGAGAACCTTCCTGCAGACCCCACGAGAGACCGAGTTCACCTCACTGTCACCGGGAGCAGCGCGGCAGCCTTGACCTTAACACCGGAAATGCATCGCTTATTTGCAAGGTCTGCTTCCGGGGGACTGATGTACATCATACATGTTACTGACCGCAGGGCTGGTGGGAGACAGGAGCTGGGGCGGGCACCTTCCCACGAGGCCTTCCAAGAGCCCAAGTGGATGGTACACTTCCTTCTCAGATTCAGGGCTACACCTATCAGCATTCTTCGGAGATTCCCAACTTACCAAATCATTACCACATCATCTTCCAGCTCCTTTGTAACGTGGCTGATTCATATGCTGTTTTGGATCAAGAAACCCGTGTGCGCCGGCAAGTGTCTACAAAATGTTTGCTTATGCAGCGATGGCGAACTTTCAGTGGTGACAGCGTTTCAGCACGTGTGCCATCGGTTTGCCATAGCTGGCTTATGATGCCTTGGAGCAGACAGATACTGTAATTTCACATGCACCTGAGGGCTCCGTCTAGGAGCTCAAGCATAGACAGGTTTTTGTGGGAGAACTGTATTTTATTTTGTGCTCCAGGCTTGAACGCAGAGCCCTGCATATGCTCAGAGTGTGTTCTACCACTAAGTGACCCCCCACAACACCTATCACAGACATTATCTGAGAGCTGTGCTGGTTTTCTGAGAAAATTTGATAACAGAATCCTGATTTCCATTGTTATTTCAGAGATTCATACTACATAATTTGGTTTTAAGGGAAGATACAATAAAATGAAAGTCTGACAAAAGAATCTATGGAAAACAATTCTTTTCAGTATCACCCTATCAATAAAACAGCAAATTTTGAAATCTACTCAAAAGGTAATTAAGCCTATAAAGATAAAGGGTGGGGAAATTTAGCTTCATGCAGAAATTCTTCACAGATTATTTTCAAATGCAATTAAGTTTATTTCTCACCTTTACACTTCTTTTAGAATCTATCTCAAAATACGCTATGGCAGAGTAGGCAACATGGTTGTATTAATTGGGGACCCACAACAGCAGGAGAGAAAAGAGAATACGCTGAGAAGCAGAGTCACGTTCTACCGAAATAACCACCATGGACCCGCGCACAGGAAACACAGATAGCAGTGTTCTTGGACTGAGGTATTTGTACAGAAGACACAGAGCAGGGCCCTAATGTGAACTGACGTTGTAAAGAACTGAAAAACACATTTTTAGGATCATAACAAAATCAGTGCAGTCAGGCTGGGGATTTAGTTCAGTGACACAAGGTTCCGAGTTAGATCCCCAGTAACCCCCCCAAAAAATCAGTGCAGTAGGGAGCAGGTAGCTCAGTGGTAGCGCACTTGCTTAGCATGTGTTAGGCCTTGGGTTCTATCCCACATGCTGGAAATGAAATCCAATAGGATGGACAAGAGAGGCGAGAATATCCTAGGTTAAAATAAACAGATGTACTGGCACTTGCTTGTTGTTCTGGACACTTGGGAGGCTGAGGCAGGAGGACCAATTGAACCCAAGAGTTCAAGGCCAGACTGGAGTAAAGCGACTGACTCACCTTTTTTCAGGAGAGAGAAAGAGAGAAGAGCAAAACATGAGTGCACTTGGGTAAATGTAATCAGAGGCAGCGTACTGTGGAACTCATCTGTAGATAATGGCGCCACCTAAAGCACCTGAGGTTTGTTTTTATTGTCTAGATTAGGCACTGTGAGAGGAAGCATCATATCGGAGCAGGGTCTTAATGTAGCTGAAGATGTTACCAGTTAAACGAGTCCCGTGTGTCCCGGACCTCATCAATCACAATGTGGGCATGAAGGTGTCAGATTTATTGGTCACAGGTACCAACAAAGGGCAGAGGACTTCTCACATTTCTTGCGTAGCAGTCATTTTGCTTACATTTTACTTAACCTAATTCACAAGTCCCCTGATCATGGCTTAGATATCAGCAAAGTGGGAAATCCAAATTTTAATAGATACCTACAGGGCGTGTGGTTAGTACCAGAACTGAATCTGCTCTAAAGCATTTGCAAAACGACACAATTTAACTGTTTCATTGGCAATGCAGGAAGCATATACTTAGCACAAGCAGGAAGCTCTAGAAGAATTAATAGATTTTTACAAGAAAAGAAGAAAGGCAATTAAGACAGAATGAATAGCACCTCTGAAGCTGCTGAGATGAGATAACTCACAGTGGAGGAAACGATGGGAAGACGGGGGCCAAGAAAGGAGCAGCACAAAGTCTGTGAGCTCCCGGCATGCAGGTCGGGACCCTTTCCAGACAGCTGAGGTCGTGATGGGAACAGATCTTCCAGCCATAGTGAGTGGCGGTACATTTGGTGGGAGAAGGTCCCTGGAGAAAGGCGGAGGTGGAGGCAGAAAGGTCCCACGTTAAGCCCAGCCTGAGCAGCTACCTCACTCAGCGAGACTGTCTCAAAATAACAAGATCTGGGGAAGTGGCTCAGTACGAAGTTTGCGAGTTCATTCCCAGTACCACAGGACAAAACAGGCTGAAAGAGGATAACGACGGGTAGAGAAAGGGCCGTGGTGGAGGAGTCAACGCGGGCGGTGGTGGGCAGGATATGCCATGACCATGACGAACAGGAAGATGTGCAGGACACTTCCTGCCTTAATACCTAGACTGCCAGGAGAATGCCGCTAAGAGAGAAAGCAGAGGGGTGCAGGCGCGAGCAGACTGAATGAGCAAGAGTGAACTCCATTTACGTAGTCTGTGGGCAGCATTCAGGGAGGTGGCTGGGTCAAACTGGGCTGGGACCATAACTGTGAGAAGGGTGGGGGGTACAGAGACGAAGTGAAATGATCAGCATATGGCTGGCGTTTTAAAAATGAGTACAATGGGGAGGGGAGGAGGGGGTGAAGGGAGGGCAGGGACAAGGGGCAAAAATGAGAACCAAGACCTGTCCTGTAAAGGTACAAGATCCCAGTAATGAATGTAACTACTGTATACCTAAAATGTACCAATAAACTCAATGAGGGAAAAAAAATGAGTATATAGCCTGGAATCAGTATGGGAAACTGAACCACACTGCTAATGTGAAAGAGAACCAAGCATAAGGCTGTGCTAGGAAACACAAACTTGCGAGAAAAAGAGTGGTGAGCAGCAGCCCTTGGTTTACCAGCACCCTCCCCGTACAAAGCCAGCTACTTCTTTTGTAGAAGTCAGTGACATTAACCCAGGCCTTGAGGGTTCTGAGCGGTAATATCCAGGCATGTACTTGGCTACAGTTGAAGACACACGGCCCGCCACATGTTCAATTGGTCTTAACAACACAGAGGCCACAAGGCGCACAGAACAGTGGAAGTTCTAAAGAGAAAGACTCACTTAAATTGTGCCACAGAACCCTGATCTAAAGTAGAGCGTCTTCCCTCTCTGTAACAGCTCTCAAGTTACCCCGTAAATGCAAGGAAGGCATCTCTGAGGCTATGTCGTTCAAACTATTCATTAGTCCTACAGAGAGAGGAAATAGGAGATGCAGAGTTTATGCAGCACTTAGGTTACGCATAAAACAAGCCATTGCATTGAAGACTTGACCCTAGGGGCTGTTTTTAACTGCATCTCTAACCTTCATAATAAAGAACAATTATGTCCATTCTTAATACCACCCAGCTGATGGTCAACTTGCTAAGTGAACAAAGAGGAAACTTTGTGGAGACCTTTGGGAGGGTGGGCTTCTAAGATCTACCAGGAGGTTGTATCTGTAAGAGTATCAAGCCACAGATATCTAACCATGAATAATGCAGGATTAACTAGCTATGAACCATCTCACCTCCAAAGAGAAACCGAGAGAGGTCTGAAAAAGTAACTTGGATATTGACTTCTACTTTATTTATTCACGATGAATTCAAGAGTTACTAGCTGTGAAGACTTAGGTGTGCTCTTGAGACTGGTGTGGTGAATTGTGCGGTAAGCAGCCTGAACAAAAGCTGCCAGAGAAATGTAAGGAGGAGAGGAGCTGACCGGCTGGAAGGTCCCAGGGAAGCCACGCCCTGGCAAAGTGTGCAAGGGCCTCTGAGCCGTGGGTGGATCTGCTGCCCTGCAGGCGGCACATTAGCAGCTTTTACACCTCCCTCACCATGCGTGAAGGAAATAGCAACAGTCGGTGAGAGGGGAGAGCATTTCAAGGCTGCTTTTGGTCCTGGAATTGGCTGGGCACTTAGAGGTTTTCCCAGATGGCTATCGGGAGACAACTCCGATCACTGAAGCTCGCACGGAAAGGAGGCCATGGGTTTTGTTGACTCAGGAAATCAGGCAGCCATGCTGAGAAACAGATGCGCATGCACACAAGAGAGCTGGCCTTCTCCCATGAGTGGAAACCAGATCTCAACCCCGAAACTGTCTTCCAGTTTTCTATACATCTCGGTGTGATGTCGAACAATTAGAAGTATTTAGTCGGGTCACATCCCCAAAAATAGAATGAAAAACTTTCAAGAAAAGCAATCATTGCAAAGCATTTAAGTATCTGGCTAAAAGAAAGTTTTCTAAAACAAATCTCAGTGATTTATTACCGTGACAGTTGAGAGTGCAACAAGAGTTCTGCCCTCTTAGAAGCAACTTCACTCATCTACTCCATGATGGTGCCACGGCCGGTGGTCCTGATGCAGCAGCGTCCCAGGGGGCCAGAGCAAACCATTGTGCTCAGCCGAGGTAGATGTGAGGACCAGGAGCCACTGGCTGAATTATGTGGCCTTGCGGAACTCGATGTGGACACAGTCAACATAAAGTGGGCCAACTCAAGCCTTTCCACATCAAACTTCCCACTTATGGTTCGTTTCTTCTCCCTATGGCAAAGGGCAGGAGCCCTGAGACCCCAACGTTGGGAGGTGCTGGAAAAAGCCCACACAGTCCCCCCTTGTGCCCACAAAACCACATGTTCACATCCCAGCACGAGGACTGAAAGCAAAGCACATCCAACTTGAGCCAGGGAGCGATCCATGGAATCCCTAGATTCCTTGTAGACGGCTCCCTCAAGGAACACAGGAGCTGCAGCAGCTGATCTGTCAGCACACTAGAAATCGAGGTTGCTGGGTGAGGAATCGGAGGGTAAACAGGCTGCAGGGAGAGCATCTGAAGCCGGGTGAATTATCGCATGCCTTTAATCCTGGCACTCTGGGAGGCTGAGGCAGGAAGATCAAAAGTTCAAACCGGGCCGGGGCAATTTACTGAAGCCCTGTCTCAAAATGAAAAATACAAAGGGCTTGGGATGCGGTTCAGTGTGAGGACCCCAAGTTCACCCTTTAGTGCAGCAAAGAGAAGGAGAGGGAGGAGGTGGAAGAGCGGAGAGGAATGAGGAGCAGGATGAGCGCAAGAAGGGGAGGGGAGGAAACAGCAAAAGCATCCGGCCAAGCGCGGTGGTGCACAGCTGTAACCCGAGACAGAGGAGCTGAGGCGGGAGGAGGAAGGCGAGGATGAGGGCGGCCGAGGCTGCTCCGGGAGACACAGTCTCCAGAATGAAGGGCGCAGGCGCAGCTCAGCCCTGCGGCAGGACGCCCCGGTTCACTGGGGAGTACAGCAAGGGAGAGGGAGCAGCCAGGGCCTGGATGAGGAATCTGGATTTCATCCACCGTTCGAGGGAAACAGAAGGCCGGAGGAATAGAGCTCATTATAGCTTTGAAGCGGGTCCCTTCTCTAAATGTGTCTAATTAGTGAATTATTAAATGTGTAAGTACCCGAGTTATGTCAGAAACTAGGCTCTTTCATGATTTTTTTTTAAACATCTATCTAGGATGTCGCTGGACCTGGTTATCTATGTGCTAAGTCCTGCAGGATACTTCTTTCAGTAACTGTATAAAAGTTGATATCTTAAAAAGAAGTCTTGATTAGCTGTTGTGAATATGACTTATACCAGACGTGTTTCTTAAATAAGAGATTTATAGGAATTCTTTAAACAGTTAAAGGTTTTGCTTCCTGTTAAATTATTTACTTAGGGCCTGGGATGCAGCTCAGTGGTGCCACTGCCTGTCACTCACGCACAAGGTCCTGAGTTCAATCCCCAGCACAAACACAAACAAACACTTATAGATTAGATTTCAGATGTAATAGAAATCTATAGATCTATAAATTGATAGCTTTATATGGATATGTTTTTTTTTCCTAAATGGATGAAAAACACTTTTATAGGACTTTTTAAAAATTGCCCTCTGCACATTATCGTACTTTCTATTCAAGTTCTGTTTAAAGTCTTTGTTCATCTCGGGGAAGAGGGGGATCACAGCGTTCTCCGGGAATGGGCAGAGTACCCAGACTTCTCCCTGTCCTGAGCAGCATGTGTGGCATTTAAAATCAGCTCTGCGAAAAGGTCAAACTGCGGAATGTATTGACTGTTATGCTTTAATGTACTATTCACTTTATACATGGAAAATGGAAATAGTTCCCTTAAGTAGTAAAAACAAACATTTTCTCAAAATAATTATGAGAAGGATAAACATGCATATTATGCAACTGTGTTCTGACACCCGGAAAATAAAAGTATGGGGGGCTGGGCACGAGAAACACCTGTCGCCACAGCCCACTCGCTAAAGGCAGAGGACACCGCTCCCACTCTGAGCGCTGGATGAGTTGTGGAGAGAGGGTCACTGCAGGGGGCCTTGGGCAGCCCCCTTCCGACCCCAAAACACTGAAAGGAAACCCTGAGCAGCCTGCTCCGGAGGGAGGCGGTCTACGAGGGACACTGCTTCCGCCCCAACGTGACCGGAAGGGGTGGGGAACGCGGACTCTGCGGAGTCGGAACTGACGCTGAAACGGAAGCACAGCCTCCGGGCCTTCGCTGAGTCACGAGCAAGGTCTGAACCCACTCTGTCTGCCCCTTTCCAGCCCTGGAAGAGTGGAAGCAGCAGGCCTGTGTCGGGGTTAATCCCAGCAACACATCCGCAGAGAGCGAGCTGAGCAGAATTCCTTCACCACAGGCTGTGCGTTCCTCAAAGTGCTCTCGGCTTCCTTCTCCCAACAGAAGTAAAAATTAAATAGAATATACCTCATCCTTAAATCCCAGCTCGGCCTGGCAAACAAGTTCTGGAAGGTAAAACTGGAATTAACAATTCACTCTTGCTACATCAGCATAAATCAGTACGTCACACGTCAGTATTCAGTAAGGATGGAGCGCTGGAATGAGGGAAACGCTTACGGTAGAAAAGAAAAAGGAGAGAGAAAAAGGGAGGAGGAGAAAAAGCTCGAGACAGAGCCGAAGAGACCCACGTGCAGGGAGTGGTAAAGAGCAAATCCGGGAAGAAAAGAAAAAAGAGCAAAATTTCCAGAAGAATTTCACATCACAAAAGTGTTTACTAACATCACCGAGATGAAACCCTTGATGAGATGTTTACCACGTGTTTTAAACTGTTGTTATATTCATTAAATATTTAGTAATATTTATTAAATTATAAAATAAACAGCATAATTAACACAAATGAGGATGTGGGGTGAAGCTGTGGGTGAAATAGGTGAAGGATTGATCTCTTCTTCCTTGCTAGAAAATGAACAGATCCCGCCTGACATAAAAATAAATGCTCAGCCAATGATTTGGGGCTTTGGAGTTTTCAGTGCTATTCTCCCCTCACAACTTTGTTGAGATTGTTTCGAAAGTCATGTGCTGTGTTGACGAAACATTTGCCAAAGAATGTGTTTTTCTCTATTTTATTTCATGTTTTCCACTGAAACTGTGCACATAATAGGTTCACTAAAAAAACAGCGTGTATGTTTTGGCCTTATTTTCACTGTGGTACCCATGTATTGGTCAACTATCCCTACACAGCGCGCAGAACAAGCGCCTTCCACATTTCACTGCATATTTCTCGTCCACCATCCATTTATCTCCGTGGTAGGGTGAGGTGGGTTTAAATCTGCACCCAGTATTTTCTGGGACAGCAAACTTCTCAAAGCATATTTTTCTCATGGTGATGGCATGAGGGGGCATCTCACTCAGTGTCTTATGTTGTTGCCCCCAGACTGGGCTTGAACTTGCGATCTTCCTGCCTCAGCCTCCCAAAGGGCTGAGATTACAGCTGTCCACTATGATGTCTGGCTCTTTTGGGTTTTTGATTCCACGATCAGTGCTGCATTAAAAGTCATATGTTCATTTATACAGTCACTTTATTTATTCACGGATGCAATTGTTACTAAAACCCTAATTTGATTCACTGCCTAAACAGGCACCGTGGAAAAATGAGACAATTCCTGCTGAGAATCCCACTAGATGTATAATACAATAGGAGAGGCGTGGGGAAGACAGAAGCAAGGAGAGGGAGCTTCCCTGTGAACTGACCTGACCGGAAGTGGCTGAAGCAGGGTAGGCTCAGGCCACTGCCCCAATACAGCCTCCCAGAGACCTGAGCAGCCGTCCACACCCCCAGGAAACCCCAGGTATTCCCCAGGACTGTGAGGCTCAGAGCGGTAAAAAGGGCTGGGAAGGACTCTGTGTGCCGTGCAAAGTTCAGGACTGAATCTCAGGGCGTTCTGTTAAGAAATGTCCTGCACGTGACACACAGGGATTTGCTTGAAAACCTCTGTTCCTGGAGAGCTGGGTGGATCAGGGAGGAGCACGGCCAGGGGCGGGAGGGTGAAGGTAGAGAAGGCCGGGGACCCGGGAGTGAACACAAACAGGAGACAAAAAGGCAGCAGGTGAGACTCGGCGCCCAACCGACCGACCGCACAGGGCCCATGAAGGGGAGCAGGTTGCAGAGCCACCCACCTATTGCGATGGCATAAACGCCTCTCTCTGACTGTCACATGCTGAGGTTGTGGCTTCATGCACATCACCGGTGGGAAACTCAAGAGAGAATCAGGTCATGCTCTGCACTACCGAAAGGCGGTCCCGGGAAGCCTGCTCAGTGAAAGGTCAGCCTGCCGGGCAGGAGGAGGCCCGCACCTGGCTCACACCTCTGCCCAGAAGGGTGAGAAATACACGTGTTCATAAGCAGTAGGGTCTTCCATGCTTGGTTATCGGAGCTGGAGCTGAGATGTTTACTGTATTTGAAGGACGATATATTTGTAACTTTAACTGCACAGATAGACTAAATCGCCAAAGACAAGGATGTTACATTATCCTTTTGGAGATAAGATTGTCACATGGGACGTGGAACTCTTGTTTTCTGCCTTTCCTTGAGGCAGCCCGAAGCCTGAGTGAGGCACTGAGGATGGGGCCGGACGCCAGGCATTTCCACCGTAGTGCAGGTTGCCCTCACTCTGCTCCTTGCACCTTTTCCAAGTCAATAAGGAGTATGAGGTGAGAGAGGGGCCACGGAGGCGAGATGTGGAAAAGAAAGATGCAGACACTAGCACCTGCCTTGTGAATATTAATGCTGCTCCTTTCTTTTCTTTTTCTTTTTTTGGGTACTGGGGATCAAACTTGCGACCTTGTGCTTGTGAGGTGGGCGGTGAAACCCCTGAGCTAAATCCCCAGGCCCAGCTGTTTTCTTTTAATACATATGCAATACAGGCCCCCCTCAGGGACAAAGGCGCGAATCACGGATACCAAGATCTAAAGAATAATGTGCGGTCAGCACAGTCAATACCTCGCGGACTTCTGAGACATTGGGGTCACACATGTTATTAGTGCATAGCTCTTCTCCTTCGTAGTAAAATATACAAGGAGATCCCTGAGTCAATGATCATACAATATCCTCACTCTCATCCCACTGACTGGAAAAGGAATGATTCCTTTTGAACGACAACATTTTCTAAGGAATCAAAAACTGTATATTAAAATAATAAAAGGGAAAGTATATGCCATTCAATGATAGATGCGTTGGATTAAACACAGCTAAGCAACCATCAACTGTAAGACACCATAGTCTTTTTGATGCCCAAGAGAGCTGTAAATTGCTGACTACTTTGCACTTTCTGTGAAGCATCTGGGACTTCAGAAGCCTGAGACAAAAGTAGGACGAGTTGAAGGAATAAGACAGAACACATATATTTATTTTATCTGTTTGGCAGGCAGTGGCAGGCAGGTCAGACTGCCAGATGTCAGTGGAGCAGTCTGAAGAGGGTGTGGCTCTGTCACCAACTCTGGGCCAGCTGAGAGCCACGGGTGGACTTGGAGACAGCAGCCCCCTCCGTGTGGCGCTGGAGCCACACCCTGGGGCTGCGTAAAATAATCCACACATCCAATCCACTTCCATTCACCCAGCCCCACAGTTACCCTGGTAATGAAGGTATGAGCAGAGAGGCACGGGGTTCCCATGCCAGGGTCCAGCCTGTTACACAGCCCATCACGAAGCATTTCTAATGACAACTTTAAAGTCAAGTGCAGTTCATCAGAAATCCTCACTAAGAGGAGTGGCGGGGGGTCGGGCAACAGGGCTTGAAAGCATGGGAAAGAAGAGGTGGGCAAAGGCCCCTCATAGAAATGGCTCCTTTTCTACGCCGCTCTTGAATTCACAGAGTGGCCACTCTGTGGGTACGTGTCATTCGGTGCATCGGGGCAGTGCGGGACTGAGTGAGTATCTAAAGGAACAAGCACAAATTGTTTTGGCTGGAAAGGAGAGTGAATCACAAGGCAGGTGACACCCACAGGTTCCAGATTGTCAGTGGAAGACCAAACAAATGAGTATCAGGGCAAAACTGATGCGCCAAAAAGCATCCAGGACCAGACTGAGGACTTTCGAAAGCAGTGGAGTACGGAGGTGACACTGAGAATCACAGCTAAACCCACACGTTCATTTTCCTGGAGTCCAAAAGACAAATCTCACACACACACACACACATCCACACTGGTGTCTCCCCAAAATAGCCATATTCTTTTATTGGATGATTCAGTACATTTTTAGTTCAAATAGTTACCACATAACCTAGGCACAATATTAAGCGTTTTACAAGCAAAGTATTTTACTGATTTTCTTTCCAATTGCCAAAGAGTATAATAAGTGAACTGGTCAAAGGATATACTTCTGTACATTAAAAAATCCATGTATTTATACAAGTGTATGGAACAGAGTTTACATGGGTAAGAAAACCATAGCATCAAGAGAAATAGGACATGATTCCAATGCACAACACAGCACACCTGTCTGGAAGGTGGTCCTACTTTATCAAGGTGCTAAATGTTCTTCTGAGCCGGGTCAGCCTCCCCCAGAGAGGGTCTGGGTGTTAAAGCCTGGATCTGAGTCAGAGGCTGCATCTGGCTGATGGTGATTATTTTCGGAAAAGTGTTTGTGACTTACCAGTTCTCTTGACTTCCCACGTCCATATTTTAAAAGGTAGATTCATCTAAGCTCTAGCACCATACAAGAAGGAAATACATGTGTTTTTGTCAGAGCAACAGCATTTTATATCATCTTTGTTCTCTGGCTGTAACAATTCTGTTTAGAAAAAATTTACCAAGCTAAAAATAGTTGATCTAGGTTGTCGTACAAAAGAATATTAAATACCTTTGGTAAAAATAGATGTATTTAACAAGATTAGAAAAGCCAACAGTTATAATGTCAAAAGGAGAATATGAAAATGTACACAACAAAACAAATAAACCAACTCCGAGATAGAGAAAGTGAAGATAAGGCCACTCTTCTGTTCAGGTTTGTCTCTTCCGAACCACGGATATGGTTCTCTTCTTCTAAAAGGCAGGCATTTTAATAAGAAACATGGAAAATCCAGTCTTTCCTATCAGGACGACACCAGTTTAACATGGTTCCTCTTGACAACCCGAGTTTATAGCACATTCTGATTTATACATGTGAATATAAGGCAAACAATTTTTCCAGATTTCCCGAGATCTTGGGCCCCAAGCACGGAGCTTTGGAGTTAGGCGGAGCGGTCTCCTTGCTGACAGTCGCAGGGCAGAAGGTTGCGCTAGGGGACGAGCCCAGGCCCTCGGCCACCGCCAGCTCCGCGACTCGGCAGCCCTGCCCCTGTCCGGCTCTCTTCCTCCTCCTCCGCCTCCTCTTCCTCGAGGTCCACCGCACACCGCCCACTCCGTCCGGGGCTTCTCTGTGGAAGCGAACGGAGGTCGGGGACGCAGACAGGCGTGAGCTCCAGCCTGGCTTGGCC
>NW_022900950.1:77498234-77503218 GCF_012274545.1 Fukomys damarensis | reverse complement strand
GCCGCTGACACCGCTATCCCCCGGCGCGCCCTCTGCACACGCAGCCACACTCCTCGTGGTGCTCCAAGGCCACGTCGGTGAGCGACTTGTGCAGCCCCCTGACGCCGGCCTTGGGTCTCAACTGCAGGACCTGAAGGGATGAAGCAGACCGGCTCACAAGTCAGTGCCCCTCACCCTGGATTCCTCCTGCAAATGACATTTCCACCCAGAGTCTGGGCCGCAGCACTAGCAAAGGCCAGTGCTTTCTGGTGAGGGTATCCGGTAAACTTTCTTCCACCCAAAAGTGGCCACAAAACATCACCGTCACTTCATAAAATAAAGGCTGCTCTAATGCCAGCGATCTGAAGCGCGCAACCTCCAGGTAAGTGTGGCCTGCCCTACCCTGGCGGCCTGGCTGTGTGCTCGGGGTGTCACTGCCTCGCTGTGCTGCAGAGGTCGCTCATACACACTTTCTTTTTCCTGTTTGTTAGTTTCTTCCTCTCCTTCATTTACTCACATTTACCAAATATTTATCCTGGATACAGCACACCTCAGGGCCAGGAATATCATGAGAGGAAACACGATCGCTCCACAGCGAAGAGACATCAGCCCAGCCACACCGCCGTCTGCAGCTGGACCGCACTATGCAGAGCCCAGGAGCCTTGGGAGTCACAACCCTGCCTCTACTAAACGGAGGTTCTGCAGTGTGGACACTTGGGCTACGAAAAATGGAAAAACAGGCACCCAAACTGAGCACGTTTCTTTTTAATTCTGTGACAGAAGATCTAGCTGTGTAGCCTCTCAAAGATTATCTGAAGTATTTGATAGCCACTCCCGGGCAAGTGCAGTACAGCGTCTCTCTTAAAACAGAGCCAGTACCACTTCAGGAGTTGTTTTGTTCGGCTTTTGAACAAAAACCAGGGCACCTTATATGAAATTGACTGGTTTCTCTGCTTTCTAGGTGTGGCACAGAAGACCTCACGAACCACCTGTGACAAGTTACCTACCGTTATTATAAATTTCCATCAAGTCAAGTTTTGTGACTCTTCCCTCTAAAGACTTACAAAAGAAAGCCAGTGCTCACACACCGCGCTGGCAGAGTGCGGGTCTATCCGTGGTTAATTAGCTAACATTTTTTGAATGTTACGGAATGCCAGGCACAATAATAATGTTGTTTTGCATACTTTAACTCGCAAGAATTCTATGAAGTAATATACAATTATTATCCCTTATTTTACACTCCAAAGAACAGTTAAGAGTGACATAGTTATTTGTACCTAGGCCAAATAGAAATTATTGAAGTAGGAGTGAGAGAGAATATTTTTTATAAAGACTCAGAATGTTACTACCCACTGCATCTTTTTCTTCTAGACAGATAAACTTCAAAGTTATATAACTAGAAAACTTGCAGAGTAGGTTTGCCATCTATTAGCTGTCACAATTCTAGAACAAAACTACAAAGACCATCATGCTGCAGTGTGAAACTGAACACAGTGACTGCCAGCTCAGACTGGGTCTTGGACAGTTGGGGGCCTATGAAAGCCAACTGCACCTCAGGCTCTGACACCCCTCAGTCCACATCATGATCTTAGAGCTGCAAACTGTCCCTACGATGAAGGTGGGCAGGTGAGAGAAACTGCAGTACTGACACAGCCAGCATCTTCAACTGCTATCACTACCTGCATGAGTTTCTTCATTCAGCAAGAAACAAAATGAGTAAGAAAGGTAGCATGAGAGAGGCCACCCCTGTGTAAGGTCCCGATGCTCCACACACATGTCCCCTTGTGTCTCCTGATCTTTTCAGAGATTTACAAATCGCAGAAAAATCTCATAATGCTCTAGTAAAAGTCTTGGACGAGAAAGTCTAATCCACAGTGGAAAACATTAGGAGTGCTTTCCCTTGTAAGGCTTTGGAAAGTTCAGACTTCGGAAAAGAGAAGTAGGCTTGGAAAAGGACCAGTCGGTCCTGAGTAATATCAAAGAGGAAAGTTTTGTTGTCAGGATGTGGATTAGAAGAGACAAAACTCTGAGGACGGATGGCAGGTGTGACACAAATGAAAACAAGAACTTGACTGAGAAGTTCAAAGTAAAACTACATGTCCATGAGAAGCAAGTGTCTAGGAAATTTCAAGCAGGAGACTGAGAAGAGAAGAGATCAGACAGAGAAGGAATCTCCCAGGAGCAGGTGTTTAGCACGATATTTAGCATAATGGCCTTAGCTGAGGGAGTGTGACTTCATAAGCACTCAGATCTAAGGTTAGCTAAGAAAGACTACTTCAGGTTATGAAAGAGTAAATTAGACATGTAAAGATCAGCTAAGATGAAAATCATCAGGCTTATGAAGAAGGGAGAAAAGAGTTCAAGGGTATTGTTATGTCAGAGATCTTTTGACCAAAAAAATGCTTCTCCTTCCGCTGGGAAACATGCATTAAGTCTTTATTGATCATTCACCTCACTGCAGAAAGAGGGAAAAGCAAGGGTGTGAGAGAACAGCTAGTACTTTCAGGGCTTAGCATGCATCTGGTGCTAAGTGTTCTGTACACATCAACTCACCGTTACAGACAAGGGAACCGAGGCACAGGGGTCAAGCATCTTGCTGAAAAATCACATAGCTAACAGATGCTAGATTCAAAGCCAGAAGTCTCCTCCAGGAGTGTGTGCTTTCAAGTGCTACATCGTAATGAGATCTTTCTTTTCTTTAGCTCTCAATTTGGTAGAAACAAACAAAAACAGACAATGATTTTGAAATCATACAAGTTCTCTACCATGGCTACCTTTACAGCATTGGTATCACCAAGAATGAGCCAGTCATTAGGTGAGCACAGGTGGGACCCTACAAATTGTTTCAAGGGAGACGGACATAAAAGTTTACACACACATGAAGTGCCTGATTCACTTTTGTGACAACTCCTATTTAGGAGCTAGAGAAATTAGTAAGGAAATGCAGTTCTATGACTAAAACGTCTCCAACAAAGAGCTCCAGTCATTAATGAAAATGCAAAATGAATCTCTCAAGTAACTTTATCATGCCATAATGTGATGACATTGTATTTCATGAGCCTTTTAGTTTTCACAGTTACTCAACTCTAATACTTATGAAAGCTGGGAGAGGGATGAAACAAATATATGAGAACTTCTAAGTTCTAGCTTTGCTCCTTCTCTTTCCATGAAGTGCAGAAAACTTTCAACTGAAAACTGGAACAGGGCCGGGGATTTAGCTCAGTGGTTCTGCTGCCTGCCTTGCAAGCTCAAGGTCCCGAGTTCAATCCCCGGTACCAAAAATAAAAGAAAGAAAATAAGAAAACTGGGACAATCAATAAAAAGAATTAAAGTTCAAGATATAGGCATGTCTCTAAATGAACTAAGTCTTTAGGTCTGGATTAACAGTGTTCAATTATTTAATAATTTTGAATAATTTTAATTCTTCAAAATAACTTCATTTATTTATTGCTGGTGCTAGACTTAAGCTGCATAATACAGGAATGAAAATAAATTCAGGCCTCAGAAATTCTGAACTGTGTTAACAAATAGCTCTTTCTCCGTAAGATAAATGCATTGAAATACAATCCAAAACAACTAATGATTCCCAAAACATATTTAAAAATTAGGGCACTACTGTTAGTGAAAAATACCTGTGTCACAAGTAGGCCAGATGATTTTATATTTCTTTACAATTCTATGTTGGAGATATTTGTGAGCAACTACTGGATGGATATATAGTTATTAATATATAATTAGGAAAAATATCTGTAGTTGTCCAGCACACAGGAGTGCACAGGTCCACAGTGTATCTGTGACTGGCCCGACCAGGCCTGAGGTATGATGTATTAATGTCACTCCAGAACTGAGTCTACAGGGCTGCCCATATCCTTGCCCCAAACAGGAATGTTTGCATTATTGGAGGCTTGAAAACAGATACTCCGCACACAGTGGCCACTTCTGGATGACCCTAAAACTAACGAGAATTTAAAAAGTAGCCGACGGGTACAAGGTGGAGAGGGCCATTTGGCCTGTGGACTGGCTCAGTAGGCAAAACAGACTCTGCACCAGGAAGCTGGGTCCAGATTTCAAAGCTCCTGGAATAGTGACTACAAATATGAGAGTTGCTGGTTGGGTGGCTGATAAAAGTTCAGGGTCAGGGACACAGAGATGAAGAGGGGTCCACTGGAAGCTGAGAAGCCGGCCCAGCGGCTGTGCTGGAGCCCTTCCTGGACAACTGCAAATGAAAGGCGATCAAGGGAGGGTGAACCAGCAGAATCTGTGAATTCATGTTCCTCATGTTTCAGGTCTTCCCACGTTACCCTAAGTAAAAATGACTGAGCTCAGTGACAATAAAATCTTCAGAGGCCTGGACGTGTTAGCAGGAAAACTTCCACATCTCACACATCCAAACGGAAGTGCAGATAAACTGAAAGATATTCGCACCTTGGAGCCTTAAAAACAGTTGGATTCCTGGAAAGCCCCACTGTCTAACTTAGGTCACCGACCTGAAGGACTTCCCAGAGTGGGTCCTCAGGCTCCTGCCCCAACGAAGCCAGCGGGACAGTCCCCACAGAGAGGACGGAGAGAAGAGGAAGAGGAGGAGAGGGAAGAGGAGGACGGTGAGGAGGAAGAAAGTAGAAAAGGTGCAAAGCAGAAGAGGCCTCTGCTATACTGGCTGGAATGCTCCTGAATTTGGAAGCTGCTTTTCCCTTTTTGTTTGTTAAAGTCAGCTGGGAGAGAAACCCCACTGCAGGCTGATGATTGCAGGAGTGGTGGAGGACAAGGCAGCTGTGCTCAGCCACCGCCACCCTGACAGGGAACGCAGTTCTGTTGTCTGTAGGACGAGAACAGAATCAAACCTCACTAGCTTGAGAAACGTGAAACGAAAATATTAAGTGCACAACGTCTGCAGTCCTAAGGCTTTAAAAGGCAAGCATTACAAATACTCCATCTTATACTTTCCTAACCGAAGAAAATAAAGTACCCACTTTCATAACTTTCCTGTTTTTTTTTTTTTTTTTTT
>NW_022900950.1:77399569-77497746 GCF_012274545.1 Fukomys damarensis | reverse complement strand
TTTCTTTTTTTTTTTTTTTTTTTTTTTTTGGTACCCAGGATTGAATTCAGGTCCTTGTGCTTGCAAGGCAGGTGGTGGAACCACTGAGCTAAATGCCCGGCCCCATTTCAGAACTTTAAAGCTGAGTGATTCTATGTGGGAAAAGATCCATCCAGAGACATCTGTGTTTCTGTTGCACCTTTTAATGTTATGCTAGGCAACTCTCACATCTGCCCAGCCTTTGTTTGGGAAATGCTGTGTCACAGACACCATTGCTGCTGCTACTGACTAAATTCCCAGTATACAGAGTGGCCAGCAGTCTGGCCTGTACGCCTGGAGCGCAGACAACAGGGCCTTGAGAATCTGGCAGCGTGGCAATGAAAACTGAGCACAGACCGGGACAGTGAACAATCCCATTTCTAATTACAGATTATTAGTTTGGGACTTGACCTCCTACAAGCCTGCCATCCAGTAACTGCTGCGGAATAACAAAGGCGGGGAAAATCTGAGATAATGTCATCTTTCACCCCCACATCCCAAAGGTTAGTGTCCTGATGACAATCACAGGAGAGAATGGCAGAGCGCGGACAGAAAGAAGATCCCTTGTCTTCCGGAAGTTGGGGCTTTCACTTCCCATTTCCACCACCTCTGACAGAGCCCTAATGAGGGGCAGGAAAACCATGTCCTGGGGGTACAGTTAGTGAAACGACACATTTAAATTTTCTAACAGAGAAGGGTTTCACCTCTGTCTTTCTCTTTTTTTTTTTGTACTGGGGATCGAACTTGGGTCCTTGTACCTTGCCAGGCAGGCGGCAGAACCACTGAGCTAAATCCCCAGCTCTCACCACTGTCTTTCTTAAATAGATATTTATTCTGCATTGTTTTATTTGAAGAAAAAAAATCAGAACAACGAATATGTATTGAAGTGAAGTCGGAAGGGTAGATCTTGGCTTGGTAGAAGGTAAATATTTTATAGAAATTAAGACTGACGCGCCAGAGAGGCCCTTTGTTTATGTGTATGCTACGAGGGGCCGAGGGGAGACAGAAGGGTTTAATTCTGGTCATCTGAGCATTACTGAGTATTTTAAGGGGACAAGGCCCGCAGTCCCCAAGCCTTTGAAGTAAGAACTAACATTCCATGTAATGTTTTCCTTAATTCCAGAGAAAAGAGGAGTAAATGGGTGAAAAATTCATAAAACTCTGAGCATGCTATTTGAGGCAACACAAGTAACAGGAAGAGTAGTATAAATATGAATATGTTCTCCTGCGATTTATGTGCCCATAGGGACCCAAATATAAAAATAAATTTCAAAGGTTTCCTTTTCCAAAAGAGACAGTGACTTTTCCCTAAGCCTGTCTTTAAAATATTTTCCCTTCACAGTTTAAAAAGTTTAAAAGTTGGAAAGATGCACTGACTGCTTTCCCCTCAGAAAAATGCATTTTCTTGTTTGTGTCAGTAGTAAAAGCTTCACTGACCACCCATGCTAAGCGACCAGAGAATAAGCATTCTAAATCCATATCTCTGGGTCATTAAACTAAAGGCCCTAATTTTTAAAAAGTAGAAACATAAACTATTTATAAACCCTGCCATCCCATGAGTGCTACGTCTCCTTCGTACACGTAAATCCATCTCAGGCTAAGGGTAGGTTGTAGGATGCACAGTGCCTGAGGGAACCGGAAGAGAGCAGGACACACCCACCTCGTGGTATTTTTTTGTGACTTTGCTGGGCACACATTGACATTCGTTGCAACTGTGGAGGCAGCAGGCACAGTTTCCACCGCAGCGTTTCACCAGGAGGCAACCTGGCCAGAAAATGGTATCCGTTCTCTTCAGTTCTTCCCGTATGGACACCGAGAAGTTCCGAGGGGTGCAGCTGTACAATCTCACCTCCTCTTTTACGAGGTTCAGGTCCACCACTACAGGGCAGAAGATGAGCACAGACGGAAAAAATAAGCGTTCACCCTTTGAGCCTGAATGTATTTCATGAGGAATCCAGCTATTTCTTGAATAGTAGCTCTAACAATACCCCTTCGTATTTTCACTAGGTTGTGAGGCTGTACAGCTTGCAAATTGGACGTTCCATTTCATGGCCAACAAAGCTTCATTATGATTTTGGTGACCAGTGAAGAGACACCATTGTGCACTACGATGAACAGAGCCAACAAAACAGTTGAGCGCTATAAATAGGAGACTTCATAGAGAAAAAGGGGGCTACACCTTTTAACCTTCGTAAGAAAGTAGACAAGGAGAGCATTGGAGAGAAGAGTACCGAGTAAAATGATGAATGCTTTGATGAAAAAACAAATGCAGTGTTTAAAAGGGTAATAGGCGTGCGCAGTTAGTGAAAGACTTACTGAACTCAGTCAAGAGAACTTTCTATAATGTTCCTGGTGCTAAGAAATGTGAAATGCAGAAAGGGGATGAAGAAGATGTATTTTTTCAAGACAGCTGAGTGGACCATAAGTGAAAAAAAAATGTTTTATTGTAACATCAGAAGTTGCTAGAAAGGCCAGTGTCAAGGGTATTAGGTATGCATGTTTTTTAAAATTTAGAGTAAAAGTCCTTTTGATTTCTAAAAGATGGAAGAGATGTCGAATCTATAAGCCCTCGTCTCCATTCTTTTGGCAAGCTGTTCAACTATTTTGTGCTTTACTTTTTAAGTATCTACTTGTGAAGACTACACAAAATATCCTTTCATTAGATGGTTGCAGAGAATCCTCAAAGAACCATTGTTTTCAACTACAAAATGATACAGTCTCAGAAAACTTACACCAAAACAACATGCCATATTTACTATGAATTTATATATTACCTAGCACATAGAGTCATTCATTATTAGAATAAATTCTTTTCATATAATTTTAATTTCTGCTTCATAGCTCCTTCTTTAGAAGTGCCGCATAACACAATTACTCTAAAAAATTTAAGAGATTCACATTACGTATATTCTCTGGGGTTCTTTTTTATTTAGTAACAATTTTATTGAACAAAAATTTGTATACCATACAATTTACAAACTGAAAGTGTATGGTTCAGTGCCTTTACCATCTAACAGAATTGCACATCCTGGCCATGCTCAAGCGTGATCATCCTGGTTATCCCCAGACAGGAGGCTCTACGACTTCCCTTCATCCCTCATCCCCCCTTGAATTGAGGCAGTCACTGCCGACCCTCTACCTGCACAGCTTTTCCTATTCTGCAGATTAATTCACTGACGTACTTATTTATTTTCAAGATGGACCATGTTCTTGGCAACAACAAAGGCCCTCACAGATCCAGAGAACGCCACCCCGCACGGTGAGCTCTGACGCCCCACTAGAGTGGAACTGGAAACACACAGCAGAAACATACTTTGAGCACAAATTTCTCTCTCTCTCTTCCTATTACCTCTTCTTTCATACTTTATTTGTATGTTTATTTATCTATAGATTAATAACTTTTTATTAAAAAATAACTTTTTATCTTCTTAATATAAAAACATCTCTGTCATCGTTTAGCCGAGAGAGGATAGAAATCCACAGGAATCTACTCAGTCTAAACCAAGACCATAAACTCCTAATACCTCTGAGGCTGCACTTCCTAATAACTTCTGCTCTTACAATAAAACATTTCCCTTCCATGAAAAGTTAATATATAAATAAAGGGTTCTTTGTTTTTCCAGAAGTTGTTTTTGTTTTTGTTTTTTTTTTAATTAGGGCTATTGCCTAAAACATAAGAAGTACGGTTAAATGCCTTCACACTGATGTAAGAAACATTAAAAACATCTAACTTAAAAAAATGAATTGTTGTATTTTAAATAATTTAAAGATATTATAATAATTAAACTCCAAATTCTTGTTTTCTTAACATTGAAATATATATGATCAAGATTTTCTCATCAAAAAGAGACAAATTTTATTTTGTATGAAATATATTATAAAATTATAACTATGTAATTATGAATTACAAGCATGATAACTATCTGAGGAAAACTTAGGCCAAGTATTAGCAATACACCTAGTCATACTAATTCAGCAGGTCCATTTCAGCATTACCAGCTAAAATATCATTTTTTCTGGTACAATAGAAAATCAGTTTTTATTTGAATGAAGATTTTTAATCTGAAAGTAATCTTGTAAAGACATTTAAGAGGAAATGAGTTCATTGTTTCAAAGGCCCTGAAAGAAAAACCAAAATATATGTAAAATTAATGAGATCACTGGGTTAAATGATGTCACATATTTTACCTGGTTTCATTCTGCTGCACACATTGCATATGGGCAGATTTCTCTTTTACTGTTAAAAATATGTGACCTTATCAAATCTAGATCTTCTTTACCTCTATAAGGTAACAAGTGGGCAAGGGGGAGAGGGTATGAAAACACACACAGACACAGGAGCTGGCTCCGGTTTGCAATGCTTGTCTGGGGTCTTTCTTTAGAAGGTGAATGAAGCTCTTAGCTTTCAAAGGACATTTAGCTTCCCCAAATAGTTTCAGACACACTATTTCATGACACTAGAAAACGAGACTGTGTATGTTCTCCTTAAATGTTTACTTAACCACAACAACAGCTCAGGTAGATTTCCCAAGTGAAGTAAATTATGATACCTCCTACAATGTGAAAATGTAAACACACTTTCAACCTGGCTTCCACTCACTTATCATGGTTGACACAGGAGTCAAAAGCCTTTTTCAAAGTACTAGTTAAGCCTAACTTAGAAAATAACCATTTTTCTTTTTTCCTGCAGCAGAAGCATATGAATACAAACTCAGGTCAGAGGAAGAATCAGTCACAAAGTAAAGCCCCAGAAAAACACACATACAGGAACCCTGGGCTAATGAGACAGTTTAGGGTAAAAGTAGCTTATCATCTTTGCAATCTATGCTTCCTAATCTTAAGGTTTCAAACTCATATAAGCTTTGCTGGGCATAGTGGCACACACCTATAAGCTCAGCACTCGGGAGGCTGAGGCAGGAGGATTGCTGTGAGTTTGAGACCAGCCTGGGCTACACAGTGAGTTCCAGGTCAGTCTCAACTACATAGCGAGACCCTTTCTCAAAAAAGCCAGAAAAATACAAGCTTTGTTAAAATAAGCACTGTGAGCATAATATCACATCACAAATTCTCACAGATCTGCTAGACAAAAGTGAGACGGGGAGGAGGGAAAGAGAGAAAGAGAAAGAAAGAAAAAGAAGCCAAAAGTGTGATTACGCCCCAAGGCATACTTTTATTAGCTTAACTATAATATTAAGAAGTTTCCCTCTACAAATTATTGGTAACACAGAAGTCAGCCTTTAGATTCTTTTTTCCTTCTTGTAAGTACTAAGGTTTATATTAGTCTTTCTAAAGAACAAAGAATTTGACCACAAAGCTAGTCAAAACCATGATTTCTAGAGCAAATTTCAGTAATATTTTAAGTTTCACGATGAAAGATGATATTGACATAAAAATTAGGGTCACATTTTACTTTGTTAGTCTTTCTTCCAGGAAATTCAATCCAAGGATACTGTGTTATCATAATGCAATCCAAAGGTGGTCTTTCTAAGATGAATGTGGTAACACTGTGATATGTTTATTCTGAGGAAAATCTGTTTCAATGTCTAATTAGAAGCTTTTAAAAGTTTTACTCCTATTCCCTTGTGCAGTGATTCTCAAGAGGGGAGTTGCTTTTGTCTACATAGATGTTATGCCACACCTGCATTTTAGTTTATATAAAGTTCCAAAAATATACACTGCTGTGCTCACACACTATATGCTTAAAAATGTAATAGTTTTGGCAAACTGCAAAAGGCTTCAATTTGCAAAGTGTTAAATGAATATTTGAAAGATCTAGTGCAGTTCTGGATGCTTTTAAATGCACATCAGCGTCCGGCCAAACCTTGGAGAAACAGGCAGAGAAATTCAGGCATGAAGATGTGGCTGGAAGGTAGGATTTTAGGCTAGAATCCAGAAATCAGCTGTCACAAAAGTAGATCTGAGCTTAGAAACATTTTGTTCACTGCCGCTGCTTCTCACAGATACACACGACAATCTATTTCACATTTGCCAACAAAAGCCCTATTCATGGGTGTTTCAGCCAGTCACGCTGATCTTCACCTTCCTGCTCCTAAGTGGGAGGGAGGGGAAGTGTTGTTGGTAAGTTATTCATCAAGATCAAATCTCTTAAATGCGTAACAGCATCCAGCATCTGGACAGGATTCAGCTGCCCATGCACTTGAACATACATTTCGAATCTTTCCAGAAGGAAACCCAGTCTGCAGGCATGGCAACACACCAGAGAGGTGGCAGTCGGAACGTGACCCACAGAGGTTAAAGCTTATGATCCAAGAAGCAAATCTGTGCTGGAAGAGGCAGGAGTCAGATTTCTTTCTGACAAGACTTAGAACAAGTCTGGGGCCACCTGCCCTCGTGAGTGGCTCCAATTAACTGAACGTTGTCCCTTCCACGCCTTCTTCAGACTGTCATTACCTTCTACAGAACGACCCTGGGTTCACTTCAGTGCTCTGAGAGACTAAAATAAATTTTCTGAGTCACCCTGGTATTCCTCTTGCCTTGCCATCTGTGTCTGACAGGAACGCTTGGCATTTCTAAGTTTACTGGGAAACCTAGTTAACCCTACTGAAAGCTCAGCGAATGTTATTGGCAATTTCTTGATTGAGTGGACTTCGATTTAGTCATCAGTACTTTCACTCATAAAAGGAGATTTGTCTGGTCAAAAGTGATAATTTCAAGTGCAAATTTATATAAAGAAAAACTATTATGGTGTGGTTTCCTTTAGCTTATTGTTTTCTTGCTATAAATTCTACCTTGGAAACATCTAACTTTATTTTTTGGTCTATCCATTGCTACTCTCCACATTGAGAACTTTCTAGGCTTAGGAAATATAAATGAATGCAAGTGTCACCATGCGAAAAAGGGTACTAATGATTTTTATAGAGGCGCCCTGCCTTCCAGCCCCAAATCTTGTTCACAGCTATGATAATTACCCCTGAATCTATAAATCAATATACTCCAAATGTAGACTAAGCAATGGTTCTCATGAAATGCCATAAAATTCATCAAAATACTACTTCAGAGGATTAAAAATGACTGAAACGTTCGAAAGCATCTCTTAAATTACCAAACCCACTGCGTCACAATTAAGTGACTCCTGTTATCTGTATTCTACTTGAATATATAAATGTGCTCGAATGATAAGAAAGGGGATTATTTACATATATCACTGAGGAATTTCCCAGCGTTTCTCCTCTTTGGAAGTTGCAGCAAAAGAATCTGAAACATTAGCTGCTAAAAATGTAGTCAAGGGCCTAACGTGAAGAGGGCGCTTACCTTTGGATTTCCTTCCGAAAACGAAAGCCTTGCCCAGGGGCTGCCAAGAGGGCCGGTACAGATCCTGCAGGTCCAGCTGCCACCTGTCTGGTTCCAGATAGCGAATGAGCTCTTCCAAGGTGCCGAAGGCCGCGACGGCGTTGTCCAGCAGCTCCAGGGGCAGAGCCGAGGGGGGCAGCGACGCGGGACTGGCCGCCTCTGTGACCTGCTGAAAGCAGAGCGAAGCCTCTGTTAGCTGTTCGAAGCCGACAGTGTGCTCCCTCCGCAGTGAGTGGCCACCGTGGGCAAGGCCGCGGCGGGCACACGGGAAGCAAAACTGCACTGAACTCCACCGCACGGAATTACTGTGCGGAGATTTCACACCGCTGGATCCTGATAGGTTTTCTGGGAAATCACACGGAAAAGGTCCCCATTTCCACTACCACGCACCGGGCGTGTAGAAATGTTCTCCATATTTAAAGCTGTCTCCACGATGCAACTATCGATATGCAATGGAACATGTAGTATCATTTTCCTAATTTTTCTTTTACTCTCTATTTTTCAATATTCCCCAATCTGGATAATGGCTTGATAGTTACGAAAGTCAGTGGCAGATGAATTAAGATATTAAGGTAAAATAACTCGTAAGAACTAGAATAAATTCTAGGTGAGAAGTCTTTGACACCGGGGGACAACTTTGTAGTTATGTTAGAAAATGCCTAAAGCATAAATGATCAACCTGATAAATTTAACAGAAAGGACTTATGAAGATTAAGAGACAGGAAGAGAGGGGGGAAAATACTTCACCAAATACATGTACGACTGTCACAAGATTACCACACAGAACACACGGGACAGGAAGAGATAGTTCCACATGGGGAAAAAACGAGCAGACTTCGAGATAAGAAGCTCGAAACTATGCTAAAAATATAAGAATATGCTTAATGAATAGAAAATATGCAGAGATATAAATAATAAAAAAGGCTAGGATTCATTACCCCATGCAAAACAAACACGAGGTATTGTTTCATATACAAAAAAGGAGGCAGCACTTCACAGAGGTGACACCGACCGCAGAGAAGCCACAGTGCACACCACTGAGGATGTAGTCTGCCTGCGGAACTGAGACCCGGGCAGCAGCCCCCGGTGGGTGGCAGGAACCAGTGTGCACTGGGCGCTGGGGTTCTGGGCCTCTTGTGCCCCTGGAGTTAACCTGGAGATGCACAGCCATCCATGTGTGCAGTGACAGGCACAGCAGCAACATTGTTTGAAACAGAGACAGTCGGGAAGCAGCTGCACATCTACGCACGAGGGCATGGATTAAAGAACACAAAACCAAACGGCAGGCCTCAAATAAGTCAGGGATTTCAGTAAAAGCAGGGGCTTCAAAAACTAAGCAAGAACTACCCTTTCCCAGTTTTCAATGTGTAGAGAGTTGCATATTAGACTTAAAATTGAAATAGGCAAAAGGAAATACAGAAAGCAAAGCATAAAACAAAACATCTCTATGGTTGTTGATGTTCATTTATAGCAGTGTTTATAATAATAAAATTCTAGCTGGAAATTAAATGTCTAATAATGGAATAGTACATTTCACGACCCCAAAATTTAAATAGTGTGCAGCCATTAAAGATGAGATCTCCAGAAATCTTTTTACTAAAAAAAGATGATGAAAAGCTACAATACATAATACAGTTTAACAAAACTATGCAAACATACATTCTAACATGACATGACCCTAACAGGCATAAACTCTAACAAAATAAAAAGACCCAAAGTTTCTACAAAGACTGCTTATCTGTGGTTTAAATCACAATGTGTGATTTTCTTTTTCATATTTTCAATGTTTTCCATAGTAACTATCGATTCCTTTTAGAAGTCAGATTAAAATAATATTTCTTATAATAAAACTCTTCCTTCTCATGATGTGGAAAGACACTAAAACCCATGTCCGAGGCTTAGCAGTTTCTAACCTTGTCTGCTTGCCTTAAAACTTTTCATCCTGTCATTCTGTTCTTGTAACTGGGGTTCAGCTACCTAAAAGAAAATATCACCGATCATGGGATGGATTTGATTGTTTGCATCTGGGGGAAGAACCTGAACTCCTCACCCACATCCAGGGCCCCAAATCTGACCTCTGCTCACCTCCTCATCCAAACCTCCGCTTGCCAAACCCAGGCAGATTCTTTCCCAGTCAACCTGGCCTCTTCTTGAACAACCACACACACATCTGAGACTGCATCGTCACCCATGCCCCGTGCACGGAAGTCTCCACACTGTTGGTCCACGTCATAGAGCTTCACCATTGATCATGGCTGATAAAACACTCATCCAATCCCTGAAGCCGCCCACGTCAGCAGGGCCACTGCTGCCCACGCATGGTGGCTGTGTCCCCCCAACAAAGCCACTCTCTGTGCACTGCCCCGGGCCTCCTGAAGGAAGGAGTGCCCTTCCGCGGGAGGCACAGCTCTGGCAGGGACTCCGGTTTCCCAGGACAGAGTCCTCCTGGCCACCGGGAGGTTATTTCTGCTCATGCTTGGGAGAAATGTTTGCAGTAGCTTTGGGACAGCAGTGATTCACTTCATTCTTACTTGGAAGGCTCAAATTCATAATCTCAAGGACCTGGTAACAATATTAAGACCAAGAAACATTCTACTTATATTATAATGTTTTGTGCTACTGACTAGATTGCTAAACTTTTGAAAAGTAGAAACTAACTTGACTATGTTTTTATTTACACTACCATTTTTATAATGGTTTGTGAAACACAAAATTGCTTTAGCAGAGAATACATGATGACTGATACTTGTACAACAGATATAAATAAGCAAGGTTTAATAAATATTTACATCTTTAATTTACCTACACTGGCTTATATTGAGTTTTATGTGAGAAAGTTGTTGTAAATTCTTTTGCAAATTTAAAAGAAAATAAGCCGAAGTGCACATAACTTTATAAAGTGAAAATTAGGTGGTCAGAAATCCTCAAAAAATAACTGAAGCTAGACCTAGTGTTTTGAACCTGTAATCCTAGCGCTCTGAGAGGCTGAGGCAGGATTATTGAAAATTAGAGCTCAGCCTGGGAAATTTAGCAACTTAGTTATAATTAAAAAAAAAAAAAGGCTGGAGATCTAGCTTGGCACAAAGGTTCTAGGATCTGCGTACCACAAACAAAGGAGTATCTGAGTATGACTCATGATTACAATGATAGAAAATATATTGAAAGCTTTCCAATCTGCATGCACAAACTATAAATTACCTAGGTGTTGCACTGCAAGTGTACATTGTAGGCATGATATACATTGTTTATTTAGGCTCCTTTTAATTAGCCTGGGAACCAACAATCAGTTGCTTCACTCGGTTTCCAAATCTGTTGGAAACTCACTGAATCAAGAATTTCTCGTGAAATAGTAAAGAGCTACAACCAAAACCAGCTATTACTGAGATAAAGCTTAATGCAAAAGAAAGTGACTCAAAATGATCCTGTAACACTAAGCATAAAAAATATGTCCACTTTTGTTCAATGAGGTGTCAGCAGGTATCAATTCTCCTCACCTGGGACACAGATAGGAGGAAAGCCTCTTGTCACCAGTTACTGGATGTACAGATTGCTGGGGGAGGAAACCTCCAAGCCACTACATATTTACATTTAGTTAATCTAAAAAAAAAAAAAATCCCCCAGGTCTCCACCCCTCACCAAAGAGAAAATTCCCTTCCTGTTTAGCACATCGTCCTGGACTCAGAAAATGAATCCTTGGACAGACCGGACAGAAGAAGGGAGGCAATGCTTCTATTCGAGAAGCTTCTCATGATTATTACTCACCCACTGGTTCAAAGAACGACCAACTTGTGCCCTGTCTGGGTTCTGCTTTCCTAGGTTGGTTGCATCCACTTGAGGGACGTGTATGGGGACAATGGGAAAAAACAGATATTACAGGAAAGTTTCTTCTAAATTGTTATTTTCCCACTACAGGATGCAATGTTCAGCACAGACTTGTGGCTTTTTCTCCTGTAGGAAGCATGAGGAAAATGCTAACAGTATCTTTGGTATTTAAAGATCCTAGAATTGGGCTGTTAAACTAGTTAGAAAACATTTATATTTGATGCCTTGGCTTGAATTGGATTTTCATATTCCCTATTTCCTATCTTTTATGCTGTAAAAGTAGAAACTTAGAAGTCATGAGCGGCCCTGAGACAACACAGCGGAACATGGTAGATGGTGATAGAAAGCAGAAATTGTTGGTGCAGTGAGAAGAACCGGGTCCCAGCCCTGCCCCGGTGGGCAGAGGGAAGGCTGCTGCTCCCGCCTGGTCAGAAGCCAAGAGCCAGGAGCTCTGCAGGTGGGGGGACACTCCGGTCCAATACTCTGCCTCAGTTCCATCCATGCAAAACAGGGCAGCTAAGCTAAGTGACCTTCCAGTTCCTTCCGGACTTTGACTTTTCCATTTAAGCATCCTATGTAATGTCAGATGCCAGGGTCAGCAGAATCATCCGGAGCATTTCAAAAGTATGCTACTTAAGTCTACAATGAGCCAAGCTCTAGCGTTCTGGGTTTTTCTTTTCTAAGTCTCCCATTGCTTTAGATTGCAGTGATTGCACTGCTTTTTATGGTGCAAGAAACATCCTACCTCAAGACACCTGTTTGTTCCAGAGTCTTCATAAGAAGAGGAAAACAGCACAGACTGGCTTGGGGCTCTGAAGACTCTGGGAGAAGGCAGGCAGGGGTCCACAAGACAGGGATGGATGGTTCAGGAGAGGCTGAACGTGCCGACCCTGTATCAACCTAAAGCATCTGACACTGTGAGGAAATAAATTTCTGCTGGATGAACTAGTTCGTCTGTGGAGGGTTGTTAAGGCAGCCTTGGAAAATTAGAATGTGCTGTCGTCAGCTCCTTGCCTTGCCATCTCTTGTAGAAGCAAACAAAAGTTAATAGTATACCCATTCTTCAGATCATTTAACAAACATTTACTTAGAAACCTATCAGGTGAGGACTGTGAAGAAAACAATCCAAAAGCCATGCCTCTGTGAAGCTCATCCTTTCTAAACCAAGCTGTCTAGATCCTTGGAGAGATTCTTCTCTTGCCAAAATAAAACCCAACTGAAAATTTTCAACCATGAGTCACGAAAGTAACCAAACACATATTGTACGAATCCGGGTGAGTTCAGACCATGAAAAGTGAACACATTATAAAAGAATACTACAAAACAAATATATTTCCACTTTTATTGTGGAAAAGCAGCTGGCAGCTCGAGGGGTCAGACAAAGCAATGGCCACATGCACTGGATCAGTGTGCCGAAGACAGCAAGTTTGGCTGCAAAAGTAAGTTTCCTTCTGGACCCCTCCATGTGCCTTTGGAAAGTCAGCACTTTAGAGTCTGGTATTTATTATGGCTACCTTACGTGTACTGTGCATTGATTATTATCTTTTCCTTTTCTGTTCAGAAAGAGAAAAGTTGACTTCCTGTTCTGAATAAACAGTACAATTTGAACTGCTTATAATCTCACACAAGAAAGTTACTGATTTCAGACCACAGAGATTGTCACTTTGTTAGGATTTTTGTGGTAAGAGCAATTTTAAAAATATAACATTCCCAATGAACCTTCTTTGGACAAATAAATACAAATGTTTACCTCGAGTAGCATAGCAACCGCTGCAAAACTTTACAGGCCTGCAATGATTTATGTTACAGCTCTTTCAGTCAACTGCACACTGCATACTTCAAACTGATAAGGCATTCACTCCATTCATACCTAACAGGGGTTCAGGAATGCAGATTAGGTTTTATTGCTGTAGTTAAAAATAATCAGGTGCTGTAAAAAAAGAAAAAATAAATGTGTAAAACCCAGGCATGGTGGTGCTGGACTGTAGTGCCAGCTACAGCGCTTGGAGGCGTGAGGCGGGAGGGTTCCTTTTGCCCAGGAGTTTGGGTCCACCCGGCCACACAGCAGGACCCTGTCTCCAAGTAAAACGTAAGGTGAGTTGTGGATGTAGCTTAGCGGTAGAGCTAAAGGCTCAGTCCTCCCTCACTTCTGCGTACTCAAGGTCACCCCTTCCAGGTGTCTGCAGGCTCCTTTACGTGATGCCCAGCTGACGGCCTGTACACAGGTCTGACTTCATGAGATTAAGAAGCAGGAGGGGCAAACAGACAAAACTGCCTGGCAGGAGCAACTGACAGGAGTGTGCAAAGATGAAAGAATGCCCTGGAACAATTCGTTCCCACGCTTCTTTGTCTCCCCCTTGGTCTTATCTGAATTCACCGTTATCTGAGGTATCTTTTATAATTGTTTTTAAGCCTGCAAAGAAAAACAAATGCTTGCATTCCTATTGAAGAACAGATGCTTTAAGACTGTGCGGGTAATGGAGATTATATGTTTAAGTGAGAAATCCCAGGAAAGACGGCCAATTGTATTCACATCAAGCGTTCCTGCAGAGAGATCTTCTTAACAGAGTACAGCAGTTGAAGCAAAGCTGACATTATCTATATAACCAATCGCAGTGACAGTCCGGGACAGAACGTAAACAGGGTGAATCATCCAGGAACTAAGCACAATAAATTCAAGGAAAGTCTCATGGTTTCAAACCTGAAGAGCAGCAGGATTCTGCTCGGACCCACGTATGGGGAAAGAGATGACAAGCTTTGCCAAAAAGGTTGTCTTAAATACAAATAATACTCATGTTCCTGAGTACAGCTTCTTACTAACTTGATGGAAGAAACAACTGCTCAGGGATCAATTTCCCCGCCAGCGTGCAACCTGAGAACTGCCGGGATCTGCCTGTTGTTAGAGGTTAAGACTTTGTTCCCCCCGAATCCCCCTCACCTAAAGCGCCAGTAGTGTGGGATAAAAGGAGGAATTTCACCCCAGTGTCTGCACTTCGGGGTTGAAGATCAACAGAAGTCAACGAGCTGCTGCTACATGTGGAGCAGGCTGTTGGCTGTGAGGCAGCGCCAGCACGTGGTGTCCCACATTTTTAGTGAAAACCGTGCCACAAGTCATAATTTATATCATAAATTGGGATTGCATGCAATGACTAAATAATACAATCTCAACAGCATTTACCCCAATGGCATTTGTGAGGGACCAACCTCAGAAACCATTTTTCTATCCAGATTTGAAAAGTTATTGCCCTGAAAAAAAAAAAGTGAAGGCCAACAAGAAGCCAAAAGAACATCGAGCCACTGAGTGTGTACAGCAAGAAAGCAGTGCACCACCTTTCTTGACGTCCCCGACTTGGAAGTTCAGGGATCTGCTTTCTGATCACACATGAGAAACGATCAATTGTAAGGAAATTTAAATGAAAGAGAATGCAGACCATTAAACAGAAAAGCATGCCCTGCGGCCGAACTGGTAGTAATTTGTACCTCGAGATGCCATCTTGCTGGTGTTTCTCCTCCAATGCAAGGTGAGCTCAGTGAGCCAAGGGGCCATCATTCGGGACATCTGTGGACGTTTTAAGGAGCGCGGTGCAGATGCGGTGGCCACAGGGATGAGCCACCTCAGACCGACCTTCAGTAAGGTTCGTGGTCAGACACCACATTAAATCTCCCACAGTTTTGTACGGGATTTATTATGGGTAGGAAATAATGATGCTGTTCTTCATTTTTCAGAAGGCTCAACAGTAAGAAGAATGTAAGTAGCTAAAAATCAGACAGGAATTTTAAAAAAATCACTTAGGGAATTAGCAGTGTAGTTAGTAGGAAAGGTTACGAATGCCCACACATGGATGAATCCAACGGCCCATTTTCTCAGTCTCCACCCTGGATGACCTGACAGTGCAAGCGGCTTCCCACACGCTATGCGCTGCGCGTTTTCTTCCTCCTCCGGCAGGTGCTGCACCCCAGCTCCATTGGCTGGCTCCTCCTAGCCACCCGCTTCTCCATGCTGGGCTGTCCCAAGCTCATGGCTTGGACCTCTTCTCTGTCTTGTCCACACTCTCGGCTTTGGTGTCCCCTGTGGTGTCAAAGCATTCCACAGGGTCCCTGAGCTGACCGTCAGTAAACTCCTACCTAACCTGCACTCTTACCAGCTCCATAACTGGGACTGAACCCTTGGTCCTGTCCTTCGCTCACTGCACACCCGCCACGCTGTTACATTGGCTCTGCCTTTAGACTGTGGCTGGAATCTGCCCCAGTCCATCAGCTCGCTGGACACTTTTATAATCCACATTATGCTGGCGCCCACAGCCACTCAGGCAGCTTTTTCAGAGGTGGCTGGATCTCGAGTGTGTGCCGCTGGGATGGATTCATGGTGCGATGAACGATCAAGGGCACTGGGATTGAAGCTCTGAGTGCTGCCCGTCCTGAGTAGCCTGGATAAAGGGCAGAAAGATGCTGTTGGGGTCCCTTGCTGCCTTGCTACCTCCTGTCAGCTACCGTGAACAGGTGCCCCTCTGCCGTGCCACCCCGCCGTGGAGCCAGCCGAGGGTGCGCTGAAACCCCTACGAGCTGTGGCCAAACAAGCATTTCCTCCTTTAACTTTGGGAGTTGGGTATTTTGTCTCAGTAACAAGAGAAGACAAACACACCAGGCCATCATCTGCAACCATCTTTCAACCGGCTTCCCTCTTGCCTGATTTAAACAATATTTTAACACATTTTATCACTAATGGTAGATTTTTTTTTCCTTCCAATATATATAGTGGTAGCTTGGTTGACAAATTTAATTGCAAGATACTGGTAGCAAACCAACTTACTTGGGAACTGGATCAAATTCAGTGGTCAGGTTCAATACTGACCAGATGGGGAAATCTGATTATTTGATTCGGTTCTTGTCCAATTTGGTTCCCCAGAAGCATGGGAAGAATTAAGTTCATGAACACAGGCATCAATACTGATAATATACAGAGGTTACATATAATATGTTTAAATAGTACATTATGTATATTTAATATATATAATACATATAATTCAAATATCTATATATTATGTAAGCAATGTATTTAAACATTAAACTGTTAAAAACAGGCTTTAACATTCTATACTCACAGTGGAATGAGGCAGGAATATGAGTGTGTGTGTGTGTGTGCGCGCGTGTGTGTGTATTGCATGTGTGTGCATGTGTGTGCGTGTTCCATGAACCTCTGTTTCCACAGGCCGTTTACTGAGGGCTGTAGCTCCCCTCCCTGGCACACTTCTCACACCTCTGGATGGAGGGCTCGCCAGTCTACTCCCTGGTGCTGGTGCTGCCTGCCTCAGTGTGGGGCAGTTGTTCCCAGCAGCCAGGGAAGTTGCCTAGTAAACTCCTCACTGGTGTGTGTGTCTGCAGGAAGAGATGGACGATACCACCTGCTCAGGGTGGTGATAAGGATCAGCTGGACACTTCTTCAGGAACTGGGGATTGAACCCAGTGCCTGCACACTGAGCTGTGTCCCCCCTCTGTTTTAATCTCTTTCTTTAAATTCTAGGACAGGATCTTGCTATGTTGCTGAGTTGCCCAGGCTGGGTTCCAATTTATGATCTTCCTATCTTAGCTGCTTGTGAAAATCTTAATAAACAACTAAGGACTATATACCCTTAGGAATTATTAGACATTATTGCACACATTTTATTGGACACAGTCATTGTCTATTGAGTTATCCAACTCATACCATTTTAGCAGAAATAACTACTCAAAATTAACTCATTCTTTACATCGGTCTGTGCTGTATGAGGTGGCAGTCATCTATTGGTCATTGTTAGTGACATCTGTGGCCAGCGTTCTTACCACACTGCTGAGGCCAAACAGAGCCTGTCCTTCTCCACAAAGAAAATCTCTAAGGAAACTTCCTTCTCTGCTCAGAGAGATTTATATTCAGGGTCTGTTCAGGAAGGCAGGGAGCCAGCATTTGATAGTAATAAGTTCTGTAAATTAATGCCTATGTATGCTTATGGCTATGAATAACTCTACATTATGAAACTTTAAGACTGTACTCTCTTTAGTTTATATCTCCTTTATCAGTTTTCTGAATTTGTATTCCTTTCTTTTATGGTCTTTATGTGAAAAACAAAACCTTCACAAAATTGTAGGATTTCACTGGTCAGGCTCACTTTGCATCTGTTGCCTTGACTACAGTGTACACTGCTGTATTTTTAAGATGTGTATAAAGCAACTAGGCAGCATGCATTCTCATTCCAACAACGGAGGAATGGCTCCAAGTGAGCTACTTTTATCGAATGGTAGCTTATTTCCATATTTTAAATCACTCTGTGATATTCCTAGTATGTTTGCTCAAAGATCTCAACACCTCCGAAAAACAAAAATAGAAACAATTTCATGTTCTTCCATCAGTCTTTCATGCCACTCACTGCACTAAAATAAGCTTGTATCGCATGTACAGAATTTGGGCTTGTTGGGAAAACCACCCAAGGCAACAAAGAACTCACACACAACACTTGTGTCAAATGCTGCTGTCATGGCCTCAAACACACCTGAGTTTTTGCCATCTGGTGACACAAGTGAGATATGGCTAAGGGCAGGGACAGATAAAAAGTGAGGTCAGTCGGCTGTGTTTTTGCTCTGTTACGTATTCTTTGAAAATTGAAGGTGAGTAACAGGCAGCGTAACAGGCAGCGTGAGCTCCTTTCCTGACAGCCAAACCGGGGTCACTCAGTAGTAAGGACCACAGCACAGTGAACCATGACAGCCATGACAGCCAGGGTTAGGCCTCTAAGGGTCACGAAGGGGAGAACGAACTACAAGGAAGGGGTGCACTTTCAGCTAGGGCTTGGAGAATAAGAAGTTGCGGGTTACCTGGATTGGGGTGGAGGAGACACAATCCAGATGTCCGCAAGGAAGAGAGGAGAGCTGGGTCGGGGGGGGGGGAGAGCGGTACGCAGGGCAGGGCAGAGACAGGAACTGGGCTCATTAGGAGGCCTCTGTGCTGCCTGTGTGGGAAGCCAGCCATAGCCCAGTGGCTTTTTGAAAGACAACATTTACTCCTTTTTAAGGACTGCACCGTGTTAAACTTGTTTTGACCCTGCACGGGAGAAACACGGACAGCCAAAGATCTGTAGGAGTCAGGTGTTGTTAACTCCATTTTGTTATGTTAAAGATCTGATGTTATCTATAGGAGCAGGTATTGAGGTTACTATGGTAATCCTAGCCCATAATAGTTCGGTCTTTTCCTTTAAAAGGCTGATGCCTGCCTGCAATAAACGTCCCCTTGATCAGACTCTTGTCTTGGTGTCCTTCCTTTCTCTCTGCCCCATCTCCACCCCGCTGCTCTTTCAGGTTTGAGGCACTGCGGGACAGTGCTCTGCGTCGCCGGTTCGCGACAAGGGACGCACCGCTTGGGGTGGGACAGTCAGGAAAGGCCACGTCCAGGGAGTGCATGTCTCTCGGGCTTTCTCTCGGGCTTTCTTCCGCAGTCCTTTTCTCCAGGCGGGGCCTCTGGTGGAGTCATCACCCACCCAGGCTTTGGAGTCGAGGTTTGCTCATGCTGTCGCTTCTGGCCAGTGATTACATCGCTCCACTGCCACGGAGGAATCAGCGCTCGGCAGTAAGGACTCAGCCCCGCAGCAGGTTTCCAGGCGCGAACTCGCTTTCTGCCCGAAGCTAGCTGCTGCTTCTGTTCTCATCTCACCTGCTTCTATCCCGAGGCACCGAGCCGAATTAACACAGTGGCGCTTCTCCCTCCCATGTCCCGCAAGCATTCTACTGGGCAGGGACTCGATCTTAGGTCTTCCTGATGATTTTTCAACCCCTTGTGGCTTTTAAGATCCGGAAGAAAAATATTAATAAAATACGGAAAAACAGTATGTTCTATAAACTGACAGATCACCACGACTGAGAAAAAAGAAACAAAGAAAGTGTCGAGTGACAGAGCCGGTGGGAACTGTTAGAGGCCAGGGTGGGAGTGAGGGAGAGAAATGTGTGACATCCAACGTCTCTAGCTGCAAAGAACGGATTGATGGTGACGGTGCAGCATCCAGCACCGATGGGAACGGCCAAAACGGAAGGAAAGACTCCAGGCGGGGTCATTTTCAGTACAGAAGGGGTGGAACAACGGAAGGACCTGCGTGGCACAGAACAGAGAGGACCGAGCAGAAAGAATGGCACAGTCACTGACAGGCATGAGCATTAGAAAAAAAACATCTTACTTCCCTCATCCTGAGCCTGACCAGGGGGATTGAAAAGTGGAGGGCCAGCTCCGCCAGCCTACTAGGAGCAGGACTGGAGCCTGTGACAAGTGGGACTGGGCAGGATGACGGGTGTGAGTTTCGAAACGAATTAGAGGAGGGCAACTAGACAGATGGAGCACAAAAGAACGGGTCTCGGGAGCTGCTGGGAAGGACAGTAAGGGACACACCGGCAGCTGGACGGAGATGCGGGGTCAACAGAAGCATTTTTATGCTAAGACTGCATACATAATAGGAAGTTTGTAAGCTGGGAGGACTGAAGCAAGCAAAAGGTAAGAAGGAGAGGGAGAAGAGGCTGAACAAAACAAAGTGCAGGAAGAAGGCGAAGAGAGGGGAGGAGAAACAAGAAAAATGGAAAGAGAAGAATAAGGCAGGCCTCAGAGTTGACCCAAGATCAGAGGAAGGTACTGAGGGAGGCGGACGAAGAGAATGGGGGGCTTGCGGGAGCCCTTTTCTGACCCTTCACAGTCTCTTTGTGAAGCCAGAGCAAGATTACCACCGCAGCGAGGAAGAGAGGAGCGGGTATAGAGCTTAGAAGAGACCACAGAACACGGAAAGCCCTAGACAGCTGGGAGCAGGAGAGCAAGGACCGTCCAGTGGTACCCAGAACATCTGACAGCAAAGTCAATGTCCGTTTATTTAGTCCCAGGAGGGTTTCCATCACGGACCCACGCTGGGTGGAGTGCGCACATTCTGTGGCTGTTTATTTCCAGAGCTTTCCTAAATCAAGAGTGCCGGCCCAGTCTCACACAGGAAGCTTCACAGGTAGGGAGGCAAACCAGAGCCAGCCATGGGTGCTGGGAGGAGAGAGGAGTGGGGGAGGCCCTGAACAGGAAGTGCTGAGAGGATGCCACGGACCAGCCCTGGCTTCCAGAACGTTCTCGTCAGGGCCCTGCGAAGACTTGGCTGTGAGAGACTCAAAGCGACTTTCTAAGGTTCTATTTCAAAGCTCTTTAAAGTTTGTTAACACTAGAGGTGAATTTCACTGTCAGAAACAAGGGCCATTAACTTATGTGAGTTGTGCAGTGGACTAATTTTCTTCCTAGAGAATTAAAAAACTTGCCTCTCAGTTACTGTGAAAAAAAAAATGCTGAAATTAAAATTCTGACTTTAATCATTTCCTATTCAGCTCACCAAAAGAAGTGTTAAGTTGGAAGAATAAAGTTCATGAAGGACTTGAAGTTTTCAGTGTAAATAGCATGGTTTCAGAGAAATCCCAGTTTCAAAGACAGTGTTAAGTCTGCTAACACCAGTGTCCATGGAAGAAATATTCCAATCTGAAGAGTTTTCAGAAATGACTGCTCTAACACATTGCTCTCATGATGCTCACTGGGCTTTTTATTCACTGACTGACTGGTTTCTGGTGAAGTTACGCACATCATTATAGACATTAATGTGCACTAGTCTCAGGAAAAATGTGGGGTTTTACTGCACAGACCAGATGCAGGTCTAGCTTTTGCTTTTGCTGTTTGCACTCTAGGAAGTGCTTAGTTTTGTTCTAGAGATTTACAGAAATATATCACTGTTGACAATGGGATGACCTCTTTCTTTGATAATCAGAGCATGGTATAATCCTGAATCAACCGGGAAAAACAAAATACTTTAGTTTTATTGAGGCTGCAAATTGAAAGCTTTTATTTCCTGCACTAGCCAAACTGACTGAAGGCATAAAATGTGATATTTTTCTCTTTAATCAAATAGAGAACACAAGAAGAAAAAAACCTAAGAATTTTAAGTAGCTTCCAGAAAAAAGAAATTGTTTTCATTTCACTAAACAGTGATGTACAAAATAAGGCGAGGCCTATAATTCCTCACTTGTAAACACTGCACTCTAACATGCTACGATATGCATACTTTTGTTGTGAGTACAGCTTTGGGATACACACGGTGATTATGTCCATTAGCGGGAGTTGGTCCACGTGCACGGCACATCTTGAATTCTTTCTATGTCCCCTTCCTCTTGTCCCTCATTTGCAAACCATCTATCTCCCTGTTGTCCTTCATCTATCTTTTATTTTGCTTTTTATTTATACTTTGGCTTTCTTATATAAGAGAAACTATACATATTTAAGCTTGTGCAATTACTTTACTTAATATTAGGACTTCAAAATGTGTGCATTTCCCACGATGACTCAGATTTAATTTCTCTGTAGTAGAGCAGTACTCCATTGTGACTAAATAATAATTTTCTTATTCACCCATCTGCTGACAGACACAGACGCCACTTCTGGGATTTAGAGTTATGTTGCTGTAAACATGGGTGTGCACGTATCACTGTAATACGATGGCTTTAACTCTTTTGGGAAGAGCTGGATTCAATGGATTTTTTTTTTTTTTTTGAGGAATCTCCATACTGGTTGTATTAGTTTCTACAGTGGTTGTATCAGTTTGCAGTCCCACGAACAATACAGATGGCTTCCCTTTTGTCTACAGCCTCACCAGCATTTGTTATTATTTGATTTTTTGATGATAGTTATTCTTTCTGGATGAGGTGGAATCTCAGTGTGTTTCATCAGTATTTCCCAATGGCTATAATGGCAAACATCTCTTTCAGGTAAATTATTGGCCATTTGAATGTCTTCTGAGAAGTGTCTGTTCATTCCACTATGGTTTTATTTGGAGGGGACTCATGTTTTATGTTCTTTATGTATTCTAGATGTTAGTCCTTTTTCTGCCAATACTATTCAAACTCTTTAATGAAACTGAAAGAGAAAGAGTATTTCCAAATTCCTTCCTGGAAGCCAGCTCTGACTGCAAAACCAGAAGACGCTACATTCTTTTTAAATGCTTATCTAAAATTTTTAGGACACAAAAGACTTCCATGAACCAAGATGACCTATGGAAAGCACATTCAAAGATGGTGCATGTCACACACATGTATGCACATGCGCACACACACACACCATCTGGCACCACAAAAGCTGCTCTAACTGAAAATTGGGTCACTTCAACCATGGCTGACAAAACCATTACACAGAAGCTGATAGCATATCGAATGTGCAAGTGAAGAATTCATTACTAAAAACTGGAAAGGATACTTTGTCCCAACACACAATCATGGAAGTAACATGAACTTTTCAGTCAGAAGCCCTGAGCACAGACCTCGGGTCTGTCATGTAATATTTGTTGGTGTATTCACTGGCAAGTCACTTATTTTCTCTGTGTTTGAGTATTTACCTAGGAGTCAAAGGTAATGACACACACCAATCTATTTACTGGGTTGTTTTGAAACTGCAATAAAATGATGTACATAAATTTATCTTATATGCAAGCATGCATAATGAATAATAGGGAAAGTCATAAAATTACTACACATAGTGCCAAAGGAAAAGATTAGGATTAGTAAAATGGATTGGAGAACGAAGATGTTTTGCTTAATACAGGAAAGAAAATTTTAAAAACAATACTTGTTAAGAATGGAGTGACCTCAAGAGGTAAGAGCCATGGGATTCACAAATCTTTTACTCAAATCAGGAAGTCATTTTCCTTTCAAAGAAAAGGGGACTGTGAATCAGATGGGAAACATGAAAAAATAAAGGCTACTTCCAGTTTCAAAATTTTATGAATTTGGATGGAATAAAAAAATATTGAAATAATAACCGTACAAAGTGAACCTTCCCCCTTACACTGGCCACAAGGATCTACTGCTAAATTGATCGAAAATTCTACCCATCCCAAATTTTCTAAATAAAAATATTACCTGGATGATGTAAACACAGGCATGAAGTAAACCATGACCCATTACATGTCAGGTACCTGTGACATCCCGTGTCATTCGAAAGGCACAAAGCAAACTCAGGCACAGTGAGTTCCATGCTGTCCTGAGGCTTGGTTACCCAGGGAATCGACTTCCTGCAGAAGCTGGACAAGTGGCACTATTTCGTCTGACCTGAATTTCTTTTCCTGTCTCACGCCTCAATTTCACATGACAGGCATGCGTTCCTGTCACACCGTGAAGCTGCCAGTAATCTCAGGCACACCACCACGACTTTTTCCTAGGACCCGTACTACTACTAGGTACCTGGGTGCTGCTCTCTGCCTCTGAGCTTCAGGAATTTTCACAAGACAGCCAGGCATTTGGTGCACGCCTGAACTCCCTGCTGAGGGAGGAGGAGCCCCATCAGTTCAAGGCTAGCATGGGCTAAATAGTGAGACTCTGACTCAAAAAAACAAACTAAAAGAAATTTTCTCAAGACAAGGCAAAGGCTGGCACTCTTCCAACCAGTGCAACCTAATAACCTTGTGCTGTTGGCTTCCCCCGGAGGGTTTGTCTTTGCTACTAAAACATCCATGGTGGCTGGGGATTTATCTCAATGGTGCCCTCGCCTGCCTCACAAGCACAAGGTCCCGAGTTCGATCTCTGGTACCAAAAATTAAAAATAAAATAAAATAAATAAAACAAAACATCCATGGGGGATGTGTCCCTATTCATGCATTTACTTTAATCTCTGGAGTATTCACCATGGGCTGGTACTCTGCTCTGAAGTGAAAATAGAACACTGAACATATATTTTCTTGCTGCTTTCACTTCTTTGTATGAGAAATGTCTGTTCATTTCGGATGCCCATTTTTGGATCGGGTCTTTATATTTGGGGGGACTGATTGTTTTGAGTTCTTTATATATCCTTGATAATAGTCCTTTGTCTGAGGTACAGCTGGTAAAAATTTTTTCCCACATTGTAGATTGTCTCTTAGTTCTGCTAATGGTTTCTTTTGAAGTACAGAAGCTTTTTAGTAAAATGAGATCCCAGTTGTTGATTCTTTCTGCTAGTTCCCGTGCTACTGAGGATTTGTTCATAAAGTCTTTTCCTATACCAATGTCTTCCAGAGTTCTGCCTAACTTACTTTCCAGCAAGTTTAATGTTTCTGTTTTAATATTTAGATCTTTAATCCATTTGGATTTTAATAAAAAAATGTGAGAGAATGAAAAGATGAAAATAAAGTGTTTGTAGATGGGGAGGGGAGGAGGGGGTGAAGGGAGGGCAGAGGTAAGGGGAAAAAAATGAGAATCAAGACTTGCCATGTAAAGGTACATGATCCCAACAATGAATGTAACTGTACTGTATCCCTAAATGTACCAATAAACTCAATAAAAAAAAAAATAAGTAAAAACAAACCACACATAGGAAGAAATATTGCTAAAAAAAAAAAAAAAATAGAACACTGAACAAAACAGAATCTGATGTAAAGTCATGTAGATAAACTGCAGTTTATACCTCCAAAGAAGTCCAATCACTGTTGTTTATATTCAAATTCTCTTATATTTATTGGGAACCTGGAAATTCAAACATGAATCTGTTGAGTCTGACATGTCCAAACTTGGAGAATACTTTGACCTTCAAATAATACAATCTTGGTCAGAATTTTTTTTTCAAACTGAATTAGTAATACATTTAATAGGCTTACAAAATGAATGTAATGCATCAGGACTATTGTCTTTAAAAAAAGAAATGGAAAAGAAAAATGATTTTGTTTATTAAGGTTTAGTATTATTTCTTAATCATAAATGTGTGTGCGTGCGCATCACATTTAAAAATGTGATGTGTCTAACCATGATTACACTGTATAACTTTTTCTTTTGGTTGAATCATTGCTAAATGGTTTTAAAACTGGAAAAAGATAATGGCTTAGAATCCAAACATGTTCGGTAAACCTGACTTTGACTACTGCTCTCCAAACACTGACCTAAGCAGTTGATATTTAATCCTCACAAAAAAGTGGGGCACAGCTTTTGTTATTCCCTTTTTGTGGGCAGACAAAATTGCCCAGCGTTATACAGGCAGATTAGTGGCCGTTCGGGAAGTCCAGTCAGGTCTGAAACACAGCCCCAACATGAGCCACTTGGAGTGAGGGCTCAGAAAATCACCATGTTTAAAATCAACAGTTGAGGAGTAATCCAGGCCTGGGGACGCTCAGGGTATCAGAGGAGTGAGCACTATTATTATCCTGGGTGATATAATTTGTTCTATGACACAATGTAATAGCTAAGCAACTACAGGTGCAGGTTAAGTGTGGATTATGGTAGCTTGTGAGGAAAATAAATCCAGCCTCGTTCTAACTGTTTCTTCGGCTTGATCTGTTCTTAGCCTTGGGGCTGCTGACACATTCGGGAAGCCAACCAGCTGGGGCACCTACAGTTCACACGTGCCAGCCCCTTGCCGTTATCCCTTAGATCTGAGCACATTCTATATTAGCAGAGCATTTCTGTAGCAGGAAGTACAATTCATGATTTGAACTCAGTTGTTCTAGGTTAGAGAAGACTTAAAAACAACAACCGCCTTGGCTTTTAAGGAAAGAACCATTAGTATGGAAAGTAGAGGCGACATTCTAAAGCATAATTAATGGCTCGAAACTTTCAAAATGGTACAAGCCAAGAGTCGGAGTTTAGAACAAGGGAGCCCTTAAAGGAAAATGAAAGGGAGAGTGAAGGAGGAAAGGAGGAGAGGGAGGGAAGCAGGGAGAGAAAGATGGGCGCGGTTACTTTATGAATAAAGATAAAAATATGCAGGGCCGGGGATTTAGCTCAGGGGTCTGGCCTGGTACAAAAACAGATAAGAATATGCACCTCCATCTGGAGCTACATTGAAGAGCTCTGCCCAGCAGGAAGGGCGCTCCTCCCACCTGGGCACCCTCCGGTCACCTGTCTGTGTCTGCAGCCTGGAACAAGAGAGCCAAAGCGCATGGGAGATCACGGGTGGGAAGAGGGTGCCTTACACATTTGCACCATGCTGGGCTTGTCGCCGGCAACATCATTCCACCATGCTCTTGCCATTGATCACAATTTCATTTACAAGTTTTCAAGGTCCCAGGGTCAACTGCGTCCCAGAAAGGCCAAAGGGCACAGTTATGGTTCCCCCGGGCCTTTGCTAACTGGCTCGCCTCACTGCCTTACTGCGCATGTGCATGTCAGTCCCTCACTGAGCATGCGCCTAACTCCTGCCCTCCACAGGGCCGCCTTCTAGTACTTGTTATTGGAATTAAGCTCTTTAACTACTATGTAACCCAAGCAAATATGAGTTATTCCTACTTTGCAAACCAAATGAATGTTTTGAAAAGACTCCACATAAAGTGAGTTCATATAAAAATTACTGTCATATTAGGCATGAGAGAAACAACTGTAAAATCTAGGAGGAAGAGCTCATAAAACCCTAGTAGCATTCTATATTTAGATTGTTTGAAGAAGTATCTTCGAGTTCTCTTTTACTTAAAGGTCAAATTAAAAGTCGTACTTGAGGCGTTATGGCTGTGATACATGGAAGAAACACAACAGAAGTCCAATCAACAAATCCCTACTTTAAAAATTGAAAGATCTTGGCTACAAATGAAGTGGGGAGAAACTAAAAGTAAATGTTTGTCAATATTTGTATTACTTTTAGGACTCTCTACCTGAACTACTCAAATCAACTAACAGACCAGCTAACAGCTCCAATCAGCTTCCATTGAAATATAAAATTAATAATTGCTTTGAAAATATCACAGTTCAGTGTCTTTTACTTTGGAAATAGTTTGACTTGTTCATATTTCCACTTACATTTAATATGTAAATACTACCACATACCATACCTGTTGGAACCGAATTATATACATTTTGCATGAGAAGAGAGCAGCACTAAAGTCATCAATCTACTCTGTGGAACTCAAGGGCTTTTTAAGCAATCAGTTCTCAATCTTGACATGAGTTTAAAGCTATAAATTATATCTTGAGCTCCTAGCATCCTACAATTTCATTAATCTCTGTCTTAGAGGCAGGAAAGCCTTATTCATGGCTTATTGATAGTGACTACTTATGTTTCACACATTCATCTCGGATGCTGCATCAAGAGGGGTGATTTGTGGTACTAGGTTTGATTTTGCAGTCTTTAATCTATGATCGATATTCTACTTTAAAGTGAGATAGTGGTTCCTCACCACACTGTATAGTTTTATGTGAGGGAGAATTTGCCTCCCTAATTCAGAATAAAAACGTTGCTCCAGACCTAAATTATTATTTCTGAAGCCACTTTACAATACTAAAATCCTCTTTTGTTATTCTAGATTGAAGTACTATTAAAATTATGGATTAATCAAACATCTTTCTGACACTTACTTACCAACATTTTTTCACATATCTTCATTTAACACCTTTGGTGGTGCTTTGTATTCTTTGCTTATTTGAAATTCCTTACTGAGGTTGCAAGTTGATGGTATACAACACAAATGCTCCTCAATTTTCAATGGATCACACCCCAACAAATCCTTTGTAAACTGAGTGAAAAATGCATTTAATATACCTAAGCCCCCAAACATCAGAGTTTGGCAAAGCAGCCCAGTGTAACTGTGGTTGTAAACTCTCACCGTACCCTGAACGGCTTGTAGCTGTGCCCTCTCCACCTGCCCAGCAGGCTTGTTCTCCCCTAGCCCACAAATAGCCCAAAGTCAAAATCCTTACTTTCTTCTGAATGTGTATCACTTTTCCACCTGCAATTTGAAAAATCAGTAGCTGAACTTTATACATTGAAGAGCATCTGTATATAATAGTTTTTGCAAGAATATGTCCCCAGAAAGGAAAATTAGGTGGAGGTATACAGGATCTCTCTTTATTATTTCTGACAAATGTGTGTCAATTTACATTTATCTCCAAATAAAAGGCCAAGTGTGGACTGGGAGATACTGTGCTATGGGTAACATTATGGTTTAATATGCCTTTTTGCATTTATCTGCTCTGACCTATAGCCAAGCTTTGGTCTCTTTCTAAGCTTACTTCCTCCAATTTAAAATAAGTGTAATTTCCTACAGAGTTACTATAAAGATTAAATGAAAAAACTTGCAACTAAGAATCCAATACAACAGCTACATCTTTAAAGAAATGATATGTGCAGTGCTATCATTATCTGTATATGTAGGCTGTGTTTTTTATCAAAATACACATTTAATTCAAAGAGAAAATTACTCTAAGTTAAATGAATAAATATTATCTTTAATCAAAACCACATCTCACCACAGCATTGTAAATACAAATGAGGAAGTCAAAATCACATAAAAGAGCATCACAACAGAAAAGTTGAAGGATCATACTAAGAGTTAAGATTTTGAGGAGTTCTTAAATTAATTGCTCAGTGACGTGAAATTATGCCCTGCTCTTAATGCCAAGAAGGCAAAACAGAAGAACTGGCACAGGGCAAGTGAGGCTCTTTTATGTAATTAGAAATTGTACTGAAAAGAACACATAAGCCACAGATAAATGAATAGCATGATCCCGACATTCCAGGGAGGCAGCTTAAATGTGGAGTAAGAACGCACACTGTCCCATTTAGTATTGTTAAAACTGCACACTTTAGTAGCACGACATTTAGTCATACAGTAGAAGGCTTTTTTTTTTTTTAACACATTTAGTCATACAATAGAAGGCTTTTTTTTTTTAACGTTATAAAAGGTGACTGTAAAGGGGCCGCATAGGCAGTAGATTGAGAGAGAAGTCAATATTCTGCAGACCAAGTAATAAAGAGATTTTCCTGATTCCAAATAAAACACAACCAATGCTCCATGCCTTGGTAGGCTTGGGCTTTCTTTGTATTACTTTGATCGACAATGGGATCAGATAACTCAGAGTGGCACTCATCATATTGCAGAAGGAAAGGAAGATATTTCTGCCAGAACGTTTGTGATGCCTGCTAGAGAATCACATCCAAAGGATGTGCAGTCTATTTTAACACCTCTTGCTCCAGGCAGGGAAAGTCACGTTTGGGCATGCAGTCTCTCTCCAACATTTCAGTGTCTCGCATATTTCTCTCTCTAAAACAACTACTTATCATGATGCTATTTCATTAATTTATACCCAATAGATATGTTATGTTTTTATTTTTTACTCTATCTGAAGGTCTTTCTATTGTAAAGAGGCAGTCCCTTCAGCAATGCGATGCAGATTCCACAGGTCTATCTCAGAGGAGGTATTAAGACACTGCGCGACCTGATTTGGGACCTCACACATGGATGTGCAATCCTTATTTGAGATTTTATTTTAGAGTCTTACAGAGCTAATTGCCACTTCAACGTCACTCTTGTTCCTCTGTGAGAAGAAGCAGTTTTTAGTAGAAGCTTTGGCTTTCTGCAGCCACCTGCTTTGGAAGGACTTTAACATGGTTCACACTGTTTGTTTAAAGCAGGAGATGACAACCATCTCTCACCTGAAAAACTATGTGCAGCAGAGAATCAGAAGGAAAGGCACAGCCAAGCAACCCCAGGAGTGAGGACTCTTACTCACACTCAGACAAAACTGACTCAGGGACGTAGCACCTTGGCATAGAAGGACCTGAGTCCTAGGCCACGACACGACAGCCTCAGGTGCCAGGGCTGCCTCCTGTGCTCTCTGGGGCCTCGGTGGCCGACACAGCTGAACAGCTCAGAGCAGGATCTCACCAGGTGCCAGGCCTGCGGCGTCTGTTCCCTCTCCCACTCATCCTACGTATTCACTGAATGCCTGCTGTATGACAAGCACTGTGCACAAAATGCCTCACTTCAAACTAGTCACATCATGGATCCTTGCATTCCAGAGTGATATACCCAGTAGGTACTTAATAGGAGCCCTGCTATTCCCTGGGCACACTTCCATGACCATGTAGCTTTCCTATTTCTTGGATAAATTGTATACCTCAGTGCTTCTTGACTATTACAATTCTGTAACATCTCGTGCTGACAGGATACTTACATCATGGAAACAGGTAATTTTTCAAGAGTGATAGATTTGAAAGGCAGGTGATACTGACCTCATCTGCATTTTTGCCTTTGTCTACACTGTAAATGACGTTTTTGCTTTTGCAGGAGCACGGGCAGAGCCTGTGAAGCAGACACAGAGGTACGTATGCCTCCCATCGGGAAGGCAGGCAGTGCTGTGAACACATCTGCACCATGCGGGCTGGGGTCCTTTGCATGCACACAGGAGTTACTCCTGGAGTAGGGACCTGTGGGACTATTACGATGCTTATGGACATTTTTTTAGAGGTTGCTGATTGTTTTGTATTTCTTAGCATTTCCTACTTCTTTTTACTTTAGTATTTTCTTTCTTTGGCTTTCCCTTTTTCTTTCAAAGTACTCAAATCATAATTAACAGAAGTAGTATATAACTGTTTAAATGGGAAAATGAGAGGCACAAAAGACCTTAAATTTGCTTTTCCTTCCTTAGTGTTTTTCCTCGTATATCCTAAACCAGTCCAGAATTATCCTCGCTTTAAGTAGAATTAGAGAAAGTTGAACTAATACCCTCACTTCTAAATATGTGGCCTTCGCTTCAGTAACATGGCAGGGACCTTCCAAGGCCAGCACGGACCTCAGTCTATGTTCCTGTCCCTCCACCTCACCCAACAATGGTGCTCCTTGACTTGTGATGCAGTTCCATCTTAATAAACCCAAGGCAAGACAAAAATATGCACATCAAATAATGAGCTTAGCGCACGTAGCACACTGAACGTATGGCTAGGCAGCAGAGCACACTGCCAAGGGGACACTGTTTCCCTTTGAGATCACATGGCAAACTGGCGCCGAGCCTTCCTGCTGCCACCAAGCCTCTGTCTGTGTTGACTCTCCTACCACCAGCCCAGGGCCAGAGCTGGCTGGAAATTCCAAGTATGGTTTCCACCGAACACGTTGCGTTGGTGCCACTGTAGAGCAGAGACAAATCATAGCTAGAGCCATCGAAGGCCAGGACCATCTGTTTTCAAAGCTGATGTTATTAAGTACTTCCATTCCAAGAGCTAACAACATACTCACCTTTCAGTATCAGTCCCTTTTGGAAGGACTTTTGCCTAGTATTGTTCTACCACTACTCAAGGGTGGACAACTTACGTTGTATTTAAAATCAGATTCAAGGGAATTCAAAGGAGTATTATTACACAGATAATGTTACTGAAACAGACAGATATTTGTAGATTTACCAGATAAGATCTTATCAAACATGTGGAATACTTGATGAGTCACCAGTTACACCTGTCCTGGATAATGAACAAAGCCCGTTTGGTGTCCCACTGAAGCTAGAGAGGAACCAGATACAAATAAACAAGGAATAGAGCTTTCTGAAGTTGTCTTACAAGAACCCACCAGAGATCTGCTGCTCAACACGCTCACACTACGACCATTTGGTGTCACCAACTCGATATCCCCAGGCAAACTCTTGCCAAGCACCAGGCTTCCCCTAAAGAGACACAGTGGCCCACTGTGTGCAAAAGAACCCCACAACTTCGCTCTCTCACATCCAACCCACGAAAGTTCTCCACTGCCCCTACTATAAATTCCCTAGCTACCAACCAACCCATCTGGGAGCAAGCAAGAGGCCTGTTTCCAAGACTGAGTGCCAGTCCCATTTGTTTTGAAAAACCTGGTTTCACAGTACTGGCTTCTCTGCACGTCAGGCAGTGGGCCTTTGCCCAGCATCTAAGGGCTTTGATAAGGCGTAGCCCTGATAGGAAACCACTCAAGATACACTAAGTTGGTGATCTGTATTAATCCGTACCTGAATGTCTAACACGGAAGAAAGTAAACATAACTTGAGTGCAATCATGCAAAGCAGTTTTTAATGGGGCTCACGTCACTTAGTCCCACGACAAAGCCAGAACCCACATATGTTAAGTCCTTAGTGCATCCATGCAGACTTTCTGAATATTTTGTTAAGCAAATATAAAATTAATTTCTAATAAGGTCATCAATATATAAATTGCGTAAATAAGGCAAAAAGTGGTGATTTTAGCTCTCTGCACTCTTGGAATGAATGGTTCTAATGAAACTTTTAAAAGGTACAATTCTAGGACCGGGAATGTAGCTCAGTGGTACCACACCTGCCTCATAAGCCCAAGGTCCTGAGTTCAATCCCCAGAACCAAAAAAGAAAAAGAAAAAGAAAAAAAAGTAAAAGGCACAATTCCTTCAGGCCAAAGAAAATTGGAAAGGGAACAACAGTTTTTGGCTTGGTGGACCTGACTAAGTGTGGCAGAGACACAGGCAAAAAGCAATCTGGTTTATAGAAAAGGTCACCCACACGTTCTGGGAGCTGGTGGCATTTCTGGGGACCTGTGGAAGTGAATATGTTGATAAGGTGAAAAACATGAGAACTGGTCAAAATCTGTTAACGAAACTGTCGGACGCCCTAAGTGTACTTCCCTTCCTGGCAGAAGACTGGCCCATTCCCTGTTCAGATTTTCTCCCTGAACAGAACAAAACTGAATATATGGACTGGTAAACCCTAGCAGAGTTTGAAGTGGTAATATTATTCCTGCTACGGGAGAGGAACTAGAGTAGAAACTTTTACATTTAATGGTGAGAGTCTGGGTCTTAATCCACTTGATTCCCAGTTTACAGAATTGGCAATGAAGATTTAGATACCCAGAAGAGAGATGAGGTCAGTAGGTGGCTGTGCTTTTGTTTCTGCAGTACTGGGGATGGAACCCAGAACCTTCACACTGGGCTAAGTCCCTACCCCTTGTAAACATTATTTTCTATTTATGTTTCTTGTTTATTCTTGTTTTAACGGTAATGATCAGGTGCACAGTGGGGAGTTGGTACATGGACGTAACATTTCCTAGTTCTCTTTTAAATCCCCTACCATTTCCTCATTTACCCTCCTTGCATCTCTTAAACCACTTCATTCATGTTTGTACGTATTTTATAGACGTTTGTAACACAGGACAATCACATTCCTCACGGGACTTGGGACATATACACAGCACTTCACAATCCCCTGCTTTAAAAAAAAAGAATCTCTTTTCCTTCCATTCCTCTCCCCATTGCCCAGGCTGGGAGTGAATTTGCAATTCTTTTGCCTCAGCCTCCCAGAGGGCTGGAATTACCATGCCTGGCTTTCTGTTTTTTAAGGCACTGACCCAACCAGATAGTTCACAAAACAGTAAATAACATGGTCAGTAAACTTGTTCAGGGTCAGAGAATGTCCAATCAGCTTTTAAGTGGCAAACTTGAATTTTGGATTTCGAGAAGAAGGCATGGACGTCTGAGGATTAAACAGAGGTGTGTTTCAATCATGCAAGATCAGAAAAAAAAAATGCACCTTGGATGCCAGTGTGAGCCCATGAATTCTCTGCGGTGTCTTTCACTTCACAAACAGGGAAGTAAACTATGAAAGAGGAAGACGAAAGATCCGGTGATAGGTGATCTGCCCCAAGACAGTGTGGAGCAGAATCCCCCGGAGCGCAGTAGAGGGGATCCCAGGGGGGCAGGCAGCAGAAGCCCGGGGGGGTGGGGGACAGAGATTTCCCCAAGAATATGGGACTTGGTAAAGCACAGATTCACACACTCCAGGGTACGGTCTGCAGAAGGATCGATGGTACCCAAGATACGAAGCAAACAAAGCAATACAACCCAGGGAAGTGCAAAGGGCCAGAGGGAGATGCAGGACTTGTGCAGATTCACAGAACCACCCTGCGGTGTACAGAGGAAGGGATGATGGGAAGTGACCGCTTCTGATAAAGGCAGAGGAAAGGAAACGGAAGCCTCCTGGTCCAGAGTGTGAACCAAATGACAAGGATCAGAAGTAGCAGCACAAGCATGCTCCGTGAAGTCGTGAAGACAAATTGTAAGAGAAATGGAGGTGCCTGTCTCCAAGGAGAGCAAACGTTTAGGCAGAGGGAAATGGGGTGAGTTGTGTTTGTGTAGCAAGTCTGAAACATGTATTTGCCTCTTAAATCTGTGTGCACAATGAAAATTAAATGTAAAAGTATGAGGAAACGAAAGGTTATTTCTTGAAGGCTGTAAATATCTTGTTTCTCTACCAGCACACTGTAGAACGGAAGAGTACCTATTGCAAAACTGTGCTGCAGTCTGTGAATTACCAGGTAAGTTCAGTACATGTTACATGGAACGTACTCCCAACCTGTTAGGTGTGCTGAGGCCCGGTCTCAGGACAACAAAGAATGCAGCAGAGGACAAAGGGGGCTAAGAGCAGGAAAAGCTTCATTAAGAGAAAGCTCCTGAGGAGGAGGGTCCCCCAGCGCGGGCTGCTGCCGAGGCTCTTTGTCTAGGGTTTTTAGACAGTAAAGTCACATCGCGGATTATCTAGGGTTGAACTGCACCCCACAAACCTCTATGGGATTACAGCAAGGCCCTTGGCTGCCGCTGCTGCAGCAGAAAAACGCGGTGGGCAGCGAGGACCCAGAGAGGGAGAACAGAGGCACTTCCAGGAGGAGCAGGAGGGTCAGGGCTCTGCTCAGCTGTCTCGACGCTCACTGTGGGGTTTCTGTGTTTGCTGTGCTGCGTGGACTCCCTGGGCCTGAGCTGCTGTTCGCCCCTGGGAAGGCTGCAGGCCTCTCCGTGGTGTCTCCATCTAGGGGCCTCCTTTCTATCAGCTCAGCCCAACCACAGGCTGGATCGCCTCTTCTCTGTGCTGACTCCAGCTTGGGCCTGGACCCTTTGTAGCTTCCTGTCGATCTCTGTATGAATAATTTTTTCCAAACCATTTTTATAACACCTGTTTGTATACAGTATTTATATAGGTGTATATATCTTTTTCTCCAAAACAAAGTAAGCTATCAGAAAAGCAGGGAGATATTATCTACATCTTTAAATTTTTTCAACAAAATATCTCATCAACTATCCCTCAGTAAGTGTATGTTGAAAGAATTAAAGTAAAAATGGATTGTGGTATTGAAAAAAGCCTACTCTTTTTGTTGTTGTTGTTGTTGTTTTGGGGTTTTTTTGGGGGGGTACCAGGGATTGAAACCGCTGAGCTAAATCCCCAGCCCCCGAAAAAAGCCAACTCTTTATAATCTTAACTGCTGAAACTTATTCTAAAGATCAAATGTCACCATCATTTTTATGCTGCTATAGTATCTCTTCACTACGTAAACCTTGTAGGTAGCTATAATATTCATCAAATCTCAAGTTTTGAATTTAGTCTAAATTTTATTTATAACTCCTTTGTAAAAGCAATTTAAAGTGGGCTATGTATTTTTAACATTCCTATAAAAGCACTGATTGTTGTTTTCCAAATATGAATTATAAAATCTACTAAATACTTTCTTAGAGAGCAAAGGTTTACTTAAAACAAAAGGAATCAGCACAAATGGGAGACAAATACAATCAGAAAGACAGCACAATACCCATGGGTGAACATTAGGTTGAAAAATATATTCATAGCTCTTAGCCAACAGTTTAGACTCTACAGAAACTGCATAATTTCCCCGATGCAATAAAATACTGTCACCTCAAGGCCCTTTGCACAAATATACAAGTACACTGTACAGTTTAATAAAATCTAATCATTCAACAAGTGCTCCAGACTGCAGTATAGGTTCTACTACATGAAATACCCTTTTAATTTTCTAAATACTACAAAAATTCTAAGACCAAAGTCTCCTCTTTTCGTGTAAGTAAACAATTATTTTGAAACAAATTTTCACATAAATGTTCACTCACTCAAACCAGTTTAATATAGCAACATGGGAATGCAGTGCAGCTGGTATGAAGATTTAAAGTTTTTAAAATCCCTGAGTCTATTCTGTCAGTGAGGTTTTCCTCACGAGATTAGTGCTTTGAATATTCCTCACAGTAACTTTACTCCAGGCCTGCTCCCACCTCCCATGTCAGAATGTGAGCACTGAATCTGAACCCTTGAGAGCTGGTTGCGATTGTTCTTAAGCTGAACATAAAAGCAAAGCTGGCCTTCAGTTAAGACTTGGCTTGACAGGAAGCAACAGCGCAATAATCTACTGGCATATGCCAGAGGGATGGAAAAGAACAGTCCCCTCCTCTTCGCTCCCTCCACCTGCAGGATGCATGGCTCTGCTTTCTTCTTGGTGTCCCACATGATTAATAACTACTCCGGCGATCAGTCACGCATTCCTAGATGGCTCCTCAGGCACCGAATGTCCTTCTCACCCTCCCGGAAGTGGGCGCAATGGCCGGCACCCTGACCTAACTGCAGGCCACATGTCCACAGAGTCACTCCGCAGGAGAAAAGCTCCCAGAGGTCAAGATGCCGGGCCCACAGGGCAGAACTGCAGAGTATCATACCATTTTATGTTATTATTTTACCATGTGGTAGAACTTTATCTCAAGAATTTTTAAACAATCAATATCCAAATAAGTGTCACGGATTACAGGTATTTTGAAAAATTTACTATCATAAAATAATAGAGCAACCCTGATAGGAATGTAAAGAAATGTTTCATTGTGTGCTGCCAACTGATTCTTCCTTTCCCCTCTTACCCACTTTTTTAGGCAATGAAGAAAAAGGTAAAAAATATGTGGCATTAACTTGGCACAGTGGCTTTGATATCTACCTCTCTTTATTGAAGCAGAAAAGTTCACTAAATGGAAAAAAGGAGTAATAAATAGTTGTAAATATCATCTTATTCTATTCAGAAACTATCAAAACATTTAAAATACAACATTCAATAAAACATTTCAGAAAAATTAATGGGAGTTTAATCAACTTTATAATGTTCACAGGATTGGAGGGAGAACAAAACCCTGAAATTTCATAAGCATTTTAAAAAGTAATACAGTAATATACCAAAGAAAGTTAGTTGTATATTTTCAATAAAAAAACACTAAAAAGAATCAGGTGTGGATGTGCATATTTTATTTAAAAGAGGTATAGTCATCTGAATCCATTTTCTGACAAAAATATGTGCTGGCTGGGAAATGAGACTTTTATAAGGTACTTTGATACTGGATTAAAAGGATGTTATTTTCGGCCTTTGTAATTCTCTTAGCATTTCAAATAACCTTGCATATGCTGCACTACAAAGGCCACAGCATATATAATCTATCATAAATTACTCCAAAATTAAACAAGAAATGTGCTTTTCTGAAGGCTGTGACATGTGCTCTGAGCTCTCACTGTGTGTGGGCTCCTAGCAGAAACAATCCTGTGCTGTTTTATTTCAGTTTTGCTTCATTTCTTCTCAAACAATCTCTCGTCACTAATCTATGGGGCCATTTTCTCAGCCTCTCTTTTAGCAGGAAGGAAAAAAAAAATTAAAGACATTATTAACTCCTTCCAATCACGAATGTCTATCACTTAGGATCAATTTGTACAGATTCATTTTTGATTACTTATTAATGGGGCATTATTGGAGAATACTATTTCCATAATTAATTCTCAAAAACAGCATTAAATGCCAAAAAAGTTAAGTTTATTTCATAAATCTTAATGTTTCTTTTTTTAAATTACAACTACCTACAACTTCAGGTCACTGTTTAGCGCCAGTGTTTCTAAAACTAGATTTACCCTATAATACCAACTTTATATAGTAAAATGGGGACATGGATTTTATTTGTGGTTTATTCGAAGATACCTGGGAGCCCAAAAATGACACTGAATTCATAACATTATAAAGCAAGGTGTCTGTATTTATGAAACATAAAACCCTCTGATACGTATTGGATCAATATCACTTCATCCAATGCAACACCCTCGCTGGTCTGGCCGGGCTGTACGTCCCATCCCTTGTTGACTGAGAGAGAAGGAGAGGAGGAAATCATCTCAAAAGGGGTAACCCAGCATTAGTCACAGCCTATTTCAATAAAGAGTAACAGCAAACACTGTTTGCAAAAACTATCAACTGACATATAAAGATTTACCTCTAAGACACATGGTTATCAGACCCAACGGAAATTAAAGATCAGAATTAGACAGCCATTCATACTTTCAAAGAAGGCTGTGGTTATCTTTTTATTTGCAAAATCTTTCTGTGTGATTTGTTCTAGAGAAAATGTAATGTGCTTAAAATTCTCTCTGTATTTTGTAGAGAGTAGGTGCAAAATAGTCATTGTTTCACGATCAAAGCAGGTAAAACTGCTTATACACATTAATGGTTATAAAAAGTTGTACTTAAGTTCTTTACAGTAGTGACGTGGGTGTTTCACTAATACCTGATTTAATCTCCTCCTTTGAAAGAAAGAAAGAAGGAAGGATGGATGGAAGGAAGGAAGGAAGGAGGGGAAAGAAGCGAGGGAGGGAGGAAGAAACCAGGGCAGATTTCTCTAGCAAGGCAAGAACATGTCCTTGATTTGCAGCCCAAGTTTTCAGGAGGAGAATACCCAGTGTCACTACTTGACGTTTAGTTTTCTAGTTTATGAATCACCGCTCCCCAGCCTGTGGCAGTTACAAAGGTGCCCTGCCACTGGTGAGAAGTTAGTTCGGTTCTACTTGAGTTTTAGAGAAATCCAAAGGAAAATGGACTTCTGTGAAGTTCTAAGGAGTGGCCAGATCCCTGTGAAACCTTAATGAGCAGAGGCAGCGCATCTGGCATCGGCCTCAGGACCGACAGCAAACCTCTAGACAGGAAGTTAAGTCTACCAAGGACTCACTGCCTGTTTTATTTTTATTATTACAAAGTTTAAGAACTGTGTGGCCAACAGCACCGAAGGCCCTGTTTTGCAGTGGTGGGCTTGCAGTCAGCGAGACCATGGTCTCTAGGGAAACAGGCCTGCTAATATGAAAGCTCAGCCTTGACAGAAAGAAAAAACACTCACAAGAAAAGATGGGGGTGACGGGAGGGGGCACTTGCCCCAAAGCAAATACCAGGAGAACTTTCAAGTCAGTTCTCTGAGAGACGCACCTCTTCCTTTCAGCTTGCATTTATCTGACGCGCAGATAAGATTGATGGATTGCTGCCCTGCTCGCCCTAAGTGTTGGGGAGTGTGTGGAGGGAGGGATGTCATTTAGCAATATACGATGATAATCCAAAACACTCTGCAGGGCTGAAAAGCATAACCACTTGTCAAACGCTCACTCATCAGCTCCTGCCCCCCTGCAGGACGCTGTTAGGTACAGAAGGGAGAGCAGTGTATGGAATGAAGACAAAGCGGCCACGCAGCTGCGGGGCAATTGTCAGAGAAAATCTAAACGCAGAAGGGGCGAAGCTTATGAGTCCATGGAGTCCATGAGTATATGAGTAACTTCCCAGGAACCCAAATCAGCAAACCACCCTTAGCATGCACTGTAGGACCCCACCGTCACACGGGCTTGTTTGTTCCTCTCCACAGCTAGGGTTTAGGCTCCTGAAGGGGTCACGTAAACTACAGCACCGCCTATGCCATGTGATTACGAATCCCCAGCCCTGGCCAGGTCAGATGAGCGGCCAGCAGGGCACAGCTCAACTCCAGAACTCACCGGCGTCTGCCAGAGCCACACTTCACCATACTAGATGAGTTCAGCGACCACTGAAGAGGGGATCCAGTCAATTCCAAGGTTGGAACTGAGGACACACACATCACCTAAGGCACTACAAATCTCTGATACTAGATAAAAAAACATGGGAGACGTCTCATTCATTGGGGTGGTGGAGCGTTCCTGAGCACCGCTCCAGCATGGAGGTCCTTTCGGACGATCCTTTCGTGATTCTTTATCTAATCACAAGGCCCATGAAGCTGATAGGCATTTATGGGTACACAAGAGCCAGTGTCACCAGGGTCAGCTAAGTTGGGGTGACTGAGTGCATGGTAAACTCAGTATTCAAGTATTTATTGCCAGACCATTCCCTGCTCTCGAGCTAGGGGTCATAAATATTTTGTGGTTTTGATTCCACTTAATGCACACAACTCTCCATGTTATATAAGCAGATAACCCATGTGGTCATAAAGTTAAAAAACGATAACCCTGAGTCCTGATGGACACACATTGTACTTTCGTGTTTTGTCCTGTAGCAGAAGAGTCGATCATTTCTACACACATAAATTACCAGAATGTGAAGAGAATAGTTCACTTATAGTATAAATAATCTCCTTAAAATTCAGTTTTACCTCAGGGTTGGGATAAATAAAGCCTTTGCTCTCATAAAACCTACTATTATATTTTATAATAAAACCTAGAGGCTCCTTATTTAAATATTAACAAACTCAGTGAGCTAAAACTCAAAATGTAGAACATATCACTTTGTGGAAATGTAGCCGTGGTTTGCAAGGCCACACTCAGCTGAAAAAATTAAATTGTAAATTCTGTAAATCAGGATACTAAGAAAACAGGTTAGGTTCTTTTAGTAGCTTTAATCTAGCCATATCATGGTATCAAACTACCCCTGATCAGCAGTGTTTTGAAGAATGTAGGTCTTCAGTCAATTGTACCAGTTTTTATTTCTAGCGCATAATATCAAATTTTACTCAGTTTAAATTTTTAAGGTAAATTAAGGAAACCCTTTGAACATGACAAAGGAAATGGTAGAGAATATATGATGACAAAATTATTTCTGAATGGAATAGAGATCTTGATATCTTTAATAATCTGTATAAGAAAACGATCAAGATTCACATCCTGAATCCATCACATTTTAGAAAGATCTTCAGGGGCCAGGGATTTAGCTCAGTGGCACTGTGCCCGCCGGGCAAGCACAAGGTCCCGAGTTTGATCCCTGGTACCAGAAAAATAAAAAAGCTGAAAGATCTCCTTCATTGTCATACAGATGCAATGAAGGATTCTACTATCACCAAATGAACAAATTAACATTTTCAAACTTAGGTTTGCAATTTAATGTTTCTTTTAAACTATATTATCTAATACTTAAAATTCCTTTTTACTTAGTTGCCTTAAAATACTCCAATTAACTTAGAGGTACTCAAAAAGGGAAATTTTGATTAACAAAGCAAATGCAGCAAGCCTATTGATTCCATATTTTCTAATTTGCTTCAGTAGTTGCTGGGGTGTGTATGAGGCTTTTATACCCAGTAAGAGTATACATCATTGAAAGTACGAAAATTGACCACCTCATCTGTCCAAACTGTTACAGATAACTGCATTTCACCCTTTTAAAAGTAGTATTATTAATTAACTTTCCAAAGTATAATAGACAATATCAACCTAATTGAGTGAGAACTTGTAGATTACAGATATAAATAGGATGTGATAAAATAGCAAGTTTTCAGTGTTTTTGTTGTACAATAAAGATATAACTTCAAAATAATAGTAAAATAGCTTAAGAATACAAATATTATACAATATACAATTATAATTAAATAAAATTGTAGAAACATTTCTTAAACTCTATTGAGAATTTTAAAATTCTTTTTTGGGGGGCACAAAGGCCATGAATATAATTCAAGCAAGCTAAATCTTAAGATAAATAGGAAAATTGAGAGAACTACATTGAAATATATTAATATATTCACTGGAAAAGAAAAATAAGTTTACTTTTCTCTAGCAAAAGTAGAAAGGAAAAATGTCAGGTTTATTTTTATAGACATCATACTTAACAATACATTTTTGGTAAAGTCACAGACAAATGATACCACTTTAACAGGGAAAAAGTAAGTATATAAATATGGATTTTCAGGCAATACATATTTAGCCAAAATCTCAAGGAGTGCTGGTTTGTTCACTCTGCAGCTCGTTAATTTCCAAAATTCCACATTAACTTGAAAGCCCCAGAATACTGTGTAACTTTCAAAAATTATATCTTCAAATAAAGGGTAATATTTAGTAAAATGCAAAAAACGTATGTTACAAAAGGTCATAAAAATGCTAGAATACTAAAAATGTATTTTATTATTTAATGTAACCTAGATTAAAAATGAACTAAAAAAGTCACCATGGGGGTGGATTTTACGGTAGGGCCTAAGTGATAAGATAGAAATACATAACACAGCTTTTCCTGTCTCTCTCAGGAGATAACCCCGATGTACTTTCCCATCGATCCCGAAATACCAGTCAGGGGGCTGGGGGTAGTGGGTACTACCTTGAAAATGGAAAACACATATTGTATTTGACATTGCTAATTCTGTATGGCAAAAATTTTTGCTTTTTTACAAATACATACAAATAGAGTAAAATGTATGGGGAAGAAACCCCAGGCCAGGGAGAGGGTTTTGGTTTTCTGATTCCCATATCCCAAAGGGGGAAATCGAGCAAAGCCACAGCTGAGGGGCTCAGTGACGATTCTGAAGGAGTGGGCTTACCGGCAGAACGACTCCGTAGTGGATGCAGAACCCCGGCTCTGAAGGGAAGTACTCGTCGGATACAAATCTTATCCGGATCTGGTTTCCTTTCGAGATCTGCTTTCCCGGGGCAGCACCCGAGCCACACCAGCGTCCTAACACACTTCCATCACTGGGCTCCTCGACTTCTACAAAATCATACCTGGGGGAAGACACCAGGGAGAGAGAAAAATCAGGATCATTTATGTCGGCAATCAAATGTCCAGCCTACAGAACAATGTATGGACCACAGCAATGAGTCCATCGGGTTTAACCCTGCAAATACAATTGCATATTCCAAAAACAAGAGAGGCAGAACGGAAAATGAGACACCAGTTGAAGAAATAGGAGTCTTCTATGCAAAGTCCTCCGTGTAACTGTTTACAGACTTGAAATGCACTCAACAGCCAGCTTTGAACCTAAGTACTGACATTCAACTCCCAAGTTGCCTGTAGTGCCCCCTGGACAGGAGGCCCATGCCAGCCTCAGTCCTACCATTGCAGCCCCTCCCTCGGGCAGCTTCTCTCCCACCCTAGGCACACCGCTGGCTGCCTGCACGCACCTGTGAGGCAAGCCTTTCTGAGTCTCCCACTGTGCACAAGTCCTTCGGAGCCCTTTGCACACCACTGCCCTGGGGGTGGGGAGGTCTTCCGGTTCTCAGCTCAGTGACTCATTTCTTCTCTTTTAATGCTGATCAATCTGTCTATTAATCTCTCACACCTTAGGTAGTTAAATCCTTAAAGAATCAATTCTTACACTTTTCGTACTACACATAGCAGTGCAAAAATAAGAAATAAATATTTATTTTAAACCAATGTTAACTTCGGTTTGGAAGACCAGGACCATTACATAGAGTAGCAATGCCATAAAAGAGGATGTTTTAAAAATCTCTAGAAACATTTTAGGGTCACTGGACGAGTCAGCATGAAACTCCTGCAGTGCAGGAGCCAAGGTCCAGAAACGCTCAGCACTGCTCAGTTCTGAAAGTGGGTGTAGGCCCCACGTCCCCCACACCTCTCGCCTACTTGACCAGACATTTTATTCAGGTAAAAGTTTTTCCATCGTTTCTGGGTCTGGAACCTAATGTCATCTCGTGGCTAGACACACGTATGTTTTGTTCTGTTTAACTGGAAGCTAAAATTCCCAGAAGTAGCAGTGCAACGATCACATAAATTAAGAGAAGATTTTGTATTATGTTTGTATTTAGCCACTTCATTTTATTTTTCTAATATAATTGTTAATGTGCATTTACATCCTGAAATACATTACCTCAACAGAAATCACTTTCTTATTATTTCAGATACAAATAACAACCAGGCCATTATATTTAACTTTTAAATAATTACACATATAAATAGATGATGGCTTCAATGAGCTGAGACTACTTCAGAGAGGGTATGCTGCAAAACTTTTGTTAAACTCTGCCATGTTTGAGAACAATTATTGGATTTTTTTTTAAATTGAATTCTGGTGTATATCAGATAACCCAAATAAATTCTTTTATGTAGTTATTGAACTCACAGAATAACAATGGTGCTGAAATAGGGCAAGGTATATATGAAATGAACCAATTATATTCCAAATCATCCTCCTAAGGAATCACCCAGAACTCTCTGTGCGACTTACCTGCTTCCGTGGCATTTTCCACATCCACTCACTGAGGGCAGTGACAGCTAACTGCCATTCTAACTAACTTAGGAAGACATTCTACAACAAGGCAGCAGATACGAAGCTCTCTACACACTGTGGGCGTGGAGTCGCAAGCAATAAGGCTGTCTCCATGTCCCTCCTACCCCTCAGACACCTTCCTTTTAAGATGAACTGGGGAATTTGAAAGCAATGAATAAGAAAAACCCAAATTAAAAGGTGAGAGAATGTCTGCACTCTCCATCACCCTAAACCAGCCAGTATGTCCTTTCCGTGTGTGTGTGTGTGTGTGTGTGTGTGTGGTGGGGCAGTCTGGGGAAAGGTGGAGGGAGTTTGACAGAGCTGACTTAAGTAGATGTTTCAGACATAGCTGGTACAAAAGTTTATAATTATCACTGTCATCCAATAGCAACTGCCATCCCATGATTATCTACTCAGGAGTCAAAGCTTCTGTCCGCACAAGATCTGTGTGTTATGTGCCTGGGAGGTAAACCAGACTTCTGTGGGTTTTCACTACTCATTGTGTAGATGTTTATGAAGTGCTGACTTGGCATTAACTGCTGTGCTGGGTTCTCAGGAAACAAAGACAAAACTATAGCATCTCTGGCCTCAGGGTCCATAAAACCCATTGGTGAGAACCCTACTGAAAGTATACCGTGTGACACTGTGGGACAGGGCTGAGTAACTTTACACGGCAAGCTTAGGATCAGGTTACTGCAGACTGGACATCTGTCCATGAGCACTGACTGGCCCACAGTGGAAAGGGAGAGCAGTCAATATGCCTTCTAGCAAGGAGTAAAACAGGTAAGATATAATATAAGAGCACAGGAGCAGGCATGGTCAGTCGTGTAAGAGAGAATCAGGAACACAGAAATAGATGGAGATCAAGGTGGAAAAACAGGCACAGGTGAGAGGCCTTGGTGTTTAAGACGTGAGAATCACATTTCATGGGCCAACACTGTAAACGGAAGTGGGCAGTTTCGAAAGGCCCCAAGTTTCTTTAAAAATTTAAGTCAATATATTAAAAAATAGAATTTCACAAAAAATCTGGATTTGTCTTTTGTTTTAAATTATAAAATCTGGGGGCTGGGGATTTATGTCAGTGGTTCCGCTGCCTGCCTCACAAGTGCAAGGACCCAAGTTCGATCCCCGGTACCAAACATAAATAAATAAATTGGAAAATCTGGCAATAATAAATATCACTGGCTTTAGTGTAACTCCAGGACAGCTCACTGCCAAAATGGAAGTCAGCTCCAGAAGAGGGTGTCTTTGTGTACTTAGCTGCCTTTCCCCCAGCTCCTGGGCAGCACAGCTGCAGACTGCAGAGTGTGCAGTGAGGGAGGGGACAGTCCTGGCCTTCGCGTCCACTGAGGTGGTGGCTATGTGGGACAGCTGATATGAGCCATGTTCTCTCTGGTTCTCTAAGTCCTCACCCACACTCTTCATAATGCCAAGTCTCAGTGTACTTACACTGCCAGGCCTGGTTAAAGCATCTGAGTTTGCTACCAACACCTTTAGTGGCTGCAGAAAGAGCAGAAAAAGACACAGAGTAATCTTATGTTTGAGCAACTCCAGGAAGCGGTGAGAAAACCACCTTCAGTGCTTACACGGCAAAGGAAGAGGGAAGAGCGGATTTCCACCAGAAGCAAGGGAAGACCCAAGAACAGGAGGACATAAAGTATCCATCAGGTCTGACAGCTGTGAAGTCCTTTGAATAAATAGGCTGGGCAGAACACACTGTATCAAAAATTCCCTTGGGACCATTTTTCAAAGAACTATTACAATCTTTCAAATATGGAAGATATCCTATGAGAAAAAAATATTCCACAAACCAAATTTAACAATATATACAACTGTTTTATATACATGATTTTCATTTGTATTTTTTTTTAAAAAAGTGTTTATCTGAGTTGTAGTTATTTAAATGTACTTAAACAGGGTTTTTAACAACACAAGAGAATATCTGGGCTTTAAGAGCTAAAAGTTTATTAAGGAACAAATACGTCTCTGAGAATATAGCTCAGTTTTAGAGTTCTTGTGTAATTAAAACTTCCACACCAGCACAAAGACCACTGTCCTGCAAAGAAGAAAAGGTTGAGTTCATTATTACTTATTTCCTGAAGATTTCTTTACTGGCTTTTATGCCTCTAAAAACAATCTTTGTAACAATTTCTAGATTTACAACTAGACAGCTGGCAGTTCATTCTTACGTGCTCATGCAAGTCTGAAACAAACATTTATCACAGTGCTTTAAAAAACTCAAAATAGTTTTGCATTCCAAGAAGGTTAAATGAAATGAGCATCTAAAAAATTACCAAGCTCTTCATCCATAAAACAGTAAAACAGCGTATGATCCCAACTTTCACAGGAAATGCGGCATTTTAAACTTTTTTCAAAACTGTTGCCATACAATAATATAACTCTAAAATTACCCTAATTATTCTAATATAAACATTCTGGTCATATTTAAAGGTAATTAATATATATTTATCACAGCTTTGTTTTCCTTAAAGCAGCAACTCTCCATGTTAAATGATGTGCTTGCAAAAACAGCCACTTTTCCCTTTCCTGTTCTTTTTCTCCTTTTTCTTTTCAACTTGAGTTTGTATCAAGAACAATGCAAAATAGGCCAAAGCTCAGGATGTTGTTCGGCATTAGAGGAAATCTCTCTAGCAGGCTTTGGGTTTGATCTCCACCACCGTAAAAATTCAAGAAACAAAGTAAAACACATCACCTGAAGATCTACCTGGGAACTATGCCCATGCCTCATGTCATTATCTTACAATCAAAACCATATATATGTGTGTGTATGTGTGTGTGTGTATATATATATATATATATAAGAAGATATACGATATATAAGAAGATATATGATTATATATATATGATTGCCATCTGGTTTCATGTTGCCTTTCAACTTATCAAGGACATAGAAGAAGGCTGGGAAAGAACAATGCATGAAATCCAGGCATCTTCCCTAGTAACGTGAGGGTGTTTTGGATAAAATGCTGTTTGCGGAATGTGTGATCCCTGCAGGTGTCCCTTAGTCCGTGTGCTGCAAGACAGAGCATATCATCAAGGAGAAAAAGAAGAGCGAATAATGGTGACGAAGCTAACCGCAGGCTGTGGAAAGGGGAGCTACTGAAGCCGTGACTCGTGACACCCTATCCTGGGAAATGCGCACGCGCTCAGGTGACTGTCCTGGAGCCTGCTCATCTGTACGATGCACTCGGGTATTAGTTTTCGAGGAGCATAAATGCCCACTTCGGTATTTAAAGGATTCACTGAGCCCACTTCGTGAGCCAATCACCAGGTGCTTTCTCAGGGCAACCAGCGCTAAGTGGCTTACAGAGACCATCCCTTCCTTTAACGTACCCCTGGGGACCCTCGGAGGATTTATGCTCTTTTATGCTTAACAAACAAGTCTGGTGCCACACACACAATTTTCATCGTCATATGGGAATCTAAAACTATAAGGAGGGCAAAACTGTTCTCTTACTCCTAGGAACGGAAAGGAATATTCCAAAGAAATAAATTCACTGGTAAACATACCTGTCAGACACCCAGCTTCCTTCCACAAAAATAAACCAATCCTGCAAAACAGGCTATTGCTGGTCCATGTTAACTAAAACTCTGTCAATTAAATCTACCCCATGAATTATCAAACCTGACAAGAATGGAAACCCTGCCAACAAATGAAGGTGCATTATAAAAAGGCCAGGCCAACAAGTGTCAGCCGGAGCCTGAGCTTATCAGGAGAGGTAATGGAATTGACGAGATGCCAATTCTTCGACACCACCGATCGGCTTCTACTTCAGCTTAGGAGAGTGTAACTCACCCACTGAACTGAAGTTGTCAATTCCTGTTAGGACGGCCAAACACTCATACTTTAATCTGTGTTTAAAATAATTCACGAAAATCACAGTTATCATTATTAAGTGATTTTGTGGCGGACACTTGTGGGTAGTGTATTTTACATATTAACTCGTAATCCTCACAGCAGTCATAAAAGGTTGACATGGTTACTGTGCCCATTTCAGGGTCACAAAATACAAAACAAAAGCCAAGTAATGTGGCAATGGTTACAGCACAGCAATTAAATGTACAGCCCCTTCAATTTTAGGGGGCAAACTCTGGAGCACAGGCTCTCAGGTGCTAAGCCTTGCTATTTACTCTGTTAAAAATATGTCTACATTTTATTTTCTTTATTCTGAGTCTTTGGAGAAGACAATACGTGTGACTTCGCTACAATCATATATCTAGTTGCAATTAATTTGGTTGTATTTACTGTTGGGCACTCTAAATTCTTGATGGAGAACTTTTAACCTATGTAGGAAATGTGTGAATCAAACCAGCAATTACTCTTGACTGAATAACAGAGGGCAATTCTGCAAGCAACAGAGAAATCTGTGCAAAACAGTAAAAACTGTACACGTGGGAAATTAGTAGTTTAAAATAATCTCATTACTAAATAAAAACATTGCAATTATGTAAGCCAGGAGCTCAATTCACAAACCTAGAAAAATTAAGCAAAACAAACTGAAGCAAAAGGTGATGTCAAAACCTGAAACAGATAAATATAAATTATATAAAAATAGAATTCAAAATTAATACAGAAGCTGGTTCTGAATGAGAAAGAGAATCAAGAAAATACAAATTTAGCAATGAGGAAAGGGTGTAATCACTCTGAGGAGAAAAAATAAGGATATACTCAAAAGTTACATTTTATAAAGGCTCACACTAATTCTCAAAAACTGAATGTAATGGATGATTAAGAAATTTAAGTTATATTTACTGAAAGAGTGGTGAAAATGAACAGAAAAGTAACTCTAGAAGAAGTTTAAAATGCTGCCAAATATTTACTATTTAAATTTACTATTTACTATTTAAAAAGATTAAATAGAATGGGTTTTTTTTAAGAGAGTTGTATTGATTGTAAAGAAATATATATTCTCAAATTTACATAAACAATTAAAAATGTCAGGTCTCCCAATTCATGGCAAAAAAACCAAACCAAAACAAAACAAAACACAGAAAGCCTAATCTCACATCAAGGTTCTCTGAAGTGGTAGTACTTAATATTAAAAATTAAGGCCTATTGCACTCCTAAGTAGAGGGAACTGCAGAAGCTCAAAAAAAAAAATTAATCCAACATTATCCATCAGTGGATTAAAAGATTAGTACTTTTTGACCCAGTGTGCATTTTGTTCATAAATCAAGATTAATATAAAATGACCCTGCAAAATAATAAAAGGAGAAAAGCTTATGTGATAAGATTAATATTGAATTAGTTTTGTGTATCATCAACTGCTTATACACTAACTAAACTGAACAGCAAAAAACTTTCAAATTATAATGAAAATTACTTAATTAACTCTAAGCAACACACGAAATAAAAGTAAAGTAAACATCATTAGAGTTAGAACAAAGACAGCGCTAGTACTTGTCATCGCTAGTTTCGAAATTTTTAGGGGAAGCAATAGTTGATCTAGGAAGAAAGGAAAGAAGAAAAGTTGCAATAGGAAGAGAGGAGAATAGTGATCCTTGGTGGATAATGGATGCTTTGTATCTGTTTTTCATTGTGCTTATTGGTACTTATTAGGCACACAGTGCAGTTCCATTCATCATTGGGAAATTGCACCTTTACATGATGGATCTTGGTTCTTATTTTTCCCCATTCCCAGCCCTCCCTTCATCCCCTCCACCTTTCCGTTTACAAAGACTTTGTTTTCATTTTGTCCTCTTCTCATATTTTTTTTCTTTTCCCTTCTTTCCTTTCCCTACTTGGATGGGAGGTTCTGTGTATTTAATCAGGGTTTTGAAATTGTTTATTGTTAGTTTATTGTTAGTGAACTTGTTTATTGTTAGCGCTGGTTGCTGTGGAGTAGAGGCAAAGCTGACTGCAAAATTCCAGTCTTTGATACCTTTCTGGAATAAGCTAGTGGTCAATATATAAGGATGGGTGATTAATTTATGACAGGAAAATTAGCAAGTACATAGGGAAGAATGTTTTTCATAGAAACTAGAGAATATATAGCTAAAATTCATCAATTGAAAGTGTAAATAAGGATCTAAATGTATAATAAGAAACATGAAAAAGGAAGAAAAGGTGCAGAGGGGAATGGGCAGTGGGAGGGGTAGGGAAAGGAGGGAGAGGAATTAATGTGTGAAAAGGAAAAAATGGAAAAAGAGTCTCTGTAAATAGGGAGGGGTGGAGGGGGTGACGGAGGACGGGGAAGAAGGAAAAGTAAGAATCAAGTAGGAATGGATACTGCAAACGGAGCCACAGCATTACTGAAAGCTAAAAGGACATACATTTGTAACAAAGTGTCAAGTCTTTTAAAGTATTATGTAAAATAACTCCCACCTTAATAAAGTGAAGAAAACAGTATTAGGTGGTACACAGGAGGATCCAGACACTCCCGAAATACAAACTCATCCTATTTTCAAACTAACCCATCCGGCTCCTCCTAGTACCCATTTTAGAGGAGCAGACAGGTTGTACAACAGGGAAGGAGTCACAACATGAATGCATCCGATCTAGGGCAGAAACTTGATCTGAGGCTGCTTGTGGGCCCACACTCTTAGCAATACTGTACTGTCTCTAGTTAAACAGGCGGTGGCAAGAATCACCTGGCCCGGACGTTACTATTCCTTACCCACTGTCCAGAACTCTGGCTTCAACTTCCCAGAGACTTTCCTAAAAAACAGGGGATTAATATTCACTAGCTCTCAAGGTTGCGAGGATGAAATAAGAGACAAAATGCACCTTGTTCAGCTTATTGCCCAACAAGAAATTTGTGTGTGTGTGTGTGTGTGTGTGTGTGTGTGTGTGTTTCTTTTTTTTGAGACAGGGTCTCACTACGTAGTTGAGACTGACCTGGAACTCACTACATAGCCCAGGCTGGTCTTGAACTCACAGCAATCCTCCTGCCTCAGCCTCCTGAGTGCTGGGATTACAGGTATGCGCCACCATGCCCTGCCCAAGAAATTAATACTAGGTTTGTTTCATTCTTCAAAATAATAACTGTTGATAATTCAACCACATATGTTATGAGCTCATAGAAGGCTTCCCTCCTGGAAGAGTAGACACCAAAGCTCGCCGTTTAATGCTAACTCCCACAGATCACTGTTTCCTGAAACTGAAATGTTTCATTTCTTTTGCTAAATACTTGTATGCATTTATAGGGCACAGCGTGATGCTTTGTACACCGTTGGTGGAGATGTAAATTACTACAACCAACTGGAAAACAGCATGGGGATTCCTCAAAAAAATATAGATGGAGAAGACACCCTCCGGGTATATTTTCAAAATTTTGCAATCTGTATATCAAAGCGATATCTGCCTACCACGCTCGATTCTGCACTGCTCGGATTGAGGATGTGGGAGCAACCTAAATGTCTATCTGCAGATGAATGGATACAGAAATGGAGAGAGAAATGTGACGCGCAGACTCAGTGGAATAACATTCAGGGGTTCAAAGGAAAAACATGTCATTGTTAACAGCGTGGGTGGGGCCGGAGACAAGGTGCAAGCGAAATGAGCAGGGAGCAGGGCAATGCTGTGTGATCTCCACGCGGGATCTAAAGCAATGTCTGTCTCGAAGAACCCAAGCACAAAGGCGGTGCCCAGAGCCGGGAAGGCGAAGGTGTGGATCAGCCTACAGGACCTCACCTGGCCTGGAGGAGAGCACCGCCAGGACACACTGCCCTGCCCGGGGAGCGCGGATCACCACGCTGAACCAGCCCGGCTGTCCTGACTCAGGCCCTGGGACTAGACCGGCAGGGGCGCGTACGCCATCCAGACCATCAGCCGCGGCTTTCACTGCAGTGGGAAGCAGACTTCGCAAGGAGAGGGCCTGAGGGCCGAGTGTGGAGCTCTGTCTGCTTCCTCACGGGCACAGCGAGAGTCCTGACATTTTGAACGCTGTGGAATTACATTGGAAGGTGCGGAAAGTGCTCGCCTGCCCTTCCCTCTGCGGACCAGCTCCTGAAACGAGTGGTATCTACCCACAGTCCGCAGCTCCCTGGGTGCCACTGCTTAAGGAAACTTCCCCTGCAGCATCCTGCTGACCTCTGATTATTCGGCGATGGCTTCCTGAGGGACAGGTGTACCTGGGGCATCCTGCGAGGAGGCAGTGCAGTTAGAATCCACGTGGCTCTCTCGCGGAAAGCATCACATCCGATTGCCTTCATTCCGTCTCTCTGGGAATGGGTTCAGTCTCGTCGCCAAGGCGGCCTCCCCAAGGCGACGCTTTGCGCTCTGTGGCTATTTATTAAATGCAAGCTGTGAACGTGAGCCACGGTGAAGTAACAGCTCACATTGGTGACGACGCCTTCGGTGCGTGGCCAACAAATGAGTCAGCGCACCACTGAGAGAACCGAGGAACTAAGTCTACGAAACGAAGCTAACATTCTTAGCTCGGGCAGGACATTTCTCTTGGATTATCACCCTGACACTGCTCTTCTTCCTTCAGCCTCTAGGGGGCACAGCTGAAGGGACCGCGCTCCTGTAGGAGGGCATGAGTCCAGGGAAAGGGTAGGAGAGGGGCACCCAGAACAGTGGAGGGGAAGGTGCATTTCAAGGGTCACACGGAGGGATCGAAGCTTAAGGTACAATGGAAGGGCTCAGAATAGGCCGGCCCCACTCCTCCACCGTCCTGTCCCGGAAGGTGCGCTGCATGCCGCTGCCTCTGCACACTGTCTGGGTCCCAGCCGGGCTCCACTCTGAGTAGCTGGAGGCCACCTGAACCTATCTGTGTATGGTCTGACCTCGTAGGGAGGGCTCCTTTAGCTCAAGAAGTTTTTGATGACCACAAAAGAAGTCATCAGTGAAAGATGAGTCAAATCATTATTTTTCTCGTTGAGTGAGACATCTTTACTTACTGCAGGTAAGTTTCTTTTGTGTTTTTAAAACATCCTTCTTCCATTTGCAAAGGACAAGGTATTTTGGAGATGGACTTCTCTAAAGCCAGAAAAATAAGTAGCACGATGCTGAGATTGGGCAGGACTCTTCAAAGCATGGTCACGAACTCAGGCCTGATTTTAAAAGCGACACTTTAGTGATAGCATTCAGCATTTGAAGAGAGGTTCATCTGCTTGGATACATGAATTTACTTATTGGTAATGACCACAAAAATGGTAAAAAAAAAAAAACAAAACTGTTGTAGAATAGGCCAAAATGACAAGAAAACATTCTTGCTTTTAAGACATTAGAGAATGTTAGGGACAGCTCCTGAATGTGAATGCTGAAAAGCTATTTATTTTAAACAGATCTACTTATTGAATATCTATTTCATAATGAAATGCTTGCTCATAAATACATCTGAAAAAGTATGCTATGCAGTTTGAAATTTTAGGTCTTTCAACATTATTATTCAAACCATAACTTAATGAAAACAAACCCACAGACTTATATTTAAACAAATGCTATAACAGGTCAGCAGAGCATTTCAAACTGATTGTTGGTTTATATCTTTCTTTTCCTTTCCTTCTTTTCTTTCTCCTTTTGTCCTCTCCCTCTCTCCCTCTTCCCCCTCCCTCTCTGTGCTGGCACGAGGGCCTCAGACACTAAGCATGCGCCATACCCTGAATGCCCTCAGCACGGCTGGCTAAGGTCACGCGTGCCCCAGGTAGAATGGCTCTAGGCTCAGATTTCTACTCGGCAAATAAAGAGTAAGAGATGGTCTGGAAAATGTTTTTTAAAAATCTTTATTTTTGGATTCAAGAATCAAATAATACCTCCTTTGATGTGCAAATTATGTCAAAATAGATTCACCTCAGCCACAGAAGGTGTTATTAGAACATATCCTAGGATTCGCTTTTCCAGAAAAGTCTTATTTTCTAATGTTATCAGAAAATATAATAATTTTCTACAGATAATATTCACAGACACAATTTATAAACACCAATGTATTATGAGAGTCTTAAAGATCTGTGCTCAAATCGGGAGAATAAAATCACTGATGGAATTATGGGTAGCCACACAAACACAGCATAGGAAGAGGGGTTCCTAGATGTGCAAGGCCTGCACCCAAACACTGCGGGTCTTCGACTGGGGACCCCTAATCTCACCGAGCCCCGGACAGCCACGTCCCCAGGAAATGTCAGCCCCCGCCCTCCCCTGTGGCGTTCACAGAACTCTTCCAGAGTGCTGCTCACAAACAGAGGCCACCCATGGCACCACAGACCAGCACACCCTTCCGTAAGACCAAAGCTCCTTTCTCATTTACCCTTCAGCGGGTCACCTTGCGGAACACGAAAGCACACTGTGGAATACGTTAGACAGAAGCTCCCTCTGGCTCTTCTAATAAGAAACAGCTCTTACCCTCATCAGACATCAACACCAACCAGTGCTGAAGCAACCACAAAATACGATGCAGCAGAAGATGATGCTGGGTAAATGCAGGACACTACTACCTTGGCTTGGGCGTTCACGGAACTTCCCTGAAAGTTTTTCACTCACTGAAAGGAGCTGAAGTTACAAGAATGTCTCAAACAACTACCAGGGATTTTGGCTGCTTGTTCATTTGCTTTTTCTGCCCGCCTACATTTGGTTATCATTATATAAATATGTGTTTATATGAAGAGTGGGTCTTTATGCAGAAGGGCATGTGATGTACACACAGAAATGTATGTGCTTGCCGTGTTGAAGGTACAGACACTCAAAGTTCAAATGGAATAGTACTTAATGTCACTTTCATTTTTATATTTTATAAATGTTATATAAAACATACACATAATATATTTATATTTTAGCTTTCACATTTATACTACCCCTAAGAAATACACTTTAAGGATATTCATTATTCATTTTAAAATTAATCTCCTGAAATACTTAGAACATCGTTAGAAATAAGCAGACTACAGAAGTGGAATTAGATAAAGAGGTATAAAAACTGTTTAAAAATAAAGCTTACTCAGAAAATTTAATAAACTCCACTTTCACTTGATAATGGGGATCTATGGAAATTAAAATAAGCAAAACTTAGTCAAGAATACACAATATTTTCTGGGACTTCAAATCTCGACCAAAGAAAATAATTTAACCTGTGTAGTGAGGTTAAACTTTGGTGAAACTTGAATTTTCAGAAATCAGGTAAACAATCTTTCCTTTCATAGCATATGTTAAAAGTACGAAAGTAGCTTTGAGTCTTGTGTTTTTCTAGGATCATTATTTTCCTTTATTTCTAATGACAAGGGGTTTGTGGGATTACATATTTTTCATAGAAATTGATAACTGAATGAGGATTCAAGAATAATAAGTAGGCGGTCTTCACAAGAAATGAAACAAAAACCCAAAACAGTCAGAGTATTAGATGACCACATGGTAACCAGCCCTGCTAAGTCAATTTCTTCATGTTTTGCAGAATGAATACGGCAATAGAAGCTAGGTAGGCTCAGGGCCCATTTGGTGAAACATGCCTTCCTAGGCAATCCTCCCTAGGCAGGGGTTATTTGGCCCTAGGGTTATTTTCTTTTCCTCTTTTCATTTAAAACTTTTTCCATTAGCTTTCCCTTTCTTTCCTTATCCTGTTAAAATTACCCCTCCAAGGTGTTTTAACACCTAGAATCCCTAACATATCTTTAATAACAGCTTCCTGTACTACTAGAAAATTCAGCAGTTTGTTTTTTTACTGGCTTCAATGTAACACCCACTTCATTTCCTCTTTTGCTGCAGATGTTTTCTCTAAGATTTCCTTCTCAACTAAAGAAGCAGGATAGCTTTTAAATTAAAGTTATTATTAGCCCATGTCTTCTCATATATTTTTAAAAACTATTTATCTACCTGTTTATTCCACCGAGCTTCAATTTCCCTTGCTGTAAGTACCAAGAAACAATGATGTATCATTTCCTGATTTTATCAATCTTACGTAAAAGACAATATTGGTGAAATAAATAGGACAGCCTCAAATCATGTGGCAACGTGAGAAAGTTCTCATTAGTTACGCTTTAGTCGTTTCATTGGGTCAATATTATTATGATTACATACTATTATTTGGTTTAATTGAACCAAGTAGAGAGGAACTCTGGTGTGTCAGAAATGCATCCGGGAAGCCGTGTTTGCCACAGGTGAAAGCAGGCCAACAGCGGAGGGGCCCCTGTGGCAGCTTCCGTACTCTGAGTTCCATGTATGTTATCATGTAGGCCGGAGCTGAGGGCTAAGAAATGCTCATTTGCCCTTAAAATATCATAGAACAAAGACAATCCTAAAAATAAACTTCAAACACTCCTCTCAAAGGCAAGGACGACGCTTGGGTTTTCATCTTTAAGTCCCCGTATCCTGCCTGGTAGGCGACACAGAGGCAGGGACAGAACCATTCTACGGAGCTGAAAAGCCTCCCTGCGGAGGAGAAAAGGGAAAGGAAGGAGCGGCGCGTGGCTCGGATGGAGCACAGGACTGTCCACGCCACTTGGGGGCCACCGAGTCAGCGTGAGCACCCCAGGTGGGCATCCGAACCCCAGCCTCGGTGAGACTGCTCTTCACCAAGGGCAGCTATGATCGCATTCCCTGGGGCTGGGCTCAGCGGGGTCAGAACAGCCCCATCCCAGGCCATGCACTGGGCTGCCCAGCGGGGACGCTTGCTGGACACACTCTGGAACTGCACCGTGGAACCGTGAGGGGCTGTGTGCCCCCTGTGGTAACAGCGCCTGCCCTTGGCACATTTTCACCTCGAATTTCAGCTCAACTCCACCCTCCTGGGAGCGACTGTGAGTCCCACAGGCAGAGGCTGGGACACCTTTCCACGCCGTGTAGACTGAGACTTTTACTTTTGGCAAGGCTGCCCTTCACTGTCCACCGCTTTCTGGAGGCCAGAGACCCAGCTCCTATCTTTCCTACCCCAGTGCTTAGCACAGTATTAGGTCAGAGCGCTGGTGCCATACACAGTGCCATGCCATGCTTACATGCAGATGCCACAGGACTGGCGGCCCAACCTTACACAACCGATTGATTTACTCTTGACATTTTTTCACTTTTTCCCCCCAAATCGGACTGTTCATATTTAATGTAATTATGACAAATTTCCTCAAAAATAGCTGCAAGTGGCTTTGGCAAAAATGAGGACACTTGCCTTTCGTCAGAGCAGTGAATTGCACACAATCTTTCAGGAATCCACTATAATGCTAGGCATCAGTTCTTCGCACAGTCACGGTTACCATGGTGAGCACTGTGACAGGCTGTACACGCTGGCACAGCAGGTAAAGACTGATGACGCAACTGGCTGTATTTCAGCTCTTGGCATAGAGAGCGCCGTTGGCCACCGACTTTGAGTAAGGACGGTATCATCGGGCAACGTAAACTCAGTGAACGGCCGCCACGCTCCTCCGCTCCTCCGTTCCGTCCCTCGTGAGAGGCGAGGTTCTGAGTAGAGGCTGGGAAGCCAACGGTCATTAAAGAGTCGCAAGTCACTCTTAATCGTGAGCGTGACTCCTTTTGCAGCAATGGCAACAACGAAGCTAGTTTGTTCCTAACTCTTCTCACTTGCTCCCTACATCGATTACTGAGTTCTGAACAGCTACGTGACCCTTCTTCCTGGTCTTCCACACACACACAGTTATCCTACAACTTGCTGCTTCCAACACTCTTTCCTATTTAGAAATATTTTTGTCTATGTCCTCTCTTTATGCTGAAATCTCATTATTCCAGGCTTCATTAACATAAAACAAATTACTCCGATGGCCTCCCAGAGACCGCTCTTCCTCCCTGAATATGTTCCCATCTTTAACAACAGGCTTTAGTTTATCACGTCCCTTTCCTAAAACAAACCGAATCCAAGCTATGTAAGCTGTGTACAAAACCCTCACTAGTCATCTGCTCTCTCTTCTATGAAAGCAAGACCTCTGATAGCGTCCTTTTCCATGAACTCAATCCATTTGATTCCAGGTCCTGTGCTGGTATTCAGAGAACTTGGTTCTTAGAATCCTGTTATTGAAAGCTGACTACTGTCCCACCTGCAGGGTAATCAGACTCTGAGTCCTCTCACCTACGGGCCACTTTGTGACGGCACCATGAAGAAGGTGAAGATCAACATCTGAAGTCTCCTAGCAGCCAGCCGGAAGATGACTTCCTCTGTAGGCCGCGCATTTCTCTTCAGGCTTCTGTATTGTGTCCATCAGATTTCCATCACTATTACAAGATGCCTGAGGTGAAGGACTTAGAAAAGCCATTTTGGCTCTCGGTTGTGGAGGGTCCAGTCCATCACCAACCCTAGTACTGGTCCTGTGGTCAGCACAGTGTGGCCAGAGCGCGTGGAGGAGCAGAAGCACTAACCCAACAGAGAAGGAGAAGCAGAGGAGAAAGGCAGGGCCTACGGTCCTCGAGGGCACCCACCCTGTGACCTAAGAATCTCCTTTCGGGCACTGACACCTCAAGTTTCCACCATCTCCCAGTAGTGCCACCCACGGGCCTTTAGTGGTCATGTGATCCAAACCACAGCATACACTTTTCACGTGTATTCTACCCTGGCACCAAGCATTTCATCTCACCTAATTTTGGTTCTTGTTTCTGTTTCACCAGCCTGGTTATCTCTGGCAAGTTCAGGTGTCTCCTGAGGGCAAGGATTCCATTAACCATTGTACTCTGGCTCTCAGACTTCTTTCCACGTAGGGAATGTACAATGAACACATTTTAATTCTCTGATTATAGAAGAATAAACTGTAACATAATCTGACTGTGGCAAAAACAAGGCATAAGTGAACTTTGCACAAATTTTCAAAGATTTGGGACCTCAAATTTTTGTTAAAAATAGTTTGAAGTTGGAATCACATATGCTATATAAACCAATGCCCACAGTAATGTTAAAATCATCCCAGAGGAAATAAACTATTCCTGTGATTATTATTGCATGAATGAGAAATGTAAGATGTCAAACAAAGGATTCTTTTTGCTTTGTTCTGTCATGAGCAGGTAAGACAAGAGTAAACTTTTTAGTGTAGCAAGTATCATAACCACTAGCAGGGACAATGATAATTCTATTTCTACACAATACTACACTGTATGTCAAAGGTGTGAGTTCTATCTCTACCCCTTACTAGATTAGTCAATTTGGACAATTTTAATGTATCACTTCATCCTGCTTACTCTCTCTTGCAAAACAGAAAGCTCAGTGATGTTTGGACCTTCATTGCTATCATCTGGGAAATTCCTCATGTTACAGGTCCTGAGCTGCATAAACCAGCATCTGCCTCGCGCTAAGCTTAAAAGAGACAGATCACGGTCTGCAGCATGACATCAACCCGACAACTATCACAGTCATTTTTTTGGAAGTCTTAATCGAGATACCTAGGAGGTAAACTGTGATTAGGGGGATTCTCTTCCCTCGAAATATGCGGTAATAACATAGAGTGCAGGCTTCCTTTCCACTGAGATTAACCTCAAGGCCTCAGCAAAAACAGTGCCTACCACAAGCCCGTGAAACAATTTTAGAAGCAATAAATTATGGCTAGTTCCATTTACGCAAATATTTTGATATCACAAGCTTGCTTATTCACACTGACCGACAGAGATGAAGAGCTACAGAGAGAAAGGTCAAGAAAGAGATGATGTTTTTGAAGTTAGTGTGGGGGGTTTCTGGTGAGAAAGGAGTAGGGGTTACATCAGCTGTCACATGGGAAAGCAATCTGGACCTCTCAGCAGACAGGGAGGAAAGCTTTCTTGCAATGTGAAAATTTATTCAGGCAATTTCCAAGTGCTTAAAGATAGCTATTCTATCTAGTGGGAAATATCTTCAGGCAAAGAAGTTTCAATGTGTTTTGGGTAATTAGTAAGTCCTTTACTACTTCACAAATATCTGCAGCATCAAAGTTTTGATTCACTTCATTGGAAGAATTTTTCACATCTTGAGTTCTTTGACTAAGACTTTGAAAATAACAATACATATAAGAAAGACTTGGGCATCTGAATAGATTTCTAAGCAGTGAGATTTTTATCACAAGATTTCATTTAAAGTTTTATCATATTAAACTTCATTTAAAGGTTCTCACAGCTCAAAAACAGGAAGGAAGTGCACTAGGTAAGATGGTACAGTCACACTCAGTAAAGGTGGGGCGCAGAGTGATACCAGGATGAGACAGGGCTGTTATGGTAATGGATTTCCAAAAAACTTTTCACTGAAATGATTACAATATGGAATTTATCAAAACATTAGTTATTTACCATTAAAAGCTAACTTTGAATTTAAAAGGATATAACCCAATGAGTTTTTATAAGTTAATAGCCTCACAAATCTGAATAAGGTTATCTTCAACATATTTTCAAGGAATTTCCCTAACATGGTATTTGGATAAAGAAAAAAAAAAGTTAGTGTTCCTATAAATGCGAGGATATTCTAGGAAGAACAGATCTTTCAGTGTTGAAAGGGATGTGAATCGGGGTGGGGATGTAGCTCTGTGGTTCCAGTGCCTGCCTCGCAAGCACAAGGACCTGAGTTTGATCCCCAGTATTAAATAAAAAGAAAGGAACATGAATCTTCATCTGAAACCCACTCCCTTTTAAGTAGATGTTTTAAGTGTATAATGGTAGGGAAAGCAAATTAAGGTAACCAAAGTCACACTGCTAATGACAAGTGACAGAGCTGGTTTTGGAGTCTCAGACATCTAAGCAGGGCTTGCTGCTAGCAATGAACGACTCTCAGGAAGGAAATTGTCAATTCATCCCTAGTAAACAGTCTAAGCCATCAGCATGACATGTGGAGCAGCATTTCACTACTTCTAGTAGTCGTCCCAGTAGTGCTGGGACAGTAGTGCTGAAAATGAATTCAGGAGTCTACCTTGCTGTGCATTGAAGAATCTTCTCTCTTCGAGTGTGCTCTGGGGTTTTAATAACCAAGATCAGGAATATAAATCTCTGCAATGGTACCTAAATGCGCTGATGGAAAGGAAGTAAAGAGGGATGTATGTCTATAAGGACACAGGTATATGTGTATATATATTTTTTTCTCCAGTGCTGGGGATTGAAACTGGACCTTCCCAATGCTAGGCTGGCCTACTACCACCACGTCGCACCCCAGCCCACAAAAGTGTATGTTGAAAAGTGTATGTTGAATATAGTTAAAATGAAAGAAAATATCTGACTTTGGCTGAGCACATCTCAACATCCAGGTATAGAGAAGCGAGGTGCTGGTGGCCTATGTCTTTGTGTTCTGAAACAGAGTGCAAAGAAGCAGCCTCCCCGATGGCCCATCTCTGAGTGGGCATCTGTGAATACACAGACATCTCGTCCTACCAACTGTTCTTAAGAGGGAGGATCCTGGGCCGGGAAGGTATCTCAGTGGTCCCACTGCCTGCCTTGCAAGCACAAGGACCCGAGTTTGATGCCTGGTACCCCCCACCACCAAAGGGGAAAGAGGATGCTGATACCAACATCTACTGCAACTAACACTTGCCCAATGAGTCTGTAAGCAAGTCATAAATACAATCACATCTTCAGAAGACTGCATTCAACTGGGATGAAGTTCTCTAATTTAGTTGGCCTAATGAAATGTTAAACTTTAAGTCTTTTCATAATGTTTTCTTTATATATGTATATATTTATTATATACTTTGATTTCTGAGACAGTCTGTACAGAAAACTTTTTTCTCCTTTCTAACTTCTATTTTCTAAGTGACATATTTGCACTTTTTATAGAATGGTGTATAATAATTTGATATAATGTAATGATGAAAGCAAGGCAGTGGCATTTCCATGCCCTCAAATGTTATCATTTCTATGCGTTTGGAATTTTCAAATTGTTTTCCTCTCAGTTTTGGGAGTGCATAATTCATTGAACTAGTTACTCTGTTGTGCTGTGTGTACCATTACAATTACTTTCCCACCTCCTATTCCCCTCTTGTTTTCTGCCCTCCACACCACACTTCTGACCTTCTAGACACCTCTATTTTGCATTCTACTTCCTTGTGATCAACATTTATAGCATCCACCAATGATACTGAGCTTCTGTGATATTTGCCCTTTCATGCCTGCTTATTTAACCAAATAGAAAGCCCTCTAGTTCTACCTATGTTGCTACAAATAACAAGGTTTCAGTTTTTATGGCTATATAGTATTATATTGTATACATTTTTAAATCATTCGGGGCTGATGAGTACCTTTATTTCATACCTTTGCTGTTGTGAAAACTGCTACAATAAGAATTGGCTGTAGGTATCTAGTATGATAATGGCATTTTCTTTGGAATACATACTTCCTCTTGCTTTGATAGTACTTATCCCATCCTCTGGCTACTTTCGAAGCAGTTCTGAAAGTGCTCTTTCCTCAGTGTCTTTAGTTGTGTTTTAGTGGCTGCTTGGAAGTCCTGAATGGATTCCAAACACTGACATTTCATGTTTATTTGCTTTTTTTCTTTTTTCTATTTTCTTTTTTAACTCTGGAGAAGAGCTAGAATTCACAAGGTGCCAGATCCAGTGAGTAAGGTGGATAAGGACCTCATTTAGTAGAAATTTGAAGTAGCACAGGCCTAGAACAAAATGTGTTGTTTGTGGGCTATAATTGGTAGCACACTTTAGAACACAGCCTCTGACTGCAGTGAACATGTTGAGCACTCTCCCCTCTCCTAAGGTCCAATGCACCCTCTTGCACTGAAGATCCAGCCTCTCCCTTGGGTAGAACTGGGCAGCCGCATGCACCAAACGTTGGGATCACATCTTGTACAGCCAGTAGTGGGATCGCTATGGTTACATGTAACAGTTCTTTCAACTTCCTGAGAACTCTGCACATGTCGCGCATGGTGGTTACACTAATTTCCATTCCTGTTGCTCTGTGCAGGATGTGTTCCCCTTCCTCTTCATCTGTACCAACGTCTGTTACCTTTTGAGTTTTAGAAACAGCCATTCTAGCAGGGGTGAGGTCTCATGGTAGTTTGGATTTGCACTTTTCTTCTGATTAGTAATTTTGAGAAACCTTTTCATATACCCATTGACTACTTATACATTATATTTCCAGAAACATCTATACAGATCACATTTCCATTTTAAAATCAGCGTACTTTTTTGAATAACTCACTGTCTGAGTTCCTTATAAATTCTGGATATTAAACCTTGTCTGAATAGTTTCAAATATTGCCATCTCATACTCTAGGTTGTCTCCTAGCTCTGGTGTTTCCGTACCTGTGCAAAATCTTCCTAACTTAGCGTAGCTCCATTTCTGTTTTCACTTTTGCTGACTGTCCTTTTAGGGTCTTAACAAAAAGTCTTTGCCCAAAGTGTTTCCTCACATTTTCCAGTGTAGTAGTTTCAGTTGATGTTTATATAAGGTGACAGACAGGGTTCACTTCCATTCTTCTGCATATGGATATCCAGTTTTTGCCAGCACTCTTTACTGAAGAGGCTGTGCTTCTTTAATATATGTTCTTGGAGACTACAGATGAGATTAGTTGGCTGTCAATATGAGGATTAATTACTGGATTTTACACTCTCTTCCACTGGAATGTGCCTATTTTTATGCTAGCACATTTCTGTTTGGATGAATATAGCTTTGTAGGAAGTGTTGAAGTCAGGTCTTGTAACATATTCAGCTTTGTTCTTCTTGCTCAAGATCGTGCTGGCTATCTGGCATGGTTTTTGTTTTTTTGTTTGTTTTTCATATGAATTTTAGGATGCTTGTGCCATCCTGTAAAGAATGATTTTGGTATTTGATTTTGGTATCCAAATCTGTATTTTTATTTGGGTAGTATGAATATATTAACAATGTTAATTCTTCCAATCCATGAATATGGGAGTTCTTTCTGTTTAGGTGTGTCAATTTTTCCATCCATGTTTTATAAATTTCACTGAAGAAATCTTTTAATTTGGGGGTTAAATTTATTTCTAGTTATTTTGTAGCTATTGTGAATGGGACTGCTTTTTAAAACGTATTTCTTGGATAGTTTATCAATGAGGTCTAAAAATGCTACTGCAAATTGCATACTGATTTTGTATCCTGAAAATTTAATGAACTCATTGATCAGCTCTATGTTTTTGGTGGAAGCCTTAGGGTTTTCCACATATGAGGTCTTACCATCTGCAAACAAGGCCAGTGTGACTTTCTGCTTTCCAAGCTGGATGCCTAGTACTTCTTTCTGTTAGCCAACTACTCTGGTTGGGACTTCCAGTACCTTGTTGAATAAGTGTGGTCAAAGTGGACATTCTTGTCTTGTTTGAGATCTTAAAGGAAGCACTTTCATTTTATCTGATTAAGCCTATCTCACATTAGTATGTTAGACATGGGTCTGTCACATGTAGTCTCTATTTTTTTAAGGTTACGTGCCTTCTACACTTCAAGGATTTTCATTATTTAAAAGGGTGCTGATTTTTTCATGAAATCCTTTTTCCATGTCTCTTGAGATGATTATGTGGCTTTTGTTCTCCAATCTGTTGATATGCTGCATGACATTCATTATGTCACATATGATGAACCATTCTTCCATTCCGGTAATAAATGCCACTTGCTCACTGGGTATAAACTCTTTGATGTGCTGTCGGTTTGCTGGTATTTTGCTGAGAATTTTTACAACCAAGTTTATCAGGATATCAATTAATAATTTTGCATTTTATGATTACTTCACCTTGTTCTGATTTTGCTATCAGTGTAATTTTGGCCACGTAAAATGAGTTTGTCAAAGTTTTCTCTTTTCAATTCTCTGGGGATAGTTTTAGAAACTTGGCATTAGCTCTTCAAATGTTTTGTAGAATTCCATAGTGAAGCTATCAGGTTTTTCTTGTTGTTGTTGTTGGGAAACATTTCGATATGGATTAAATTAAGGGATTAATTCTTTTAAGTTCACATTTTCTGTGTTCTTTTGGTTGGCTGCATTTATCCTGAAATTTATAAATTTGTTTCAGATTTTCCCACTTGTTTGTGTACAGTAATTTTTTGAATTGCTATTTCATCAGACATAGTGTTTCCTTCTCATCTCTTATTTTGTTTGAATCTTCATTCTTTTCTTGGATGGCTTGAATAAAACTTGGCATGATCCCTTTTCAAAAATTAATTGTTCATTTCATTAATTTTTTCTATTTAAAAATATTTTCTTAATTTCTTCCCCCCCATTAAGTTTATTGGTACATTTAAAGCAAACAATACACTTAAATTTATCACTGGGATCTTGTACCTTTACATGGTATGTCTTGGTTCTCATTTTTTTCCCCATGCCCCTGCCCTCCCTTCACCCTCTTCACCCATCTTTATTTCTTCAATTAACTTTGGGTTTGGTTTGTTCTTGCTTTTTTAGGTCCTTAAAGTGTATTATTATATTGTTTATTTGAAAGCTTTTTCTTCTTTTGCTATAGGCACTTTTTTCCTATGAACTTCCCTGTTATTATTGATTTTACTGTAATCTATAGCCCTGGGAATTTTATGCTTCCATTTCATTTTGGGAAATTTAATTTTTTTCCTTTTTTAATTTATTGATTTACTGGAACTCAAGAATGTGTTTTTCAGTTTCCATGTATATGTATGATTTCCAAGTTTCTTCCTGTCAATTTCCAATCTATGCTGTGATTACAGTGACACACGGCTCAATTTCCACTTTTAGAAGACCTGTTCAGACTTAGGTTGTGTCCTAACATACGAACTATCCCAGAGGAGGTTGTGGGGGGCATGGGAGGAGCAGCTTCTGCAGAAGTCCCAGCAGTGAGTGACAGCAGGGCTTGGGCAATGCGGGGGGTTTGTACAATGCACTTGACTTTAGGCCTTGCTTGGGTGAGTTCCACTGCTGGTGGGGGCCTCCAGGTAACCAGGGTCACGGAGCAAGTCCTCAGTACCCACATGGCGGAACACCACTGGTCCATGGGCTTCCAGCATCTGCAGTAGCAGTTGTGGGGTCGCGGAGGTGGACGACATGTCTGGGGCCTGGCTTGGTTGGGTCCAGTGTGGGGATGCAGGCTAGGGTGGCCTTGGCATCAGTCCCTGCAGATGAACCCAGTGAAAGTGCCTCACGCAGCCCGCAGCAGTGTGTGGAGATGTTCATGGCAGCAGGGCCCGGGAGCAGGACCGCAGGAAGCCGGCCTGCCCGGAGACTCTGCAGGAGTCAGGGCTGTAGGAAGGATGGGAGGTGGGCCCGGCAAGCAGCTCCCTCCTGCCACTCTGGGCTTCCTGGTCCCCTGCAGCACAGGACAATGCACAGGCTTGGGTGCTGGGGTCACAGGTGCACAGAGGAGTACAGTTGCCTTTGTGGGGCTGCAGTGTTTCCTGACTTGTGGTCTGATGGGCCAAGGACAGGGCCCAGCAGACTGGATTCTGAGAGCCGCTCTGTTCACATATCGCACTGTGCCTGGGAGCCTAGGTCTTAGGCTTTCTGGGAGATGATGTGAGCGCCTCCTGTAGGCAGAGCTGCCCTGTGCACCCCAGACAGCCCCGGGGCTGCCTCCAGGCCTGGGCGGGGTGGCTCTGTGGCAATCTTTTAGCTAGGACTGGCCGCATCTTTTTCCCCAATCACCCTTCCCCGTAACAGAAGTCTCCGGGCCTGGAGCCAGGGTGGCAGCTGCCCGGAGAGCTGAGCCTCCAGGTCTCCCAGGCTCGCAGGGCTCCTGTGCTCCCTTGCCGGGTTGCAGGGCTCACAGCAAAACAGCCATTCCTTGTCTGGTTTCTTTGTGCAGGAGGCATGTGTGGGGCATCTCTATTCAGCCATCCTGGGATTTCTCATTTTTCTGTCCCTCCCCCATTTTCAATAGTCACAGATGCCTTTGTCTCCCAGAAACAGTCTATGGGACTCACTGCTCGGCTGCCTCGCCTGAAGAAAACACTGTCCAGGAGCTAAACCTCGCTCCATGACTTCCGGCGGAAGTGGGCGTACCAGTGTGACGCACACTGCAGTGAGGGGCGGAAGGCTCCCCACTCACATTCTGTTCCTTCAGGAGTCAGTCAGATGCAGGGAAATCTCTCTAAGATTACTTACAAGGTCTTTGTTAAATGTGCTCTTTTAGCTTTTGTAAATTCTGAAAACAATCTTTCTCAAAGGTTAGGTTTTTCTTAAAGTCATTCAGTCAAAAATCTTAGGAGGAACATCAACTCCTAAATTTACTTAGAAATAAATTAATCAATTAGAAGTAAATCCTAAGTTGGCATCTGTGGTAGGAAAAAGGGGAGAGGAGGCAGGTTATTTGATGATAATTTATTTGATGAAGCTTCAGAAGGTAGCCGTGGTAGGAGGAAGTGGGTCACTGGACAGATGGGACGGATGCTTGAAAGGAATATTGTGTCCTCTCTCTCTCTCTTCCCTCTCCCTCCCCACCCCACGCCCCATCTCTGCTTTCCCATGTGCCTGGACATAATGCTCTACCTCACTACAGGCAACACAGAGCAGAGCCGAGTCACCAGCACTGAGCCCTCTGAAGTGGAGCCAAAGTTAACCTTTCCTTAATCAACCTCAGTTGACTTTTCTCAGGTACCTTTTCATATAAACAGAGTGCTGACTAACACACTAGGCAATCATCAGAAGGGAAGGAGGGAAGTCTAGGCAAAGAAAAAAAGAGATATTGGTAGTAGAAAAGGAGAAGCTAAGATATAGGAGAGAAGATAAAGGGCTGGTGAGGGCAAACACTGAAAATCCAGGCAGGAATCTGAGGAGTTACAGGATACATTCTTTCTCCATTTGGAGTGTTGATTTTGAACATTTCAAAACATAAAACCAAAACATCCCATTAACCAACAGCACAGTCCCTTGATCTCAGCCATAGTGAGAACCCCACCCTTCATTTTAAGCCCTCTTGGGAAGGACTGTTTTTAAAAAATTTTTTAAAGTAAATGCTACAGAGTTCAAAGAATAACAAAACTATAAATTATGCCATTGAGCTAAGTATAACCAAAAGACTTGCTGGAAAGGGCACTGACAAAATTTGCATAACAGAAAGAAGTTTATTCCGTTGCAGAAGGGAAGGTAGGAAAAATAGTTACTGCAAATTTCAAAGCTCACATGAACTATCTGACCTTAACATCAACAGGAGCACTTATCACTTTGGCACTACAAGCACCTCTTTTTCCTCAAGATGGAAAGAGATAGGTCTGATTTCAAGAACCATTTCTCTGCCAACTACAGTGGATCACTTCAGCTCCGAGAAGGGGCCTGCAACCTTAATCTTGCTTATGTAATGCACAATGTTGGTTCCGCTCATGGCAAAAAGCCGGGCTGTGGACACCTGGTCCACACCATCCAATCAAACTTCTTCCCAGAATTCTTGTAGGAAATGCTTTGCCTTCATGGCTTTCTTTGCCATCTGACTTGGACAGATTCCTAGAGACTGAAGTCATCTATAGAAACAGAGAGAGAGCTAAAGAGACTCGAAAGTACTATTTTAGAACCTGGATAAAAATCTACACCTTGGAATTTCTAAGACATTACCCAAACCATTTTTCTAGACTGGTTAGAATCACTGGCTAACTATATGTGGTACCTCAAAACTAAGAGTCCTAGCGTAATACTTCCTTGTACGAATTCCACCATCTTTCCACTACCTATCAGGGAACGTATCGTGATATACTACACACCTCCAGCAGATCTGTAAGATTCATCCCCAACACAACACAGTGCTGTTCCTAGGGCCCATGTAAAACTTCCCTGTAGTCACTAATAAAGAAGAGAAAGGCAATCTTCTCCCTATGATAACAGAGTGAATATTTGGCACACAAAGTTACTGTTCTATCTTTAATACAAATGTTAAAATTGGCCATTTTGTTCCGCTAGTACTTGTGTGCTGAGGCAAAAGATAATTTGGATTTTTTCACAGCATCCCCCCACCAGCTTTCAGAATCAACCCCTGGACCTTGCACATGCTAGGCAAACTCACTACCACTGAGCTACGACCCTAGCCCCAAGAATTCAGATTTGAAAAGAAAGCACTGGCGTTCTTTACACAAGTGCGAGTGCACACCCACCTCCCCACACCCACGGAGCCCTAAGGAAGAAGGGAGCACTGGTAGGAGCAATGTGATCAATCAGCAAAGAACTGCACAGTGTACCAGGCCAAGGGATTATCTGCCTGTGATGTTTTGTGTTTGAGAAATAAGAAAATGCCTTCAACTACTCCATTTGCCTGCACTCTCTCCTCCGATGCATTCTGTGGTCTTGTCAGAAGTGTCTTCCTAAAAAAACAGGCAGCATATGATTCTGCTCTGCCACAAAATCCTCAGCGTGGACGGCAGGAGGAAGGTCATTCAAATCCAGGTGAGCAGTCCAGGTTTCTGAGTCGAAGCCTTTCCCTGTTTGTTCCTGTCGTGCATGCCCCGCTTTAGAGAAACTCAGTGTTGCCCAGGATTCCTCATGTAATCTGGCCAGTCTGGCTAGAACTCTGCTTCCTGTCTCACCCACCTATTGTTTTACATCAATTAACTTTTACTGAGCACCTATTAAGTTGCTAGACAGCTGCTAAAGTCTTACTGCTTTTCAGGGCCCGCTGTGTTCTGTGTTCCATGCCTGACCCACCTGTGACTGACCTTCCCGCAGTTCAACATGAACATCGCTTCGCATTTCTGCCCCAGCACACATCTGTGTTGCCTGCAGGGTCACAGCCTTCCCCTTCCTCCTTCCTACCAGCAGAGAGCTGTTCAGTTGACTGCTACGATCCGAATGTTTGTGTTTCCCATGCCTGCCTCCACCACATGCGGGTTGGATTCTAACCTTCAAGGTGACAGTAGTGGGACATGAAAGGAATTCGTGTTGTCACAAAAGACTTCCTCCTCCCTTCCACCACATGAGCACTCAGTGGGCCCCACAGAACCAGCCACCACATGGGCCGCACCCAGTCTTGGCCTTCCTGCCTCCAGAACTGGGAGACCTAAATTTCTATAGTGTATCAGCCACCCAGGTCGAGGGACTTTGTTACGGCAGCTCAAATATGGATTTGGATCTTTCAGAGCTAAAATGGGAGAAGACTCAATGCCAAATACAGACTCGCCATGGCTCTTCTTCCCCTCGGTCAATAGAAATCAGCAGCAGTTGACTGCAACTGCTGAACTCCGGGCCTCACAGCCCTTGCCCGGCCGTTTCCACTGTTTCTACACTTGCACCACACACCTCGACTCTCCCTCAGTCCTCACGCAGTCCGCGCACGGAGACATCATCTGAACCGAACTGCAGATGAAGGAAATCTGGTGCTGCTCGTCCCTCTCTGTGCACTACGAAAGCCGGCACAATGGGATCCCATCCCCACGGCACACGATAAAGTCCAGCCGGCTTCATCAACACGATGTAACACCACCTAGGGGGCAGCATTTCAGTCCCTTCAAAATGATCCAAGATAAAATGTTCTAAGGGATGCAGAGATTCAGCTCCACAGAACCACAGCCAACGTGGGTCCTAACCACCATGCCTGGCCCGGCATAACCCCGGTGATTCCTATCACATGGCTTCCCCACATGCTCTAAGTACATAACACCACTGGAGTGGTGTGTGGGTCTTCACGACAGGCCTCTGCCACTGTGAGCCCAGGAATGGACTGAAGTCTTGCGATACTAGCTTAGGGTAAACCAGAGATGATCCAGCTGGAACGAAGTCACTTCTGTTGCGACCACTGTAGGCGCCACCTTTCCCAGCCCAAGGCAAGGAGATCCACTGATTTCACTGCCACTGAGGACCACGTTTCTCCACGTCCACAATCCGTGGCACTTTGTGCAATTTTGGACCCGTTCCCTTCCTTGTCTTGGTCTCAAGGCACCTTGGGGCCGGTTTTCACACACTGGGACTGAGTTGTCCCAGAAAAGTAACTTTAATTTTTATTTGATGTAAAAGAAATTTTTGTACATAATGATTGCATTCATTGTGGGAACTGGTGACATTCCTCAATTCCCCTTTCCAGCATCACATTCATTCATCTATCTTACAGGTCCTTCCAGAGTTAACTGTCACGCATAAAAATTAACAACGGACTAAGCGGCCAAAAAGCATATAAAACACGTAAGGCAATTAAACTAAGTTGACTATACTACATTTATATGAAATGATACCAAGGCACTTGTCGATACATTCTCCTCCATGGATTGCAACCACCTTTTCTCTTCTTTCCTTCTTCCTTTTATCTGTCTTACTTTGCATTTGGGGCAAACACTGATTAGTGTTAGAAGTTGCTAAATATATATTTCTTATTAGTACCAAGAGACAGAGAAATTGATGTCTACTTTCTTTCTAAATTAGTAGAAATGCATAACGGAATATGAAGATCAAGTAGACAGAAAAATGAATACAAAAGCAATTTATGAAGTAAATAGTAGAATAGGCTCCAAGTATTCATAAAAATCAATTCCATAGAGAAAATGTAAAGATATTATTCATCCAGGCATACATTTCAATAAGCATGGACACATACAAACAAGTAAAGAAGGCAGGCAAGCAATAATAATACACGTTGAGCAAAAAAATACTAATGAAGCTAAACCTCTCTGGATGTGCGTGTGCATTCACTGACGTAAGCGCAGGGGGTTTGCAGACCAGGAGGAAGATGGGAAGAACATTGCTGCTGCACCAGCACTCCCTAGCAATCCTGCTGTCTCGGAAGCAGGAAACACAAGGACAGGAGAAACTTGCAGAGACAAAGAGCCTGAAACTCTACAACTAAATGCATGTCCTGGGAAGGACAGAAAAGCGACAGAAGTGCGGAAACTGCTGACACGGAAGGAAGCCTGCGAACAGTGAACGGGCCAGGAGGAATGTTACTTTATCAGTTGTGCACGCCGCCCTCGTGTGACAGGGTAACGGGGAGGAGCCTGTGTCACAGAATTCGGAAGCATTCTGCACTCCCAGACACATTCCAGAAATCCAAAGTCATTCCAAATTTAAGTTATTTTTAAAAAGGTAAATTTTCTAAAATCAAGAAGATAAAGATATACACAAATACAATCAACAGTTTAATAAGAACAGAAAAAACTATAGTAAAAAACTGAAAGGAGGATAAATTTTTTTCCACAAACCATACTTTTTCCATAAATGCAGAATAATTCCCAGAATTGTGAGAATAGGTAAAAGAGCTTTAAAAATTTGCCAGACAAGAAAGATTAACATGAAAAATTGTTTGTAGCTCTGTCCATCGGCAATATAGAATTAGAAAACATAATTTTCAAAAAAAGGCATTTAGAAATAATCTATGCAAAATATAGCAATATAACAATAAATTTAAATAACAGATTTACAAAATATTTTAAAGAAAACGTCAAAACCGTATAGGTCTAAAAGAAGATTGCAGCGAATGGAAAGACAAAAGTTCTTGAGGATAGAAGGCATTATTATAATAATTTTCTTCAACATGATCTATAGGTGCTATGGAAAAAGTATTTACAGTCTAAAATGTGTATCACAGTGAAGGATACACGTTCGTCCCCTCAGCTCTTCCCCTCACTTGGAACACATCTTTGCTGGCTGCAGTTCTGCACGTTCCTTTTCATGAGTCTGCTAACTGCCCTGCTGTGGCAGAGCTGATCTCCTGAATTAATGCAAAACGCTGACCTTTTGTGGCCAATGGGATTCTGCAGATGAGCTGGAAGATGGCGCAGTGGCAGATCTGGTGACCAGGGAGGACGGGAAGGCCCAGTGCTGTTGTTATGAGTCTGCCTGCCTTGTGGAAGGTGCCCAGCAGCGGCCATCACCTTCATTTTTGATAACAGTTCAGGGACCTTAGCAAAAGAGGCCTTGCAGAGCTGCTTCAGGAAGTGCCACAAACGAGGGATAAGTGTGTTCACAGCACGGGAGAGCACTGTAAGGTGATTACTGGCAAAGTGTCTCTTGCTATAATTATTTACAAAATAGTATTCACGGTATTTTCTAATAAGCCTTTGTACAGTGAAACCTCTTGGGATAAAAACTGTCACAGTTTACAAGGAACTTTACAGCTTCACTTGAAAATATATTAAAAGGCAAAATAGCCAAGGAGTCCCCAAGGAGAAGAAAATGAGTTGAGAATTCTCTACCACAGGCTTCTAAACGTGCCAGGTAACTAAGACAGTCGTTTAGTGAAGAAAGACACAGCTGGCCAAAGGGACAGAGGGGCTGTGAAACATCAGACCAAGAAGAGAACTCCCATGCATGGGAGCTGGCATTCTACAACCGATAATGAGAAATTACTGGACACCCTCACGAAAACCACCCGTGTTTCGCTTCACAAAACACACACCAATGTGTCAGGAACTGAAACAGGAGAGACAAAGTTGTAATAGTCCAACAGGTAAATGAAATCTACAGGAAGCATATGGCCAGGTACCTCACTGTTACTGGGTAACAGAAAGTATTAGTGGACGGTTATAAATATGAACAGTTTTCAGCCTTATTCAGTAATCAGAAAACAAAATTTATGCTTAGTTACAATTCATAGTGTTTCACCAAAACCCAAAGCTGCAGATGATGTTGTACAGCAGAATTTTTTGCAATTTTGGTGGAAGTGTAAACTGGTCACTTTCAATAATTTGACTCTACTTAGTAGCATGGAAAATATAGACATCTTTAGACTGCTAACCATTCTTGGGTCTCTACTTGGCTTTCTTGTTCTTGTGCACAAAGGGAACTAGAAAGAAGCCAAGCATTCCTGAAAAGAAGAGACTAAAAAGGCTAACAAATTATACTGTGGAATACTAGATATCAAAGAAAATGAATGAACTAAGATATAGGCATCCACAAAAACTAACTTTAAACACTTAATATTTTAGGTTTGTCAAATACCTCTCCAAATCTCTTTTCACATTTTTAATTTCAAAACAGGGTCTCCCTAACACTTTTAAGTTGCACAGCCTGGGCTCAAACTTGAAATCCCCCGGCCTCAGGCTCCCAGAACACTGGGATTTCAGTCATGCACCTCCATGCTCAGCTTGAGTAATATAAATAAGCGAGACCCTGCTCTACAGGGTCTAAAATCATAGATGTCAGGGGACAAAACAACATGGAATACATAACCATAAAAGGAAAAAAATGTGAGAAAGTAAGTGTGAAAGACAAAAACTCTGACGTGCAAAGCTTGTTTCATCTGCACTGAAATACTTATCTGTCATACATGATAAAATGAGGATTCTCTTTTAACTTGTACATCAGAGACAAAGAACCCTGCACAGAAGTTCAAGTGAAATATTTTCTTGATACACAAATGCGACTGAAGTGAGAAATCTTCAAGACCACCCAACCTTGAGAAATGCATTCCTGGGGGATTTACAGAGGAATATCTGTATGACATACAGTAGGTGGTTTCTCGCTTGGGTGAAATATTCTGGCTGATTTTGGTTCATGAATGCTGCTAAAAGAATTATAGAAATTCCTAACTGGCAAGAAATAATGGTAGCCTAAATTTGAAATTCTGCTTTCAGACTGTAATTCTTCTGTGGTGAAATATTCAAACTTTGTATTCCTCTGCATGTGTATTTGCGTGTGTGTGTGTGTGTGTGTGTGTGCAGATGTACCTAGATAATATATACACCCATAGATGCTTTCGGCTCTATTCTTTTAATAGTTTATAGTTTTTTATTTGGCTGTCAGGAAAATTAAATAAAAAATTATTAGCACGAATGGTAATTTAAGGTTTCTGGCACAATGCTGTTTCTGTACTCAGTTTTTAATTCTCTGCACTTTATTTTAAATGTTTTCTAGCCTATATATACTTTTCAGTAAAAATCGTCTCAAATGATTATAGAAGGTAGACAATAATGATTATAAATGTGTCTTGTTTTTAAATGAAGAATTTAAATGAAATTGGAACTTAAATGAAATCATAAATCCTTAGACTGTCAGAGAAACAAAGAAAGATGCCATTTAGCTAAAATCCATGAAGCAACGGGAAAGACACCAGTGCTGTAGGCTGAGGCTTCGGAGGGTGACAACTTACTTGCAGATGTCGTCTTCCGGGTCCTCCAGCCCAAATCGCTCGTCAAAGGTAAGCTGTATCCACATGTTTTCCTCCACCGCTACCAGTCTCCACACCAAGACCATGTTTCTCGGGTAAGCATGAGGGAACCTGGGGCTGTGAATGGTCCCATTGGCAGACACGGTGATGATCCTTTCATGCTGGGGGTCTTGCACTCCTGGAGCAAAAACACAGAGGTGCACATTCACCGAGGTCAAACATCTCAAAAGTTATCCCAAAACAGTTCTTTGTTCTTCACATTTTGCACCAAACAGGTGCTAAATATACCATGTAAGACCAGCACCTCTTTTTTCCTTCAGAATTTATGCAATAAAACAGCATTTTAATTTTATTGCAAAAACACCTATGTCTATTTATTTACTCATGTATTTATATTTATTTATTTTTGATACCAGGGATTGATACTTAGGATTGAACTGAGGCAGGTGGCAGAACCACTGAGCCAAATCCCCGGAACAGTCTATTTATATTTGAAAGGATACAGAATTAGTCTTTATCAATCTAATTACTAAAATGTTAATCGCCAACTCCTTTTTTTTTTTTGTAATCACCAACTCTTTTGGATTCTCTAAAATCACAATAAACTTGAGTGAGGATTCTTTTTGCCAACAAATGATCAAAGATAAGCATATTACAATAAGGATTAATTTGTTATTTTATTTTGTACAGTACAAAATCATGTCTAAGTTCATTAGTCATGGAATATTTTTGCATCTGTGAGATGAGATTATTTTATACCTGCTGAAATATGTTACTAATAAATCTCTTCTTTTGGTTAAAATTTTGGTGGGGAAAGAACGGAGGAGCAGGGTAAAATGGAACTCAGATATGCATGTTCTTATACCCACTCAGGTGAGAGTCAATAATGAAAGTGTATAATACATATTTGTACAATGAACAGTCATTTACACCCAAAAACCCCACAAACTAAGATAGTTACAGTCTTCAGGCTAAGTCCATTTATCCCTTTTTAAAATCCAATACAAAAATTTTAACTTTTATTCAATTTTTAATATGATTTCCTACAGATCTTTAAAAGTCTTAGGCAGCTGCACCCTGAACATGCGATGTAAGGCACAGCAAGATACCTGACACTTTGGGTTGAATTCTTACATACTTTTAATATGAAGAGAATGATAAATACTAACTAGTAAAATTAAATCTATAAACTGTTTTCAAATCTTTCTTTTTACAATGTTTTAGAGCTGTTTATATATAAAATAGGAGCTTATATTTTGGCATCTAATATTTTAATGAATTAATTTTCTCAGAAGTTACTAAAACTTAATATCTGCCCAGTGTATCTCAACAAACACCTATATCCAAGGTACTCCTCACAAATACAGCAGTGTTTACTTTTTCGTTTACAATCTAGAGAATGGCATGTCTATTCAAAGATCTGAATTCTATTTTTAAACCCTTAGTCAGAAAAGTTCATGGCTAAAATGTGTATCCTTAAATTTGTGTTTACATCTTTTCTCTATATAATTCCTAACGTCATTGGACTATAATTAAATATGCTTTACAGACTAACAATCTAGGCTCTATTTGTGGTACAGGAAAAGTAAATTTTCTTTTAAGTTAAACTGCCACTTCCCCCAAATCCACCCCAACATGCAGTGAGGCTTGCCACCAAGCACGTGATTTTCAGATGACCATCAGTGGCATGGAAATCTCAAGCAGCTGGGCCTCTAATCAAAAGAAGGAAAGAAAGACAGAGGAGGAAGAGAAGAAGGGAGGGCGGAAGGGAGACAGGGAGAAACCAAGTAGGCAACCAATACTGAATCCTACCAAATTAGGCCTCTCCACTGCCATCTGTTCTGTAAACATGCATATTTTCAAACATACAACATTACTAGTATTTTAAGGATGACGTAAATACATAGAATTTTATGACTATTTTAATGAAACTTTGTTTTTCTTATCCCAAGGAATGATCTACTCAAAGTACCAATGAAATAAAATACAGATTTATAGTCAATCACTAAAATATTGACATGATCTTTTTCATGATTTATCCTGAGATAGGAATACATCTTACATATCTGAGATAATAAAAGAAGAAATATACATGAATACTAAATTTGAAAAATTATACACAATGTCAAATTACTGGGCCCACCCTTCTTAAGGTAAAAATAGTAAAAACAAAAATTAAGTAAAATTACAAAAAGAGAAAAATATGCAGATAATATAAATGTAAAATTATTGACTATATAAACATATATAGCTCAATTGTATATATATATATATATATAGTATATATCTGTATGTTTTAAATCAGTTTAGCAATAAAATCCAAGCAATCCCATAATATTTGGTACTTATTCCATACACCTGGTACTTTAAAAGTTTTAATTACTACGGATGAAAGAGTATAGTAGTAAGAGAATCATAAAAAGCAATAAAAATTGTGATGGCCCAAAATGTTATATTAATAAAGGTAACACTAAAAAATACGCAACTCATAAAGAAAGATAAATCAACCTCCTCTCTAAGTTGATATTTTAAGTGGACTTTACCAGAAAAGAACTGTAGGAATGAAAATTAGGCAAAAAGAAACAGACCTCCAGTCTTGGTTTGGTTTGGGAGTTCTAGAGAGTCCTGCTTCTGTGTCTCTCAAAGGCTGTCCCACTCTGCCTCACAGAGCTCGAGGCTCCACAGACACCGCAAGATGTGCTGAGGGTGCACACTTCCAGAGGCGCTGTTTTCAAATCATGTGAAAAGGTGTTTCTTCAAAAGTTCCTATATCTATTTCCAAACTTTGCTTGATAAACACATAATCACTGGTCTTATCTGCATTTTGTGAACGGTTTTCCTTGTGCTTATCTTGCTAGCCTGTTCATATAACTAATTAGCAAATCTCACTTTAACAGCAGTAGAAACCTTATGGCCCATGACACACACAGACACAACTCTGTGCAGATAGATATACAAAGATATCCACTGACTCTGTGATTTAGTAAACCTTTGCCTACAAAATCCAGAGTAATTTCATCCCAACCTTATTCACCTGGAGAGAGAGACAATAGGCCCAAATCCCATGGCACTGATAAATGTATCCTCATCAACTGAATCTACAGGGAAACATCTGATGGATATGCTTGTTAGGTTAAACTCTGACTGTAAATACACAAGAATAGTACTTACACTGCACAGAAAATCAGACTCTAGTTTTTGTTCCACTGCAAGCTCAATCTACCATTTTTCCTATCTTTGGACCAATATCAAAGCAAAAGAAAAGCAACAAAACTAGCATAATCCACCATAAAATCAAATCTCCTGCAAATCAAAGGACAAATAGACACCAAGGAGGAAAGAGAAAAAGGGATTGCTGTATGCAACAAAATATACAACCGCTAAAGTTACCTCAGTTGTGTCCAGTTGAGGCTCCTGAGCTGCTCCTCTCACAAGACTACTCATTACTGTCCTCCTCGAGGGAAGGAAAGGCCAAACGTTACACACTGAGGACCTGTCCCTCATCAGGTGCTATCCATGGGCTCCGGACACCAGACACTGAACAGAGCCTCACCCTCTTAATGTGACAGCTTCCAGGTTTGCAACTTATTTCACCTCGGGGGCAAGTACTCTCATAAGTTAACACTCAAATGACAACTCAGTGCCAATGCTGGCTTTTCAGAACATGACTGGAGATTCACTTTGCACACTCCCTCAGGACTGCATATTTGAATCATAACACATGTATTCATTTTTTTCTTTTTTTACTACCACACTGTGATTTCCAGAAGGCAAATGATTTTTACTGACATCCAAAACCGATACTACATCAGTGCCCGGCACATGTAATGACCTAATGCACACAGAGTATAAATAAACTTGATACCCTACAACAGGACAAAATAATTTTATGTGTCATTTCCAGATTTCATTCTTTACTCCTAAGTTTACAAGATAAAGTTAAAAACAGTTTACAATGTGTGTTCTCCACTCAGGCCCTTCAATTCACATTAAATGGGTATTTTGCTCATTTTTAAATTCATCTGCTGCAATACACACACACACACACACTTCTATATATGATGAAATATGCGTATGATTATACATATGAAGGTGATAGGCCCTAGAGTACTCATTATTGAGATTTTCCATTTTCTCAATGTGCCTCCATGTTTGTGAAAATCATCTTCTATAATTTTAGCACACTCTGACAATGCCACAGTTATAAAATTAAAGTTCAAATTTATGAACCCATTGACAATACTTGATAGCTGGATTTTCTTACAAATGAGATAATCAAATATTTGTTTAAAGTAAAAAAAAAAACTACAAAGCCATCTCTAAGTAAAGGAGAAACATTTCACGAATACAACTCAAACAGAATGGAAAAGAAAACTTGCTGACAAGTGTTGAGTTTCCTGCGGTCATGGAACAGAATAATGGGATGCAAGACCAAGTACAGGACTGGTCGTATGCATCAAGACTTCAGTTTCACCACGCGCAAATGGGTTACGCAGAAGCAGTGACGGTAGGCAGTGATTTAAACTATGCGAGTCCCTTGCACCCGCATAGTCGATTGGAGAGGGAGAAAAGGAAGCATCTTTCTAGCATTGTACCATTTCCTGATGCTATCTTAAAACAGGGGCTGAAATTGTCTTGATTCAAAAGGAAAAGTACAGGAGTGGAGTCATTCACCCCTTCTCACACCACGGCAACGCAGTGAATGGGGCCAATGTCTGGGAAGAGCACAGCAAGCTTCCAGATGCCGGAGGGAGAGGGAAAAGCTCTGCCCCTTCCCACCATCCCCACCATCCCTGGGAAGCAGGTGCTTACTGGTAAAATCAGGGCTGATTCTATCCAGGAGATGCTGGAAAAGTAATGTAAGCACGTCCCCATCATCGCACAGGGTCACTGCAATGGGCCAATCCGAGGGAGCCCAGCGGTTTTTCTGATCTCAACATTTGAGGGGAAACAATTTGGGGTGAAGACCACTGTGGCCACTTAGCCTTCACATTGGAACCCGATCTGGGGAGAACTCCCAGGCACAGAAGTGGCACACATCCTCATACAGAAAAGCGGACCTGAGGCTGAGCTCAAGCCACACAAGCAAGTCCCTCCGTGCTGAGCAAATGTTTGTGACTTTCTGAGGCGCCATCATGGGTGTGAGCCTGTTAGTCTGGAGGCGTCGTGAGTATCAGTAAAAAGACACAGCAATGAAGACCTACACATCTTTTTAACTGAGGTTTGTGATGTAGAAATGGTAAAGCTCTGACAACATGGCATTTTAGCTTTGGGGTGATATTAAAAATAACTTATTTTGGTTTATGTAATAAGACTGTTTTAAAGGCTCTCTGTGATTATTATTAACAATCATCTTCTTTTCTATTATGGTACAGGATAAATACTCAAATATACACACAGAGACTCTCGGTAAAGCCTTTGCATACACCAGTTAGTAACACACACAAACACACTCACACACACACAGCCAGGCAGTGAGATGTGTGATGGTGTGATGTGTTTAGGCAGTGGTGCTTCTCTGATTCTGTCCGGCTGTCCATCACCTCAGACACTACGAAGAGGCCAGAAACCAGAACACGTAAAAGAGAGAAATAAGGAATAGTTCACATTATAAAAGAAATGTTTACCTAAAGATGAAGATAGCAGCTTATGCAAAAATGTAGTCAATGTGGGAAGTTTTAATAGATTATCAGGAGTATCTGCAATACTTCAAGCAACAAAACACATATATACATCCAGTAATATTTCATGTCAAAGACTAGCTGACAGATAAGCACAAATTCATATTGCATAACCTATAAAGACAAATTTACTTAAGGGAGAAAATATTTTCAGGAACTATACACCTGCTTTGCAGGGTCTATCAATTATGTACATGTCTTGGATATACAATTGACCAAATTGTTTGAGTTTCCAAGCAATTCCAAAAATTGGAAGTGGTTATCTATTTCTTTGAGGGCTTGAAATGTCTAGATAATATATGGCATTTTGATAGGAAGATATCTAACATGTACCAATAAAAATAGTAAAGTGACACAATAAATGATGTCAACACTATAAAACATTTCCATAGAAAAATGCAAACACATCCAGTAGGTTATATCTTTAACTAATATTTAGAATGTTAGAAGTCTCTTTTAAAAGGTTAAACTGCATTAGGTAAACCAAGTGAGTATGAAGAAAAAAAAATAGAAATATATTTACTAGCCTTAATATATTCAGCTTAAAATATTAACGCTGAAAACTGGCTTCACTGCTGCCTGTTTAGATTTAGCATTTTATGTTCAAAAGTAAACGCACAGTGGCGCACGCCTGTAATCCCAGCACTCGGGAGGCTGAGGCAGGAGGATCGCTGTGACTTCAAGACCAGCCTGGGCTACCTAGTGAGTTCCAGATCAGTCTCAACTACGTAGTGAGACCCTGTCTCAAAAAACAGAAACAAAAAAAAGCAAATGCATATAGTATGTAAGGCATGCATCTATGACTTGCTTATGAATCCGGCAAAAGACAAGAAAAATACCGGATTCAGTCCCATACGCAGCACGTCCCCCCATTCCCTGGTGTGCATGTTACTAAGCGCTGCCCGGAAGTGGTGAATGGTGTTTACATTTTCCATAAGTAATATTTGAGATTTATAAATTGCATTTGTAGCAAGTTGCAGAGATCACTGCTTTGGTTTCGGCAGTAATTCTACATAATGATATTGGGAATAAATAAACAGCAATTAAATGGGGACATGACTACTCCTCATAGACTAAGTTTAAATCCAATATGTTCATCCGTTTTCTAACCTTTCCACTCTGCTAGAAAGCACTGCCTTACTATTCTGCCTCTACCAATTCTGACCCCCCTTAAAGTGATGTAAAACTGAGAAATAAGTAAGCATGAGACTTTCAAAAGAAATGAAAATCATAAATAATAAAATCGGTAGAATTTGGTGGAAAATTACAGCGCTTAATATTGATACAAAAATGTTTACAAAAACTAAAATTTTAGTGATGAGGATACCCAATTACAGCAAGGCTATCCAATCGCGGGTTACATTGTTTTATCACCAGGATAAAATGATTTCTGAGAAAAAAGTGAAGCAAAACATGAAGATTTTCAGTATCTTCCATTCAAGAACTGGCTCGAATATGCTCATTAGCAAGATTCTTCAGCAACAGTTACCTTTACGACAATTACGACAATTTTCAAATTGGGCCAAAGACAGACAACCAAAAAAGACTAAAAATAGTAGCTGAAGCAGAGGAAGGAATCCACTCCACAAGACACATGCGTTTGCTCAGACCAGGAGCGAAATGTGACTTCACCAAGCCCAGCGGAAGACCCACTTGGGAGCTTTGTCTCCCACGCTCCATGGTGATTAGTTCTTTCCGCATTGCTGAAAGGATCACTCCCTTGTCTTCCGGGCTCAGGGAGCACAAGGAGGAGACCATCAGACTGGACACCGTCACGCCCGCACTTACTACCTGCGGATCCATCCTCCCGACCAACCCTCGCGCTGCTTTTCTGAGTCTAACCCCTGCGTGCCAATGGCCCAGCCAGCGTCCCTGAAGTGAGCGGACCCCTCTGAACGCAGGATTTCCTTGAAAACTCCTGCCCTGAAATCTAATTTTGAAGATGGAAACTGCACCCAGGTTACCTAGAAATCCACTCATTTTTCCTCTGAAAGAAATGTCACAGCGTCCGAAGAAACGGAAGGGAGACAGTGAGCAAATGTAGGGTGCAGAGAAGACAGGAGAAAACTGCCAGACGAAGCGCGCAAAGTACACGTTCTCTAACCGCGGCGACTGTAGCAGCACTAATCATCCAACAAGTGGCTCCTGCCCTTATTCTCAAGTTAAGATTGGGCTTTCTAAGAAAGATACGCATAACATCAGCTTAGAAAACAACTATACTCATCTTTTAAAATACACAAGCCTCTTAAGGATCTATTGTTATTCAACCATACAAACTGTGAAAGCATTTATTCTATAGCAGTCATCATACTGCAAATTTGGTCACAATGCCATTATCTTGTTAAAAGTAAACCAATACCATTTCAAAAGATTTTGGAGGGGGAAATAAATACCAAGTTACACAAAACGAAACACTGATATAAATATGTATTAAGATGTACTCATCAATTGACCAGAAAGTTTTATTCAGTACTTTCTAAGTGAAAAAAAAAAAAAAAAAAAAAACACCAGGGCACTAAATTACACCTTGAAAAGAACCATATGTTCGCTTTTTCTAAATTGTAACAGTCAAAATAATTTGTCAGATGAAGTTATTTTCAACAGGTCAGAGGATGGACGGAGAGGAAAATATAGCAACTGCAATAAACACACTGCAAAGTGGAGATGATTAGAATACAAAAATAGCACTGCAGCGTCTGAATGACTAGAGACGTTCAGAAGTGCGGAGACAGAGGAGACTGTCATGGGGAAAGGAACGTGTGGTGTCTCACTTGTCCAAGCTGAAGAACCAGGTAGGAATAGAACACCAGCTGAGTGAATTCTCTCGCTTTTAGATAGTTTGCTATAGCAATCTCAATTACAGTACTGTACAATGGAGCGTATGGCGATAGAAGTTCAGAAGTTTCAGAACGAAAGGATACATTCTGCTTGCCTGTGAAATGTTCTTTCTCATCTTTTCTAGGCCAGTCCAGATGTGTAGGTATAGTTCCTCCCTGCCAGCAGGTGGAGATAGTAAAATTGAGTCTTGCGTGACCTCAAGTCCTAATCTAGGTGGTTCAGAATCTTCAGTTTCGTATTTTGGATGTCAAAAAAAAAAAAAAACTGATCGAAAGACATATAAAGCTTGTCAAAAAGCTGAGTCAGTCAAGTGAGCTTTTTATTCATGGTCACTTGCACTAATCTGTACAGGAGAGGGTCTTGGCTGGCACAGAAAAAGACACAAGAAAGAGCATTATTTGGTAGGCTCTATCCGTGTTCTCAGTGTTCCCAGAGCCTTCACATTCACTCAACTGATACTATTTATCATCTGCTCAGAACTGCTGGTTACTGGCCAGAAGGTCTCATAAAGGTTATCTAATTAATGCTACCAATAGGCTTGTGACGTCATTACTGTCCTCTAACATCTTGTCCCTGAATCAGTGTTTTTAAAGCTCTATATGGTGAGCTGACTGCCACGTGCCATGTTTGTTTGGTCCTCCTGCTGGACCCTTTAAGCTTTTCAGATTTAGGTAGACCCACTACTTCCTTCTTTCTATCCAGAAAGGGACTTTGAAGCTGGAAAGTCATTGGCTGGTGGTTAAATCTGGTTTTGATTTGTTTGTTTGTTTTCAGTTCAATTGAATACAAGTCCCCAATAGTTTTCTAGCAAAGGATTCAAAAAGGTTGAAGTGCAGTCACTTTGTAGAGACTGAATAGATGATCAGAAATGTCAGGGTTCCAGCACAGAGCTTTGTGGAAAAGTCTGTTTGAAGACCACACATTTGTGATCAAATTCAGGGAGGAAAGCACTGAAACGTCTGACTGCTGATAAGAACTTCCAAACAATAAAACTCATTCTCCCAAGGCTAAGCCGAGAACACGTAAGCACACCTTGAAGATGACAGAGAAGGACTGAAGAACACTCAGACCTGAACTGAACAGGATGGAGTTATTCCTGTTGTGTCATCCAACATTCAGCACAGTGCTAAACGCACAGTATGCAGTTAATAAACATTTGTGGATGGGTAGAGCATCCTACGAAAGTCTTCCCTGCAATCATATTTAGGAACACAATTTTGCAGACAAAAAGATTACTTAACGGGTTGCAGCTTGGACTACCACTGCTTTCTGGAAGTATTTACATGTGTATCTATTTCAACACTGCGGGTTGAACCCAAGGCCTTCTCACTGAGTTACAGCTCCAACCCTGAGGTGGGATTTTCATGCCCAGATAGAATACCGAAGCCTTATTACTACTGGCACTGACCAAAGGCTGTGTACCGAACATGGTGTAGTTGCACCATTATACAATTTTGGTGTCTCCGTCTCCCTTATACAGGTGTACACTGACATTCTGCAGCCTGGTTGGGTGTGAGCTCCGTTACAGAGTTCCATCAGAACTCACAGAGGCTGATATCGCTATACTGTGGAAAGTCAGGAGAGGTTCTAACACACCCCCGTACCCCCTTAGTGTTAAATTTTAAAACAAGGTCTCACATTAAGTCACTAAATCTCCCAGGCTGGGCTCAGACTTGTGATCTTCCTCCCTGAGCACTGGGATCACAGGCAAAAACCATTCTTCCTTCATGCTTTTTTAATGTGAACTTAAGAATTGCCAAACGTCACACCATATGTGAGTGGATAGCAGCAACCTACTGTCTTGACATAAAGTATTAAATTCGCCTTTGTACTTACTTCACTATCACCTTATCTATAAAACTTCTAACAGTGTAAGTATTTCACCTAAAAAGCCTCGTGCTCAGCAAATAAATTATTAGGTTACTGTCTGAAATAAAAAGTCAAGTATTCGCTTTAAAAAAAAGATTCACCCCATCTTAGCAAGATGTGGGAGCCACACATACAAGGATAAATGAAGAATCTGACATTTTCTGTTCACCACTCTCTTCCTGCCATAATTCCTGCCCAAACCCTGTCTGCGACAGCCTGATGCTTTTACTTTTCTGTCCCAGATGTGAGGTACAAAGGTAACGCTGAGAACTGCTTTTCACTACTGTGGTGTGGCGGGGAAAGACAGCACCAGTATGGGAAATAGTGTGCCAGCAAAATGACCCAGACAGAAAAGTATCATGGTGTAGGAAACTGGTGAGACGGAAACAAACCTTAACATGATCTACTGAATAATGTCTATAATCCTCTGTTCCTTTATAATTGCTCTAATTATAAAACTAGCCTTCGAAATTCCTCCAGTATGCTCCACTGCTGAACCAAGGATTTAGAAACAAAAGCTATCTTTTGATCCTTTTAAGCCAATGTCTTGGGAAAGTCTTCAGAATGCAATGAAAGCTACGGACACCCAAACCAGAACATTATCCTCTAAATACCTCTGCAGGGTTAGCACACAGCAGCACGGGGCTTCCAAGCACTCCCCAACACCCAGAGACTATCTGTCAACCATTTTATCTACCTGACAATCAAGGTGGAGCACACTTTCTCCAAGAATAGCACTGCCATTATAAAGCAAAACAAAGTAGTTGAATTTCATTCCACAGTGGGAAGAGCTAAGTGGTGTCTCAGTTTTGTTGGTTTTGTTTATTGATAGCTTGCAGTGCCCAGGATCAAACCCTGAGCCTCCCGCATGCTATGTAAGCTATGTCTCTAGCCCTAGGTGATGTTTGCACGCACACGCACATGCACACAATTAGCATGTTTTTTACATAGAAATAATGACAATATTTCTCATAGTTCTAATGCAACTGTATAAAAGTATTTTACTTGCTGTCAGAAAATAGTACCTTTAATGAATAATTTAGAATCTGAGAATTCTTTACAGGTATTGTTTAAAAAAAATATTCTGGCTGTCAACACAGGTCAGGAAACTGTGCATCACTAGCATGCCCAAGGCCCTGGGTTCAATCCCCAGCAAAGAACCTCCTCCAGAAATCAATTTTACAGGACACATTTTAAAGGAGTTGTTTAGAATTATTTCTATAAAAGAATATGAGAATTAATTTGCTTGTCTATATTTCAATGGAAAGATTTATCATCGCTCCCACAATTTGAAGTATGCTGCTTTTTTAGTATAATCACAAATGATAAGCCATGGAAACATTTTCCAGACTGATTTTAAAAGTTTTTTATCATCAATGAACCACCAGCTACCAATGGGAGTGCGTGACAGCCCTGATTCATCTTGTTAGCCCCTTTTCACTCATAGGCAAGGCCACAGAGCCGCACCCTCTTCAACTGGAGTTGGTTTTTCAAGATTCTATCTCAGTCATTCTTCTACCATTACAAATCCATACTCTTTACATCAGTAGCTCAGATCTCTAAGTCACAAAGGCATGCTCTGCTCTGACCTCATGACCGATTTCTCAGCCCAACTCTCTCCTCTATGTAACTTCCTCATTTCTACTCGTGGAATCACTTTGTAATTTCACTTCTGTTTATGACAGCACGGTCGATTTAATATGGGGAGAATAGAGTTAAACAGGTCAGGCACGTGTGGTCAGAGCTCCATAGGTACTCATTACTGTTTTGCAGTTTCCTTCAACAAGAATCACTCACCCTGTGCGTGCCCTGCTCTTCCTCTTCCTTCGCAGGGGGTCAGCTTTCCAGCCCTCCAACCCAACAGTTGTGTTTTCTTCAACCAACAGCAATGGACATATATTTGCCTTAAGGCTATTTTAAATGAATAGATAACCTAATTTTGGAGAGTCAATTTAGGAAGTAAAATACTGCACCTTATTGCCTATTCATGCCTGTTCACTAAGTTTCTAAGTGAATGAAGTTTACAGTTATAGCTAGTTCTGATTTGAATTTTATTCTTTATGTCTCCTTAATATTTTTGTCATACACAAAGGGTTCATTTTAGCATTAATCCAACTGGAAGTCATCTTTGTCTAATTAAAAAAATACATTCCTTGCATAATGTCACAAAGACATTTTTATATTATACATAGCTCCATGTTTTAAAATATACATTTATTAAAAATGAAATGCATATTTATTCATGGTTTGAATGGTATTTAGCTTATTTTCCCATGTGGACAATGCCTATTCTTACACTTATTGTAGAATTCAGACTTTCTTCCTGTCGCAAGTAGCACAACGTTAAGCTCAGGGGAATCCATTCCTGCCCTGTTTTGCTTCTTATACAAAAACACATTGTTAATCAATTATAATGGAGACTGATGCCCCGTTCCCTCTGGTCCTTTCTTCTCTTCCTTTCTCTTTGCAGTACTGAGGATGGCCCCCAGGGACTGGACACGCCCCCTACTACCACGGGCCCTCTTCTCTACGTCAGTACAGCTTTGCCAGACAAGTTCCATGCAACTGCACGAATTTCACTGTAACTATGTTTGCTTTATAAAATTAGGAAAACTTTACAAAACTACACCATTAAATGCACCCACCAGTAATCGTATGATTTACTTGTCAATTTGTTGACATTTTATATATGCTTTTCCTTCCAGTACTACTTAAATAACTCCAAAGACAGCTACCGTGGATAAAGGAGGCCAAGCATGACACACCCAGAACAACCAACGAGCCGATACACTGTCAACTGGGAAATGCTGGTGCTCGCTTTGGCACAACAGCCTGAAGCCCATCCAAGGGCACAGGATAACACCAGATGGACACGAGAGAGGGCAACCACTGCTATCTCCCTCAGGAGCCAGGGCTGTGAAAATTCTTGAAGTATTGGTTGCCTCACCCCCAGTGTGAAAGACTTTGCCCAACTTTAAATCATATTCATAGGACTTCTCAGTTCTCTCATTGCTATTAAGCTTTAATTATTTTCACAAAGACTTTACAGACCTTCATTTAAAGAGCAGTATTGAATGCAGTGGCAATGAATCAGATCTTTGCTTTGTTATGTTTACCAGGGAGGTCTTTATCACATTAAGTTGTTCTTTGGTATGCAGAACTCTGAAATTGTCTCACTGACATAGGATTGGCTTTGCTGATTTCCTCTCCTTTCAGAGTGTGCATTTCCCAAAAGCTGGGATCTCCCCTGTCTGCAAGTGGTGGAGTACAGTGTCATACGTGATACACAACACACATCTGCTGCATGAATAAATTTGTATTTAATGATGTGGCTTAAATGTAGCTATAGAAATAGACTTTGTCTTAACTACTTAAGGAATGTGTAATCTTCCCATCCAGTAAGAGAATACCAAAAACACATGAGATCACAGCAGGAGCTAGTAATAAATTAGAGGTCTATTTCACTAAAAGTGGTGACTTTCCTATTCACATCTCTACTGATCCCGTCTTCCCTTCATGTGTTTCTACATATTCATCACCCTCTAACGTCTTGTTTAACTCTTATTTTACCTTCATAGTATTTTCTTCTGCGGCTCTTCTGCTCTCCTACCCACGTACGGAACCTGAAGCAATTTCATTAGAAATAAAGCTTCAAGTCTTTCAGAACAGACAGTATTTCCTAGTGTTATAAAACCACAAGGCTGAGGCGAGCTTAAGGAAATATTTTAAGTCTTGAGTGAACAGGTGAGCACATGACATGTTATTGTCTTCTGCTTCTCAGGTTTCCTTCTGGGTATATTGTTTCTGTGAAATTAACTCTTCTCTATCATCTTCTCCAACAAGGTATCCTCACTGCTGCATTTCAACGAGTTTTATTCTCCTCACTTACAATAAGTTGAAATCATAAAGCTGCTTCCATGGGGCTTATTAATCCACACTTACTTTTAATGAAATACAGGGTGAATGCTTCAAAGGAATGCTCAATCTTCAGCAGCTGATCCATTAACACCATGGAGATTAAGGAGTCTTTTAACATTGAGCTACTTCCTAAGGGCAACTGAGGGACTCCCACCAGTACATGCCCACACATTTTCCTGGAACTTTACCCAATTTTAATAGAATTCTTTTGTCTATGATGTCTTGTTGCAGTTCTATGCTTCATGAAACCTGTTTAAAAGTCTCATTAAATTAAAGGTAGAAAAATAACAGCAAACAATGAATGCTGAGTGCTCCTAAGCATCAAATGCTAAAGTTGATGTAAAATCTTAAAGTCAAACAGGACATATGTTAACATGCAGGAGCTGTTCTGTGTGCACAGGCTGATGAAAAAACACTGGGAAGGGAGAGGCCATCCATAGGGCTCAGCCTTTGCTGCTCTCAACTGCTCAGTTCCAAGCAGCAGCTGCAACTTCTCTTAAGTGGCTGCCAACACAGGAGTTCTAACGGGCTCACCATGGGAAGTGCACAGGAAATTCCTTGAAAGTATTAGTACTAAAATATTTTCCTGGAAGAGGCTGCACATCAAGAAAACAAACTAATAATTGCAAGAAACTAATATGAGTCTAACCAAAAAGGCAATGTGTTATTCTGATTTTGTGATTCACAGATCGACTGCAGTTACAATAAAAAGTTGGAATGAATGAACTTTACTGTAGTAAATGGCCCACGTGTTAGTTAGAGACCCCACCTGCGACCATGCTCAGCTATTTTAAAGCCTTTAATCATTTCTGCTCAACATGTGAATATTATGTTTTTACATATGGACTAAATATAAAGCTCATATAAAAATTTTTAATTCAAATGCAAATTACTTAAGAATGGTGATTTATTAAGGAAATGTACACAAGATACACTCCAAAAGGCTTGAGCTTTAATGAAAGTATTCTAAAAATAATATTGTAGATTTAGTAATATTACAATATACAAGTGATTTAAAAGAGTTGTAGAGTAGCTTGTTACATGTAAGTGGTCATGCAAACATGAGAATTTCACTCATGTTTTATACATAGAAGGTAATCTGGAGATGTATTAATGTCATGCTTATTATACTGTGCTACTGTTATAGGATTCTGAAAGCTAACTCTCAAATGGTTTTTGTAATAAATCTACATTTTTAACTTCCTAGTAATTCAAGAGCAAATTTTTTCCCATTAAGTTTACTGGTACACTTTAGGTACACAGTGCAGTTACATTCATCATTGGGATCTCGTACCTTTACGTGACAGATCTTGGTTCTCATTTTCTCTGCATCCCCTGCTCTCCCTTCACCCCTTTCACCCTTCCCGATTTACAAAGACTTTTTCTTCATGTTTCTTTTCTCATATTTTCCCTTCTTTCCTTCCCCCATCCTTCCCACTTCCTTTACTCCTTTAGGTGTTTTCTTCGTATTTCACATTACCAATTATACATTTTGATCCTTATTTACACTTTTAGCTTTTCACACCACAGAAACGCTTCGGTATTTACACATGTGTGTCAGATTTATTTCAGTTAAGGGTATGGCCTCAACGTGCATCCACTTAGCTATAAAGGTCTCAAGAGCAAATTTTTTAAAACTATTAATGAGTTAATACTAATCTATAAAACCACAAAAACACCTAACTTTAGGTTATAAAAATAAACCTCTTATTAAAAGTCCAGACACAATACAAGATCATTACAACTCTAATTTGGCACTGTGGATTAGCAATCATAGTTTTGTCTACTCAGATTGAACCACAGCAGTCACAGTTGTGCCACAGACCGAGCTTACCATTTTGTATGTGCTAATAAGATAATATACCAAAACGAAGGTGCACACACACACACACACACACACACACACACACACACACAGAGACATATTTACATACCCTCTAGTCAATAACCCCGAAGTTTAGACAATTTCTGGTGCAGATATGGAATTCTGGGGGAACCACAGTGATGAATGTATGACATGGAAGAAACGCACACAAGACTTTAGGATTTGTTGTCTCCAGCACACACATTAGCACAGGATCGGTGCAGTCCAATGCACCATCTCGTTGACCCAAGACTTCAAAGGGTCAGCCTGTGTCTCAGTCCTCACACAAAGGCCCTGCACACAATGGCATCATGGCATGTGTCTCCCGAGGCTTGGCTTTCGAACTCACACGCTTTGCCGCCTAAGCTTTTAGGCCTTCCCTGTTCTATTACAGACAGATGTGTTTAGCTTTCATCTCCTTAACTGCACTGGATTTACTTAAGGCCACAAGACACATGTTCTTGTACACTCCTTTCAACATTCCATGTTAATCTTCCTGACAGAATCTCACTTCACTCCATCTTTGAGAACAAATGCTTCTGTGCAAAACAGGCACTTTAAAAAGTACGCAGCTATTTTAGAACTGCTATGAATTTTATCATTCATTTGTGTGTATAGTCTTCTGTTAAAATCTTTACATTGAAAGAATGTACACATATATAATTATAAATGAACAGAGATTTAATAATGCATGAAACATCATGCTGCTGTCTCCTACCCACAAAATCCCGAAGTGATCGTGAGAGCCAAAGCGCTCTATGTTATTCTGCTGCTTTCCTATACCACTGTTTCTGAAAGTGAATCATTACACCATTAGTGGTTCTTAATATGATCTTCAGTACTACATAAAATGATGTTATTTTAACGACTGATAATTCATTTTGTGGATAATAAATGTACTCAAATGACATTTTTCCATGGGTGTCTCCCATGCCTTTCTTTTACATTTCTTAAAGAAAAAAAAAAGTCCATCAATGTAAGGAAAAATGTTTAGAGAATAATAACACAAATTGATATGATTTTGGTAAAAGTTGTGACAGCCTGTAATGGGTTATATTTTATATTTTAAGATGAAGATTTTAAACGCTATGAAGATGGAACCAAGGCCGATGTGTTCACTGTTTTAATCCCTAAAACACACTTTGGATTTATTATACTGTTAATAATATTTGATGAAAGAACATATGTGATATATAAGTGATAAACTCTAGCACTTACCAAAAAGATCACAAATATTAGTTCTGAACAAAAAAAAAATCTTCTATGAAAAGTACCTTTTTGATATGGGACATTAAATTGTGAAAAGCTTACAAAATATGATGGATGATATAAAACACAGCTGTGTGTTATATAATTAAAAGATTTAAGCACAATAAATAAGGAAGGGAAAAATACATCATAAAATGTTTTCAAAGAACTAAATACATCATGGCGTCAACCAAGCTCTTTGAATCCCTTAACCAGCTTTCAAGACCTGAACGTGACACTTACTCTGGTTTCTAAGATAGGCCTGGAAATGAGGAAGACTCGAACCGAAACCTATGACTACGGAGACAGCTGATAGGTCCTGACCAAAGTTTCCACAAATGACAAACTCAGTGCAGTAGGAACAAAAAAATAAACCAGCAGCCTCGCTATGATTCCACTCAAAAAACAAGACAGCCAATCCACCTGAAATAGAGGAAGGAAGACACTTAATATCCTCTTCACTCAGATGTCACACCTGAGCAGACATGGTGTTGCTAGGAGACCAAATAAGTGTTTGTTAATTATAATTACAATGCCTCGTTCGGTTTACAACCCCAAACACGCACGGTCATTTAGATATGAAGTGCAATTTTCAAGCAACAAAGCCCAAACAACTGAGGGGTGCAAATGAAAGGAGGGGCAATGGCAGGAGTTGGGGTGACGTGCGGGACACTGCCAGCCAGCTGTCAGGAGCAGGGTGTGTTCGGGGCAGCTCTGGAGACCGATGGGGCTGCATCCGCACGTGTCTCAGACCCCGCTTCTGGGTCGGAGAACAGAGACTCAGAGGCACAGGACCAAAGTTGCCCCAACCTTATGTCACAGACTGCCTACCGCAGGGGGCTGCCTAAGTGTCAGGCTCCCTACTTGACTGGAGAGGACACTGGAAAGGGAATTCAACCATCTCTGGGGGGCATGTGGAGCCCTTTAAAGAAATCCCCTCCTCTCTGCTAGCAAACAGCAGGGCCCACGAGACATCTCCTAATTCAAACAGGTAAATGGAAAAAATATAGGAAGACTATGAAGGAAGAAGCCTTGCAGTACAACCAAAAGGTGAGCTTTGATCCTGACAAATCAGGGGAACAAAACCTATCTCAAAAGCGATTTAACATGGAAACTGAAAGGAACAATTAAAAAATGGTTTCGTATGATCGATAAAATGCAGAGGAACCAATTACCTCGAGGCAGGCCAGAAGTCAGCAGACAGGAAAAACACAGAAAGGTGATTCACCCGAGAACAAGAGCTGCTCCGAAACAAAATCAAATGGGAAAACCACAAAGAATACAACACTGTGGCCCTGGTGTGGGGGTAAAGAGGTTCTATCCACTCTCAGTCATTTCCCCATAGCATTTCGAATAATAACAAAATCACTGGGAAAACGAACTTCCTCTAAGATTCTCCTTAAAGAAAATGAATGCAAATAAGAAGTCGGTTCTTTTCAGTCCTACAAACACACCTGAGTAACATTCTCCTTATGACAAGACCTCAAGTACTGCATCTCAAATATTTTTGCTTGGCTAGATCTATTCACTCTCTCAATCTCAGCACAGACGTCCCCTCTCTCATCTGCGGTGAAGTCCAGACACTGTAATGCACTGCTTCCTAGCAGGCTATAATTGCCTTTCATGGCACACATAATTAATGCCATTAGACCAACTCCTTGGTATTTGCTTTTTTAGTTAGAAGGATAAATTCTCTGTCCCAGGGCTTCCCTCTGGTCTGGGACATGGAAAGCATTCCCAAGTATTTATGAATTCCTAAATGGGTGCATGGGCGGGAGGACAGATGGAGTTCTCTGTGACTTGCCCCTCTAGAGCCGTGAGCAAATAAAAGATAAAACAGATTTGTCATGAGGGTGTGAGCAAGGAGTAGTGAAGTCCAGTCTGATTCAATCATTTCATGCAGAGTTCTCCCAAAATTGTTTGGCCAAGTAGGGCAGCCAGAACTTGACTAGTGATAGAATTCACCAAAAAGCACGACAGAAGTTATAATTGGTCAACCGTTTTGAATATTACTCCTTGGCTCAAAAACAGAGCTGGTCTCGCTGTGAGAAACGAAGGAATACAAAATTATTGCTCTACCATTCAAAAATTGTCCTGCCTCTATTTCCTCTGCCACAGATTATTCTTTCAAGTCCATTTTATAATTCCCTAATAGAGTCAGAGCTTTGAAAACAGGAAACAATGACTTCCACTAGAAGGGACTGCAACAAAGCAGCCCTGTGTCTAACTGATCTTTGTTCTTCCAAAGACCGACAACGGGAAGCCTGACACTCTGTAGCTCCTCAATAAACAGGCCTTACTTTAAGCCTCTGTAGGGATTTGCTAACTGTGTGAAGAAGAGTAATTTAAAGAACATCGCTGTTTGCAATGCCGATCCGTTCTCTAACAGTGTGGGTAATACAGATCCCCCAATGAGGGTCTTACATATAGCACATGTGCGACGTTGAGTTTCATCTTTTCACGTTATCCACTCTTCTGGAAGTTTCTTTACATCTTTTCGAAAAATACATCAATTCAATCCTTCCACCAATCCTTCTTAGAAACCACACTAAGGAAAGGTTTGTCCCTGCTGGTTGATGGTGAAAATTAATTAAAATATATTACCTCAAGAGAGACATAGTTCCATATTCTTGGTAACAAAAATATGCTACCAAGACATGAAGCCAACATCCAATCTGAGGCAACAGTAACTGCAGAGCCACATTGAGAAAGCAAAGCATTTTAGATTCCAGTTCCTCAGTCCTTAAGTTGCTTACTTTATACTTAACTGAATGTCTCTCTTTGGTAAGAAGTTTAACAGCAGTGATAGAGACAACCCAGGGAATTCTCCAATCACACACATGCACACCACACACACACAGCCCACAGAAAAGTTAGTGCCACTAGCAAATATTATTTATCAATCAGAAAAAACTGGATAAGAGGCTTTAGATCTCTAAATAAACAACAGGACATTTGCTCCAAATTCTAAGGTTCTACAGCACGATTTATGGACATTTCCTAGCAGTTTTCACCATGCAGATGTTCAGTTCTTGGGATTTTAAATAATAACACACCATTTTCCCTTCCTGAAATAAACAGTTCTTTTGAAGCCTCTAGTAATATGCAAAGTACAATTATCAATTACTTTTGCAATCATACATTACAAGGCAGATTTAGCAACTGAATGTTTATCTCAAAAATAGTATCCGGGAAGAAAAGGACTAAAGGCGTAGGGAAAGTGGGAAGGGTAGAGGAAAGGTAATAAGGGAAAAGAAAAAAATATGAGAAAGTGAAAAAATGGAAATAAAGTGTTTGTAAATGGGGAGGGGAGGAGAGGATGAAGGGAGGGCAGGGACAAGGGAAAAAATGAGAACCAAGACCTGTCATGTAGAGGTACAAGATCCCAATGATGAATGTAACTGTACTGTATACCTAAAATGTACCAATAAACTAAAGAAAAAAAAAAAAAAGTATCCTGAATCTTACTTAAGAGGCTGTTTTGCAATTGCTCAATTGAAACTGGACACCTTTAATTCGGAAGTGTAATTTGCTTTAATTTGGAAGTTGAGTCTTCTGAGTTTGGCATTCATTATTGATTTTCAATTTTTTTGTAGATAACTTTAAGCAAAGAATTTTCTGACCATAATATTCCAAGGTATATAAGTTGTATTAAGACTCAGGAACCATAAGATAACATTCTATTTCCAAAAGGTCAAAATAATACAAAAATATAACTAATTGCACAGTCCATTTAATGGGCAGGAAAAGCAGAAGTTCAAACCAAGTGTCACTGTACTGTCAGATACCTCTGCCTTTCAGGTCCCACGGTGTCACTTACTGTCACTCATTAATTGTGGGTGAAATCATAACCGTCAATCACTCGTAAGCGCTTCTCTAAATGTACCTTTGCCTGGATCGGAGAATACTCCTTACTTCTGTACTGTCACGGTGCCCTACTCACAACCTCGTGCAATGATGACGGACCTTAGTAATCATCAGATCCAGTTCTGGTGATTTACGGAAGAAGACCTGAGGAGGTTCAATGGGATGCCTGGGTCGGAAGTGTTTGGGTTTTACAGGAACTGAAATGGAAAATGCAGCCAGGTGACTGCTGAATCTTATTCTGTGCCTCACACCCTCTTGCACCATCACTTTCTTCCTCTATACCTACTTTTGCCGAGCTCCAAAACCATGTAGGGTAAATGTGAGGCTGGGGTCACAACAACTTTGTAGAATACCAAATTCTGCAAATTGTTTTCACACTGATGCACTGCCTTGACTTATTACAGCTCCCATTTATGACATGCAGAAAAAGAAATTAATTAGATCACTGCCCGGACCCATTCATGAGCACACAGCACTGAATTCAAGCAGTCTTTGTGTGTTTACTTAAGTTTCTTCTTGATAAAAACAAAGATCTGCAATGTTTTTCATTCTCTCTAGTTATGTTTTTTTTTTTTTAATGTAAAGGCTAATATGAACTGTTATGTTAACTGACTGAATACCTAACGGTAACCTCAACCCTGAGGGGTAACCTTCAGAGGTTCTGTCCCACAACCCACCTAGCTAGCACCTTTGATAAGAGCAGCCACGGACAGTCTTCACATTCGAAAGGCCAGGGGCTCTCTGTTGGGAAACTGCTCACACACACCTGAAAAATGAACTCAAGAACCTCATCTCTATAGGCCATTTAGAATTAGTCCATTCTGACTTTCAGTCAGGGAATTGAAAGCACTTATTCTGTTGTAGGTCTCAAGTGTCCCTTCCCTTCTTTTAATTCAAGTTCTGCTTGAGGGACAGATCCACTCAGGAGGGAACTTTGGGAAAGCAAACACAGCAGGATGGAAAGGGCTTTTCTATCTTCTTGACTTTTCATCTCAGCTACAGTGATTAAACATTTATAAGACTAAGTCCAGAGCTGATTCCAAGGCACAAAAAACAAGAAACAGAAGCCATATCCAGATACCAGTCAAGGATTGTGGAGAAGGATCTCTACAGTTTCCAAGAGCATCACGCTGAAATTCAGAGAGCTGTAACAGAGAATGTGACTTTTCCTGGAGTATCCTGTTGTTACCCATCACTCGAAACCTACACTGGGACCATTTCATTTTCCAGGAGCCTTGTCTGACTCACAGGTAAGAGACTTACAGCCATCTATCTTTCTAATGGGTAATACCTTACACATCTGGATACCTAGAGCCAAGGAGGTGAAATAACTAGACACTCCCTCTTCCTCTTAAGTAAACAACACACAGGAAATGAGAAATGCCAACATTTTCCTTTTTATTTTCAACATTAGCTTCTTAAATATTTAAAACATGTACTAATTTACTAATGATTACAATGAAAGAATTCTAATATCCCATTGAAATCACATTGTGAAAATTCATGTGTTAACAACCAAATACCTTCTTCACTCTTCATTTATGCTTTGGGTTTCTCACATAAGAGACTGCAATATTTAAGCTCATTTGTCTGAATTATTTCACTATTATGGTCTCAAGGTGTATCCACTTCACTGCAAATTACTCAAATGCACCCTACTTTAGGGCACAGTGGTACTCCATTGTGTATAAACACCACATTTTCTTTATCCACTCATCTGTTGATGGATATAAAGGCTGCTTTCAAGATTTACCTATTATGAATTGTGCTGCCATAAGCATGTATCCTTATAATAGAATGTCTTTCTTTTCTGGGGGGAGATACTCAGAAGGAGAATAGCTGAGCTGAGTGCAATTGTTAGTTTTATTATTTTGAGGAATCCCCATACTGATTTCCAGAGAAGTTGTACTAGTTTTCACTCCCACGAACATTCTATAACAATGGAGAAAAATTTGTTTCTCTTGCAGGCTGACCAGAATGTTATTACTGATGTCTCGAAGAGAGTAGTTCTCTCTGGAGTGAGATGGCATCTCCGTGTTATTGGAATTTCTGTTTCTCTAATGGACGGAAACACTGGACATTTTTTCATATATTTATTGGCTACGTGCACTTTTGCTGAGAAATGTCCATCATTTCAGTTGCTCATTTTTCAACTGCATCTTTTATCTCAAGGCATCTAGTGCCATATATATAT
>NW_022900950.1:77366226-77399552 GCF_012274545.1 Fukomys damarensis | reverse complement strand
TAGAGAGTAGTCCTCTGTCTGAGCAGTGGCTGGCAAACCTTTTTCCCATTCTGTAGCTTGTCTCTTCACTCAGTTGGTTATTTCCTTGTACAGACACTTTTTAAGTTGATATGGTCCCATTCACTGATTCCTGATATTTCTTATATAATTGAGGTTCTATTCAAAAAGACTTCATCTATGTCTGTCTCTGCAAGGGATTTACCTATTTCAATTCCATTAGTAAAGTGTTTGTTTTAGAATTTAGATCTTTGATCCATTTTGATTTTGCTTCACAACACAGTGAGGGATTAGGTCTAGACTGCAGGTGGCAAACCTAGGGCACACACAGCCCTCTCTGGGAACACGTCATGAGTTGTATGTGTTTTCTCTGAACCAAGAGCTCAGTATTCAGGTGTAATTGCAGTGCGGGCACTTGCAGTAAGTCAGGGGGTCTGGGGCTGCGGTTTGGGCCCTCGATCTCTACAAGCTTCGCCATCACCGGTCTAGATTCACCTGCTGTAAGTGAGTAGTCAGTTCTGCCAACACCCTTTGCTACAGAGGTTACTATTTCTCCAGCACATGTTTGGACCCTGTCAAAGCTTAGCCAGCTGAATGTGCCTGTGGTTGTTTCTGTGTCCTCTGTTCTCTTCCATTGATCCACAGCTGCCTGATGACAGTACCATGCTGTTCTAATCACTGTAGCTCTGTGATATACACTGAAATTCAAGGCAGTGATGCCTCCTGCTCTGCTCTGGCTGCCCAAGACTGCTCTTGTTATTCTGGGTCACTTCTGATTCTATGTGAATTTTACAGTTCTTTTTCTTTATTTCTGTGAAGAATGCTGTTGATATTTTCAATGTAACTGAATTAAATCTACATGTTAACTTTAGAAATAACGGCTCTTTTGATAACGTTAATTCTGCCATTCCAGGAACAGGGGCTAGCTTTCCATTTTCTGTATCGTCTTTGATATTCCTTTTCACAATATTTTAGTTTTTGTTATAGAGCTCTTTCACTTCCCTGGTTAAGTTAATTTCTAAGTATTTTTTCTAAATGCAATTGTGAGTACTACTGTTTTCTTAAATTCTTTCTCAGTGAGTTAATTATTGGTATACCAGAAGACTACTGATTTTTGTGGGCTGTTTTGTGTATCTTGTTGCATTGTTTAATTTAGCTTTTCTAGTAGACTATGGCAGAATTTTGGGGGCCTTCTATGTAGAGGATCATGTCATCTGCAAATAATAATAATAATTTGAATTCCTTTTTTTTTTTTTTTTTTGTACCAGGGATGGAACTCAGGCCCTTGCACTTGCGAAGCAGGTGCAGTGCCACTGAGTTAAATCCCCAGCTTGACTTTCTTTCCCATTCCTATCTCTTTTATTTATTTCTCTTGCCTGATGGCTCTAGCTAGTAGGAAACAGGGAGACTGATCTTTTGCAAAAGGGAAAGGAACCAAGAGACTGAGGGAAAGCAGAGAGGAGAAGCAAAGGAGATGGAAAGAGAATTAAGATATTTTATGCTCATGTTCAATCTCTCCTCATGATCATTATGTATGCAAACATGTACTACTGGAAAAAAAAATAATGCACCCCTGCCACATACACATCAGGAAGCTAAAGGGAAAACATTTCAAAGACTATATAGCAAGATACAGAGTATGTCACTCCATCCTATGCTAGATCCTGAGTTCAATCCTCTTTACAAATGTGTTTCAACAATGACACAGGTGTGACACAGCACACAGGCTGTATAACACACTTCCTAACCCCACAAAGTGAGCTAACCAATATGCTCAGTTATTCTCCTAGAATATTTCCCACTTGTGCTCTCCAAATTCTTATTTTTATTGTGTAAAATAAATTATATAATAAATATATTTTTGCTTGCATAAACAGTTCTTTGATGTTGACTGATTTTCCAGTTTTTAATGCTATATTTTTAGCTTTATCTTGACTCTGCGCAAAACTCAGTCTTGGCTTGCATAAAGAAATACAGACCAAAACTATGGAAAGAGCTAAAGATAAGTTAATTTTGGAGTTTGACAAGCACTCCCTAGTTCTCAGAGTTTGGTTTTTTGTTTTGTTTTTGTTTTTTTTTATATATTTAAATGCATTTAGATCTACAATGTAATGCTTATTAATTAGATAAAGTCAGCTAACATCAGTATATATGTAACATTTATAAAATTTGAAGAATTCCTCATCCTTACTGTTACCCACGCCTTATAACAGAAATACACAGTTAGGGATATATAAATGCAACACGCTATACTCTTAAGGTTTAAAAGGAATGGGTATAATTTCCAATATCAGAGGGCTTTCATCTACAGCAAGTGTATGTTTGTGTCTGTCAAACAATCACCGCAGAGGAGTCTGTTCTGTTTCCATGGCTGTGTGAGCTAAGCAATGTTCACTGCAAATTAAGTCACCACTTCCAGCTCAGAAAAAGAAGCCACAGATACAACATGTGAAAGTCATGCAGAGTTTAACAAGTACTTTCACGGGCCGCTCAGAGGCTAAAGTGAGGCCTTTCAGCTCCAAACCCCAAATCAGGACACCGGGGCTTAGTTAGGAAAGTGGTCTGACTTATGTGCTTGTACAAAACACTACCCTGCTGTCTGAAAACACACTGACTCACCGAACGGAGTCCACAAAGGGGAAACTCACCCTGATTCTCTTGGAAAAGACACTGCTCAGCCCAACCGCTCAAGAAAGGATCTGACAAGGTTTCCAGTCTTGACTGTGTATCGTAAACGTTTAGATGAAAGACATTTTTCTAACACTGGCACTGTTTCTTCAGGGGTTGTACATTTGCAGAAAGCATAAGGACACATTTCATGTATCTGACGCTGCTGAATGAATGCCTTCACCTAATCAGAAATAGGATATGAGGAGAAAGTGTACTCAGTGTACACACACACACACACACACACACACGCACACACACACACGCAATGATCTCGCTAAACATACACGAATAGCCAAACCTTGTGTGGAATTGCAGCACTCTGGGAGGCTGAGGCTGGAAGACTGCACGTTTAAGCCCAACCTGAGTAACACAGTGAGTGAGACCTAGTCCCAAAAGTTTGTGAGAGAGGCATGGAGGGGATGGGGGGGCTGCAAGTGAAGACTGTGGGCTCAATTCCCCAAGACAGGAAGGAAGGAAGGAAAGGGAGAGGAGGAAGAACGCAAAGCGAAACACTCAGCATTTCACGTCTGTTCTGCTCTAGCATTTAACATAAATGTGCTGTGATTTAGTCTGGTTTCCTTCACTTTATAAAATATTCAGGGAAATCCTGCCACATAGGACCTCAAGCTAATGACCGGTGCTACAGAGCAATGAAAATGCTAGATTTTCAAATTTTCAGAACTGTTTTATTTTTATACAATGGAGTACCACTCAGCAATAAAGAAGGATAAACTGGAGAGATGTATAGTTAAGAGACCTTGAGACCATACTCGTAAGTGAAATAAACCAGACACACGTGTAAGTGCAGTGAGAAATCAGATATGTAAATAAGGACCAGAATGTATCACAGATAATGTGAAATAGGAAGAAAACGTTCAAAGGGGAAGGGAACTAGGGAGTGGGGACAGGGAAAGGAAGGAAGGGAAAAGGAAAAAAAAAAGGGAGGGGAAAATGGAAACAAAGCTTTTGTGAATAAGGGGAGGAAGAGGGGATGAAGGGAGGGAGGAGGATGGGGAAAAATAATCGCATTCCATATGATGAATGTGATCATTATGTATATCTAAAATGTAACAATAAGCGTAATTAAAAATTGACTTTAAATGTGGCTGAGAATGTGTATATGCTCTTTAAAAGCAGCACATGTGGCTTTCAGATTTTAAACTTCTAACAGTTTAAATGAGTGTCATATGAAAATATAAATTTCAACTGATACACTATAGCTTCAGTATTGATAAATTTCTGCCAATTCACACAGCTGAATGATATTTAGGACTTTATATTAATTTCCCACTCTCAATGCCTCCGATAACAAAATAATGTTAGAATTGTTCTTATGAAACTGAGCCTTTCTCTTTTTGGTTAGTGAAGAAGATGGACTCTGAGTCCTTGCACTTGCTTCACCTGTTAGTGTGTGCTCTACACTGGGCTAAACCCCAAGTTTTTAAATTAACATTTAATCTTACATTTCAGTTGAAATTCTTGGGTTAGTAATCATCACTTAACATCCAAGCTGTGATTGAAGAATACAAAAAATGTTTCATTTTAAAAATTTATTCAGTAGGTGATATATTGACATTTATTTTCCTCACACTACAACCCCGCGCTTTGAACTCAAAGGTCTCGGGTTTTTTGTTTGTTTTTGTTTTGGTTTGGTTTGGTTTGGGTTTTTTGCCACTTTCTGAAGCAGTTCTGGAAGCTCTTTCATGAGCATCTTTTGTGCGGTCACAGCAGCCTGTATGCCCTCAAATGATTTCAAGTGTTCACATTTTATATTGTTTTACTTAGGGGAAAACCAGGGGTCGTGATCTAGCGAGTGAGGTGGTTGGAGACAACTACAGTATAATCCCGCTAAGTCTTGGTTCAGAGGTCGTGGCCTAGGTCACTCGTGGAGTTTTCTCTGGAACCTAACTAATAATTGTTCATGGAAACACTCGTAATCTCTCAGAAACACAAAGACTGCAGCCTCCGCAATTGCTTTATTGGCCGGAGGTTTGCAAGTAGCCAATCCGAGAGCGTCATTCAGTTCTCCCTGCCGCTGATTGGCTGCTGCCCTGTAACCCTTCTCTGTCAAATGCTTTAGTTATTCCGGAGTCATAATGGGCTCGCTTTACCTTGCGTTGCTATCTCAGTGCTCTCGGTTTTATTATTCTTAAAGCTCTAAAACCCTACGATGCCGCCCAATACCCTGAACCGTCTACGGCTTTATTAATATAGTATTTTATTAAATTAAATTTCATAACTGCCGGAGACACAGCATAGAGTTTAAACTATAAAATAGGCATTTATAGGCATTTTTTCAACATCGGAAATTCACTTTTTCCACAATTTGCGGGTGCTCTAAGTAAGTGGTCCCCGTGAATTTGGGGGGGGGGTCCATTGTACAAATTTTTACAAGGCCGCCTTTTCATTGGAGGGCACTGGGCAGTAGTATTCACCAGATATTTTCATCATGCCTCCTTAAAGACACAAAACAATTTCCAGAACTGCTTCAGAAAATGACAACGACGATGGAATCCTTGTGTTCGACATGAGGGGCAGTGTTCTCCGTGTGTCTTTTATTGTGCTAACAGATTTACATTTAAGCATTCACTGTGACTTTGATCACACTGTGTACTTGTTAAATTATTAGGCTTGCATTGAAAGGGACAAAATCTAACAATCTTAGCAGGACATGGGACTTGAGGGTAGGGAGGGAAGAGACAGCTGGGAATAATAAAGGTGACACAAGATAAAACAGGAGAAAGTAGGAGCAGAGTGGGTTTTGCATAATATAATAGTTGGTGTGATAATATCAGAGAGGCAAATGTTTAGGCTTGGTCTGTCAATAAAATGCTGTTGCCCTATAAATTATCGTGCCATAAGCAGAGCTTCGACAGAAAACCAGAAGGATAACAGCTATTTCACACTAAAAGATTATTCCCACAAGACTTCTAGTGGAGATTTCTTCAACGTTGTGTTGAAAATATAGTTTTTACTGTTAGTTGATGATATAAGATGTCGTGAAACTTGTCATCAACCTAAACCGTCATCCTAGGGCCACTCCTCTGTTAGCAGGATCCACTTTTATTCCTTGTCTTGATCGATCATGCCTGTCACCTCTGAGCCCCACAGGTACCTTAGGTTGAGAGGACACCATAGGGCAAAGACTACTGCAATGGCGCCGATGGCTGCTCTGGGTGGGGTCGTGGAGCCCAGATGCAGCCAGTGACAGAAAGTTGCTTTAAAAGGGGTGTCTTGGCCAAAACATCATGCCCTCAAAAACTGCCTGTCCTGGTTCGGCCAGTGCCTGTTACTACTATCCTATGAGAGTTCTCCATTTGATCATGGTATTTCAACCAAAAAAGCAGCCCGGTCCTGGCTTCCTCAGTAAACATGGAAAAGCTAAGCGGCAACAATGAGAAGGTAGCACACATGCCTCATGATCACTTGCTGTAAGTCTATTCACTGAAGTAGCCCAACATGTCTGTATTACACATCTGTGCCGTCTGTACTCCGCGTCACAGTAACATTAAGTGGTTCATCTCATTCGTATCCCCTCTCATCTCAATTTCTATCTATAAGAAAAATCTAAAGTACAATAATAACAGTAGTAGAAACATCAAGCAGGTAGTAATGATTGTCTTTTACTGTTTACTATGCACTAGATGCTGTGAGAAGCCTCTTGCTTTGCTTATTTCTTTTTACAAAAAGTGTATTAGTACGTATTTGTGATACATATTCACGGTGGGGAACTGGTATATATACAGATCACATGTTGATTCTTTTTACTTTCCTTCTCTCCCTTGTCTCCATCTCCAGATCCAAAGGGTGTAAAGAACTCAGTAATGATGTCATCGAGCCCATGAATTAACTAACTCTGAAATTGCTGTAACTCCAGACTTCTTATTGTACAAGACAATAAGCCTGATGTATTTGGGTTTTTGTCATGAGCAGCTTAAACACTCCCAAATGAGGACATGACACTACGTTAAAATTTTTGTGTCTGTATATACACAAAATGAATTCTAAAACAAAGGCATGTGACTTACTTTTAAGAAACATTTCTGTACTCAGATGTTTATTAGATCGTATATTGGTTAACATTTAAGAAAGAGATCACCAGGCATGTTCAGTAGCATGGGAGCTTAGTGCAGTTGTGAAAAGCTATTGAGATTTCTAAACTGTGTATAATAACTATAAACATCAATTATTTCTTTAAAAGGCTGATAACTTGATAAAAGAAGACTTCCTCTTGTTTTTCCATTTAGTAACAAGCAAGGCAAAGAAGTCATAGTTGCTTATAACTCTACTCTGGTCTCCACTGGAAATCCTACCTCTTTCTCACAAATAAGAACATGTTATAATAACCTGCATGTGTTATTAAATATGAACATTAATATAGTCTTCCTGAAGTCACCTACATAATTTTAGCTTACTCTTACTAACAAGTAAACAATGCTACAAAAGTATTAACACTTTTTCAAAAAAGGTATCAGTCAAATTTTAAAGAAAATTTAGGAATCCATTTCAGTACAAAGAGAAAAATACGGAACAAATTGGGGTTTAGGAGTAAATCAGTAAAGGAAAATAGAAAACTGACAACTCAAAATGGTTTAAAAAGTTTCTAATAGAAACCTTCCTTATGAATACTTGCCTTAAAAGTCCTTTATAAATTTCAAGAGGAAAAATACAAATATGGCTTTTACAAGGTATGTGTGCTACACAGATCGAAGAAGTGTAAGAGGTTAAAGTAGCTTAAATTCCTGCCAAACTGTGGAGCAGTCCAACTACACATCCCCACTAGGGGTCAACACTAGCGGCCCGCTGTAAATCACAGTAACATGACACTGTACCACCGATGTCTCGCCCATTCGCTACATTGTTGCCTTCATTATGTATTTATTAGAATCATCACATTCATCTTGACACTTAGATGATAATACAGAGACAAAGAAAACCTTGTGACACCACTTAGGGTTAAAATTAATCAACTGGCCACTACATAAACTTTGTGCACATGTTTATACCACACAAATAGTTATTAATTTACTTAGTCCTATAAGGAAATAAAAACTATTGTGGTTATAAATGGAGGCACAAAATTGGGTTTGAGATCAAAATACTGTCTAAAGAACACTCCCACTACAAGACAGTTCTCTTATTTTGGCCCCATCATTTAGAAGTTTTTCTTAAAAGTCCCTTATTTAAAAAATGACAGACATGTTCACTATTGTAACCTGATATTTTGAGTTCTCACAATACTCACTCTTCCTTCATTACTTTTGTTTCTGTTTGTTTTCTTTTGCTTTCTGTAACTCACACCATTTTCTTAGTCTTTCCTTATTTTTTCCTCCTCCTCCTCCACCCTGGTCATCACACACACACACACACACACACACACACACTGTTAATTTTTGCATTCTTCACCAATTGGTGCACCAGCCAGCTGTAATAACTCATACTAAGCATGCACAATATGGCAAAGAAAGAGTACACATACAACTCTCACATAATTAGTGGGAGGTGGTTCACTCCAGGAGTACATACTGGGGAAAAGAGACTAAGTTTTTTCAAAGTCTTTAAGTGACTTGAGTTACTCATTCCTCCGGGGTACTCTAATGTTGAATTTCACGGTGTGTTAATGTTTCCTTTGTGAACTCTTCTCAGAACTTTGAAAGAGAAAACACATTGTGTGTCTACCACTGTGTGGCAAAGGACTCAGACATCATTATTCTGCGTGATTACAAACTCTCATCTTTCAAGCAAGGCTATTATCTTCAGAAATCTAGTTTTCATGCCCAGACAGATGTCTAGCCTCTCCTCAGCCAAGATTTCTTAATACTATACATGTTATTTTCTTTCTTTTCATCTTTTCATCTATCCAAATACCCCAATGAAATTACATAGCCTCCTATCCAAGTCTGGTATAGTTCCCTCAACACTGTATCTCCACATTAATTCCAACTTAATTGGAATCACATTTTATGCTAAGATATCTGCATATACAGTTGACTTAGGAACTCAATTCATTCTTGAGGGCTGGTTGTAACTCAAGTTGGTCGGTGAAGTCTCAGGCTCCTCTGCACAGCATTCAAAATCTCTCTGCTGTACACAGGTGGATTTCAGTGTACTCAGAGAGACCCTGGCCCAGGATTTCTCAGTGAACCCCACACAGGAAAGGATGCTGTCATGTTCCTTCCAGAGCTCTTTAAGGGTTAGATCTGCATCTGAGACTATCTGGGAGCACAAGCAGCCTGTATTCAGGTCATAATTTAAGACTCTGGTCATAAGTTAAAACTCAATTCCTAGCATAACTCAAGTTGTTCATACTCCAGGCCAATTATAACTCAAGGGTCCACTGTATAAGATGCCACCTCCTTTCAAAGTGTCCCAGAGTTATTAAGAAAAAACACACAGTATTGTCATGTATCTCAGTTACTTTCTCATTGCTGGGACAATGTACAGAACGTGCACGTGTTAAGGGACAAAAGGTCTCTTGTAGCTCACATCTGGTGGAGGTTTCAGTCCACACTGGCCGGCTCCAATTCAGGGAGGCATGGCAGAGGGGCAACGCAGAGCAGAAACCGTCAATGGCATTGCAGGCAGGAGGCAGCAAGGAGCAATCCTCCCTTTGTCCTTTTATTCCACTTGGGCTACAAGCCTACGGTTAATGCCACTCACACCAAGAATGGGCCTTCGGATTTTCCACATCCTAAACCAATCCTTGGACTAATCCAGTACCACATACCTTCAATGCCAATATCACACACTCACAATCCAGTCACCTCCCAAAATGAGGGCACAGGCCTTCAGTGAGACATATGGATACAAGCTATGATAATGCAAGATTTGTTCTTAGAAAATTAAGCAACTTGCCCACAGGTTAAAACTGGGAATCCAATAAGGTCTACTTTTAAAACCAAGGCTTTTAATTCTCATACGGCCTCCTACACTGGAGACTTCCATTCACTGGCTTTAGAGGCCAACACAGTTCCACTCCACCCAGCTCCACAGAGCCAAGGAGACCAGCTTGATACTGTAACGTCCAAAAGTAATAGTCAACAACTTTCAGATATTGTTCCAATTTTCTTCTAATCTTGGAGTTTGCCCAGTTTTTAGCAGCAGGTAGGCTTATTCTGTGAATCAATCTAACACATCTAAATGTTACTTCTATTAACTTTTATTTATAAAGGTTTAATCATAGCTAAGGCAGTGTGTATATTAGTATTTTTCAAATGTTGGATGGTCCAACTGCTGGCTTATGGGGGAAAAGTCATGTGACAGGTGGAAGTAAAGCTGTCTGTGGGGTTTCCTGGTTGTTTAATTGATTATTTTATTGTTTTCTAACCTAAGAAAATCACCTGAGTTAGTGCACCGTGTGCATCTTAAGTAATGTGTGATGACTGCCAACATTTTTCTAGCTCCTGGGGCTCCACAGAGCAGAGTTTCTGGGCTGCGGCCTTCAGATGCCAAGTGAGATGCCAGGCCTCCAGGAAGGGGCATGTTATGGGCTAATGGTGCCCATAGGTGACACAGGCACTGGGCCAGGGGATCTGACTATTATGGGAGGAGACACCTGCTGGTTAACCAGGATGGCAGGGTTCAGCCACAGCAAAGAACGGTGCAACCCGTCTTGGACTTTAAGTCCTGCTCACGCAACAGTGAAGAGTCACCACCTGCACCTGTCTCTCCGGCTGCACCCTGCTCTACACCCTCTCCAGCACAGGTCCTGCTGCTCCAGTCTGTGGCCACCATCTCTATCTCTGCTGGGTCCTCTTCCCTTCTCCTCGCCGTCGCCCCCCTCCTCCCCCCACCCCCAGGCTTTTCTAACTGGCCTTCCTCAAAGGCTGTCTGACCCAAATCACCACACCCTTAACATACTAAAGGTTAAGGCTTCCCCCCAGTTATCAAAGCACAGGTACCCCTTTGGTGACCTCATTTTCTTATCACACTTGAGGGAAAACCAAGATCTCTTGGCTCTCTTTGCCTAGCTCAGAGCACAGTGTATCATTCTCAATAAATGTGTTATCTAAAATGCTAACATAAAAAATTTCCTAAAACTGATCAGGTGGAAAGCAATTGTAATCCCAGCACTCTGGGAGGCTAAGGCAAGAGGATTACAAGTTTGAGACCATCCTGGGCAACTTAGCAATTCAGTAAAGTCCTATCGCAAAGTAAAGAGCTGAGCATGGAGCTCTGCATAAAGACCCTGGGTTCAATTCCTAATACTGCAGTAAGAAAAATGAGAGACATAGGGTGGCGGGAGAGAAAAGAAGAGAGTGAGATATCACTGAATAAACTATACAATGTTGCACGGTAAATATTATAAAGGCAACACAACGCCAAGTGACAATGTACAGAAGACCTCTTGTAAATCCACTATTTCCTACATGTATTATTTCAATCTTAATTTTTTTCTGCAAATGTATATCCCCATATATATTTGTTTGGTAGTGTCTGTGTGTGTGTGTGTGTGCACGCACAAAAGCACAAGTCTTGTGGTGAACATACGTGCTAAATTTAATTGGTGAGCTGTCTCAGGAGGTTAAAAGAACTCAGCAAAGTTGCTCAGACTGCATTAGTCTGCTCTCAAGGTCGCATTGAAATTCCTTTCACTGAGGCTGGCAAAGCTGAGGATGTTATTCTTTGAGTCTTCTGCAGCGCTTTCATGAGCAGTGATTTCCACACAGCCAGTAACAGAACACAAACCTGCATGACCTCAGATTACCATTTCTGCAAACTTGCAGTGTTCGGACAGGCATGAGCAGATACAGAGGGACGACCTTCACCCCCTCCGTCCTTCCTTCACGTGTCCTGAGGCAGCTGACAGATGATATCTCCCTGTCCACTAATGCCCAGAGGAAGTTTTGATTATGAGCGGTCATTTCCTATTAAACACGGACTGTTTACGGGTGCGGCATATATGATGGAGAAGCTTGGACGGGAACATAAACTGGAACTCTTATTCTAGATGTCTCTGCAGTGCTGCAACAACCTTCCGTTTCCCACAGGTGCGACGGACTTCCTGGTTGTGTATCTAACACCATCTACTCAGCCCTCAGAGCGAGCGCTGCAGACAGCCGCTGACAGCTCTACCAGCCACATCACGCAGAACAAGCACCGTGCCACACAGTCCTTCTTACGGTGGCAGAAGACACAGCTCATATGACGAAGAGGATGTGTGTTATGAATGCTGGAAAGAGATGGCAACAGATACTACGACAAGAGCATACCCCACTCTAAGTAGGTTACTCTTTAATTGAGGCATAAATGACAAAAGTGATTATGCTTTCTTAACTCGGCTTTTTTTTTAGCAACTAAAATTCAATACACTTCTAACAGGATTAATCTGAAGCAGTTCTTAGGGTTTAGTTTTTATTACTATTATTGTAATTTTTCAATTTTTCATTTTCTCTGACATTATTTCTCTTACCAAAATTCTCAAATGGAACTAAAGTGTAAGCACAACACAGTGTTTACAACACATCTATGAATGGTACACTAGAAATCTGAAATAGGACATAAAGTTTCCAAATGGTGCACAGGGTGAGAAAAGTTAGAGAAAATGACAAATATAATACACATGGAAAGGGACAGAACCACTGGGTGTGTGGCACACATCAGTACTCTCAGCACTTAGGAGGCTGAAGCAGGAAGATCCCAAGCTGGAACCCAGCCTGGGCAGCTTAGTGAGACCTCGTCACAGAAAAAGAAGCGTGCTGTGGATGTGGTTTGGGGTAAAGGTCTAGGTTCAATCTCCAGCATTGCTGAAATAAAATCCAACAGAGATAAATGCAAACACGCTTTTACTGCAAGCATTCTGTCCAGCTATTCCAGCTCCGGGGTCTGGCGGACCTCGGTGCTTCCCAGCAGGTGACCACATGGGACCCACACAGCACTGCAGCCGAGTCCTCAAAAGCGGTCACTCAAGGGACTTCCTTCCTGTGTCCTCCACCAAGCAAGGCTCTGGGCTCACAGTTACACTCAGGCTGGTGTTTTGGAGGATTTGGCCCACCTTCTGGGTCCTGGGCAGCGAAGTGTACACATGAGCCACCACACGTCTCACCACCCACCCTACCACACGGTCACTAGGTACTGACAGACAAGTCCTGAGCAGGACCTGTCAGCGTGGCCCCTTCTCAGTGTCCTGCTCCTCGTATCTAGTAGTGCAACACTCTATTAGAAAATAGAAAAAATGATACTTGCTTTGATTCTTTTCAGATGTACTGGGAGTAACCAAGAGCGTTTTAATGGAGGAAAAATAGTCAAGATATGAAGACAGTCTAGCTCCCTAATTTTGGATAATGACTTTGTTCATTACTTATAGCAACACATATTTAAAATGTCAGTCCTATCATTTACACAAGATTGCCCCCAGGACCCAGCTATTTCCCTGCTGGGTATCTTTCCAAAAGAATTAAAGGAATCATACCACAGTGATATGTGCTCACCCATGTTTATAGAGGCACAGTGTGTAATAGCTAAAACCTGGAAACAGTCCAATTGCCCACTAATTGGGATAAACATTTTTGTTGTTGTTGCTGTTGTTGTTTATAAAATGGAGTCTGAGACCAGCCTGGGCTACAGAGTAAGTTCCAGATAAGTCTCAACTACATCTCAAAAAACAAACAAAGAAACAAAAAAAGAATAACAAACCAATAGGAAAGAGAAACTGGTTGTCATTTGGAGCTGCTGAGAGTGACAGTTTCTCCCTCAGGTATTACAGCCTATGCACCGGTGTACGTGACTTTGTATTAACGGTACATACATACATAAAGTGAGTAAATGGCTTCAAAGAAGGACATAAGATTAAATAAGGCAAAGGGATGAGAGATCGGGGAATTAAATATTGAAAGGGAAAAGTTAATGGCATTTTTAAAAAGGCTGAGTGTTGATTTACTAGGAAAACAAACACGACTGATGTATTAAACATTAATTTTGTTAAATTTAAAATGAATCCACTCTCATTAGAGTGGATCAAAACAAGCTAATTTAGTCAATTGTCTATAAAATTTAATATTAGGGTGGCTATAACATTTCAACTTCAGACTGCAAATAAAGTAATAACATAAAAGGATTAAGGCATTCTGGTCAATCAAATATAATGAAAGCAGTTAACACACCAAATATCGTTTACCTTTTCCCCAAAAGCCTAATTCAGACACGCATACGGCACAATTTGAGCTCGCTAAGATAATTCAAAAATAATCTAGAGTGTCTTGCTAGGTAGAAAAATAATTGTTGGGGCTGTGGCTCGAGATGTGATGGGGAGGCTGGGTTTATCCCCAGAATCCCAAATAAACAGACAAACTTTTAAACACAAACGTAAACATTGATCGTCACTGTTTCGAGGAAGTTTTGGAAGAGCGAACCCTGCGTGGGCGTCAGTGCGTCTCCCTCCTGGGCAGGACGACCGCCAGACCGTCCCCAACACCCATTCGCACGCGTTTTCCCAAGCGATACCGACAGGCAATGCCTCAGTTCACGGTAGTAAACGCTGAGCTTCAAAGTGCGTCACAGCCCTGGGCACACAGCTGTCTCCCTGGGACTAACAGCGAGATGCTGCCTGACCGGGATCCCTTCCACCACGCATCAAGTGAGCACTTTGGGGGAAGCAGTGAATTTCTGTGAAAATGCAAGCCTGGAGAATTTTAGTTACTGTTACACACAATTTTGCGAGAACAAGTCAAAGTTTCACTAACTACTCAGAGAGTCGTACACAGCGCAATACACTGTGTTTCTGAGGTGCAGCTGTTGGTGGGGGAGGTAGCCCTGTGGCAGAGCTCTTGCCTAGCATGCACGAGACACTGGGTTTGATCCCCTGCACCCCAAAACACAGAAAGAGGTGAAAAATATAGAAAAAACTATGTAGATACGGGACAGCAAGTCACTACAGCAATTAACCCAGGCAAAAGTCGAGAACTGAGTCCGCAGGCCCCTGAAAACCATGAACACACGGGGAGCTGCTGCAAGACACTACTGGAGAAAACTGAGGCTAAGTATCAACAAGTACCCTGGGGGGAACTGGGCTTCTTTGTGGTTTTCTCATTTTATAAAAAAGCATCAAGATTTGACATGATCTCTCAGAAGAAAGTAACAATATCTGTATGGACCACTTTTTAAATGATAACATCATTTGGGGCAGAAGTGATTTCATTCACTTTAGGAAATGAATAATTTAATGTCTACAATAAAGAAGCCAAGTGAATGCCTTTTGGAAGTAGCAAAGAAATCCTAAATGTACAAACCTCTGTGCAAAATAAAAAGTAGTGGAGAAAATTTACTGAGGCATTTGAAAGCAATGAGATTAAATTTTTTGTTTTATTGGGGTAAACAGAGTGGCCTCAGACTCAAACATAAAGTGACTAAATCTATCTTTTCAGGCATCTGAAAGCTGCATTTTCTTTAACAATTCACCCAACAGAAATTGTTTAGAATTTGCTATTTTATACTCAATATCCTTCTGAACAAAAGACATTAGACTAGCTTTTTTTTTTTTCACTCTGGCATCTCTCCCCCTCCAAATACACAGGATTTCTAGCCCTAAATTACATGATTCTTCATCATGTTAAAATGGAATGAGAGCCAGCTCTCCCCTCAGAGGAGAGGCTGCCAGGATACAGACTGACACACCCTTTCCTCGACCATCAATGGGACCCCTGATCTCCAGGCAGCTCGCATGCCGTACGTGTATCCATGAGCACAGTCACTCTGCAGAGGTGCAGTACTGAGCACTGCAGTTATTCCGAATTTTACAGTTTTCCCTGAGCAAACACAGTCACCAAGCAGAGAAGACAGAAAGAGAAAGACAGATAATCGCATTCCCAGGAGCATCACTGCAGTCCTTCACTGTGATCAAGTCCTCCGGTGACTAACATTGGTTGTGGTTTTATCAAGAACCAAAAGCCCAGTTTCCCAAGGCAATGCTGTCCTTGTGCATGAGACGGAAGGGAGAGGCTCTGGGGGATCTGAAATGATGCACGTTACAGACGAGGGAAATGGGGATTATCCTCTGTCCTCGTCCCCAGTGCACATGAGAAAACCCAATCCCCAGGTTGATGGTGGCCAGGGCCTCCGACAGCTGCTTGGCCATGCAGTTGGAGTCCTCACGAAAGGGCTCAGTGCCTCAACCAAAAGCATCCACCCTTCCCCATGCAAGGACACAGTGAGAAGGCACCAAGCTAGAGCAGGCATGGCATCTGCCAGCACCTCCGGCTGGCACTGTCCAGCATCCAGAGCCGCAGGAAAGAAACCTCCACCGTTCTGAGCCACCTCATCTACGGAAATTTGTTACGGCAGCCTATAGCTGCTGAAAAACATAGTCAATGACTCTTAGAGTCCCAGCTGATACTGCAGTCCCAAAATCTAAAAGACGATCACAGTCCTCATTTTCGCTTGCCTTCCTGCCACATCTGACACAGCCCCTTCCTCCTTCCACGGAACCTCCACTTCCGGTACCACTCTTCATCTCACTGCCCTCCTCTGAAACCTGACTCTCAGACTCTCTTTCCGTACTGATATCGGCTACATTTTAAATACCAGTGTTCACCTCATTTACACTGTATGCCTTATATTCCTGTCAGTAATTGATCATTGCCTAATCTCATTGCTGCAACTACCTCGACTTGGTTGACCTACTCCAAATGGTTCACTGCTAGGTTTAAGGTCATGCCCTGCATCTCTAAATAAACACCGGTCATCCATACTGTGTTAGTCACTTTTCTTGTTGGTGAGACTAAACACCTGACAACCAAAGTTAAAGGGGAAAGGGTTTGTTTAGCTCAGTTTGTAGTGGTTTATTACATAATCAGCTGGCTCCAAGGCAGAGGGTCATCGCAGAGGAGAAACAGTCCACAGCACCCCTACGGTAGCAAAGGCAGCAAGGGAACCTTAGCAGCGTCTTTCTGCCCCTTTTATCTCATCCAGACACCTGGATCAGGGCAGTGCCAGGCCAGTCCGCGCACTGGGTTAGTAATCACATCCCTTTAATCCTAGCATCACATACTCTAGATCTAGAAAAAGCCATCAATGACCCCGCGAGGCTTGGGGTGGGGGATTTGGACCCAAATGGTAGCACATACTCAAGTGATAAATATAAAATTAGAATAAAAACATGCGAAACTGAAAGCCTCGTTCTCCTCACCTGACCAGCCGAGGGGCCAGTCCTCTCTGCTTCCTTTCACCCTGACCGCCCATCTTAATCACCTACACATCTAATTTTATACATTTTCACTAGACTTTGCCATCTCCAGTATCCACCCTTTCCTGCACAATTCCTGAGTGCCACACCCCAAATGCACTCAAAATTTTTAGTTCTGTCATAAAAAAGCAATGTCCCTCATTTACCACAGTGCTCCCAAGATCCACCTCTGGCCCCAAAGTGAGCTGTAGTACCGTGAAGAACAACATCTCCTGCGCTCAGGACTTCATCAAGTCGGCAAAGGAAGTGACACAGCCAGGAGGAAGGAGAGCACTGTGCACGGGCACAGAATGGGGTGGCAGGGAAACCTAGATGCCAGGAAGTGCCACCGTGGCGGAGTCAGGACGAGCAGGATGAGTCAAACAGAAAGCAGGGAATGTGAACAGAGGAGACTGAACGGCGGGAGAAGGGCTTCCCAGTGCAGGTTATAGGGCTCGTATTTTCTGCAACAGATTGACAGTTCTCCAGTTGCACTGGGTACCTGAGTCATAAGCGGTGTTTTATAAGAACACTGGGGTGGGACCCACTCCTACAGATTCTGCCCCATCGGCTCTAGTCAACAACAGGGAAGCCACATTTGTAACAGGGAGTGGGGTTACTGGTGAATTCTGCACAATGCTGGTAGAGATGGGAGAAATCACAGAAGGACCCCAGGCTGCATCAAGCTCCTGTAATGGTGAGATGTGCTTTTAGTGCATCTTTAGAAATCAGGTGAAGATCACGGGAAGAGGAGGACCCCACAGGAGACAGGCTCAGAGGACTCTGGCTCAATGGTGACAGCCAGGCTGGAAAGGGGCAACAGAGGAGGGAGAGACTGGTAAGCAAGCAGAGGCTGGTGGTGAGGGACAGAGAGACATAAGGATAATGTCCAGGCATCTAGATGAAGGTAGAAGTGTTTCACATAGGACCGGCTCCATCACAGGAAAACCAGAATAAAAGCAGGAGGACACAGATGCTGGTATTTGGAGGACTGAGATGCATGGGCTTGAACTTAGTGGTTTTGGAATCATCAACATAAAGATAAGGAACAAAGACCATAAAAGCAGACACACTCCCATGGGGAATCCAGAAATTTAGCATGCCACTGAAGATTGGTGGTGTTCTGGCTCCCAATGCTTTAACGTATTTAACTGCGATCTACTGCAACCTTGTTATAAAACATACTTGTTGTTTACTGTCAAAATATTTTAATCAAAAAGAAATGCTAAGAAAAGATTATAATAAGTGTTTAGTACTTACTATCTGCCTTAACAAATCCTAATATCCTATCGAATTTGCTTCAGAATTCTTAAGAAATTAATCACTGATCACAGCACCGAAGACACTGTGTCCCTTATGCAGTTCTGCATCCTCCTTCCTCACCTCCTCAGCATAACCGTCATCCTGAATTCAGGTTTACCATTTCCTGTGGGTTTTTATACTAACTGTAGCATGTGTATATTCATAAATACATGCTATTGCTTTACATGTCTCCTCGCCTTACATAAATTCTATTAAACTACAAGCATCCCCTGCAATTTACTTTTTAAGTTCAGTATTATGATTCTATGATATTTACATCAATAGTAGTCTAGTGCAGCACATAGGTTTACCCATCCTGCTTCCTGACGGTGGCCTGGCCTTTGACAAGTGACTGCATTCTGCACCCCAGACAAACCAACCACAGCAGAGTCTGAACAGTCACGTGGCACAGACTTCCGGCCATGGTTTGCTTGCTTGCTCCGCTTGAAACACTCTTCCTAACATCAGCACATATCAGCACCCATATTCTCCCTTACTTTCACTTCCTAGGGCCCAAGCAAACTTCTCAGTCTTTGACTGTACAGAGAAAATCAGACATTCAATAATCATTTTTGGATGAAAAAAATTATCTACTTCCTGACAATGAATTTATAGGGCCCTGCTGTGTTTCAGTTGTTGGAGTCACTCACACTACTTTCAATTATTTTCTACACTCACCGCACCAATAAGGAAGAAAGAGAACAAATACAACATCAAAAGACAAAGAAGAGATAGAAGTGTGTGTGTGTGTGTAGACTGTATCACACACAAGATGAAGCAAGAAGGGATATGGATTATTAAACCTGCCTATTAATACAAGAAACGTGACTTACAGTCGAATGATTTGTAGAGAAATTTAAGCATTAACTGTATACAATAAAATGATGTATTCGTGAGTCACGTAAGTGTACAGCACAGTTGCAACTCAGTGCTGATCAGAAATCGGCTGCTCCATGAGAACAATTTGAAGACCTCATGAAAGTGAGGAAGAGACCGAAGAGAGGGACAACAGGGTCTGTCATGCACCCAGATGACAACGTTAAGTACTTCTACATACAGGGTTATTAAAAATACACACTCACAAGTAAAGTGACAGATGTTTTCCGCTATGAACATTAGAAAAGTATATCTGAAATTTTAAACTAAGAAATAACGGCAAGTTGGGACACAGATATTTAGATGGAACAGGTCCAATAATTAAAGAATGAATTTTGACTGATGAAACCAGTAAGGTAAACATGACAATTTCTGACAACCAACTGCCAGGCAAATTACAGAAAAAGAAATAAATCCATTTCTGCAAATGCCGCCTCACACAGCAAATGGACTACACTTGTGTAGAACAAAGCATTCGGCAAGATCTCTTGGCATAATTTCAAGATCAAGTTTTTAAAAATCAAAGTATAGGTACAGAAAATAAATACAGTTCATCAAGGAGAGAAAAGGAGATGAGATTTTGTTGTTATTTTTCTGTTCTTTGTGGCACTGGAATTTGTACTCAAGAGTCTTCATACTGAGCTGCATCCCCAGCCCTGGCTGTTTTTCTTTTGAGAGAGGATTTCCCTGAATTGCAAAACTTCTCGCACTGGGCCTGAACTTGCTACTCCTCCTGCCTGAGCCTCTTCCCAGAGAGCTGGCATCGCAGTTGTACCCATCACACCCAGCTGAGGAGAGTCTGTTGAAAAGCCAATGTCTCCAGTGTGATTCAGTACTCAGAATGACAACATCTTTGAGAATGCTGACTAAATGAGATCTCCAGTTTCCTATAAATTTAAAGCACACAGTTGAATATAATGATCACACAGTTCTGATGAGATAACAGCAAAATATACAGGAAGCTGGATTCGGTTGGCACGAAAATGGGAAGGGTCGTTTATGAGAGAGTCAGGGTGTCTTTAGTTAGACAGAGAAGTGAGTTCCTTATCAATCTCACATTGCCCTCTTTTTCATACCCTCATTTATCATGGAAGATATAGGTGGGAAAGAAAGTGATCATGATTGAAATCTTTCCTCCATTAGCCACTGAGCATGATTTAAGCAAGTTACTGCATTTATCAGCTTCTCCTACCTCTAAAATACAGCTCATTATAGTTTCTTAGATGACTGGGGACTCTAGCCCTTATGAATAATGCTGTTTATCCATAACTCAAACTAGCTCCCTTGTAAGACACAAATAAGAATGATCTTTTAAGATCAGAACTCTTGGTGGAAATGAACACTTTGAGACAGCAAAACCAAGTGAGTACACATGTGTTGTGCTCACTCTAACTAGCTATTCTCACCTGAAGCTCAAATGCCCCCACCTGGCCAGGTCGTCCCTGACAACTGAGACACCACCTGCACCCCAGCCCTCCCTAAGTCTTAAGGCTTGACTCGTGCTTTTTCTTCCGGACACTTTCACCTCCTGACACAGCCACACTCTGAGGGCTGCTGGCTGCCCACACTCGAGGATGTAAACCCAACAGGACCAGAGCATTTATGGGCTGTTTACTGCTGCATTGCTGGCATGCCCAATAAATATTTGCTAAATAAAAGCATGAGTTTAAAAGTTTAAAAGAAAATACATAGAAACACTCCCTTAAAAAGAAAATTACATTGAGAGCAGACAGAACATGAGACAGGGAAAGCACGCTCACATAAATCTCCACGCACAAGCAGAACAAAGCGGGGCAGGTGCTGTGGTATCAACCAGCAGGAGCAGAGTCTGGGATCCTTGTGAATAAGTGAAATACACTAAAGGAATCAAGACCTTGGAACTGGCCAGGTCTTTCCATAGGCTCAAACCAAAAGTCAACACCAATTTCAAACGCAACTCGAACGCAGCCCCTGGACATGGCACCAGATTCATAATATCTACGGTAGGCTGGACGGGGCTTGGGGACTTCATGGAATCCTCAAAAACAGCTGACGAGCGGCTACACATCCCTCAACTGCATGTGTCCGATGCCTTGACTAGGCATTCAGGGTAATGCAATGCCAATGCGTACAACTTAAAGGAGAGGTTTCGTGTGGGCACTGAGTGCACAGCTGGCTGCCCCACGGTGGGTACCACAGAGGAAAGGCAGCTGGAGCAGAGCAGGGGAGCAGCTCCTGAAAGCAATGGGCACGGACCACCTGTGCCCAAGGCTCTGCCTCCCTGAGCACAGACACATGCAGGAGCAGACGCTGCTACCCCACCAGGGTTTCCTCACCCAGGCAGGTGGAAGCATCAGGATTAACAGGGAAACCAGCTCTGTCGATTTTGTTTCTCAGGTTCATCAAATCTCCCCATGTCACACAGAGATCCAAGTACTAGGGCCAAGCCTGCGACTCAGGAGATCATACTGCCTCTGCAATACATCTGCACTTGAAGACTTTCTAACCTAACAGGTGGTTCAACTTGTGGTTTAAAAAAATCCAGTTTTCCCTCTTCCTCTAGTGAATATTTACCAATATTTTCATCCATCTTCTGACCCAGTCCCAAGAAATCTTACTTACCCAGATGCCAAGGTAAATTTGTTTCAAATTTGAAGAGCTCAGTTTCATTGTAAATGTGAATTCTACATTGCCTAAGGGGCCTAAATTCTACATCTAAAACAGCAGAATAAGGAATAGAATGGCCATACATCATACTACATTTACTCTGCAGGCACACTACCTCAAACATACGCCTTACAAGTCTACCTCTTACAGGAAACATCAGGGACCACAAGTAATACTTGAAGCCCAGAAAGATTTTCCTTCTCACGTATGTGTGTGAAGTAGGTAGAACATGTGTATAGTGTGTATGTTCATGTCCTCAAGGTACACGGACATTACAGACACAGTGAACATTCTACATATGCACTTCTGGGACTGTCAGGCTGGAAAAAAATATTAAAAATTAATGTGAACATTTCATAAGATCAGTGTATGCACAAAACACAAACCATTTCAAATTATAGCACTTGTTATAATTTCTCAGTATCCTAACTTTTGCAAATAGTTTCTTGCTCTTTTCCATCAAAATTACAGTTAAGGACAGTAAAGTTAATTTCCATTTTATTGCTTTTAATTCTGGAATGCTCCTGACTCATGGGAGCACTGGTTTGGTTTATTCTGTCATGTAACACAAAGTAGGAATGGTCATTTTTCCCTTTTGATTTACTGTACTTTTTTCAATCATTTGTAAACCATGATACAGTGGAATGCAAACCTACAAGAGGAGGGGAAACAGATGAATGATGGGAGCTGCTGTCCAGGTTTTTCAAGTCGCTGTAATTAAGAATTCGTGGACGGTAGCTTAGGGGCCAGGTTGTTTTTTTTTTCCTTTAAATTATAATCTATTCTATAAAATAAGCATGGGCAAAGGTTTATCTTTGAAGTTTGGAGATGTGGTTAAAGGGTAAATACATTTCTGATTCACAGTTCTCCAAGGAAAATTGTGGTAGATCTGGGTTTCTGGTCGTCCTCTGGCACTGTTCTGAGAAAAGGAGCAGGTAGTGGGTTTGACCAGGAGTGCAATTCAATATGGTACCTGGAATTTATTTCCTCAATTACATGTAACCACATGAAATTGTACAATAGACATTTTAGTTTCCAAACAACTTAAATTTATGGGGGAAAATGTGAGCATAATGTCCAGTATCTGCCTACTTTCTCCTCACATTAACATCTTAACATTCCTATAATACATCTATTAACCAATGATATTAATTATAATTAATGCAAATATTGTATTCAAACTTGCTTAGTTTTTGTCTTAACCTCTTTTTCTGTTCCACACTCCACAGTCACTCTGTTGCCTCCAACTTTTCTTGATTGTGATAGCTTCTCAGTGACCTTTTTTAATGATTTTGGTAATTTTGAGGAGTACTGATCAGGTATTTTATGGAAAGTGCCTCAATTTAGATTTGCCCAACATTTTCCTCATAATCAGATTGGGGTTAAGGGTTTCAGCACCAAGCCTACCCTTACAGTTTAGATGGAAAGTGTCCCCAAGGGTTCTGGATCAGTGCAGCGTATTTGGAAGGGGACTGGATCCTGGGATCCCTAATTTTATCCTAAGATTCACAGTGATGGCACACCTGGGGGATGCTGGGAAGGTAGGAGGAACTGGGCACTGAGACGTGACCGTGGGGACAATCCAGACCTTGGCCCCTTCCTCTCAGCCCCTCGCACCCTCTCCACTTCCTGGTTTCCATGAAGTGAGCAGCTTTCTTGCTTCATGCCTCCCTGTGGGTCAGTAGCAATGGAGCCAGGTGAGCTGGACTGAAACCTCTAAAACTGGGAGTCAAAACCAACCTCTTTTCCTTTACGTCGCCATGTTCAGGAGTTCTGTCACAGGGATAGAAAACCAGCTAACAAAGCTGCAGAAGAACAGCCCTTCTCATAGCATCACTGCCCAAATGCCTGTACTGTCAACATGACTTACCACAGCCAAAGCAACCCGGACCACCGTGCTGAGGTAGCAACAATCAGCTTTCTGATTCTACTCTTCTCAAGGAACGACAGTGCACAGCCCACACTTACCAGCGGGGAGTTATGCTCCACTTCTCTGAAGGTGGAGTGTCTACATAAATTATCAGGGTTCTTTCTGCACACGAAGTTTGCCTCTTCTCCCTCATTTATATTTACATCAGTAAGGAGAGTCATTGAAATGCTTGGTCTGAGATACACTTTCCAAGGTAATGTGCACTTCTGGCTTCTTTAATCTATCGGCGATGGTAATGAAGTTTCCCATCAAAACTATGATGAACAGCAAAAGTTCTCAGTGTTGCCCACAGCTTAGTCTGCATCACAAAGATGGCAGAACTTTGGAAAGGGAAGTGGGAGGGGGAGGAGAAAAAAGAGTAGGGAAAGAAATACAAGAAAAGGAAAACATGGAAACAAAGTCTTTGCAAGTTGGAGAGGTGGGGGCATCGAAGTGAGGGCAGGGGGATGGGAAAAGTAAGAACCAAGATCCATCGTGTAAAGGTGCTAGATCCCAGTGATGAATGTCGGCATATCGTACAGCTACCGATAAACTTGATGAATAAAAACATGACAGAAAAACAACTTGAATTGAAAATTACTTTTAAAACCAAGGTGGTTATATTTATACGATTTAAATAAATCCTTTCCAAAATTCCACACAGTAATAATCTAATATCTACAAATTGATTTAAAATTCTAGTAGCAAAGGCTTTTATTCTTATTGTTGATGACTGTATCTATCAAGTTAAAATAAAATATTAAAATAAATACAAAAGCCTTTCCATGAGAACACTGGAAATCTATGAATTTAAACTTCCCGTGAAAAATAATACAGAAAAAGAAAACAATAGTAAAATACAAAACACACTAACACACAGGAGTGCTAAAACTCTTCCAGTCTCTTGAAACGGCAGACCAAAAGCAAAACTTATTAGCAGCCCTCATCACGTCCCTCCTCCAAGATGACTCTGTCATGGATACATGAGTCCACATTATTTAAGGTGGCTTTCTGAAGAGATCGGTGAATAAATCTGATTCCAGCACTGAAGGGGGTACTTTAAGGACATTCAAAGCGTGGTTTAACATTTGGCATTTCCCTTTGTATGAAGTTTAAGGAAAAGTCAAAGTAATCAATGATGGAGACATGAAAAAGAGTGAAGAGAGTGGAGGCAGTCACTGACTGACTGCAGACTTACTGAAATTCGCCAGGCGACAGTCCTCAAGATTACACATTTTCACACTGTGTACAATACATTGTGATAGCTACTTTCATGTGGCGACTTGACTGGAGCTAAGAGATACCTACATAACTGGTAAAGCACTACTTCGAAATATACAGAGTCAATATACTGAGAGTACAGTACACGAGTATTTGAAATAGTGATATATATATTGCTATACGGTGGTGCCTCAGTTCGTGATGCTGTTTGCAAATGATTCAGGCTGCAAACAGAAGTCTGGCGACGTTTTGCTTTTCTCTCCAAACTCTATGTTCATGCAGGAGAGATGGCCATGGTCCTGTTCATGATCTGATACAGAGTTTGCAAACAAACATAAGGTGTTTCCAAATTGTTCACAGACAAAAGCATTCGTGAACCGAGGTAATGCTGTGATGATGTAACTTCTATGTGATCCAGGCAACATGTAAGACTTCCCCACATTTCTAGTGATCTCAGAGCCTTGCTTAATAAACACATATTCTCCTCCTCGACTGAAAGCCCTGCGATGTTCTCAGTCCCTTGCCATGGCTCTCCTGCAGTGCCCAGGAGCCTTCCAAGTGGCCTGCGTCCAGCTCTGACTGCTAGCAGCACGTAGTGCCTCTGCTGATAATTAATTGGTTCACATCTGTAGCTCATGCGTTTAGAAGCTTATTTTTTAGCCTAAGCATCAGCAGCTGCAGGATTAGGTTTATGGTACAGTTACTATCTGCCTAATTTCCTTCTGAAATTGCTTCATAGTATCACTGGCAATACCAAAATATACCACATTAGGAGCTGAATTTTACTTGAAACAGTAGCATGTTTAGTAAACCAGTGAGAGAAGAAAAGCAAATGCTTTAATGATGAAACTACCAAAAATGTCTATAATTCTACAATTATTCTCTTACTATTAGCCACTTGATTATCTGTTTTCTCCATGTCAAAAAGATTTCTCCTAAAACCTATTTTTCCTAGTTATAGGGATATTCTTGAGTTTATAAATCAATGCAACTTAATATTTATTTTAGATACTAGGTATATCATTAAAGGGGTGAAAGAAAATGGGACTTTTAAATGGCAATCACATTTCAGCCTTATCTCTACAGCTCCTGACATGCTCTCTTTTATATTCACTCCCAGTGGAACCCAGCCAGGCAGGACAGGAAGCCTCCCTCACGTGGGGCATCACTGCCATGCACACCAGGGCACTGGGCACCAAGGCAGGGACTAACACAGGTGGGCGAAGCCAGAACACCCCACACAACTGTACTGAGACACTCACTGTGCCTCTGCCAGATAAACAACGGGGCACAATGACTGCTTATCAACAATTCCCTTTGCTCAGAACATGTACAAATTTGGAGAACAGTCTCTTGTACTATGACAATTTACCATTACTAAGACTTAGGAATATAAGAGAAGAAAAAAATGGAAGAGTCATAAATTCTAAAGAGATTTTCTAAATGTATGACTTGCAAAGTAATTCCTATTTTTAATATTTTTGCAATGTTAAAGATAAAACAACTTTTTTACGCATCTTCATTTTGTGGTTTTCTTAAATTAGGACCAAATTCTAATCATAAACTACACATTTGCTAATATGTGAGTGAGATTACAGAATATAAAACGTGTATCAAAAGTGCAGACAAAAGAGCACCCAAATATACTTCCGGTTAGCCACCTATGTGCACAGAAACGGAACACAAAAGTTTGTCTTCTGAGATAGGTAAAATGATTTCTCTCGTTCTTACTTATACCCAGAGACATCAAGGACCCCATTTGCTAGTTCCCATGGTTATAAAGATCCTGCAAACAGAGTGGGACCTTCAAATATGTGTGTGCAATCACAGTTTTAAGGCACCAGTAAAGTAACAGATGAAAAAATATTAAGACATTTATGGTTCATAACTTCCCATCACTCTGATCACTTAACATAGCTGCTCACGATATGTAGGACTTCATCAATGGCAATTTACTAAACAGTCCCATAATTCTCTTCAATCATATAAACACAATTATTTATTTCAACCTAGAAATGCCAATTTACAGTTATAATGTTTATATAAATGATGCCAGCTGCCAATATCAAAACAGAAAATCTTGCAGCTTTAAGCATCAGAAGTGTAGCATTTCTTCTCAGTCTCAGCACATAAATGATTAATACTGGGAGGGTGTCACCACCAGAACATTAGACAAATTTGGTAGCACTGCGATGATATTATACCTCTGCCTGTTCAAATCTTGATCCTTTGTAAGACTTTATTCTCATCCAGTAACTAGCTCGGTGTTGCTTTCTGGCTCCCCAAACCTGCCACACATCCAGTTAACCCCATATTGTTCGTACTCCTCAAAGGTACCTATGCTAGGAATTAGGGTCCCACAGCCTTACATAACAAGCACACAAGGACAGGAGCAAGGGCATACCAATCAATGCCCATTAGTGTTGAAAAATTAAACACCAGGAGATATATCTATAAAATGGGTCATTACCCCGCCTTAAAAAGAACCACATAGAGACATGTGCTACCAAAATTATGTGAGTCATTAAAACATTATGCTAAGGGAAACGGATCAGTCACAAAACAATACTTAGATTACATGTATTATATGTATATGGTTTATATATCATATATACTTTATATATTTTAAAGCAATGATTTATAATAAACTTTATTACTCCATTTAGATGAAATGGTCAGAAAAGGCATTTTAGAGACAGAAAGTTCCTCAATATTTGCTTAGGGTATAAGCAATCCAAGGGACTAAGAAGACCATTGCTAAAGAGGACCAGTTACTTCCTGAAGTGACAAAATCATTTCAGAGTTGATGGCCCACAACTGTGAATATACTAAAAATTATTTAATTGGACACTGACAGAACGAGCTACATGGATATGAATTCTATTTCAATATATCTTCTCTTAAAAAATTTTGTAAAATGAAGCAAAGTTTGCTTTTTTAAATAAACAGCATTTCTGCAAGTTCATCTACTGTATCTATCCAAAGTTGAGACAAAATATTATTGCCAGAAAAGGAAATTCAGAGGAAAAATTTATACAAGTAAGCCAGACATACAATCGTATTTGGCATACGCTATACCAACATAATTTATAATCACAAATACATGTTACCCAGTAAACTATTATCTTTTCCTGAGAAACTGTTGATGACACAAATGTAAACAGAGGTATGAATCATTCACTATGATATGTTTTCCTTTTTTCCCCACATAACTGTTTTCCATAAATAGCCACACACACTATATTGCAATATTAAAACAGTGGTTATCTTTGGATTACATGTGGCTTTCTTTTGCTTTGCTTTGTGTTACTGAGTAGTATCCCCCAAACAGTGATGATGAACCTTTTAGAGTCTAAGCACCCAAACTGCAGCCCAAAACCCACTTATTTATCAAAAAGCAACAACACTGTAACTAATCCTGAATACTGAGGTTTTAGTTTAAAAAAAACAACTCATACATTAACATCTTTTGTTGTCTCTGGTGTGAAAAGCTAAAAGTGTAAATAAGGTTCAAATGGTTAAAGTGATAATGTGAAATAGGAAGAAAACGGCCAAAGGGGAAGTGGGGAGGGGAGGGGAAAGGAAGTAAGGGAAAAGAAAAAAATGGGAAAAAAGGAAAAATGGAAACAAAATCTTTGTAAACAGGGAAAAATGAATGGGGTGCAGGGAGGGCAGGGGAATGGGGAAAAAGCAAGAACCAAGATGTATCATGTAAAGGTACAAGATCCCAACGATGAATGTAACTGTACTGTGTGCTTTAAATGTACCAATAAACTTAATGGGGGGAAAACATCTTTTGTCTTAAAAAAAGAACAAATAACACACTTGCCATGGGTTCGCCATGACTTTCCCCCGTAACATGGCCAAGTCCTTACCCTGGGGCCCTGCAAACGTCAATATATCTGCTTTTGCCAGATTCTTAAGCTAAAGATCATCCTGAACATACAGTGAGCCCTAAATCCAACAATGGGCTCCCCTTCCTGAGAAAGGAGACGGGAAAATCAGACACCAGGAAAGCCGTGCACAGACAAAGGCGGAGACCAGAGTGAGAATCTGTAGCACAAGAGATGCCCACTGCCAGGACAGCAGGTAGCAGGAGAGTGTCCCGGAGGACGAGGTCCTTCGCAGAGCCTCCTGAAGGAACCTACCCTGTACACACCTGTATCTTAAACTCCCCACTTTCTGAGCTCCCAGAGAATACAGTGTTGTTATTTTAAGACTCCTAACATATGGGAGATTGTTACCATACCCCAGGAAAATACTACAGTTCTATTCTGTAACTGTCCAACACTTTGAGTCTTGAAATGCTGATACGCTCAGAAGTTTAAACCTGCTACCAGAGATGCCCAGGGTAAAGCTTAAGTTAAAGATGTCTACCTCCAAATGTTCACTGATTTTGTGCTTTTTTCTCCACAGAGTAAAGGGGATGCGGAAAGGTTTCACCCGCAGCCCGGGCATGGGTTACAATGGCATGTCAGAATATCTGGGGGAGCGTCCTGGACATTGTCCTTTAGCTCTGCAGCAGGCTCTTTCCCACAGAAATCTGCAGACCCCCAGAATCAATTATTTAACAATTTTATTTAGGTATAACCCACTCATGGCCGTGCAGATCACCCACTTAGTGTGTGTCATTCAGTGGTTTTTACTATTTTCAATGAGTTAAGAACGCCAATATTTTAATTCATACAGTCACTTGACATCAATGGAGGATCATCATCATGTTAGTTTTTCTTTTCAAAACTACCACATACTGTAATCACCACTTCACAGGACACACTGACTCCACAAGTTCCCAGAATACTGTTCTTCCCAAAGCAAGGTACTTAAAACTCAGCGGATGCCTATGCACAGCCAGGAATGAAGCTCCCTCCATCTAATCTGGACACGTGAGCTTCAGAACACTGTGGGCTGCTGAGCCATGGTACCCGCTCTGTACTTCCACATAATCCAGTGCTGAATTCCCAGCAGTTATTTCTAACTAGGTGTCCAAGTCTAGGAAAAGGTCTTACTTGCCATACAACAGAACCACCACAGAGAAAAATCATCAAATTCTCACTCTGCTGAAGATAAATCATACACTGTAACTGCGAGTCTAATCAATATAATTTGAACATCAGTTTTAAATCCTTTGACTCTATTACACTTTTATGCAAATTATGGTACAATTTAAACATAAAATAAAAAATCCTAGCTAGGACTTGAGTCTGATCTTTCACCTACATATTTAATAAGGGAAGGAAAAAAAAAAAACCCAGTACTTGGGAGGCGGAGGCAACAGGATGGCCACAAGTTCAAGACCAGCCTAGGATACACAGAGAGTTCAAGGCTAGCCTGGAGTATGCAGCGAGACCTTCACTCCAAAACACCAAATAAATAAATAAAAAGTTGAAACATTTTCTTTGAAAAACCTTATCAAACTAATCCAACTTCAATGCACTTATATTAGAGACATTCAATGACATAATTTGTTTATATAGGTTTTTTTTAACCTTCAAATTATATAAGGTTAAGAGAAAATTCTTCATCAACCACAAATAATACTTCTTTGTTTACATTAGTGGTTCAATAATATTCATACAGTAGAGGTCTTCTCTGCTGAAACATTCAGAAGAGTTTTAATTTAATCAAATTCAATTCCATTACTGAAGGGAAAAATGCTTAAATTTTACATGCATATATAAGTGCGTTTTATTTTAGACTGTAACAGACTTTATATGAAGTTGACTTTACCTAAACAGTTCCACCATTTAAGTCATAATCAACTTCATGGTTTTTGTTTGCTTGTTTTTGTCTCTGGGCACCTTTTAATTATGGTTATTCTTAGGTGTATGTATCGCTTTAGAAATGATCATTTTTGAGGGTATTTAAACATTCATGATTATTCTTGTACTGAGGATATGCAACAAATTAGGAGCTGAACTCACATCACCTACTTATAAGACATTCAGGTGGAAAGAGGGATTAGAAATCAGGCACTGGAGAAAATGTCCATTCAATGGCTATTTTTACACTAATCGGTTACACTAAACATTATTGAAAGTTAAGATTCATGAACTTTTCAAAAAGTTATCACCAAGTTTCCTAAAGAATGTACTTAGGATGAAGCTTATATTGATTTGTGGCATTTTATTCTTTAAGTTACAGAGTAATAAAGCTAAACCCAAAAGGAAAAATGATTTTTTAATATGACTCAGCAAGCAGAAATGTGCTTCCAACACTACCAGACCTATGGAAAAAATTCACTTTTACACACAGGTGGCCTTTGGATGTCCTAAATGACCCAAATTCCATCATCCTAATTTGAGTAAAAAATCTACTGGCATAGAAACAGGAGCCAGCCCTCCAGGAAACTTAATTAAACATTTCCTGTAACTCTCAGCTGAAGGAGACATCCCAGAGGAGAAAACCAGAGAGCCTGAAGACAAGCTGGTTCCATTTGCTCACATGTGAGGTATCTTATTTCTCTATTTCCCTTCTAACCTTCCCCTCCCCTACCCAACCCCAGGCTCTGCTTATCACACTGTTGGTCAGCTTTCCACTACTGTAAGACATACCTGCGGAAGTCAACTTATGAAGAGGAGAGGTTTGGGTCTGCTCCTGGTTTCAGATGCTCCAGACCCTGAGTAATCAGCTTTGTTGCCTTTGGACCTGTGGTGAAGCAGAATTTGGTGGCAGGAGCACTGGGCTGAGAAAACCGTTCCCCTCCTGGCAGAGAGGAAGCGAAAAGGCCAGAATTCCCACAATCCCTTCTGGGGCACAGGTGTCAGGACCTAACCCTTCCCACGTGCTCCCAACTCCCAACTCCCAAAGGTTCTGCTGCCTCCAACAGCAGCACAGCTGAGAACCATTTCTTCACACATGGCCTGAGGGAACTCTATCCACGGCAGAGACTTTATATCCCTTTTAGGAAGCTGCAAAACTGGACTGGAGGAGGCAGCACAGTGAACTCCAGAGAAGCTGAGGACTGGAAGGTGGTCCTGATGTGTCTCAACTTCTGTGGGGACCCGTAGTGAGCACAGGGCACTGACTTCCGCTAACACCTACACGGTGACCAAGAGGGTAGTAACTTGGAGAGAGCAGCCCATGTGAGACATCAATGGGATTTCAAAAAGTGCAGCTCTCTGTTAGCTCCCTCCCTCTTCATTTACATCCTATCACCTACTGCCACGTGCGAGTTGTTAGTAGGTGTAGGAAATGCATTACACAAAACATGGGCCACTGCTAAAACACTGTCTCCTCGTGTCCTTTAAACAACTCTCTGGAGTGCATGACCTGTAGATGGAAGCCATGGAGACTGCAGAACAACCAAAAATGGGAAATCCGGGTTTGAGAATCCTACATTCTTACCAATCTTCTGCACTGCTGCAACAGAAGTGTCTGTAGTTTAAGAAAAATTTTTAAAAAGACAAAAGAGTAGGTAGGTATCTTCAGTTAAATGAAAAAATTTCAATGACTTGGGAAGTATTTGTACTGTGGAAATATACAAATCCCGCTTTAGAAAAGCTGAGTAAGAAGAGAAAATACACACACACACACACACACACACACACACACACACACTCACACACCTGCAGATTTGCCTGTGGGCTAGGGAACAGTTGTGCCCAAGAATTTGCTCTGGCTCAACTTAAATGAACACTGTAATCACCAGTCTCTCCCCCACCACTCTCTCATCCGTGGTTTGGTACATTACTCTGGAAAATATAATATACCTTTTTTTATATATTGAAAACTATGTAGGTGAACCTTATTACGGATTGAAAGTTAAATTTGCTGCATAATAAAATCCCCAAAATTGTAAATTTTATGGAAATAGCTAGAAGCAAGAGGTGGAAATGGATATCACTTGAGAATGGATTCCTCCAACGCTAAAAACCAGAGCAGAAGATGAGCTTTAAGATAGATGATGACAGCCAGGGAAATGGTTCCTATAAAGGAAGGAACTCAAGAGATTTTAGGATTCCAAGCAATTATTAGTTGTTTTCTTCTCATGCTATACTAAGTCTCCTTCCTAATTTTTGTGCCCAAGACTGCAGTGGTCTGATATATAGAAACATTCTACTGGCTGAAAAGATAGAACCCCATATGCAGAAGCAAACTACAGGATTCAGAGTGAAAGAGACAGTGGTAGTCGAAAGAAGGTATAACGAGGTGTTTAGAGCAACAGGTAATCAGAGAAACATTCCGCACACCTTACCTCCTGAGTCCCGCTAAGACACCTTTGGGTTACACAGAGCAAAAAGGTTGGGGTGAGGTTGTAATTAAGAGGGTCTGGTCCCAGAAGTACAGCAAATTTGGTGAGAATGAAATTACTGAGCCAGGGATGTAGCTCAGCGGTTCGGTGGCCTGCCTCGCAAGCGTAAGGACCTGAGTTTGATCCCCGGGACCAAAACAAAAAAAAAAGAAAATGCTCTTGCCATTTTCTGTGCTGTGAATCTCTTTGGGCCTTCATTTGGGCCGGGGATTTAGCTCAGCGGTTCGGTGGCCTGCCTTGCAAGCGCAAGGACCCGAGTTCAATCCCCGGTACCAAAAGAAAAAAAAAAAAAA
>NW_022900950.1:77330176-77366100 GCF_012274545.1 Fukomys damarensis | reverse complement strand
AAAAAAAAAAAAAAAAAAAAAAAGAAATTACTGAAAGAAGGAAGGGGAGAAAAGAGAGGAAGAAAGAAAGGGATAGACAAGAAAGAGAGCAAGGAAAGGGACAGCAGCAGAGGGAAAGACACACGCTGAGTGGGGTTTTACCCTAGTTGATCCAGCCAGGAGGAAGAAGTGTCCTCAGTGAGGATGCCATCTATACTTACAAGAAGACTTTAGCTGAGGAATTTCGATCAAAGGTCGCAGCCTATTACAACTCAGAGTTCATGTGGTTCAATCCTGTCCACTGTGCAGAGGACGAAAGAGAATCCGTGGGAGGGTGACTGCAGAATGGCTGTCTTTCAGCTTTTCACCAGCAATGCTACTGATTTCTGTCCCATGTTGTGGCACGTGTGCCCATGCAGGCAGAGGAAGCGCAGAATGAAGCCCAGTGGGGCAAAAGGCCATGGATGCCAAAAGCTACTGGCGGCGGTAAGGTAGGAAGCCTGGGGTGACAGGTGACAGGCAGAGGCAGCAGAATGGGCTGCAGCAGAAGTGTACCCTCCACTCAGAGCCTGAAGGACAGAGCCCTACCAGAGGCGAGGCCAGGGGTTCACAGCCTCCTGGAAGATGGCGGTGGATGGTGGATGAGTAAGGAAGAATTCTCTGGACCTCGGAAAAGTGCCATTGATTCCAACCCCCCTCGCATCCCAGCCCAGGGTCCAGCTGCACCTTCTCTCTCCCACAAAATTCCTGACCACCCTCTCCACTCCACAGTTCTGCTGCTCCCCAGACACTGACTAATCTCCACACCAAAGCAGCACTGTCTGTAAGATCACTTCTTTTCAGGAGGATTCTTTCTTTACACTCATGGGCTTTCACAGGGACGTGAGCTGCAGAAAGCATGTGGCCCATGATAGGCACCATCCTAACCCAAGGACCTACCAGGCCTGGCATACAGTAATGGATATGTATTAGGGGACTAAAGGGTGGGTGTGAGAAGGGCTGTACAATGGGAATCTCAGGTGTGTCCTGGGGGCCTGTCCACAGAAGGGCCTGAGAGACAGTCTCGTCCCCTTCTTTTTGTTTCCTGCCCTCGGGATGAGCAGCTTTGCTCTGCTGTGTGCTGCAGCCATGGAGCCGCCTCCTCATAGGCCCAAAGCAATGGAGCCAACCCACCACGGATGGAAACCAAAGCTGTGAGCCCAAGGTAACCTTTTCTCTTTATAAGTTAATTTTATCAGGCATGGTGTTACAGTGACGGAAAGAGACTAAAACAATGACATATAAGACAAAACCTAGCTAGCAAGCATGAGATAACATTTCAGGAAAAGGTCAAAGGCAAATATTAGAATACAAGGAGGAAAATTTTGAGAGCATCTGCTTAAAAGCCTATGAGGAAGCAAGAACAGTCGTAAGACACGTGGGCAAATGAGGAGAGAGACCGTGATGACAAGCCAAGTCCTGAGACAGTGAATGAAAGGGCAGGGAAATCAGCCCCAGAATGTCTGGATCATCAGAGTGTGGGTAAAGTAGCACGGTGTCCAGCAGTGTCCTATAAAAGTAACAAGCCAGGATGTGGTGGCACATGCCTGTCATCTCAACACTCTGGGAGGCTGAGACAGATGATGACGAGTTCAAGCATGGCCTGGGCAACTTAGCAAATTATTTAGAACCTTCCTCAAGATAAAACAAAAAACAAAAAACAACCATGGATGTAGCTTAGTGTGAAGGCCCTGAGTCAATCTGCATTATCGGGGGAAAAAGTGACACATAATAAACACAAAAATGTAATTATAATATTTCTGACAACAAAGCCAATCCATTTAATTTTCTTATTAATGGCTTTAGGTTAAAGTCATATCTGAATAACTGTATTTGTAGTGATAAAATATCAAATTCAACTTTAATTTTCTTAGATTTTTCACATATAAATGCAACTAGGTGGCACAGAAATGATAGGAATACTGTACTTCAGAAATGAAATTCCAGAGCTGTATTGGTCCCTATGTCAACTTTGTGAAATCTTTGACTAAAAAGCCCCAAAATATGCTTATTTCATCACCTTTACAAATAGTGTGACCAAGAGAATAGCAAAGTAATAAAGTTTTCCATATACAGAACTTTTAATTCATGAGTGAAATTCACATAGATTAATAAACAGTTATTTTCCTTTTTTATTTTTCAGTGCTGGGAATCAAACCCATTTCCATACTCATGCTAAGCAAATACTCTACCACTATGCTAAATCCCCAATTCAGTATTTATTAGTATTATTGTATTACTCAGCTTTGTCACTGCTGGGACAAACTATTGACAACCCAATTTAAAGGAGAAGGAGGTTGACTTGGCTCCTGGTTTCAGAGCTCAGCCCATGTCAGCTGCCTCCAAGGCAGGAACATCATGGCAGAAGCTGCTCAATTAATGGGGTCTGGGAAGCAGAGCAGAGTACTGTGCAGTGAGGAAGGGCCAGGGACCAGATGTAATACCAAAGTTCACGTCTCCATGACCCACTCAGATACACCCTGAAGTGTGTTTCACAAATCTCACAGGCAGCTTCCAAGCCAACCATGTTAAGACTTAAATTTAACTCACATATTCTACCCTCTGTCAACTCAACACCCAGACATGTCTCCTTAAACTATACTTGATCTTCATATAAGGAAAACAGCAAGTTCATAATTCCATCAACATGACATAACTACCTGACACACAGCCAAAAACAAAACAATCCATTTCCCAGTCTCAACAGTACTAACATTGCTCAAAACTCCATGTCCAAAGACTACTTAGGACTCAAGGCAAACCCTTAGCTTGAGCGCCTATGTAATAAAAAGGAAACTACATAATCCCAAGACACAAGAATGTAGAGGAACTATTTTCATTCCAAAAGAGAAAAATAAGAAGACAGAAAAGCATCAAACCAGAGCAGGACCAATACCCAGCAGGACAAACATTAAGTGCTGTAGTACTACATGTGGCTGTGTGGCACACTGGTGAGGTCTAACTTTCAGAGTGATGGGGTGGTTCCAACACTACAGCCTTGCTGGTTGCAGTATACATAGCTTCTCTCTTGGCCTGGTTCTGCTTGTGGCCTGAAGCTTTCCTCCAGAATGTCCACATTCTTGGCATCTCCAACTTCCTGGGCTTTCCACTGCACCTTTGGCTTCATTCCCATAGCTTCAGCACTCTCTCTTGAAGGATTCCTGCCTGGTCTCCCAGGCATTCCTTTGAAACAGGGACGGGAGCCTTGCTGACACCACCACTCTTGTACTCTAAATGACGACAAAAGCAGAATAGGGAAGACAATGCCAAGGTCTGTCTCATGAAATTTCTCTCAGCAAAACAATTTTCTGGAGGGCCCATTTTAAGCAGGGAGCCCAAGGACTCTCTCTCAAATGAAAGGCTTACAGTTCTGCACTCAGTCTGTGATGTGTGGGGCCTTGCTGATTCCTGAGATGCCCTCAAGGCATCTTTGTTCTTGTCCCTGTACAAAGTGCCTGGCTCCATTTTAATGAAAACTTCTGAGTCTGACCTTTACTGTCTCTGTCTTATTTCCATCACTATTCTAGCCAGAATAACCTGTTACACTTAGCTTACAACATTCTTGTGCTTCTCCAGCCTGCATTTCCCAACCTTTTTAAGCTCCTCCCACAAGTTCCAAAGATGTGTAAACCACATAGTCAGGTAGACTGCACTTCTCTGGTACCAATTTTTTGTATTAGCTTTCCTATTCCCAGGACAAATTACCTGATGCTCAGAATTTAAAGGAAGAGATGTTTAATTTTGCTCATATGTACAGAAGATTCACTCCATAGTCACCTGATGCCAAGACAGACACATCATAGCAGAAGGGCTCTGAGGCAGAGCAAAGGAACCATGCCAGAGGGTGGGGTCAGAGACCAGATATAGGTTCCAAACCTGTGTCTCCATAGCCTCCCAGACACACCCATAAGTATGCACCACCAATCCCAACAGGCGGCTCCCAAGCCAGTCAAGTTGACAAAGAAGAAGTTTAAACCATTACAATTATTAATTCTTATATCTAAAACTTACATTCTCACACAGTCATATAATACTAAAAAGAGCTAAGTATGTACCAGCTAGATATAAATGAAAACCACTTTAAATCTATGAATCAAACTTAATGTTCTTTAAACCTTAAAAACCAAGCTAGGAAAATTGTCTCAGAAACAATAAAACAAAAACACTATTCAATTTTATCCCATGAAAAGCCATAAAAATCCAAGAATGGATGTGGTTGCTAATTAATTTTAAATACTTCTAATTACTAGCACTAAAAGGAAATGCTACCGAAAGCAATTAATTTGTAAATTAAAGAAGTAGTTTCAAAGAAAACTTGGAGCCATTTTCTTCAAGCCATCTTTTAAAATGAAATTCAAGACAGATTCTTTTTCTAAACTCCATTTGGTGTAAATAGGAGGCCAAACAGTTGCTATTAGCTTTTTAAAAAAATTAACATATAACAGTCCTGCAATTAGATGGTGTAATACATAAACCCACAGTGCAAGACGTAGCATCAAATAAAACAGCACGCATCCATTCATCATTTACTAATACGGGCAAGGAGATGGGAACAAGGGGATGAAAACAAGCAGTGGATGCACAATGCAGCTCATGGTCTGGAGAAAGGCACAGAACTAAAACACCGAGACGAAATGGGTGAGGAGCATGGGGGTCTCAGAGGGACCAACAGGAAGACAGACGCACCATCAGACAGAGAGAAGGATGGAATCACCAGTGCCTGTTTTTAAAAGGAAATGTTTGCCACTGTCATAGCTACATCAGCTGCGACGGCATTCCTTCAGATGCCACCCCGGCCAAGCAGCCCGGCCCAAACAGCACAGAAGACCACTCAAAAAATGCCGCAGGACACATGAAGAGATAAAACGCTTTGCTCTCTGCGAAGTCAGTCCACATAAAAGTGCAAAACTTCATTAAGACAAAGTCATGTATCTATTCACGAGTGACCTTAACCCACAGTCTGCATTCCTGAAAGTGGGCCTTTTTTCTGTCTGGGTGATATTACCTACTATTTATTCATCAATCATTTATTGATTACCTATATTATAATTGCTGGACATTCAGAGGGAATGTGTTCCTACGCTTAGAATCCAGGGGGGGTTTGGGGGTTGTTTTTGAATAAATTGTATGTGAACTAGTAAGAAAAATATCAGATAGTGATCAATGCTAAGCACAGAATTACATGGCATAATGTGGAAGAGAAAAGGAAGTTCCCTTGGTGGTCACAGAAGTTGTCTTAATTTTGATTCCTCCACAAATAGACAATGAGGCAGACTCGAACTCTTCCTGGAGTTGTAGGAAAACCATCAGTAGTCAGGTGGGGAACCTTAGTAGGTGAAGTAGCCAGTAAAGGCTCCTCAGGACTACAACAGCCACTGTGAGCAACGTCAGCTAACCGTTCCAGGGAAACCAGTGCTTGCATTTGAGCTAAAGGGAGCTCTGAGGTATCTACACAGCGTGGCCTCCTGGCCCCCGCTTGAGAGCTTGTAGAAGCGAGGCTTCCCTAGAATCCCGGCCCACTGGATAGCGAGGGAGTTTCCAGTGGGAAAGAGACAGTCAGCTGGCCAAGAAGTAGACGTGCTGGAGTTGCCACACCGAAGCAGTAGGGGCTGAGTGTACAGACGGCCCTCAGGAGGCCTCCTGGAGCAGGAACCATTTCTTCGGGAATGTGAACGGAAAGAAGGACTGGAGGTGAAAGATTCTAGATGGCAGGAATCACCAGGACAGGATCAAGCTAGCGCCTATGGACAGGACAGGACTGCTGGCCAGAACGCATGAGCCAGAGAGGGAATCTGGTATAAAATAAGGCCAGATTAAAATGAAAAAATGGAAATGAAGTGTTTGTAAATGGGGAGGGGAGGAGGGGGTGAAGGGAGGGCAGGGACAAGGGGAAAAATGAGAACCAAGACCTGTCATGTAAAGGTACAAGATCCGAATAATACATGTAACTGTACTGTATACCTAAAATGTACCAATAAACTCAATTAAAAAGAAAACATTAAAATCCCTTAAGGTTAAAATGTCAACAGCTAAAAGAAAGAAAGAAAGAAAAGCCAGATTATAAAATGCTCCCGAAGCCAAGGTAAAGAGCATGCCAGGATCTTATTTGCATTTTTAAAAGATTATTGTGGTGCAGACAAATAGTGGAGATCATGAGAACACGCAAGAAACTCCAGAAGCTTCCACAGTTCAGTAGCCACTTCACTGGAGGTGCAGAGGTGCAGAGATGCAGAGGAGTAGCGAGGTGAGCGCTGATGAGCTTGAATGCAAAAATAAGGGGTGGAAGAGAGGCAGATGGAGAACCACTGCCACTGGACCTTCTCCTGAGCAAGTCTGGGGCAGTGCACCCTGCTAAGAAGCAAGATGGCTATCGCAAACCTACTGCGGAAGGAAAGTGAAGATTAGATTTGGTCATGGTCAGAAGGGTGATGATGTTAGATCTCTCCGGAGAGACATCATACACATTTGGAATTACAAATATCGGAAGGATTCACACAGATATACACACGGACCTCCACACAGCAGTCATTCCACACACGTAGCGCTTGTTAACGCAAGAAATCAGATGAGGTGCATTAGGGACAGTATGATATATAAATGAGGATGAGTAGCCAAAGAACAGATTTCTCAATGATCTTTTTATTACAGTAATCACTTAAACCTCCAACTCATTCTTCCATTCACTCAAAAAATATTTACTGAATATCAAGTCAATTATGGCGCTATGCTAAGAACTGTGAGAGTTTAATAGTGTGGCACATAGTAATCACCATTTTAATGAGCTCAGAATTTTAAAGACCCTTACAGACTAGATTTCCCAATGACACTTGTCCTGAGAGAGATACGGGTAAAAGATCCTGAAAACATGGGGAAAGGATTCTTTTCACCTGGTAAAACCATGTAAGAGTTCTGAGGGCAAATAGCATTTACTCTAAAGCTGAAAACCTTTTGAAATTTGTAGAACTGAACCTGTAAACCCAGCAGGGTGAGTACATCCCAAGGATGACTTGGAGGACAAAACTACAGGAGCAGAACGCTTGGGGGGAAATTCTGAGTTCATTAAACAGTTTAATCTGTCTTATGAGAAAACATAAACGCAACTGCTGGGGGAGCTATTTCTAGATACTCTAACAACTAAATCTATTTCTAAAGTATTCAGTTCAATGAAACAATTCACCTTGCATGGTGTCAAATGTAGATTTGATTGAACTCAAAAAACTTAGAAAAAAACAATTTTATTTCACTTTTGTTTTGTAGAATATTGCTTTTCACACTACTAGCATACTACACACTCAGATACTGACATCTGGCATTCTCCGCTGGGTACATCTTACCCCCTTATGGGAGATTTTCTAGCACACTTTCACCCATATATCCGATTTTTTATTCTTCAAGACTGAAAACTCATGTATCGCATTTGTACCTGTACTGTGGGATTGCTGATTACCAGGTCAGGACAAATGAAAAGGAAAAGACACTGGCTGGTGAGGCTCAGAACAGGCCGCTGAGAAGTAGTTATAGAGACCACGATGGTGGGAAGCATGGATGAACCCCGAGGGGCGAGGCAGGGACAGGGGCTGCACAGACCCGGGGCGCTCTGACGCCCACTTCATGCTCTATGCCTGGCCCCTAGATGTCCTTCTGTCAGAGTCCCTTGTTTGAGCTGTTTTGGGGTTTCTTTAGAGACTATGAGAAACATCCTTTTAGATGGCCTTTAAGACCGAACTTACTAAAAAAAACACTGCTTACAAGGGATTTCCACTCTTCTCCGTAGGAGTTACCCTAAGAATGTTGCATACCTGTAACCCTCGTATTGCAGGAGGCTGAGGAAAGAGGATGATAAGACCAAGCCCAGCCTGGGCAAGTTAAGGACTCAGTGAGATCCTGTGTCAACATCAAAACTGGCTGGGGATATAGCCCAGCAAGGCCCCAAGTGCAATCCACAGTACCACAAAAAAAGTAATCAGGCTTACAGTTACTAAAGGACTAAGTGTTTAATTCCAGGGTTGTTCTTAAGAAAATGGCCATGCTTATAATATACGATTATATGACCAAGACAGCAAAACAAAATAAATAATAAAATGCAACAGGCAAATTAAAAACTCAAGGAATGTGCACAAATTCTTCCTCAAGGAATGAAACAGGTAGGAAAGAGATCACTGTAAATGAATCCATGAGGGACAATTTAGGAGGGCCAGGAGGGGACAAGGCACAAGACAACAGTACCATCCGGGCCATTTAGATACGAGGCACACAGAGCATTACAGACCCTCAATTTGGAAACCCATGGTTAAAAAAAAAATGTGCAAAATGGCAAGCAGTTAAAAAAAAATCAGCTGAATTTTTAGAAAGTGAACAAGTATAAAAATGCTAAATAAACAATATATTAATGTAATATTCAAGTATCTATGTGCTTTTAAAGAAAAATTATCATAATGCATTCAAAATTGACATTATGAACAAACACATTCTATGGGCTATGTGACTGCAGTCGCAGGAAAAAAGAAAAGGAAAAGGAAACAAAGGGGAGAAAAAGCAAATAACATGACCTGTAAAGACTATTTCTGTTTTTCACAAAGTCAGTGTTTCACAGCAAAATCTCAATAAAACAACAGAACTTCTATTTAAAAAAATAAAATAAAAACAAACTGGCATCTTCTCTGTACCATCTGCCAATGAAGTCTCTATTCTTCCAGCCTTCCAGAAAATGTCAGAACAAAACAGAAGGATCCAGAAAAACAGAATCTGTCCTTACACCCCCATCCTCCCCCAGGGAAGGGTTAACTCTGGCCAGCTGCCATCAAAGATGAAAAAAAAAAGTCCCTGGTTATTTATCCCTTCATAACTATGGGCATTAGCAATAGTTGATACCATTTTTAAATCCTTGATTTCACAAGTTACCTCTCCTACTTGCACATGATCCTTTGAAGATAGCCAGCACTCCTCGTGTCCTGAGAACCTCAAAGCCTTGCACAAAAGCCCACACAAGTAGAGATGCTGAAAAAAAAAAAAAAACTCCCCGGTCACACACGGTGATGTGCCAGATGTCAGAACACCCAGGGGGCTGCCCCTGAATCCTGGCTCTAACCCAAATGAACTAGCTTACTCACCGCGTGACTGTGTCATCAGGCACAGGCTTCTCGCCACCCGAAAGCACACTTGAATCTTCACCTCGCCTAGATGCTGTTACGTGGGTACTGGCTAAGTGAAAACACCCTATGAAAATTGCATGTCTAAACATTGTAATTTGAAGTGATAATCTTATTCCAAAGTATACTTAATTCCCCAAGTTCTGTAAGATTTGCCTTTGCTGCTGTACTCCTTTTCCTAGTCGAACCAGTAGAAAAAGGCATTCAGGCCCGGGAGGAACATCTACAGGATCTTTGAAAGGGCTGCTGAAGATGACTGGCTTTAGAAATCGGAAGTGGACAGATGGGGCAACATAACTTGGGTCTTGATCAGTAAAAGATGTGTATGGTGACGAGTCCTACAAGGAATATGTGCGGAGAATGAATCGCTCACACTTGTAGGGCATTTCACGTGTAACAAGGCACTGTCACATCAGGGATGTACCCGTAAACAGAAGGAAACTTAAATGTAGAGCTGAGGCTCCTCTGAACACTTATTAACGATAAGATAGTTATTAGAGTCTTACTGCACATTTATCGCACACACAGAATCAGCCTCAGTTTCCGTTACCTCCTTACTTGGGGATTAACTGCCCTACAGTTTCATCTCATCACTCTGTTTTAACTTTGTTTTTCCACTGCCATTTGCTGGATACGGAGCATGGGGTTGGCCAGCCAAGTGCACAATACAGCACAATTGTCCCGAGCACACAAATCTGACAAAAATCATGTAAGTAAAGATGCGACAACCTCAGCATTCTGATCTGCAGAACTTGAAACCGATAAACATAAATTATTTTTGATCATGGGCAAAACATCAAATATCTCCTGTTATTAAAACTTTGCTAGGCTTAACTTTCGGAGACCAGTGCAGAGCTTCTAAAACGATAACACCACAGTTGACAATAGTAAGATTATTAAAAGCGGCTCTCTGCTACGGGACAAAGAGTGTTCTATTTCCACCAAGGAGGAAACGTGAATTATAGGCAAAGGTCCAGGGAGGCTTAGGTTCTCAGGACTGCACCCAACTCTCGGTTCCTGAATTCCCTTCAGCCCGTTTGGAAGGCGCCGGGTGCCCGCTGTGGGGTGGAGGCAGGAGTGACTCTCCCTAACTCTCCAGGAGAAGTGGGCAGGGCAATCTTGAGCTGCAGGGGCACCTTTCCTGCTCATGAGAGCGGGAACAATAAGGGTCAGCAACAGACAAGCTCCAGGCTGTTTGTCTTAGAAAGGAAGGGAACTGGCCCGTGCTCCCGGCACGCTCCAGTTCCCTGAAACCTTAGGCCACCCAGGCTTTGGCTATGCTAACTATCCTCCTAAACTGAAGTGGAGATATTTATTCAGAGTGATTGTTTATACTTACAGCACAACATATCTTTGTATGGATTTTAAACACTGCATTTATAGGAGATGGATTTTTTTTTTTTAACTTCATGTGTTGAACCGAAAACTCACAAGGAAAGCACACTTTAACATGGTTTTTTTTTTTTAATTTTAGAATTTTCTTTCTCTTGAAAATAATCCTATGTCTTCCACATAAAAAAGATGATTTGAACAAGATTTGAAGTCCTCTGTAAGTCAAGCAAGCATGGTGGTGCATACCTGGAACCTCAGCACTCTGAAAGGCTGAGACAGGAGAATCCCACGTTCAAGCCCAACCTGGGAAACTTAGTCTTAGCGAGACCCTTTTTCAAATTTTAAGAATTTGCACTGGAGAGTAGCTCAGTATAGAGGCCCTACACTCAATTCTAGCTCTAGGGGGGAAAAGTAGCCACCAGAACCAAACATGACATTTACAGTACAAAATTTTAGTTTAAAATATTACCCAAAGTTTTAGAAAATGTACAAATAAAATAGATGCCCTAATCTATTATTAGGAACATTTAATAAGCTCCGTTTTGATTGGGGGCTAAATTGTGTTAAATTCACCTTCACATTTCCTACAATTTACACTTTTAAGGGACTTCTCAAAGGTCAGAGGTGAATGCAGTTAAGATTAGCTTTCAGGTATTAAGGCAGACACAATGCTGACGTTATTCTATGGTGTAAGGCCAGGAAAAAGCACAGCGCATGTGTGCTCTGCGAGTGCAGCAGAAGTGTGGAAGAGGAGGTCGTGGTCCCAAGCATTGTTCAGTGGCATTGGGCGGGCCCAGCCGAGAGCCCTCACTCTGCCAGCCGGAACCTGGACCCTCACGGCCCGGGCAAGACCCCACCTCTGAGGCTACAGCTGTCACCTGTGCAAGGGGGCCAGCTGGTTCACGGGACTCCAAATGTTTCACTGAAAGACAGCGAGTGAAATACCGGCCCTCCACAGATATCCCTTGACACCAGCTGAACATCATGAAATGAAATGCTGATCGTGTACAGGCAGTAAAGTACAGAATGCATCGTAACAATGATAGTTATGCCATGGGTGTGTATGTTTACTGTACTTTTATTCTTAGTTTGGAGGATTCAGTCATACTTTCTTACTTGACTCTTTGAAAGTCCTCGAATTGACAGTTGATGCACACTGACAGAAAAAAATTGTTCCTGTAATTGTCATTTGTTTAGTATTTGTCACTGTCAATTGCCTGGCAATTCAGCATCCTTTCCAGAAAAAACAATTTGATATTCACTGTACCTCCTGGGATCAGTTCATGAAGAGGACCAAGGCTGTACTGTGTTCTAGTTCTTTTTTTTTTTAAGTGTATCATTCAAAGCACACAGCAGCCTCATTTAGCTAGTGTCTGCAGAATCCCTGAATTTTCTCAATGGCAAAAAGCACAAAATACAAAATAGCTGACTCCAAACATCCCACAGATAGGATGCTTGTTTGAAGTATACGAGCTGAAAGGAGGAGAAAGAGCATAACCTGCAGGGATGTTGAGATTAGAAATAAGATTTAGCTAGGATACAAATTTACAGATATGGAATCCATAAATAATAAGGATCTCATGTCATAGACGTGGATTTTTTTTCTAAACAGTCATGCACAGCCTAACAAGAAGATAAATTCCAAGAAGTGCATTGTTAGGAATTCTGAGGAATGATTACACTATGAGGCCAAGAGGTGTGACTGACCATGTCCAGCCACGCCTGTGAAAGTGCACTCCAGGACAGGTCCACTCCCCAGGGCCACAGGCAGGTGGCCTGGCAGGACCTGAGCCGTATGCCAGGAGGCGAGTGATCCAGAGCCACCAGAGCTCCACCCACGTCTGCAGCCTCTCTCCACTGCTCAACAGGGGAGCTCCGGCTCCTGTCACACCAGATGCACATAGGAGTCAAACTGCGCAGTGAACTTCGAGTTTGAGGGGTCTAGATTGTGCAAGCCTTTGAATCACCCCGAAACCATGCCCCCACCAGTCCACGGAAAAACTGTCTTCCCACCTACCAATGCCTGATGACAGGAAGCTTGGGGACCACCACTCTACGACGTACACACAACACCAAAATGGGATGGCAACACACTTCTTAGAACTTTTAGGTGAAGCATGACTATATGTGATAAAAACCCAAACCTACGACTTTAGATCCTTATTATTCATGGATTCTGTTTTTGTAAATTTGTATCCTAGCTAAAACTTAGTCCTAATTTCCAAATCCACGCAGGCTGTGCTCTGTTCCCTCCTCTCAGCTCTTGTACTTCAAATACGTGGCATATCTGCAGGGTTTTTAGTGTCTTCTTTTTGTTTTCGTGCTTCTTCCCAGTAATATTGCTTCAAGGTGGCCCCAGAAGAGATCTGAAGTCCTGTCTAGTGTTTGTACATTCAGCAAAGCCACATAATGTGCCTTCCATAGGAAATCCAAGTGCTACAGAAGACTCACTGGGGCCTCACAGTGCTTCAGCCATGCGTTCAATATTAACGGATCAAAATATATTTTAAGTAAGGTTCTGTAAAGAGAAGCACACATAAAACGAGGATATACATGGATCAGCTCATGAAAATGTAACCAGAGACTCGCAGAAACCGAATCTGGTGTCCTGTATAAGAAATAACTCAGTATTCACTAATTCCACATTTGCATGATGTTACAGACTATTACCACCATGAAAAAGCGAGAATGGACTATATATTCTAGATCTGTAAAGCAACAGGAGTACAAAATTCAAAAACATGAATTCTTGCTTTCAAGAAAATTGGGTGTCAAGTACACATGTTGTAAATGCAAACTGACAACTGTTAAAATGGAAATTTATCAGAAGACATCATTACAAATGAGTATGTCTCCTTTTCCTCCTGTGTCAAAACATAACAACCAGTCACTGAAGGCTAATATTAACATATAAATTACCACTATCGGGCTAAAGTCCAATAATACTGCAAACCCAGCTCTTGGACAGCTGCATAATCTCCCATTGTAGTACAATGTGTCTTTTTGTTAAGTCTCTATCACCATCATCTCCATTGGCTGAGTTTCAAAAAATACCTGTCCTTGAGTTGCCTCCAATACCAATTATTTCCCTAGAGAGTAATAAAACAACAGGCCTCGACTTGTATCTCCAGAATGGATCAGAATTTGGAAAGATGTGTTCTGGGAGAAATGATGCATGTCTATAATCCCAGGACACAGGGGGCTGAGGCAGAAGGATCACAAATTTGAGGCCAGCCCAGACTCCACAGTGAGAATTTATCTTTAAAAAAAAAGAATTTAGGGACACGGAAACCGTGGAAAGAGAATTGCTACCATTCTTCAGGTGTCTCTCTTCTTCCCACATCCACCCACAACTCATTCCAGTTCAAGGCTGGGAGCAGAACTAAGAGAATTGCATGCTGCAATACGTGATTTACTTTTTCCTAAAGAAACAACAGCAAACAGCTTCGGTCTCTTCTCTTTGACCTCCCACGGACAACAGCTGACTTTTTCCTTGTCAACCTATTTATACCAGGAGGTAAACAAGAAAAGAAAAACTAGAGAGAAGACTTTGGAAAGAGACAATCGAGAAACACTGAAAGACTGGAAAGCTATGCAGAAGAATGCGGGGTTTTCATCCAGAAGGTGAAACAGTGCTGCAGGAGCTTCAGAACCTGATGTTACTGATGTCGGCGACGATGCTTTGGGTGAACCCGCAAACAGAGGACAATGCCAAATTAGAGGCCAAATTACCAGATCCCGAGAATATTACAATGATTCTTAAAATTAAAGCAGCAGAGGGGACTAAAATTATATATATATATATGATCTATATATGTGATTTTATATATATATATATATATCATATATACATTCATATTTATATGTAGATATAGATAGATATGTAGAATGTAGGAACCAAAAAATGTGAATAACATTTAAATGTAAGGATGAACAAAAGAGAGATCCGGATTTCTGATACGAACAATCTGTCAAAAATTATGACAACGCTCCACGCAATGGAATTCCTGAAAGGAAACAGCAGTACGATTTAGAGCACAGCAGAGCGGAGGTACCAGGGGATGCCACAGGTGCCGGCAGCAGACATGGGGATCCACCGCAGTGTGTTGCAGACTTACAAGCTCACTGTTTGTACGGCTGCTGAAACCGTAATATCCAAGACGTTTCCAAAGAAATGCGCACGGTAAGGAAGAGCTTTTAGCAAGCAAGAAGAGAGCGAAGAGGCCATAGAGAGAGCATCACCAAAGTCCATGTGGGCCAACACTACTAGGCACAGCAGCGCTCACTGTCTTCCACTGCAATCCTAAAACAGGTATTTCTCCTGCACCCACCTCAGGGAAACCGAAAGTGAGGAGCCCAAGGGATTATTTCAGTAATTAAAAGTAAGAAAGTTATATACGCTTCCCCGTACATGGTGGGCAAAACAGTGGTTAGCATCCAAACTCTCTGAATAAGCCTCTAAGTTTAGTCCACAATCCCTAGTATTTCCTGAAAGGAAAATTGCCTTTGGTATCGACTTCACTCTTGGTGGGAAGAAAAAAATTACCTTAAGGCAAGTTTCTTGAAAGAAAAATGAAAAGATGAGCCAGGTGTGATGGCACAGGCCTATCACCCCAGCACACCGAAGTTAAAGCAGCAAGGGTATCCCACGGAGCTTAGCCTCGGCAACTTAGCAACTCTGTGAGATTCTGTCTCAAAATGGGGAAAAAAAAAAAAAAAGATGTGATTCAGTGTGAAGCCCTCAACTCAATATCCCAATTTAAAGGGTAATGAAATGCAGTAGCCAGACAACCACAGCCTGAAAATCATTCTTTCAACCATGTACTAAATTACTAAATATTAAATTACTAATAGTCACTTAATATTAACTTGCTACATTTCCCCACCATTTAATTAAACTTATATGGTAGCCTGATAAGACTGGAAAAATGCTACCAAACAGGTGAAATAGTACTCATATGTTTTGGAAATGGACACATTTAAGGCAGAATGTAAATACTGTATATCTAACAAGGAAAAAAATTTTGATTTAATGATTTCACTTCTAGGCAGTCATTCTGATGAAATTAATAGGAACATATACAAAAAAGGCATGCAAATAACAAAAGTGCTCTGCTCTGGTTCTGATTTGGAATAGCTCCGATAAGTCTCCTGAGTTTTAAAGCAGGGCTTCTGCAGGTGAATGGATCTAACTTGCTGTTCAAAGTGGGGCCTATGGGAGGCAGGTCACTGGGGTCTTGAGGTTGTGTCTTCCTGCCCTTCCTCCCTGCCTGCTCTGCTTCCTGGAGGCCATGAAGTGAGCACCTTTCCTCCGACAGGCCTTTCCACCATGCTGTCTCTGACTCGAAACCAGCCAGCGACTGGCTGAGTCCTCTAAAATGCATGAACCAAAATAAATCTCCTTGACATTGTGAGCATCTGCTATTTTGCCCCAGTAATGAGAAAATAACCAAGACCTACTCACTGTAGAGCAAGCAGGTTTTAAGAGACAAATTTAATACAATGTTAGAAGGAAACCATAAGACACAATTAAAAGACTTAAAATTGAACAACTATTATGGTTGATACCTTGATGATGCCCCGAAAGCCTCATACGTTCGTAGCAGGACTTTTGGAAGGTGATTAGGTCATGAGGTGTGATACTCATCAGTAGATAGGTCCACTGAGGGTTTATAGCTAACTGTGATGTTGGGAGAAGCCTGGTCAGAAGAGGTAATCACTTGGGGTGTGGCATGAAGCATCCATCTCCCTCCTCCTCCCTTGATCTCTCTCTCTGCTTCCTGCTGCCATGCCATTGGCTGTTTCTCCTCTGCCATGCTGACCTGCTTTGGAACCAGCAGATAATGGACTGAAACCTCTACAAACTGAGCCAAAATAAAATTCTCTCTCTCTTTTATTTTTTTTTTTGTACTGAGGATCGAACTTGGGACCTTGCACTTGTTAGACAAGCGGCAGAACCACTGAGCTAAATCCCCAGCCCTAAATTTCTCTTCCTTTAACTTGCAAGTGTTGGGTATTTTGTCCAAGCAATGAGAAAAGTAACTACACAAGAACTAAGGGGAGAATTGTACAGTTAAGGGTAAGATTATTTAAGGTTCTTAACCAGAGAGATTCATGGTCTGGAGACTCCTAAAACCTTATAGAATATTTTCTCTCTACACATTCTTTGGGAGAAAGAAATGTTCACAGAATTTCTGTAGAATATGACATGATATAAAAGACTTTAAGAATTCCTGACAATAATAAGCAAGTGTTTAGAGACAAATACACAAAATGTTGTAAAGATTTTTTGATATAAAAACATGAGTCTTATTTTTATTAAAAAGTATAGATCAATTTCATAGGTCTAAAATTAGAAAAAGTTAGGTAAGGGAATATTAGGCATAATTATCTTTTTTTTTTTTTATTAATTTTTTTTTTTTTTTTTTTTTTTTTTGGCTTTTTGAGACAGGGTGTCACTATGTAGTTGAGACTGACCTGGAACTCACTATGTAGCCTGGACTGGTCTCGAACTCACAACAATCCTCCTGCCTCAGCTACCTGAGTGCTGAGATTACAGGTGTGCGTCACCACGCTGGGCTAGACATGATTATATTCAAGTAAATTCAGACATTTATATTCAGGAGGAAAAAATCTGAAAATTGTCAATGATCTGTTTAATGCTATCTCAATGAATTTATATAATAACATAAAATTATACAACTTATTAGTAAACTAGTCATATTGTAAATATGGTTTATTTGGTGCCTTTCAATACTTAGAAAAAATAATCTAGGTATTAGAATAGGTGCAATAAGTTTAATTTTTTTAAAATTTGCCGCAGTAGTTGTTTTGTTTTGCTTTGTTTCGTCATGCTGAGGACTGCACCCAGGACCACATGCATGCTAGTCACAGCTGCTACCACTGAGCTACATTTCCAACCCTTTTCATGTTTTAGTGTGGGACAGGGTCTCACTCTGTTGCCCAGGCTGCCATCAAATTTTCAATCCTCCTCCCTCAAACCTCAGAGCAGCTGAGATGAAGATATGCACCGCCACTCCTAGTCCAATAATGTTAAATTTTTAAATTAAGTTGCATGCCCATCAAATCTAGAGTTCCTATTAAGGAAATGTCAAAAACAATGTGGACCCTTCCTCGGGGTCTGACATTTATGATCTAAACCGGCCAAGAATTTACTGAAGCAGTGTGATGCCTTTCTGTGCCTTCAGATGGATGAAATCCTGACCTACATCATTAGTTAACTGAAGTTCTTTTGATTTGTACGTGACACATTAGCATGTTTTGTGCTAAAGGTGCCCTCCGCCACACTTCTACCAACCCCACCTCTGCTGAAGTTATTATGTCACCACTTCTAACTCATGTTTTTCTCTGGCCCCAAATATTTACTTATATAAAGACCAGTGCGTTAACTTGTGGTACAGACATCATTAACCACGTGAATCAAGTAGAAAAATAACAATGAGTCAGATCTAAGAACAAGAAACAACAAGCAGGTTCAACTGTACATGAAAGAAAATCCTACAATCAGCAAAGTAATACTTTCACAGACTGGATTTTCACTCATAGATCTAAAGAAAAAAAAACCTAAAAAGTAAAATAGGGATCCTCCTTGAGTGTTCTTACACATTCCCTTAAATGACAATGGGACACTGACATTAGACCTGGATTCTGAGCCAAAGGAAATGTATGCAGAGAATGTTTTAGCACTTCATGTTCAAATTTAAGTACACTGCCTTATTTAAGTACACTGCCTTCTAGAAACACGTGGAGACACGCATCTGTCCTCAGGAGAAAATAAGCAGATCCTTCTCAGAAGACTGAATTGTAAGAACTTATTAAATAATAGCTGTGATTCTAACTCTGCTCCTTCCTCTAGAAGCCTTGGTTCTTAAGTGTTACCCCAGGTGATACAAAAGTGTTCACCCTGACACAGCTCTATGCAGGCTGACAGCAGAACAGAGGTGAAAATCTAATTACTTGGGCTTACGGAAAAGGACACTACACAGACAGTAAACAGTGGTGGTTGCTATGCAACATTACTTTCTAGAAGCTGCCTTCCCTACTTCCATACAAGGGAAAAGAAGATCTGATGGTCTCAATTCTTCACCGTATCTGAAGCAACTAACAAAAATTCACATAGGCTGCATGCGTATCATAAGTCTTTACATTACTGAACAATGTGAACAACGAAAACAGATCTTTTTTAATCTATTGATTTGTGTCAAGGAGCTGTAATGAAAACCACCTTATTACTGTTACATCAGAGTCAATTATGTACCAACTTCAAGCCAGACTTTCCTCTCTAAGTATATATTTCCGAGTATTATGAAAAACTTAAAAAACTATAATGTATAATTCTGAGAGAATGAAGCCAATCTTCTCTAAGACTTTAGGATCATGTGGATAATAGTAAAGTGAAGGACCTGAATAGAAGATGTTTTCAAATTGAGTAATTTGTTATATTCCCTCTTCGGTAATTTTTATTTTTGTTTACTTGTTTCTTTTCTCCTTTAAAGGTCTAGATGAGGTAAATAAATGATGTTTAGGCATGAAAGAAAATGAATTTTACAGAATCCAAAGCCTCTCCAGGTGGCTAAGTTGCCCAGATATCTTTACACAATTTGAATTCCAAACATCAATTAAGTCATCCACATCTCTAAAAAATGAATTTCACTCAGAATGGATTCTTTGACTCACATTGTGAATAACTTATCATAAAGCTATATATATATATGTGTGTGTGTGTGTGTGTGTGTATATACACACATATGTTTTCAGCCTTCCAAGCAGGTGGTCTTATCCATTTACCCAATACACAGTTAGCAATGGAAGTCAAACAAGTAAGGCTGAAAAACGAGAAGTCTCTGTTCTTCTTCAGAGCCTGCACCCCAGCGGCAGGACTGAAGTGTGGAGGAAACCAATGCAGCTTCCTGGAGGAAGCACTGTGTGTCTTCCTGGGCACAGACCCCTTCCCCTGACTCCAGCTTCTCGGTGCCTCTGGAGCTCGGCTACGCAGTGACCCTCTGCGGGGTCTGGGAGGTCAGAAGCCTTTCGATAACGGTGTCCTCGTGCTTCTGCGGCTCTCTCATCCCCGATCTGTTTGGAGAGTGCAATCAAGTTCTCCAAAGTCACCTAACGTGTGCAGTCACCAAATGCAGAAGCAGAAGGGTGGGAGGTGCACTGTCTTCTGGCAAACCACACACTAAGGTGGCTTCCAAACACCATAAAACAACACCACTTTTTTCATAAATTTGTTTTTGTTTTAGAAAAAATTACTTTCCATAAAATATACCAATGTTTGTCCTTTCTAATAAAAACATATTTGAATCTCCTCCTCTTTAAGGTCTGTTTTTACAATGCTGGGGCTCAGGCCCAGGGCGGCCTTCACTCTAGGCAAGCTCTTCTCCTCCAGCCCAGCCCAGCCCAGCCCATCATCGCTGCCTAATGGGATTCTCAGCAGACCAGGAAGCACACAGGATAAATGTGCAGCGGCATTTTCAAGTCCTTTCAAATGGAAGGGGATCTGGAGACGGAGCCTGCGGACCAAAGGTGTGGTGCAAGTATTGCTCTTCACAGTGTCCCTGGACTGAACTGCACAAGGTCACCACCATGGTGCAAAGCCCTCCCCGCCATGCCTGGGGATTGAACCAGAGCCTCACGCCAAACTACGTGCTACCCAGCCTTTTCTTCTATGCTTTATTATGGCATAGGGTCTCATAGTTACTAAGCTTCCCATGCTAGGCTCACAATTGCAATCTCCCTGCTTCAGCCTCCCAGTGGTACTTCTCTTTTTAGGTTTCTGGTTTTTAAAAAAAAAGCCATTTCAAATTCTTCCACCAAGTTGAGCGACTTGTAGCAAATGGCTAAAAATGAAGTTCTGCCTTACAAATGGGACACAGTAAGGTGGTGACCATCACAGGAAGTTAACAGCCACAAGAGGCTCTGTGCTGCTCTGAGATAGAATCTCTGCTCCAGAGCTGGGCTGCCAGCCACCTTTCACAGAAATGGACTGAGGGAAAGAGAGGGGTTACTGCTTCCCAGAATACAGCAATGTTAAAAACTGTCACGGTGATCTACGCTATGACTATTTGTTCTTAAAAATTGATATCAAACAAAAGAAAATACCACAGAATGATTTTGAGCAACGAGCCTTCCTAGAAGTCCCTATCCATCACCCTTCTGTTAGCTTTCAGGCAGGTAAGTGATGTACTTGGGTAGATGAATGCATAAGTCTCTTCATCAAACACAAAAGCTGAAGTTACTGAAGCGATAAACATTCCATATACACCTAGAAAGAGTCTAGGTTCTGGAGATTCTATGGTTCTGAACATACTGAGATCAATGCCCAAAATGATGAAACGCTGTTTTTCAAGCAGAATGTACTAAAAATTTTTTAAATTAAAAAGCAACAAACATGACATTAAGAAAAAGACTGAAAAAAGACAATTATCCCAAGCCATTTCTAAGATTTTTGTAAAAGGGAGCCATTCCTATGACTGATGCCAAAAATACACTCTTGCAGCCAGGAGAGCCATACACACCTGTAACCCCAGTGCTCTGGGAGCCTGAGGCAGGAGGATCAAAAGTTTAAGCCCAGCCCAGGCAACTTAGCAAGTTAAGGAGATTGTCAAGAAAGAAAAGAAAGAAAAGAAAGAAAAGAAAGAAAAGAAAGAAAGAAAGAAAGAAAGAAAGGAAGGAAGGAAGGAAGGAAGGAAGGAAGGAAGGAAGGAAGGAAAGAAAGAAAGAAAGAAAGAAAGAAAGAAAGAAAGAAAGAAAGAAAGAAAGAAAGAAAGAAAGAAAGAAAGAAAGAAAGAACGGACTGGGGCTGCAGCTCAGTATGAACACCCTGGGTTCATTTCTAAGTGCCTAAATAACAATATGACTATGAATACCACTCACACACTGTGTAGCACTGAGTTCTGCCAAAACCATGGGGAAAAAAACCCCTAGTGACCATGAGGCCGCCTGCAGGCTGGGTGGGAGGCACAAGGGGCCCGGCCTGTGCAAGAGAAGTGCACGCCCTTGCGTTGTGCTCACGGGGAGGTCGCAGGGTCCAGCACTCAGGCACCAGGATTCAGAGCCTCCAAAGTTTCCCCCACCCCTAATGTACTTCACTTTTCTACTCAAAACCCTCCATCATTAAAATATTTGCACTTTTTGTAACTTAGACGGCTACATTTAAAAAACTGGGAAATAGTAAGTACATAAAGCACCATGACCCAAAGACAATAATAACAGTAATAATAATAACACTGCTAAGAGTAAATTAGAAGAACAGCCCACGGGAGGTGCACAGCAGCACAATTACAGATGTAATTACAATACAAGCTTACTGTGGTCAGAGTGACCAAAGGGGCATCGGCAGTGAGAAAAGCAAGAGTGTTCCCGTGAACTCTGCGTTTCAGGGACAGCAAGCAGGTCTCAGACTGGCTCTCGGCCGGAGTTAATGCTCCACTGGCGGCCACACCACAAGCCCAAGGAACCATTAACAGGAACGCGATCCGATTCTCCTCCAGGCCAGGTTTCCTTCCACACGCGTGTGCCTGCTCTCACATCCAGGACTCCCGTGCCTCAGGGCTGTGTCCTTGAATGTGAGGGATGAGCTCGGCAGGGGGAAGCCACAGCCCAGGAGAGGTGGAACTACACAGCATGCTCGGCTGTCGGGACCCCAGTTCACAACTCGGAAGCCTGCAGGAAGCACCTTGGGATGCAGGTGACCGTACAGAGTCAACAGTCTACTTTCAGTTCTCACCTAAGAACGTACCCCACACCGGACCCGCTCTCCCACTGAGCTATTTCCTCATCTGCCACGTAGAATACAGAATAAGTCATCTACAGGGGCAAAAACAACAGGCGTGGTTCAACAGCCAATGGTTAACACACAAGTGAGAAACACAACAGTGGCAGACTCAAAGTGCACCAGTGAGGGGCAGTACACAGCACGTCACCCGGGCACGAGTCAGTGCAGACTATGACCCAGTATTGTATGGCAGGGATGTAGGTTTCTGTGATGGGAAACAGAGGCAGCCTTGGCTTTAGTTCTTCATGTAATGCTCATGACACGAGGCACCATTTTTCTTGAACAACTCCCTTTGCTGAGGTATTGTCACACTCCTCTCTTCAGAGTGAAACTCTATTTGCTGTAAAAAGCATTGATTTTCAAGAGAAAGAATGTGATTTTTGTACAAAAACAATTTGCGTTTTATGAAACAGTGTGGTGTTTATCTGGTCAGGTGCTCACGACTCCAGTGATGAGCTCACCTTCCACATCGACCTCAGGCCCAGGCGGAGTAGGATGGGTGGGCAGGCTCAGGACAGGACACGGAGTCACTCCCAGGCGGGCATGTGTTTTGTGTTCACAGACTCTCCGGAACATTTCCAGGGCAAACAGAAATCGTCAGCGGTCCGAGGGTGCTGGGGAGGATCTGAAGCTTCCTCTGGGGAGAAGGCAGGGACAGGAGACTATGGGCAGGCGAGAGAGAGGAGGCCAAGGCAGTGTCACTCTGGAGCCACCCAGCGGAGGGCACCCAGCGGGCCAGCGGACAGGTCCCGGGGCCACAGCCCACGGGCAGAGACTGCCTCCTGAGACCCAGCCACCAGGAGGGCCCCGGGAAAAAACAACCAGGGCACAAAGGAATCACACACAGGTTCTGTCCGCGACTACGGCCACTGCCACCCTCTGCCCAGATGCGCCCTGTGCACACCCTAGCACCCACTTTCCTTCTAATGGTCCCGGCTGACTTCCCTGCTTCAACCTCTCTGTTCTTGGACAGTTCTTCCCAGCCGCGGCCCAGTCAGTGTGAGCGGAGGGCTCCGAACGGTGGACAGCAACGCTCAGTGGAGCAGCGTGATCAGGAGTACCGAGCCCCGGGCAACAAAACACAAGAAAGGAAGGAGCTGGAGGGGCAGAGGCGCAGCTCAGGGCTGGAGCGCCTGCCTGCCCAGCAGGTGTGAGGCCCTGCATTCAATCCTATCACTGCTAAAAAACAAAAATAAAAATCAGAAAATCAAACCTTGCGCAGTTGTAATTATCTTGTTTCTTATTTGTCTTATTCTGTCACTTATCTTTTCACGTGCAGCCACACTGATGACAGGTGACAGCCCAAAACAATTGCCTTCGGTGAGGTGTAAGTCAAATCGCAGGCGAAAAAACAAGGTCATCACTGCCTTTGTATTGTGCCCTAGAAAAGAGCACTTGGTTCCTCTGAGCACCACAGACACATACTACAGTGCTTCTCCTTCCAAAGGCACAGTAATAACCCCAAGGACAGCATTTTCTACAGGATTCACACCTGCAGCTAGAAAGGGGTTGTATTCTTGATTTTCTCAGCAAACTAGCAAACCGGCTCCATGCAGGGCGCTGTGCTCTGCAGAGTCTGACACTCAGCTTCAAAGTAGCGCAGGAGTCAGAAGCAGGTCTCAGTGAGGGACAGGTGCTGCTGTGTCCCACGGACAGGCTGCGCTTAGAAAGGCAAATTAATCAGTTTCCCCATGTGCTGGTCTCAGCAGGCAGGCTAGGGGCCCTCTTGCAGTCAGAGAGCTTGGGCGGTGAGTCTCCCAGCCAGGCAGGCAAGCGCCGTGGGTTTTTCCCGGCTTACAGCTCACACCTGTCCATAAACAAAGGGTCTGATGTGCAAGCTAAGGTCATGCTCCAGATGTTTCCAACAAGTGCACCAACAAAGCCGTGATAGTCTCTTCATCGAAAGGGTTAAGAGCAGAGCAGGACACACCAGCTACATGCTAAGCTTTAGAAAAAGAAGCAGAAAATTCCACACAGTGCCAAACGATGGCAGCTGTCTTGTCTCTTCCCAGACAAACTCTTAGGTCTTGTGAAAACAGCATTTCTTGTGAAGCGCCAAAAACAACACAGATCATTGTGCTGGGCCTCCGGCGCCGTAGCCGCTGCAAGCCTGCGGGACGGGAATCCGGGCCAAGGGGAAATCCTCGGCCTCAGGGCCTGACTCAGGAATCCACAGCCCACGCTTTCAAACCAAGTCTTGCAGGGAAGATGCTTTCTGTTAGAGTGGAAGAAAGTGCCGGAGGTATTTGCTTTCCCAAACCCTGCACCTGAGCTAGATTTAAAAATTAGCCCAGTGCTGTTTCTAGTACAGCAGCAACTTAAACTTAGCAGAGGGCATTTGGAAAACACCCAGCATATTTTAGGAAGGTACGGCCCACCCACCCCTCCCCAGCTGCTTCCTCAGCGCTTACAGATGAAACAGCGACACATTAATGTATTTGACTCTATTCTCAGTACGCATATGAAGTATACGTGGAGGCATATGTGCAATCATTTAAAATCTTTCCCCTGAAGTTTTGTTTAACATACGCACGCAACTTGTTCCCGTAGGGGATAGTGTTTCCACTGTGGCCGGAATCCTGGAGCTACTGCAGAGCCAGGGCATCCACGGAATTTCTCACGGCAGTCACCACCCCGTGACCAGCGCTGAGACCACTGTCACAATACCTGGTGCATGTGTGGCTGAAGGAGGACACAGGTGAGAGAGGGTGACCACTGCCGAAGAGTGAACCTTGCACACCCGCCTCGAACCTTTCCAGTTCCCACGAGTTTCCTCAAGAAAAGCCAGAGACCCTCTCCATTGAAGAACCAAAAAGAAGTCAATTTACTCTCTCATCTCCAGACTAAGAAGCCGTTCGAAGCTTCATGATGACTCCTTTAAATACTCAAGACACCGAAACACATGTAAAGTTCAGAAATTAAGGCATGTCATGGAAATTGGAGAGAGAAATGAAAAAGTATTTACAACTTTCTGCTTAAGAGTTTGATATGCAAAATCAAAGGGAAAGAATATAATGTTCACTTGTTTTCACACACACACACACACACACACAAGGATGCACACGTGTGCACAAGCTCACTCAAGAGTCTGTGCCACAGGATTTCTTTATAATAAACTGGCCTCAGGAAATTATTAATGAAGGGTTAGGAGGTTACTCAGCAGCTAAGCCCAGAAGAATGCCTATGCGAAGCAAAGTAACTCCTCAAGAGAGAGGATGATTGTTCGGGAAAGACCGGCAGTTGGAAAAAGAACGGCTTCTGAGCCAAGAAATTTCTTACACTGTGCAAAGCTGAAATGCAATGAGTCACCATACTTTGCATTTTCTAAGCCCGTGTCAGTGGACTGACCTCTGATGTTCTTTGACAGTGAAGGACAGCTCCAGCTTGGAAATGATGCTGTTCCCCTGACCTGCCTCCTGCTCCTCCTTCTCCTGTGTCCTCCTGAGGACACAGGCTCAGCCCTGGAGGAAGCTGTTACAAACTAGATGACATATCAGTTGTCACGTTTGGCTCCACCGTCAGGAAGAGAAGCGGCACAGGAGAAAAGCAGTTTAACTCAAGAGTTCTACAAGCACCAACAGCCCCAGCCGACATCAACTTTCCCTGTGACCCTTTTCCTAGGCCCTGTATGTGCTATCAGCAAAGGCCAAATGCTTGAAACAATGATTGTAAGAGCACATGCCATCCTAAAAGGCACTACACTTTGGCACAAGGATTATTGTAAGCTGAAGGCAACCCAGAATCAACCAGCCAGGAAAAGGTCTCTGCTCACTGATCACCCGCCTCAAAGAGGGTGCAAACCTCCCTTGGTGAAAGTGGGCCCCTACCCTCTCCCTCTCCTCTCTCTAGCCCCTCCCCATTCACCACCCTTTGTTAAAAGGATTCACAAAACATCATCTCTAAGCTCTTCTTTAGGTTTTCCCTTCTCTTCTCTGAGCTCCAGGGCACTGAAAATTAAGTGAGGAGGGGAGGGGAAAAGAAATCTGGGAATGGAATTAACATGAAAACATGGAAACAAAGTCTGTGTAGACAGGGTTGGGTGGATGGTTGAAAGGAGGCCGGGGGAATGGGGAAAAAATAAGAACCAAGATGGATTATGAAAAGGAACAAATTTCCAACGATGAATGTCATTACATTGTAGACCTTAAGTGTGGCAATAAAATCAATTAGTTAAAAAAAGACAATTAAAAATATCAATATGATCTGCATTGTTTTCTCTGATTAGGTTATCTTTTGTCAGTATAATTCACAGGCCCCACCTGCTAAGGCAAAGAAGTTGTGGAAAACTTTTCATTCCTTCCCCTACAATTTAGCACGCAAATTCAAAGCAATATCTGAATTGGGGGAAAAAAATCTACTTATAACCTAAAATGTTGATAAGTATTGAATTGCTAAGTCAAACGAAGAAAGGATAATAACTGGAAAATAAAATGTCAATTGCTATGAAATAAAATCGGCAGTTCATATTTTTATAGCTTTGGAAATTGTCTCGGAGGTACTCGTAGCTGTAGAGCGACTGCCACACCCTGGTGTAGGTGGGAGGCACACAGGACGTAACGGTTTATATTCTAAACAAGCAGCAAGAAAGCAGACCCTTCTCTTGCATCACTGGAATTTCTCTCTAGATACAGGGGTTGAGGGCCTCGTCAGGCAAAGTCCTAGGTACTAACAGTGAAAAGGGAAAAATAAATCTTTAGTAACAACAACAACAAAAACCTCCTTCCTCACAGATGGCACATTGCAGTGTCTTCACACACAAAGCCTCTTCCAGGAAAGTGGAGAGCAACGTGGCTCGTCACAGGGTTTATAAAGTCAGATTTCACCGTGAGGTTTCTCGTCCTCTATGACCCACATGGGTCCACATGTAAAGGCAATGGGCAATGTATATGTGTCCGTATTTACATAGAGTGGCATAGTTTTAAAAATGTTGGAAATCACTATTAATTCTGCAAGGTTTGAGGAACAGATGGCAGGGTTTTCACCATTTGTGCTTACCCAGAACAGTCTGCTGGAAGAGGGGTCCCACCCACTGAGACGACCACAGGGCACTGAAGTCCAGGGTTTCAGGCCCAATAGGACAAAAGTCACAGAGGACAAAGGGAGAAGGGGGAAGCTCTATGCCTACTGCAGAGCCAGCTGCGCTTCCCTGACAGGACTCAAACCAGAGAAAGGTTCTCACTTCTCAGGGCGGCCAAAATCATTGCCTGGAGGCCACACTGCACCCACGCAGGAAGATCCAAATCCCTGCTGTGTACCGAGGACCCACTGTGCAAAGAACCAAGTTCAGTCTCTCCTTAACCTACAGATACGCTGAGCCACATCTGGAAATTGGGCCACTTCAAGCATCACTTCAAGGGCCAAAGAACTGCCAGGGAAGTGACAAAATAGGGAAGGAACAAGGGTGCTACTGCCTGGATATTCTTCTGCTTTAGACTTCCTTCCCCAAAACAGCAAGGGACAAATGCGAGTCACATACTCTTCTCTGGGGTGACTTGTTTTAACATCTACACTGAAACGAAATACAAAGTATTAGGCTCGATAGCCTAAGATAATATACTCAGCAAAGGGATGAATCTGCTGGATTTCCACATAGTGCATGTTTCACACACGAGCAAAACTTTTTCCTACAGGTTTAACTAAAATATCTGATTCTACCAACATCTTCTGCGCACCTAAACAGATTAGTCATGAAACAGTCAGAAACAAAGAATTGCAAGTCACAAAAGAATGGTGGAGTTGTCCTAAATTATAGCTTGGTTTTGTTTTTGTTTTTTGTTTTTTGGTTTTTCTGTGGTACTGGGGATCGAATTTATAGCTTGGTTTTGACACAGAGACACAACGACACTGCCAACCGCCTTAGGAATGCAATACCTATTTGTTGCCATTAAATCACTTTAGAAAATGTCAATATGTAGCACAAGGTAGAACATCAAAGAGGTATCTCTAAGGACATTTTAATGCAAGTGTATTTTTGTTCCTGAAGTTACTGACAGCATTAAAACTAAACCTACTAATTTTTTAAGGTATGGACTATCCTTTGTCTGGCTATCAGTTCCAATACAAGGACCTAAGTCACAAGAAACACGTGAAATCACTGTTAGCAGCTAGACTAGCACATAAATAGCTGGGCTCAATTCTCCCCAGTGCCTGAGAGGCTTCTTTAATATATGACATTCCCAGCATGGAGCATGCAAAAAATTGATCTACTAAAGGTATACAAAATCCAGTGATCTCAATATTCCCAAAAGTCAAGTAAAATGCCTTTTTATTGTTTATTAATCTGGATTAGATTTTAAAATGCACAGTACAGCATTTCTTCCAGCACCAAATTAGATGTAAAAGGGTCAGTGAAAACTACGTAGCCATTTTCAGGACAGCATAAAAGCATACTGGCAAATCAGTCTGAAAACCGCCCTGTTAAATTTACTGATTCTTTTTATCTGTTTTGAAGGCAAGCGTCTACAAAGTATCTACAGGCTGAATTTTGTCTCTTTTTTTTGGGTGGGAGGGAAGACCACAGGAACTCTTAACAATAAAATATGTGAAATACAAATAAAAAGTTGAGGGACAATGTTTAAAGTAATGAACTCGATAAAATGACTTATTAAACATGCCAGATTCTATCCCTTAAGTCTGCAGCCAAGCTTCCTTTTCTCGTATTGAAATCACCATTTAAAAATGTTTTTCCTGTATTTCCTCTTCCCTCACAAAAGATCATCATGTTTTAGTCACCAATCTTTTTTTCAAAAACTTCCCCTTTTCACGAAGCTACAAGACCATCTCTCAAAGAGCCACATCAAGTAACCAATAAACTAAGGACACATAACAATCTGCTGAATATCCGGGCTGCTTCCTGGAATCCACCAAGCACAGCATCAGGAGTAATCTGTGAAGAATCCAGGACTTTACAATGAATGCATTCGCATGCAAGAGTCACATGCACTAGTAAAGATCCCGTGTTATTTCCTACAGAACCTATTTCCACTAACACCACAGCAATTTTCGTATTATTTTTCTCACATTGCAATACAAATGCATCATAGAGTTATTATCATCTAAATGACTAGAAGTCTTTGTGCTGTCAGAACGAAGAAAAAAGAGGTGCTCCCAACAAAGCTTCTGACATTTTATTCTTCTGAAAAATTTACCATATGGTAGTACTTTAGACACTGCCATAAAAAGACATAAAATATGTCTTCTTACCAAGGAGTAGGTGTGTCTGGTTTTCACAAGGAGTAAAATCCAAGCTATGCAGACAGAAGATAGGAAAGCCGGAGAATGACCCATCTACCTAAGAAGCAGCCCTCCTTCTCTATTGATAATGATAACAACTCACTGGCCTGAGCTCAGGACTAGCACAGCACACAGCTGCTGGAATCCCGCGCGTGTGAGGGCGTAGTCTCAGTCTTGGTCCCTGCTTAAACCCACTCTAGTTCCGGCTGACTTCAAAAGTGACTATAAGACAACTCTGTCATGGAGAGAAACAAAGTGAATATGAAAATAAATGGTGCGGCCTCTGTGTTTCCTGCGCCTCTGCACTGCCTTGACTTTGCGGGGAAGCAGGGGCATAAACTCGAGTGGTTTGTGTGAACAGCAGAGGGTATGGTTTTAATTGGGCTGTGACACTGTAAATACTGGCAAACCGAGCGTCCGCTTCCTGCTATGAATCCTGAACTCTCTCCGGGGTCTGCTTCTGTTTTGTCCACACGCCAGAGCTAAGGACTACTTTCCCATAATCTCATATGATCAGAGCGGAGCAAACCTACTTTACTTCCAAGGAGGAAAAAAAAAAAGCATCCTTTGAGTGAAATTTTTCATAAGTTTTTCAAAAATTTTGCCTTCTGGGGGATACATCAGAGATGTCAATCGCAAAACCCCAAGGCATTAAAAGAAAAAAGAAGAACAAACTGAAAATGAAGAAAGCACAGGAGTTCTCTCTTAGTAAGAGAGAAAAGAAGAGAGGAGTTATTCAAAACAAAAATAACTTAATAATGAAAACCGGACTTTTGAGCGTCAAGATCTTCTCCATAGTGAGCCGACTGCAATGAAACTTTGTCTTAAAGTTTTCAGTTTAAAATAATTTTCCTGGAAATTGCATACTTCCGGAAGAAATAGCATTTGATGGAGTCACTGCCAAAATTCTGCTTACCAAGTTCTCTGTGCACTGATTTTACTTGGCCTAAGCAGGAAGAGTCAGGCCCTCGTGTGTGTCTGGAGCCTGTTGCTTCCTCAAAGACGCCAGGCGCCCGCTACATCTTGGTTACGGAATGAGGCATGTGACTCCTTGGCAGGCATCTGTGAGGACTTCTGATGCCGGGTGCCACTGCAGCAGCAGAACAGGCTGTCCTGGGCCCACGCTGGCTGTTTTCTCTCTGCTGAAGTGCGTCCACCAGCCAACAAAACACCCTGGGAAAGATCAGCCGACATTTCCCTTTCTGGTGCTTGCAATTTGGGGCGATCCTAAGGAGAAAGTGGGAACTTCTGCAGCGTCAGACTGAGGGGGGCAGGGCTGAGGTGTGGGATCCAGGGAGGCTGAACCCCACACACGTGGGATTTGACCAGGTGGCTTTGGGACGCGGAGGAATTCGCTCCACAAGGCTGGGTCGCCACTGTGCCTCCTGTCCCAGCTCTGCCTTCTCTCCTTTACAGTCATCCTGATGTTCTCTGTTGGGGGCCAGAGGAGCAACTGCCTAATTGAAATCTGTCAGTAGAACGAAAACAGTCTTTTCATGCACACAGTGTGGTAATTATTTGACATGGGCAATTAATTAGCTGCTTTGTAGTAACCAGTCCAGCATGTAAACGTGTAACAAACATCACAGTGTACATGATAAATATATTTAGCTTTTATTTATCAATTATGCTTACTACAGCTGGGAAAACTGGATGATGAAATAATGATATGAAAAGATAAAGCTAGTTAAAAATACATTGATTGTGGGATTAGTGTTGGCTGATCCTTTATAGCTGCATAAAATAACAAGGGAATGATGACAGGTCCTCAATATTAGGAAGTGATCAGCCTGAATTATTCAGAGGGGCCCAGGTACACAGGGGATGCCACGTACGTATGGAGATAGCGTGTACATATCCTCCTTGTAGTGTCCGACAAAGCCCTCTGTAATTACAAATGGTGTTTTGATGCCCACCAGAAAGAGTTGAGTTTTGAAGAGAATGTGTGCTCTCTCACAAGTCTATAGTTTCGGCTTCAAAATCTCTCTTTCTTTCCTGATGAATGCTTAATCCTTCAAGACCCAGCTCAAATGACAACCTGAAGGGAAGCCTTTCCTGCCCTGGACATAGAGCACCCCGGGACTGCTTTGTCATTCTGAGCACACCTGTGAGTATCGCACACACAGAGATGGAGAGCATCCACTGCACCAAGAATCACATTTTCTGTACCTGTTTTCAGGGTGTGACAGAGTCCTGGCACCCAGGGGACTGAAATGGTTTCTTGGGTGAAAGAACTGCCAAAGGCCTGGAGTCAGGAGAGTATGGAGTTCAAGGTGCGACAGGAGCTCTCTTCTCCTGAGAACCACTGATGTGAGCTACGTCCAGGCCATGGGACGAGCAAGCCTGACTCGGGAGTCCCGGTCTGGTCCTCGGTCCTGTTGCAGTGCAAACCAGGAAGCTTGTGCCCCTGCAAACCCTTGGGCTCCCTAAGACCTCCTACAATAAGGCAGAACTTCCTTCTGCTGCTTCTTCTCTGTCTCCATCTCCTCCTTCTCCCTCTCCTCCTCCTCCTTCTTCACAAGGACCTCAGTTGATATACAAGCACATTGCTGTTAGAGAAGCATCCATCCACACTTGACTGCAGTCAACACTGCGGAAGCCAGAATTCTACTGTGAGGTCATCAGGTGTTCGTCTCCTACAAACGATCAAGTGGGGTCCAGGGGGTGCAGGGAAAAACTCAGGTTGCAGAAGGAATAACAAGGACAGTTTGTAGTAGATGAGGTCATGCACAACCAGTCCCTCCTGGGCAGAAACTATAAATGTACTCACATTACTTAAAAACATAAATGTTATATTCATTGATTAGCTGGATATTCTATGCTTGTTTAATCTACTGTAATTACACACACACACACACACACACACACACACACACATCTTCTGTGAAGGAATGCAAAACCAAATCATTTGATTTAAAGTTGCATTTGCAGATGTGGAGAGCAAACCCAACTGTGAGAATGAGACCTAAATACAAGTGTGACTGGGTCACACAATGAAGCAAGATGCCAACAAGATAGCACCAGGAATCAGGGGACAGTAAGGCAGCCAGATGTGGTCCACATGCCCATTCCATGCACATCCACTTTCCATTTTTCAAGGAAAGTGGCCAAAAGCCTTTCTGTGAAAGGTGAATCCCTCGCAAGAGACAGAATCCCACCCTGCTCTATCGACCCAACCCCAGGCTCCAGTCAGAAGTTGACCTTGTCCACATGTGCCAAAGTGACAGTCTGACTTTCAGTTACTCAAAAGGACAGGGCATTTGAGTTTCTGAATTGTGAGGGTGTCCATATAGCAAGTTTATCTACAACTCTATCAATGCAGAGCAAGATGGCCAGGTGTGATGGCACAGGCCTGTAATCTCAGCTACTCAGGAGGCTGAGGAAGGACAATCCACAGGTGAAACTTAGTGAGAAATTGTCCCAAAACTTAAAGAAATGAAAAAGGCTGTGGATATAGTTTAGTAGCAGAGCAACTCTGGATTCCCACTGCCTGGAAAAAAAAAAATGAGCTAAAAAGTCATGAACGTGCAGGAAAGATTTTTCTCTATCCAATAAAATTCAGGAGCAACAACAATGAACTTATATTTTCACCAAGACCAATTCTTGGCTTTCCTGCGATCCAAGCAGGCATTAAGTCCTACTTTATAAATGCACCCAAAACCATCCAATGGGGAATATGGAACATGTACCCTAAGAACAGAAAAAATACAGTCATTTTCTGTTCTCCTGAGTAAGCAACTGGACCCACCCCAACAAATCTCTATGTGGCTTCCATAACTCTTAAACCAGATGTGTACAGTGCAAAGGACAGCTGGGAGCTTCCACAGCACGGACCCAAGCAGGCTTATAGTCATATCTCCTACACTGTACAGCTTCAGAGGGTACACTCATAAGGGCATCAGAGCCAGAAAGATGAAGTCTAAATCATTCAAGTGCTGACGTAATTTAGATTTCTACGGTGTTTGTTATGACTTTTATCTCAGTGTCCCCCCACCAAAGACTCATGTACTGAGAGTCAGGGCTTATGGAGATGAGTGGACTATGTGTGTGTGGTACTGGATGGGTCCACTGGTGGGTTTAAACTTGGGTGTGATGCTGGGAGGTCAAGCCTGGTGGGAGGAGGTAGGTCTCTGTGGGCCTGGCCTCCCTTGATCCACGGTGCTGATTCCTGCCTGCCCTGCCATGGACTGTTTCTCCTTTGCGATGCCCCTGTCCCATGGCACCCTGCCTTGGAACCAGCCAACTACGGACTGAGACTGCTACAAACTGTGAGCCAAAACACACCCCCCCTCCTTTAATTTATAGGTGGTTGGTATTTTGTCTAAGCAGTGAGAAAGTAACTGAGACAGTGTTTTTATTAACCTTCAAAGCCTTTAATAAAAACCCTTGCTAACTCGGTCCAGACATACTTATGTAACGTACACTCTCCCACTCCACTTCACACAACTAATGTTTAAGGCTGCATTTGAAGATGACTCCTGCCTCTGAATTCACAAGCCCTCTTTGCCAACCGTCCCAACCCTTTCCTTCACCTCTGTATGCCAAGCTGTTCACTTCCGCAGCCCCCTAGACTGACTGCCCAACCCATACCACAAATTTCATCGTCTTTCCTCTCCTGTTAGTTATGCTCCTGCTGCAGCCAGACATTGGACCTAAACATCTTCAGACGGACTTACCCACCTCCCCTGCTAGGGAACCACTACTGCACGCCCCCAGCAGCTCTCCTCACTCTCCTACTTTGTCAAGGTCACTTCTTGGAAAACTTCCTTTCTTCCTCTGCCAGTGGTCTTGCTGTCTCACCTGAGGTACTGCTCCACGTTCAGCTCTCACCTCGCCTGGATGCCAGCAGCCACTGCACAAGAGCTTTTGCAGCAGGAAGCTTGTCTGCTGCTACATGACTAATCTTTTCCTCCCCTCCAAGCTTCATCCAAACCCCCAAAACAAGCCAACGCAGAAACGAAACACTTCCCTCTTTCTTTCCATTTGGAATCCACTGCATTATCTTTTCTCCCTCTGACAAACTCAATGTCTCACTTCCTCACTTTACTCATTGCCATTCTTCTAGAGACCTCAACATGGAAGTTTGGTTTGTCAGCACCAAAAAATGAGCTTGGCATTGTGGCGCACACCTGTACTTCCAGCACTCAGGAAGGCTGAGGCAGGAGGATCCCATTTCACGCCCAGCCTGTGGAACTTAGTAAATCAGCACGACCCTGACTCAAAGTAAAAATGAAATGTGTTCTGGGGAATTAGCTCAAAGTGAAGGCCTGGGCTTCAACTTCCAGTACCACACTCAAACAAACAAATTAGAAATCACAGGATGCTCAACTGTTCACTGGTCCACATGTTCTTGAATCTCTGTTATGTTTTCTGTTGTGGTTCGTTTCTGTTACATGTCTCCCTGTCTCCTTGACATCCTCCACTACCTACCTGAAGGCAAACGTTATTTTTTTCCTTTTTGGCTTCCTCTTCACAGGAATGTCTGAGAGTAGGATTTCCTTTTCCTTCTGAGGTTCACCTTCACTTCTCAGCAGCAGCCCTCTGCCTGCACCTGTTCTGCTCCCTCGGAAGCAGGTCTTCTCCAGAACTTGGCAGCCTACACAGCTGAGTAGAACCAACGATGGCATCTATGCTGCCTGTTTCTCAAGTCTCCATGCTGATTTCCTCGTTCTGCATTTCCTATTCCAGTCACCCTCGGAACACCTGCACTTCAGGCTGTACAAGGTCCTCCCCAACTCCAAAAATAATTTCCTACTCGATTCTACAGGTGCAAGTGCCAACCAACTTTGGCACTTTATTCCAAATAAACCCCTCCCCTAACAACTTTCCTCAGTCTCTTCTGGTAGCTTAGGCATAAATAATCTGAATATGTAAATAATTTGAATTACCACTGTCCGATACTGCATTACTTTTCACTCTGCAGTCCAGAGAGCTACACATCTTCCCCCCTGCTCTAACCATAAGTACTTGGCAGCCACAGCTAAGCCTGCTATAGCAGGGATCTCAAAGGCCTCCCACAGGTCCACATCGCAAAGGCTCTGCCTGGCACAGCACTGCTGGGAGGAGCTGGGCCCCTGAGAGGTGGTGCCTAAGGGGAGGTCTTTGGTCAATGAGTGGCCCCACCTTCAAAGGCAAGATGAGGAGCCCGCTCCAGCCCCCATGAGGGGCATCTTCCTCTGTCACTCTGCATGTTCAAAAGCAGAAACAAGTGTCGTCGTGTGTTACACACCCGAGCCCAGAGTTCTTTACAGGGTACACAACCACAGAAAGATGGGAACTGGGGTTTTCTAGATCACGCAGACACCAACCTAAGGGAGGATCTTATGTTGTTTCATAGAATGAAGAACAACTAGCTCTAAGTTACTCATGAGAGAAAGAAGGAAGGGGGAGGG
>NW_022900950.1:77320302-77329381 GCF_012274545.1 Fukomys damarensis | reverse complement strand
AGGGGCGGGGAGGGAAGGGGAGGGGGGAGAGGGAGAAGCTGCTGCACACATCACATCACACAGAAGCTGTATGTAATGTCCGCCACTGTACGTTGTTTTTAAACCTGTGGAACCAGCATAGTTATTTCCGCTGCCAAACTTCCAGCAGCAACATTTAAAAGTTGCCAGTGTGGTCTGATGCCATCAGTTTTTAAAAGGCTCATTGATTTGTACTAAGGGTTTCTTCCAGAATCACTTCCTTTAAGGCCACATGAGCCAACCATGATGAGAGAAGGTACAGATCAGAGAAACACTGTGGAATCAACACAGAAATTATTCAACGTCCTTTGCTTACTTCATTTTTCAAGTGTATCTCTGGCTTCCATTTTCACAATTCACCACCACTATGCTAAGCATAGTGCCACAGACTTTTACATCTGCGCCCACTCAGCTGCATTTTCTTGGGCATTTCTGACACACACATCCTTTTGCTCAATTCCAGAGAAGGTCAGTCAATATCCTGATGAAATAAAGTAGCTCTATAAAAGCTAGATAATTTAGGGTAAACTGATTGTCTACCTGTCCAATAATACAAATGAATGTAACAAGAGGTTGGTTATAATAGCAGCTTTATTACAAGACAGGCAGAGTTACAGTGGCTGTAAAACAAAACCACTGTTAGGTTCCTGCTTTGCATAGCTGTAGTTATGAGTCTACTTCTGTAACAATTATTTCACAATTAGTTTAGACATGTCTGAGCCCAGTGGGAAAATTTCAATCTCAATCATCGTACTTCCCTTGAATAGAATACAGTGCTACCAAAAATCAGGTCATTTTAACTTCTCACACATGGGTTTCTAATCATTTTCCAAAGTTGAGCAGATTTATAAATGTATATGACCTAAATTTTAGGTATGTTTTCAAGTTGTACTGCAAAATAGCAAAAGTAATATCCATACACTGGACTAAAACAAAAAAGAATGAATAACGTGTAATCTCATTTTCAAAGTAGAATACATTCACAATCCTACAAAACAGAATCCACACCCCCAAATTTGAACTGTGAATCTATCACTTAAACATCTAGTAAATGACTCAATTTGTTTACATGGCCCTGTAGCTTTTTATGGCCTTTCCATAAAGAAGTTATTCCATCCAACCCCTTCATTTTGTTTAAGAGTGTTTGAATGATCCCCAGAACTTCACACCAGTTCAACAAGCCTCGCCGAGATGGATGGACGTGGTCTCCTATCATTCACCACCACTGATGACATTTTCAGAACAAAGTTTTTAGTTTGGAAACATCACACATTCCCACACACCAAAAGTATTTCCTGTGCTTTACGCAGTTGGTAATGCTCAGCAGACATAGCAAATAAGTCCTATGTCTCCATGCTTTCAAGTAAAAGCATGGCATCTGCACTTCTTCCAGAAGATTTGCACCTCTGAGTGCTCTGCTACAGGAGGTGAACCACTCAGAAAGGACCACGAAGGAAGACTGCAAGGGAATGTGAAACCCAGACTCCGCAACTGACTTCCTAGGATATAAATGTGAGTTCTAAAAGGAAACCATCTTAAAGCAGTTAGTTTAATGGGGTGCCCAAGTGATGCCTATTAGAAGTTATCGGTACAGATTAAAAATAAATTTTCCACCAGGAAGAAAAATATTTCTGTTTAGGAAGCAGGGGGATGATTTAATTCCTAATTTTACAGTCTTAAGTACGGTTTCAAACCTCAAGCCTGCTAATTTTCTTAAGAAAACGGAAATGAAAACCACACTTTAAAGGGTCAGCATTTATCAATTGGGTTTCCAGAGTCAACATCTCAGCATATCGGCCAGACACTGACCTGAAAACGCCTCTATTTTTAGATGTCTGCTTCTTGGAGAAACAGACGGGACAGCTCTGACTGCAGTGGTTGAAAGGAAGTGAAGACAAAGTTGGCTTCATCTCCTAACTATGAAAATGCTAGGGCTCCCTGACCTACTGCTTGTATGGCAAAGCCAATGTGTTGTCACGTGGAGCTCCAGAAAGAGTGTACTTTTGCTTATAAGTAAAATTAATGTCAGTAATATTGTTATGGAGACACTAAGGCCTCCCCTAATACTGTTTATTACCTACAGCATATTTCTAGCACAGGATGCCTGGCTTCAGGACACCTCGCTTCCGGTATAAATCTGCAGACCCAAACAGCAGCATTGTCCAGTGTTTCTTTCTTGTCTTTTCAGGGTTCTCATATCATAGAATCCGTGAAGAAACCCAGCAGAATTGCATCATTTTGAAAATGTTTCTGCTGCCCTGGGAACTGAACCCATGGAGCTCACTTTATCACCAAGCTGCATCCCCAGCCCATTTTATTTTATTCAATTTTTATTCTGAGACAAATTCTCTGCCAGTTGCCCTATCATGACTTGAATTGGAGGTCCTGCTGCCTCAACTTCCCGCACTGCTGGGGTTACAGGCACCACACCCAGCCAGTTTTGTTTTTCACTTTTTCTTTTTCAGTGCTGTGGATCAGAGGCAGAGCACGTGCTCTCCTGCTGAGTTCTTATCTCTCCTCTGAATGGGCAGTCTGACACACGGCACACACCCCTAGGAGTCACAGTGGGGTTAGGGTGTTTTCCCTATGTTTTTGTTTTTCCCACGGTACTGGGGATCAAACTCAGGACCTTGCACTTGAGACGCAGGCCTGATGTCACTGAGCTAAACCCCCAGCCTTCCCTATGTTTTAAACGATCTGCACTGGACTTCTCTACATGCATATTTGAGTTTAAAGCATGACAAAATAGAAACAAACAATATGGATCTTCCCTCTTTCCCAAACCTGTAGGAAAGACCCAGTAAGAGAACCTTCTCTCATTTATTGCTACCTTACAGTGTTCCTTGTTTCTGTTGTACTTTGAACTGTGCCCTGCTGCCAAAGGAGAAAAAAGTCACGATGATTTAATGATTCCTGATTTGCATTTCCAGTGGCCCAGACTATGAATATGTTCAGTAGTATGGGGAACAAGCTGTGATTTACTGTTCAGAGGGGAAAAAAGATAACTAACGAGACTGTTTACAAGACAGATGTCCTTATAAACAGCCAGCAAAAATAGCTGCCAGAAACCCCGCAGTGAGGACCCCCGCAGGGAGCGCTGCTGCCCACGCGTCTCACATCTGCTGCGCTGCCGGGACAGTGCCGGGACCAGCCAGGCTCTCTCCTGGAACATGGAGGTGCTTAAAATAGTACCCACCCGTGAACCAGGATTTCTGAGAAAGCAAACTGCGAAGCTTCCCAAAACACCAGGGCACCCACACTGCGCGTGCACCTGCCTGATCCGCCATCTTCAGCCCGTAATACCATACAGGAACGCTGTGCGTGCAAGGCCAGGGGCTCCGGCGGAAGCACGGTTACTCCAGCAAAGGACGCAGAGGACAGAAGGCTCCACGCAGCTGCCCGCCTGCCCTAGAGCGGGAAGGCCCGGCCTTTGTGTGTGGTGGAACAGCTTCGTGAGGGAATCGTGGGTGCTGAGGGTACCCCCTTCCTCAGGCTGCTGCTCCTCACCCAGCTCTTCTCCTGCATCCATTTGGGGAACGAAGTGTGAAACGGCTCTGTTTACATGAAGAAGGAAACGCAGGGACTGGTGCGGACGGAAGGGGAGGGCCGGACTCGTTGCCTGGACCGAGGCCGGGCGGCCATGAGGTCCACACCTGCCTGTGGACTGGGAAGAAACTGCAGCCGGAAGCTGTCCCTAGACACCAAGCAGACAACACTGTGTGCCCACTCAGAATAACGGGAGATGGTGGCTGTGACTGAATGGTAAATACGAAAACAACTTCTCGCTCCTTCCATTCGGAGGACGGCCAAGCCCGCAGGAGGAACACACTGCAGACAGCATTACGGCCATCAACACAAAGCCAGTGACTGACCTGCTCTCACCTCACGCCTCTTGGACCCAACCCTTCAGGAAAGCAGCAGAGGACTGAGGTATGGGGGTATCGAGCCTCGGGCTCAGGCCCAGGGCTTGTTCCCTGTTGACCAGCACCAGGGGTGGGGAGCTGAGCACACAGCACGAGCTCGTACCTGTTTGCTGGAAGAAAACAAGGCTTGAATAAACATCAGACCATCTGCTAAGTTCCAAAGGCAGAGGCACTTGGCTGAGCTCCGACTGGAGTACGGCTGAGGCTGAAACACTCAGCAGCCAGGCGATCTTAGCCAAGCTACTTGTCTGAGGGCCTTGCGGAAACATCAGACCAGCTGTGCATTCTTCAAAGACTGGGCCCAGATGCGGCAAACAGGTGCTTCCCAGGGGCTCACACAGCCCTGGGACCCCCAGCCACCCCGCAAGAGCACATCCAAACATCACCACCCTGTGTTCTTCCTGGTGGTTCGCACCCATTGGCCAACACACACTGAACACAGCTGCAAAGTAAATCCACACCCTTGTGTTCACTTTGGTGAGCCTTGCACACTTTGGGGACGCCGGTCACCCCCAAGGAACCTGACTTGCACCTTGCTTCTGTCCTCCAGGGCCCCCAAAACATCCAGTACCTTGCAAATCTAACAAAATGACTCAACTACTGCCTGAAACAGAGACAGCCAAGTACAGAAATGTAGGAGTTCGAAAGTAAAAGTGGAACTACACAGATCACCAAGAAAAAAAAACTAACAAAGGCAGCAGACAAAGGAGGTTTAGGTTAGAGAAGAGACAAGCGTCCATGGAAGAGGCTGTCCATGGACCTGGAGGGCTGGAAACGCTGGAGGTGGCACGAGAGGCTGGCAGCAAGTGAACCCGGGGAAAACATATCCTCACGAAGGCAAGACAAAAATGAACTAGCATGACCACAAACGTCACACTTCACAACTTTAATAATTAACACAATAATCAGAGCTTCTCCCTATAATTTCTAACTCCTTTTGTTTTCAGACTCAGGAAGTTTACAAGCAAAATATTCTCAAATCTAAACTGGACACTGTTTTAGGCAAGCCATTTAAGTCCACTGCTGAGTTTGTTTCGTGAGGCTCTTGACCTTGAAGAGTAGATTTCTAAGTAGCAGACCCTCCATAGCACTGTATAAATCAAGTTTTAGTCACTCGTTATAGCCATTTCAAAGGGCAACAAGCTGTGTTTTGTAGAGTTCACCAAACATGGACATTTTTTTAATGTCTACGGTACTTCTACCAATATTTTATGAACCATCCTACCACATAAACGGTTGAAATTACTTTTAGAAATCAGTAACATTTCCTTGTAGAACCAGGCACGCCAATGTCAAACAACCATCCTGTTCAGCAGCAATCAGTAAGTCAAAGCATTAAGTTAATATCATCTCCCTGTGGACTGAGAGCACCTACGTAACGTGAAGTTCTATCACGTAACACGTAACAGCAATGATTCTAAAGACGCCATGTCCAGACATCTGCCAAATCATGGGATTTCCTTACCTCTGGGAGGACCGCAGTGCAGTTCCATGATTTCCGCTATTCCATAACCAACGTGACCACCGTGACAGTGATTTCCTCGGTGCCCTTCTGTGCTTCAAGAGCAACCGTCCCCACCTCACTTCCCAGCCTGCACAGCATGCAGCCTTCTAACATGATCAAGAAATGCTTCTAGACAAAGCACCTGCATTCTGGCACGGTAAGTCCCCTGCCTAGTTGGTGGTGCCATGAGGGGAACACTCTGCAGTTTACTTCTGCTGCCCTCTGGTGACCGGAGCAAAGTCACCTCTACTCCGCAAGCCTCAGCCTCTCGCATGCAGTGAAGAGGGCTCCTGGGATCCCTCCAGCTCCAACATAGCAGGCACTGTATGTGCTGCTGGCTTCTGGCTCACAGCTCTCCGTGAGCCACAGGCAAAACTTAAGAGCACCCACACTGGGCAGGCTGGTTATCCATTCACGATTCTCTTGAATCTTGGCTCACATCAAACGCGTCTTCAGGAACCCACAGGTATGGACCGCAATGGCACGTTCAGAGGCTGACGGCCACCGGCCACAGTGAGCCTACCAGCAAGCTTGGGGCAGGCAAGGGTACTTGGTAACATGCTACGTTGAGCATAACAGACACCTCACTGGCAGGTGTATCGTCTCACGAGGAAGACTCAAATGGGATGGACGCCTTCCAAGATGGCCCACTGCTATGGTGAGGTGCCCCACACCCAGGTCCAGCTCTGAGTTTTGTGGGGCCACACCCCACTAAAGGGGGCTTTTTAAAAAAATCACCTATTGTGAAAAACAAAATTCATCATCACATAATGCTTATTATTCAACTTCCTCAACTCTCTCAAGCAGGACAGAAAGGGAAGTTTAAAAGTCTGTAGGTCACAAAACAAATGTCACAAAGGTCATGCACTAGGAGTCACAGACAGACTTGCAGGGAAAGCTTTCTCGTCTTCGGCCAGAGCTTATTGAGCACTAGACTCTATTCTGTGTCTGCGATGACCTGTTTGAAAATAAAAGGGCTTTGAAACTGCTACTGAAGAAGGGCGGGGATGGGCATGGTCTGTCCGGCACAGGCACTGAGAATCCAAACACATGGCACAGGCAAGAGGCACCCCAGCAGACTACGGTCCCCAAAGTACATCGCCCCACTGGCCACAAAAGCCTTGGGAGAAAAGGACACGCATGACCCCTGGTGCTCACACGATAACCCTAACTGTGCCGCGTTCCACTTCAAAACTCAGAAAGCTCAAGGCAAACTCAAGAAGTAAGAAGCACATTTCAGGCTATGGGCGAATTAAAATCACTCGCCAATGTCACAAGGCAGAAGAGCATTACTTATTCCACCAATAATTTGTGGTTGCCATCCATGTGGCTATATGCCCTAGAGAGAAGGCTGTGCTTTCTTCTGTTCTCGAATATAGATGATTCCTTGTCATGCAACTAAGAAGCACTCTCCCAGAACCTAATCCACAGGAGATGGTCACATCTAAAATCAATGCCTCATGGTATCAGTATCCCCCCCCACAGTCACACAGGAAGTTTGTAGGCAAGAACCCCTCCCAGCGATGCAGTGTTGTCTTTTATCTCTTCAGATCAGCCTGGAGACACTTGTTGTGTGTTCTAGACCGCAGGCTTTAAGGACAAGGGAAGGATGACGGACAAGGGCTGCCCAGAGGGGCTGAGGAGGTAGCTGAGTGCCTGCAGCACACGCCTAGCATGCGTGAGGTCCTGGGTTTGAGCCTGGGCTCCAGAAAAAAAAAAAAAGTGGAAGAAGAGGAAAAAGATCAAAAAGTAAAACAAATAATATTGTCGTGAGTTAAAGCTGTTTTTACAGACAAGAGTCACAAGTCGCAGTTCCGCAGGAGATCAAAAGCCTGGCACTGATGAGGAGAGGTAAATGACACTGACCCCTAAGTTTGCATCGTGCCCACTTTAAACCCATGTACCTAGCACTGGCCACGGTAAAGCCTCCTCCATCCACTTCCGCGACAATGCCAAGATGTGGCTGAAGCAGAACCAGCTGGGAATTCAAGTGAATCGACACCGGGGGAGGTCGTGTACTCCAGAGAAGAGTGCGGTGGGGAAGGAGAAGGATGCCATACTCAGCCCCTAGACCTTGCGTCAAACCATGGAGGCACAAACTGGGCCACTGGCATTTGAATGCGGCATTCCAGGAGAGGGTTTAAACTGACAGAATTAGAGAACTGTCAGAACCAAAGAGTAACAAGACAATAACCAATCCTAACCCAGTATGGGGGCAAGGAATACCCAAATAAGGAATGAGAAATGGTCAAACTGAAGGGACGAAGAAGAGAAAGAAGCTGCTGCTCCAGCAAATCTGTCCCACTCCAAGGGGATCTTCTTCAGCACCCACCTGTTACCCTTGATTCTTAGAGCCCTGAAGGCACATAAAAGTCAACCTGGGCATGTGCAGAAAAATAGCTCTATGTTGCCCCCTAGTGTTGGCCAGACCCGCGTCTCCTTAGGCCCAACACTCCAAGGTGAGCAGTTCTCCGGGGACCAACACTCCGGAGCCAGACAGAGCTCACCCTCTGCCCACAGATGACGACACGGCCGCTATTTTTAACAGCATACATCTCAGAAACAATTGCAACAGGGCGCACGTGGCCTGGCTCAATGAACTCACCTCTTCGGAGGGTGTGAACCTACTCCTCAGAGTAGCCAGGGCCTGCAGGCTTCCTGAAATCTCCAGGTCCTCTGCAAAGCATGATGGCATCTGGGTCACCAGGGAGAGAAGGAAGGGACAGAGTGGCCCAAAAGCCAGGGAAGCCCGGAGATGCCAGACGTGGTGGGAGGTGGAAGGGAGGCCAGGGTGGGAGACATGGGCCCGTCAGACACAGTGTTTTGAACTGGACATTTATTTTACACGAAAAGAACAAAGGTCAGGCTGATGTGCTTCCTGCCTGGGTACCGCTGGTGCTGTGGCTCCCGTGATCCCCCTCCCGGCTGCCCTTACGCCACGCTGTGCCTTGGCACACAAGCCCGGCAACCCCAGCGACACCCCGGGGATCCTGATCCTTGGCTGCTACTGCAGTCCAGAACTTTGTGTGTTTTCCCAACTCCCAACGAGTAGCACTACAGAGCTCACACGCAGAGCTGCCGGGATCAAACACCGCCCAAGTACAGAAGGAGCGCCTGTAAAGGGCTGCCGGTCCCACAGCAAGCGACCCCCTGACCCTGGCGTGGGCAGTCGGAGCACAAAGCTGAAAAACGCTTCTTTGCAAGTAGGAGCCACCACTTAGAAACAGGGCGTCCAATACCCCAGTTTTAGACAGCCTGAGCTAACACTGGTTTCGGGCGCAGTGTAAGCTTTCCATTCACAAAGGAATCTCAAAAATGACTTCTAAGGGCAGATCCGGAGGAAAGTTTAGAAATTGAATGATGTAAATCATATGGGGTTCAGAGGCCAAGCAAATCACACACCCTAAGCCTCCCCGGTTATGAAAGGCGCCTTTCTCCGGCTCTGCCCGATCCCAGCCCGGGACCTGGCGCCCGAGTTTCCTGCACAGTTCGGGAACACTCGGGAGCCAAAGGGAGTCCCCTCTCCTGCGCGGGAGCACGTCGTGTGAGCACACGCGGGACCGCAGCCCTTCACCGACACGCACGGAACGCGGCCCGGTACAAAGGCGCGCTTCCCCGCGCGAGGTGCACAGCG
>NW_022900950.1:77258645-77319400 GCF_012274545.1 Fukomys damarensis | reverse complement strand
GCGGGGCTCGGGCGTGCAGCCGGACGCCGCCTCCTTCCCGGGCTGCCGGACCTCAACCTAGAGCGGGAGGCTGGGGACAGAACGAGGCAAGACCGGGAGAGGCCTTCCTGCCCGCCTCCCACTGCGGAGCTGGGCCAGGGGCCAGCTTGGTTAATTTCCGAGGGGAGCCGGCTCCCTAAGCGCTGTGCGGGCAAAGGGGCCAGTTTTCTTGGTCTGAAAGGAGGGACATTGAATTCAGAGATTTCCCTCCAGTGTGCAGCTCTCTGACACAGGGTGGGGAAAGAAAACCGAAAACAGGAGAACTTCACGATGACAGTCACCCCTGCGCTGTCCCTTAGAGTGCTAGTTGGGGATCCTGCTGTAGTGTCAGCTGTTCTGGGCTTTGGGTCCAGGGACCCTCAGGAGGGCTAGGCCCGGCTGTCCAGAGCTGGTAGCAGAATCTCCTCTCACCTGTAAGGTCCAGGAAACACCCAGATCCGCACCTGAGCTGGGCCCAGCTCCTGGGGTTCCTGCTGCCCCGGAGCTCTTAGGGGGAATTCTGGGATGAAAGGCCCTGTGTGGTCACAGCACGGCTTGTGTGGTCCCACACGTCTGACAGGTGTGACAGGATCGCATGTACCTTCCCACCATCGAGGAGGAGAAAACCCTTGTAAAAGCGTTGAGGGCACAAGCACGAAGCCAGAAAGAGAAACTTTAAAAACGGAAGCTTTTAGAGTAATAAAGAAAAAGAAAAATAATAAGCACGTGCCACAGCGCACAAATCACAAGTATCACTAAGGCCTAGCCTGCTATGGAGAACCAGCAGCACAGAACTCCTACAGCCAAGCTCAGGTCCTGGGCAAGGCTCCTCTGAAGCAACCGTGGTGCCCTTCCTGCACCGGTGCTGGAAATGCCAAGCCCTCTTTCCCAGTGGACTGGGCCACCCAGCCAGACCTCCTATTCACTGGGACTGCCAGGGCCTTCTTCCGGCTTCCCTCTTAACATTCAGGGGCTGGAGGCCCACGTGCTGAGTGTGTGCTCAGCTCGCCAAAGACCCTGGTTTCAATCCTTTGCGCCATAAAAAGGAAGCAAGAGATAAGAGGAGTCGCCCTCCCCTTAGAATCTTTGCCAGTGGCCCATCCTTCGTCCTTTTCTTGTTACCACTTCTGCCTTTGGTCTTCAGCTGGAGATAAAGACCAGTAAGGCCCCAACCTCGACTAAGGAACTTACAGTTTAGTGAACACAGACTTTGTTGTTTTGTTCATATTAGCGGTTTCTTCACATCAGTGAGAATCCATCCATATCTGTACAATAAATGTGTTTCAGACTTGATCACCATTCTTTTTTTTTTTTCTAATTTTGTAAGTGCAGTTCTCAAATGAGACTTTTCTACATGAGGTCATGGCATATCCGTATACTTGAGGCTTCTGACCACCCACATGGGTTGTGCTTGTGTGTGTGCAGATTTAATCCCTCTGCTCTCGGGACCCAGTGAGGCCGATGACTGCTCTTTGTTTTGTATGATTTCATATTGGCTAGAACAGAGGCTGGAACCAGGTAATAAATAAACACACTTCACCGAGTGACAGCTCTCTTTATTGGAGTCACATTTGCCCTGGAATTTCAGCAGAAAGGTTGCCCAGATGATCCACAGTGACATTGCACCTCTGCCTTTACCTCATCTGTATTCTGCAGATTGATTTATAAATTGCCTTATAAATAAAGCCATCCAAGTGCTCCCAAATGACGCCTGACAAAATTCCACCCGCCCGGCTGCCTTCCCTTTGGTGTGCTTGCCTGTGGTTACCCAACCACTCTTGCCCTCACTATAGTTGATCCCTTCTAACTCTTTCCCTCTGCCTGTCTTCCTCCTGTTCCACCTCACCTAGAAGTCTTTCCTAGAAGAGTGAAATCCCCGCACGGAAAGTCCATTTTGTGCAATCCAGAGTCTGCAGGCACAATAACCAGCAATGGGTGTTGGATGAGTAGCTTTGTTTGGGCCTAGGGTATTTCCCTGAGGAGAGGCCTCCAGCCTGTCAAGCAAGAGAAAATAATTTCAGACATTCTTTGTGGTTTTCATGTTTTCTTAAACCTTAGGAAGAGGGGCTGTTCACTGAATATGTGAAGACAGCTGCCCAAAGTCTTCCTAGAACACACAGGTGTGCTTGCTCTTAACAGTGACCACGGTGGAGGTGAGTGGTGTCAGTGCTGATTTACTTCTAAGTAGAATAGGTTTTTAGACAGACTACTCATTCACTGCTCACCGAAAAACCCAGAAAGGCAGAAACAAGAGGGGCATACTTTCACCTCAGAGAATAATAAATTTTCTTGCTCTTGTATTACACACACACACACACACACACACACACACACATACACACTCACGTGTACGCACATATGCACACATACAAACAAAGTCATTTTAAGATTTTCTCCAGAATGTTTTATTATTTTAATGTCAGGTAATCAAGCATGCATCCCTGAAGTTCAGAAATGTGTTCTAGCTGGACGCTCACTGTGTTTCCAGAAGGGCTAAACAGCAACAATCATGAGTACGTGTAGAAAGACTGGCCCAGGAAACCATCCAGAAGCAAAGAAATGGCACAGACCCCATAGGAATACTGACTGCTCTAGGGTCAGGGGCGAGCAGATAAATAAACAAATGAAACACAGCAGCACCTCGATTCTCAAACAGTTCTTTCGAGGCTTCCGGTCGCAAACAGCTGGACAAGACCGGAGTCTGCTTCAGTGGGTAGGGTCAGTGCTGACCCTCATGGGAAACTGGGTTCCGTTCTTGTCGTCTCACCCCACCTCCCCCACCTATCTGGTCTCCACAGTCTCCAGAAATGCATGACCTGCTCGCACTTAGTACCAAGAGTAGATGCTCTGATTTTTCAAGCTTCAAATAATAAAATGTATCTGCTCTCCTGTTTTATTCTTCCAGCACCACACAGCCTTTATCTGGGCATAGTGATTGCTAGTCTGACAAAGGTTTACCTGCCTTACCACATGGACAGCAATCTCCCTAAGGCCCTGCTCTGAGAGGAGCTGATCCGTTTTGACTTTGACTACCGGCATGCTAAGTGGGAAGCTGGAGATGAACAGTTGCTGGTTTTCCTTGAGAACAATTCCTTTTGAAATCACGGTTGGGCACTCACAGATTTTTCCAAAATCTGAAATATGCTTGTCTGACTCGGAACTCAGAGAAAATAAAGTTTCAGAAGCAGCCTCAAAGAAAGGACAACCATTGAGATCTTGGAGGCACCGCAGCAAAAGACCGTTTCGCTGGGAGACGGAGGACCAGGAACAATGCCTGGCTTTACTTCTAACAGATGCTACAGCTTTGATCTAGGAATCTTCTCTGCCACTAAGCTCCTTCCTCCTTGTGTCAACTGCACTGTGCTTCTGTGATTATGCATATAGCAGGGATTTCCTACCCAACTCAAAGTGTCTTCTTGACTGGCCAGAGAAAGGCTGAACAGATGTGTCTCCCCACATTTGCCCTCCTCACTGTAAACTATTTTATGTATCACAGCAGTATATATCTTGCATTATGGTTTGGAAAGCAATTCCACCAATAATCAAAAAGAGCAGAGGCAAGTGTCAAGAATTTTACTGGATGCAAGGAAACTAAGCTGTGTATGCGAGGCACGTTTTAATTTTTAATATTGGCTCATATTTTTCAAAACACACTTGAGGTAAAGTGTGATTCCTTAGTGTGATGCCAAGGGACTGAGACAGCCAGCATCTGTCATGGAACTGTAAGTCACCAGGAAGCCACACTGTCCATAGCTGAGAGCAGGTGGCCTGTCTTGTCATTCTCTAGAGTCTCACCGATGCAGTGCGAATCTCAGAGTGAGAGCATCCCACAGACAAGTGCTTAGCAACCCGTCACTATGTTTGGCCTTATCCTAGAGTCAACACGATGTCATCTTTCTCGGCCTGGCATTCATTGTCCAGTATGAAGGCTGCTGGCCATGTTCAAACAGATCACAGTAAAGAGGTCAAGACACGAGTACAGCTCTTCCTGTTTCAGATGGTGACCCTCTTATTCCTAAGGTCATGGGAGAAGGAGCCTTTCACTTTGTGGTCATTGTTTCAAGTGCAATTCTTGTCCTGGCCTCTTGCATTTGTAAAACAGGCGGATGGCCTTGGCCCAATACTTTGAGAAGGTAAACATGAAAAAGTTTCACAGCATGCTGGGTTGCAATGGCATGCTGACTCCCACAAATATGTACATTTGCTCTGTGTGGGTTAAGAAATGAAGTAAAAACAAAGTGTTGTTGGTTAGTGGAAATGAAAATACAGCATAACAATATGAAAAGTATCCTGGATTCATTTTGAAGATCAAGATAGATCGCAAATGAGACCAAGGAGACTCTTCACCTCCTTGTTATCACAATTAGGAGTCCTATGTGCCGCCTTTGTCATCTGTAAAATATTAAAAGTGCTTGTTCTTTTTTCAGAGCAGTCTTGGAAGCATTTTTTAAGGCATTGTATTCCCCCACGTGTACTTTCGTCAGTACCATTTAAATGTATGCTCACCCCTTATCTCCTGTACCGCCTTGTTCTCCTTCCTTATCAGCTGGGTGCCCCTTCAGCTGTTTTCTGTGGAATTAGGAGGGTGAACAACATGCTTTCCTCTCCATGACAGCTCAACATGATTTACAGTTAAACCAAAGCAAACCCAGGAAAGTAGAAATGAGGGGAGAATTATTCACATTCACATTTATTTCTGAAGAATCTGTCATGTCCTAGGAACCGCAGACATCGAAATATATTTTCTCATTTAATCTTCCCACCAATTCTTCAGAGAAGGTCATAGTTTCCCCCGTTTACTGCCAAGACACTGAATCTGAAGGAGGGGCATTAATCTCCTGAGAGGAACAGGACTGAAGACAGGTGAAGTTAATGTGTGACTCCAGGTCATCCTCTCCTGGTCCTGTGCTTTCAGTTTGACACCTTTACCCCCTGGACTTTGAACTGAAACATTCTTACTTGAATCTCTCTTATGTCTCCCTTCTAACTTCTCTTCACAACATGGAATGTATTCCCCTGGTTTTAATTCGAGGTGTTCTGTGTTAGCTTTTCTGTGTTTTAATTTGAGGCTACTGTTAAGCTTTTCCTCACACAGAATGAATACCAGAGAGAGACAGTTGAGAGGAGGAAAGATTTATTCTGGTTTATGGTTTTGGAGATTTCAGTCCATAGTCAACTGTGCTGACAGCAAGGCAGGCCCTCCTGCTGGAAGCGGGTGGTAGAGCCCAGCCTCTCACCACCTCAGGTCAGCCGGGTGTGAGGGAAGGTAAGAGAAGCCCAAGGAGAGGCCGAGGAGGAGATACAGTCTCCAAGGCTACACCTTCAAGACCCACTTCCGCTCACCAATCCCTACCTCGTGCTTCTGTCACCTCCCCATCCCGCCGCCCTACCCTGACCTCCTCGGTGGGTCCTTCCAGTCACGAGGTGAAAGCCCTGGCGTTGCATCACCTCTGAGCACCGTTGCTGTGGGGACCGAGCCTGCCACACCTGAACTCTGCAGGGACATTTCAGGTGCCAGGTGGAGAAACGCCACCACGAGACCCAGAACGTTTGGGGCCCCCCTGACAAAGTGTGGGGCAGCCTAAATAAAATGTGTGAGACAGACTGATATGGGCCCTTCCGTCGGGGTGACGAAGGCTTGTTCCGCTCCTGTCTCCCGTTCCAGCTCACACCTCACCAGATCCATCTGGGGGCGGTTACGTCAGAGAACCTACCTGCTTGTCTCTGAGGATGAAGAGAAGGAATTATCACCCCCGCTTTCCCATGCATGACCGCTACTGAATCACACCATTACCACCAGGAAGAAATACACTCGCCTCCCAGTCTTGCCCTGTGAAGAATCAATCGACCATTAGCCGTGAACGTCAGCGTCAGGCCTCTTTCACTTGCGCTATTCCTAGGAGCAGACCCCCATGGGTTCCCATTACAAAATTCCTGGCCCCGCCTCGGGCTGTGCGCTGAGGCACATTTGCATTTGCATTGATAACCTCACAGGGGCATTTTTAGGTTAGCTGGAGTTACTCCAAGCACAAAGTCATCCCCAGAACTGACTGGTGACTCGGCAAGCCCTCTGGCGAACACAGGTCTTCAATTAAAATTTTCATTCCATGGGTCCACTCCACTTGGAGCGGAGAGCGTATATTGTCAATGGAATCACCCTGTGCGACCGTTTTGCGCACTGCACAACAAGCTGCAGAAGTATATGTTCCTTTATAAACGGCTTTTAAAACACAGATAAAATCAAATCGCAAAATTCAATTGCTATGATTCATATTTATCGAACAAAATAATCGCACCATCTGTAACAAACGCAGTGTTTAAAGAATTCAAAGTACTTCTTACCACACTTTCTTTCGGCCTGTCTAGATTTTTCTGCCTCCGGAGTCGTCCGTTTCAAAGTCTTTATCACTGCATAAAACGTATTCACACTCTCAGCTATGCCAACGGGGAAGAAATCCTCCAGATTCGATTTAGTACAGTATGAGGGTTATCCATGCCCTGCTTTGCAGCTTTACTAGCCTGCCTACTTCGATTTTATGTCTCTCAGGTCCAAATTACTTTTTTAAATTGTAAATTTATAGTTGTATAACTTTTTGGAGTGCAAAACAATGCTAGGGTTTATAAATACACCATGGAATAATTAAATCAAGCTAGCAAACCTATCTTTCATTTCAAGTGCTTAACATTTGTCATGGTAAAAATTCAAATGTGCTCTTTGCGATACCAAAATGTATAATTCTGTGTTATTAACTATATTTACCGTGTGGTGCAATAGAAAGAAAACAAACATTCTCCTGCCTGACATTGCGAATGTCTGGACGGCATTTCCTCACCCCCATGAGCCTTATTCCCATGAGAAATTGCCCCTCTACACTCTGCTGTGAGTTTGATCATTGCGGAGTGCACATCAGTGAGACTATGTGCCATTTGCCTTTTCGTACCTGTTTCTTTCAGTTGCTATCATGTCCTCCAGTTCCATCCATGTTGCTCCAGATGACAGAATACCCACCTTTTTAAAGGCCAAATAATATTCCCTTGTGATTTATACCATATTCTCTTTATCATTCACTGGTTGATGGATGCTTCCGTGGATAGCATGAGCTGTCTGTAATTCTGCAATAGTCATGGGGATGTAGACATCTTCTGACACCCTGACTTCACATCTTTTGAGTGAGTGAGATCACTGGGCCCTGTGGTGTACATCTATAATGCACATCCCGAAGGCTCATGTCATCACAGATGGTGGTTTGAAAGGTGAGTGGGTCATGGGCGTTATGCTCCTTGGTGGATTAAGGCATTGGTGGTCTACAGCTAAGTGCTCTGTTGGGAGGTGGGATCTCTTGTCAGGGGAAGGTCACGGGGGTCCCCTAGAAGGGTCCAGTCTCCTCCCCCACTGCTGCTTTCTCTCTCTGCTTCCCTGCGAGGATCCTCTGCTCTCTTGCGCCTGCCTTGGAGCCTGGCAACCACAGACTGAAACCATCAACCAAAGGAACCCTCTCCTCCTTTTAGTTGTAGGTGTCTCTATTTGGTCCCAGTGAAAGAAACCGGATGAAGACATTAGGCCAATGGCAGGCCTGTGTTTAGGTTTCCGAAGAAGCCTTCAGTCAGGTGGCCACATTGGCTGCTCTCCCCACAGGGCCCATGGGCTCCCTTTAACCCATATCCTTGCCATCCTGCTCAATGGCCACTGCCTGGAGATAAAAAACACTCTGAGGGCACGAGATGTTTCCACATTGTAAAGTTAGTTTTTATTTCCCTGATGAAACTACGCCAGGGAGAGGTTTTGTGATCCCCCCGATTGCAGTCTGGAGGTATTTCTTTTTATCTTTATTTTGACTAGTACATATTTGTCACATATAATGATCACATGCATCATAGGGACTTTACCTGTGCCTGATATATGTCAATTTAGTTCTCCCATTCCCCTCCCCTCCCCTCAACTCTGCTTCCCCTCTCCATTTATGAAACTCTGTTTCCATTTTTCCTTCCATTCTCTAGTTTTTCCCCCGTTCGCTTTCTTCCCTCCTCTGCCCTGTCCCTTGTTCCGTTTCCCATGCAAACATGTTCTTCCTACTTCCCAGTATCTACCCTCCATTATGCTTCTTATTTACCCTTTGGTTTCTCAAGGAGAAAAACAATTTGATATTCAAATTTCGTGTCCCATTTATTTCACTTAAGATTATGGCCTTGAGGTGCATCCATTTTTCTACCAATGACTCAATTTTTCCTTCTTTGTGACAGAGGAGTACCTCACTGTATATAAATATCACATTTTCTTTATTCATTCATATTTTGATGGAAATATGGGCTGTTTCCAAGATTTAACTATTCCAGAAGAGGAATCACTGGGTCAAATGGAATCTCTAGTTTTAGAAGGCATCAAAATCCCTCATTTGAAGTTTTATTACAATAAAAACAGCATAGCACTGGCAAACAAAACAAAACAAAACAAAAATAAACAAACAAACAAACAAAAACAGGCTGAAGGTCAGTGGGACAGAATAGAAGAAACAAACAATTTTAAGCACATTCAGCCGCCTAATCTTTGACAAAGGAGCCAAACACCTTCACTGGAAGCCTCTTTAATAAATGTATTTTTTTTCTATTTTAATGTTTTTGAAATTGAATGTAACACATCTCAACTAGTTGCTAAGACACTCAGGGCTGTTTTTGTTTCTGTTTTTTTTTTATTTTCCTTTTCTCTCTCTCTCCTCAGACGGCTGTCATTCATTAATTCAACAGGTAGTTTTATAATCAATGTTGTTTCAAGATCACGAGAACCCTAAATAATTATTTTAACTCTATAAAGACACCTTTTCATATCTTCTTGTCCCTTTTTCACCATCACTAGGTATAACCTCAGATGAATCTCTCTCATCTTGCTTAAAAATCGTGCAGGATAAACCCTTCACCTCACTGCCCAAGAGTAATGGTTATACAGAGTATTTTCCACCTTTTCTAAACACATCCTCCCTGATATTGAAATTGTTGATGACAGAGATTTTGCTTTCAAGACTTTTTTCTCTCTTAGCCATGCCCACTGGCCACCTAGCACTGTGCGTGCGTCATTCTATATTTACCATCTGCGTTGATGTGTGTTGAGTGAAATTAACAAAAACGCAAAGTCGGCAGATGCAGTCTCACCCATCCTACATTTCGTGAAAGAAGTTGCAGAAGGAACATCAGCTACTTCTGACATAATTTGGGGTGACTGGAGCCCTGTGGAGCTCATTTCCTCACTTGACTGTCAAAGCTGGATCTGGAGTAAAAGGAGGTGCAAATTATGGAAAACATTCGAACTACCTGAGTTCATGTCAAAACTAAAGTGGAAATTTTGCGCATCATTTTGTTTGGTGAGCTGACAAGACAAGATGGGCATTTCCAAAAGGGAAGCAAAGATGTATGTGTCCGTACTGCGTTTGGATTCTTTCCTGTATTCCAAGGCTCTTTCTAATGTCCCATGAACAGCCCTGGCTCATATTGTCTGGCTAGCTCAAATAGAGTTAATTCTTTCCGATGGAAAGCTCTTGCATGACAGATGGTTCACATGTCTGTTTAACAACTGCTTCATTCCAGTTGCCATCATTTTAGAAAATAACTTCTAAGATGGTGACTTCTTAGTGTTTTGATAATGTAATGTCAAATGCAATTCTTTTTTTTTTATTTTGAAGTTTGTATGTTTCTGCTTAACATGTATGTCTGTGTGGGAAGGCATATGGATATTAGATACGAGTTACCATTTCTGTCTGGATAGAACCAGTTCCCAGCGCCACCCAAGTGAATGGGTTATAAATGTTATGGTTTTATGTATATTTATATCTATAGGAAATTGATTAAATAATTCATTTTGCATTTTATGTGACTTGGGGAATTCTTTTTAGCTCTGAGTTACTATTTTAAAAAGTAAACTGCTGTGGAACAAATGAAGCAACTTCCCCCATCTGGGACAATTCATTACATTAGAAACTACACATATCGGGCTGTAATTACTATTTAACATTTTGTTAATCATTGTTTAATAGCCGCATGCACTCACACACAGATGTATTAAACTGTAACCTACAAGCTAGAAAATAAAGGGAGGAATTTGCATTTGACGTCACACTCGGTGAGCTTGTGTGAAGACAGATTTGATACCCAGCACTGCCAAAGAGGGAACAGAACAAATACAAAACCCCCAAAATTCATATTAGCTGAGATTTTATAATACTGTGGTACTAATAAACTGCCTTCCTAGTTCAGAAAAAATAGAACTACTTAAATCAGTCTTTAAACGCATAACTAATGTTTGCCTCACAGTGTCAGACACTGTCTAGGAAGAGCTCTTGTCTCTCCGTTGTCCCATCCAACGCACCTCACGTGCAGAGGTCGTTCCCTGGCGGCTGACTCCGCGTGGCGTCCTCAACCCCGACTCGCACGGATCTGTCAGACTGAAAGCGTAGCAAGAGAAAGGAGGCACATATTTTTGAATCTAGGAATGAGTTTTCGTCTGTGATTTAGTTTTTAAAGTTTTAAAGATATTTTTAATAAAACATCATTTGCCCAGGATATTAATTTATTTTTGTACGGAATGGCAAAACCAATAACATGCACAATCAGAAATTCTGTATTCTACCATAGGTGCCCCCCACGAAAGGGAAAAAAGAATGCTTCTGTTGCTCAGTTCCACAACAGCAAAACTTGGAATTTACCTGGTTTATTTTAAGATACTTCAAATTTCTAGTATTTTCTCATTCAATATCCAATTATTCTGTTTTCCACCTCAATGCATATCTCTGTGTCTCTTTCCTGTGGGGTAGAAAAAGATAGATAGCTATAGGTGTAAATAGTTCTCATGTTCTTTCATGTGGAGGAAAACGCACACCTCCCCGAGCCTTAGAGACATTTCTGGTGGATTATGCACACCTCTAACAATATTAACAATGGCTTAAAAGAAAGAAATAAAAAGAAACTTGTACAGGAAGGAAACAGACTGTGAAATCCGAGGAAGAAGGACATTCTGAAGGGAGAAAGATAAAGATCTAGTAAAAATATTTCTAAAGAAAAAAATTTAAGGCTGGGGATTTAGCTCAGCAGCTTGGTGACCTGCCTTGCAAATGCAAGGACCTGAGTTCAATCCCAGGTACCAAAAAAAAAAAAAAAAAAAAAAAAAAAAGAGAGAGAGAGAAAAGAAAAAAATTTAATAACCAAATTATTCCTCAAGTGTTTAGGATTTTTACATATGAGTTACAAAGTGTTAGTGGTGGTTTCTGTGTTGTCCTCTGCTAAGGGCTCTGCGATAGCAAGAGTTTACATTTTCTGTTGTTTTTTATCTTTATTAAATTTATTGGTACTTTGTAGGTATGCAATACAGATACGTTCGTCATTGGGATCTTGACCTTTACATGACTTATCAGGTTCTGATTTTTCCCTATTCCCCGGCCCTCCCTTCACCCCCTCCACTCTTTCCTGTTTACAAAGACTTTGTATCCATGTTTCTCCTTTTCTCATATTTCTTCCTTTCCCTTTATGCCTTTCCCCTGCCCTTCCCACTTCCTCTGCTCTTTTAGACTTTTTTTCCTATTACACAATATCAATTATACATTTTAATCCTGTTTACACTTTTACTTCTTTACACCAGAGAAACTCTTCAGTATTTACACATGTAACTTATTAATTTCACTTAAGAGTATGACCTCAATGTTCATCCACTTAGCTATAAAGGTCTCTAGTTTCTTGTTCTTTATGGCTGAGCAGTACTCCATTTTATTAAAAACGACAACACATCTTCTTTATCCAGTCTCCAGCTGATGTGTAATTAGGCTGTTTGTTTCAGCTGTTACAAACTGTGCCCATATAAACATGGGTCAGCATATATCGCTGTGATGTGATTCTTTTAATTCTTTTGGAAGGATCCTAGCAGAGGAATAGCTGGGTCAAATGGGACTTCTGATCCGAGTTGTTCGAGGTATCTCCACATTGATTTCCACAGTGGTGGCCCAGTCTGCACTCCCCTCAACAATGAAGAAGGGTTCCTTTCTTCCCACAGCCTCACCAGCATTCGTTATTAGTTGAGTTCTTGATAGCAGACATTCTTAATGGGGTGAAGTGGAATCTCAGTGTTGTTTTCATCTGCATCTCTTGAATGACCAGCGATGTTAAACATTTTTTGATATGATTATTTGCTGCTTTTACTTCTTAGTCTGAGGAATGTCTATTTATTTCAGATGCCCTTTTTTTTGCGACCATATCACTGATTTATCTGTACTCTAAAATAATTAAATAACATGCACCTTCCCACTGAGCAAAGTGGCTTAATGGGTCATGGCCAGCATAGAACTTGGACAGGAAATTCTTTGGCCTTGATGCTTCTGTTTCATGGAAGAACCGCATTACATGTGTCCGTTGCTTCCACGCTTTTATTTGTTTCCTCCAGTTCCATCTTTCCCTTAACCACCAGAAGATCGATCACCCTGGGGTCTGTGACGTGGGCATTCTTCATACACATTTCTCGGACTTTATCCCGTCCCTGTTTCACAGGGATGGCTAGGTGGAATAAGGTCACAGTGTTCGGCACCTCCGGATACCAGGCGCGGTAGAGCTCGCACACCCTCCGCTTGGCCTCGTTAATATCCCGACTGAAAATGGGCTTCACGGCGGTGCTGGCTGCAGCAGCACCCTGCCTCAGACCGCTCGCAGCCGTCTTGCTGATGACAACTCCCCGCTTCTCGCCGTGCGTGCGCCCGAACCCAGATGCCCATTTTTGAATTGGGTCTTTATATTTGGGGGGTCTGATTTTTTTTTTAATTCTTTATATATTCTAGATAGACTTTTGTCTGAGGAACAGCTGCTAAAAATTTCTTTCCACATTGTGGGTTATCTCTTAGCTCTCCTTGCGATTTCTCTGGCAGTGCAGAAGCTTTTAAAAAAGATGAGATCCCAATTGCTGATTCTTTGTGCTAGTTCCCATGCTACTGAAGGTTTCTACATAAAGTCTTTTCCTATGGTGATATCTTTAAGAGTTCTACCTAATTTATCTTCCAATAAATTTGGTGTTTCTGTTTTAATATTTAGATCTTCAATCCACTTGGATTTTAGTTTAGTGCATGGTGAAAGACAGGGGTCTAGTTTTAATCTTTGGCAGGTTGCAATCCAGTTTTTCCAACACTATTTATTGAAGAGGCTATCTTTCCTCCAAAAAGGGTGTTTGGCTCCTCTGTCAAAGATCAGGTAGTTGAGTACGTCAGGAGTTGTTTCTGCATCTTCTAATCTATTCCACTGATCCTCAGGTCTGTTTCTTTGCCAGTACCATGCTGTTTTTGTCACAGTGGCTTTGTAGTATAGTTTCAAGTTGGGGATTGTGATATCCCCTGCCATGTCTCTGTTGCCTCTAATTGCTTTTGCTATTCTAGGTCTCTTCTGATTCCACATGAATTTTTGGATTGTTTTCTCTAGTTCTGTGAAATATACTGTTGGAATTTCAACAGGGATTGCCTACTCAGTACTGAAAGATTTTTTTCTCCTGTATTCTCTTCTGAAAGTTTTAATTCTTTAAGCTCTTATACTTAGGCTTGCGATTCACTTCAAGTTAACATTTAGATATGGAAATAATATTTTTTCAATATGAGAACCTAGTTGTTCCAAAACCATAAAAATTTTTACTTTCCTTCTTGAAATTCTTTGGCATTTTGCAGTCTATTTCTAAATTCTCTGCTGAGTTCCCCAGGTCATTGTTTCTCTTCTTTTGCTAATATTACATATCTTAACTGTTATAGCTTTAAAGTGGAACTTGAAATCAAGTACCTCAGGCCTGTTCCTTCTTTTTAAAATTGCTTTGATTTGTCCCATATAATTTGAATCAGCTTGTCAAATTCTATCCTAAAAGCTTGCTGGCATTATTTTAAAACCATTGATAAATTCAGGGAGAATTGACACCAGAATAGTGTCTAGTCTTCCATTAGATGAGCAAATTATCTCCATTAATTTTGGTTACTAGTCACTTGTAGCAGTGCTGGTTAGTTTTCAGTGCAGATTGTTGTATGCAGTTGTGAAGTTTGTCCTCAAATGTAAAAAAAGTTTTTATTGCTATTAAAAATTGTGCATGTTCATTAAACGGACATATATTGATTGATTTTTTTAATGGACCAGTTTGGCCTAGCTCATTCACTTACTAATTCTAAAAGTTTTTGTGGATTCCTTATGATTTTCTATGGACACAATTGCCACTTCTTGTTCTGAGTTGCATGTGTCCTCCAGTAAGATACTTGTAACCTTACCACATAGTCATATCTATGAGTTTATCTGGAAAAGGAGTCTCAAAGATTTAATGAAGTTAGGACGAAATTAGGAGGGTGGGTCACCACTCAACACGACTGGCGACTCATGAGAATGTAGCCCCGTGTGACAGCAGTGTGCAGAGCGAGAGTATCCCGCGAAGACAGTGACCCTTCGTACCTGCACAGCTACAAACCAATACAAGTCCACCAGAGGCTTGGAAAAGATGCCACATCCTCCTCCAGAAGCTGCAGGAGAATCAGAGTCCTTCACTTTTAAACCATCCCGTGTTTGTTACTTTGTTATGGAAATCTTGTGCAACTAACTAATGCTGCCTGTATATAAAAAGTTTTCTTTGTTGCCTCAATCTCTATGTCTCTACTTTCTGTTTCTTGTCTATTACAATGGCCAGAATTCCCAGTACGATGAGACATGGAAATGAGACACGGGACTGAGAAGCTTCGCATTTGCTTCCATCCTGGTCTCACTGAGAATCCACAACTTTCCCCATTGCCCATGCAGCTGGATGAGTTTGGGCTGATAGCTAAAAGGTAGATGTTTTTTAAATCAGGTTGAGAAAGTTCCCTTTGCTTCTTAGTTTACAAAGAATCTATTAATTTTTGTTAAAATGCATCCATTTAGATAATCACATAGTTCATTTATGTTCTTTTAAGATGATCACAGATTTCCAAGTCTTTCCAAATGAACCAATCTTGAGTTAAAGGAACAAATCCTACTTTTAAAGGACATATTACCTTTTAAAGTATGCTTTATTGAGTTGGAAATACTTAAATTTTTAATGATTTTTATCTCTATAGCCTGTAATTTTCTTTATTTGGGTGGTATTTTTCTGTGTATTTGCACTGACCTCATAAAATGGGCTTTTTGGGTGAATGTTCAAACTAGAAAAGAATGCGTGTATTGCAGTTATTAGTTTTGGTGGTAAGTACCATAGTGTTATTAAGATCTTCTATATCCTTACTGTTTTTTTTAACCCATTCACTAACATCTTAAAAAACATTACCTCAATGGTCTTATTATAGTGGAATCCACTGATCTTTATAGCTCTGGACTGACCTGGAAGCTCTTGATCTGATACAATGTTGCAATCATAAAAAGATAGCTAAAATGTCAGGCGAAAGTTGTTACCTATAGAGCCCTAGTGTTGACCTTCACCATGCAATATATACTTTACCTCTGTGGCCACTGTAGGGAACTCTAATGGGTGAGAGTAAGCTAGATGGCTGTGGATCCAGACTGGAAGAATTCCACTGGATGAGAGGCACAGGTCTCTGGGTGTTGGGCTATAGCAAATCACCCAGCAGAGGTAATGTAAGACTCTGACAAGGCCTAACTGCCTGGTGGTCCTTTAGGGTATGCCGTGCCCACAGAAAGAAGTTTCCTATACCTGACCTGGTTGATACCAATTAGCATGAGAGGGGAGTTGATGCTCCGCAATGGAACAGGAAGGATTTATATCTCTACTTCACCTTCTGAAGACTCCAGTGTCTGTGGCTGCTCATGTGGCTCCCGATAACATTCATGGATGGGCAGTGGCAGCAGCTACCACTGGGCAAAGACATCAGAAGCCCCCAGCTCCTCCAGGGCGAGGTCTGTGCTACTCTACCTGGAAAACAAACAAGATGAGTGGAGATGAGAGCAGCAGATGGTGGGCATCGAGACTGCAGGGGAAAGGAAGTAGCTGATAAATGTTAGTGGAGTGAGTTTCAAGTTCAAGCGTTACTGCTTTCTAGATTTCCCATGGCATAAATCTCCACTTAGACAGAATCATAATTGGTTTGTAAAATATTCCTCTTTGTTGCTCTTTCTGTACTCCTGGTGGTGTTCTCTGGGATCATTTTCTGATGAACTTGTTAAACTGTAACTTTGTCTTGGGATTTGCTGCTGGGGAAATGTCAGCTGTGTTAGTAGTGTCTCCTGTTGCTTAACTGTATGATTATGATCTGAGAAGTGCACATTATGGGATATTTTCTCTGTGTAATCACAGTGTGTATTTGCTGGGTGATAGAATCTTCTGGGGCCAGTACTGTAAATGTTGAGCAAGACGTTACACAGTGTGTGTCTGTCTATCTTCTTGAATAGAAAGAAGGATACAGCCTGTTTCTGAACACTGGGTTCCTAAAATACCATCAATGTGCCAGGTCTCTGAATTGTGTTACGGCTTACTTGCTGGCTCACACCCATCTAACCAGGACATCTGCAGGACTTGCGAACTCCTGCTCACCAAACCTGATTAACAGCCCATCATCTCCTTTAGCAAAACAGTCTTTATTAGCTAGGAGCACATGGCATGTGCCTCCGGTCAAATGGGAGCATTTCTGAGTATCTAACAGCTTGTGTTGCCTCTAAATCCTGGCCAGAGTGCTGGGATGGACTTGTGTAGGCCCCACCTCAGCCTCCCTTCTTCGGTGGTGATTCTGTAGATTCGACTCAGGACCTTGTGTACATAGGCAAGAATTCTACCACTGAGCTGTGTTATTAACCATACTTTCAATTTTTTTTAAACTAAGTTTTTTGGTACATTTTAGGTATGCAAGATATACATTCATCATTAGGAATTTGTACTTTTACATAGGTTTCCTGGGACTTGTAAATGGAATCATTGTGTGTGAGAGAAATTCAAGCATGGCTGAGCCAAGTGCATCGCACGCACCTCTCCTAGCAGGCTAGGGGATACTCAGGAGTTTGAGAATGCTTACTCTCATGTGTTGAGACTTTATTCACTGCCTCCATCACTCACCCAGAAGATCACCTTATGTAGAAGTAGGAGAGCATCAACCAATCATGTTGTGCCCAGCATACAGTGTCCCTCCCCTAGCTCCTTGATTATATAAGCAATTGCTCTGCCTATTAAAAACAGAAACCTTCCTGGAGTCTGCCTGGTGATTCCACACCTAACCCTCCTGATCTGAGCTTCAGAACCAGAGTAACTGTAGGACAACAAACAGACAAACATCAACAATTGTGGTTAATTCATCACCCAGTCTAGGGCCCGCAAAGTCATCCTTAATTCCTTTCCTCTCTGAGCTCACAAACTGATGACTGTATCTTCTAAATGTTTTCCCAGATCCCTCTCTCCCTTCTAGTCCTGACCGCTGTTCTGTCTAAGGCCTTCACTATCTTTATGCGAGTTATTTAAGTTGCCTCTGAGTTGGTCTTGCTTTTTCTAGTCTTATGTTTCTCCAATTCACACTTCTTTCAGGCAAATTCAACCGCATCTTTTCCCCGTCTTAAAATTCCTTGACCTCTTTCCACTCTAACAAAATAACATGGCATGACTTCAGGACTGGATTGACTGCCGTTTTTTCTACATTTCTCAGCACTTCCGCTGTGTGTCTAAATTGCTGGGATGTCTCACATCAGTCATGCCTGGACTTCCTACCAAACATCCCGTTCTACCCTACTTTCCTATTACCTTTTACTTGCAATTTTTCCTTTCCTCTCTCATGTCCATCTCCATATTAATTCACAGCCCAAGCATTATCTCCTTCCGGAAGCTTTCTAAAACTCCTTGTGTTGTGTGGATGACTCATGCCCCTGCTACCACAAGATTTTGGGACAATCTCTATTTCATCAGCTAGCTGTCCATTCCTGTAAGTATGGAACCCGAGAAAATCAATTTATATAGAGAAAAGTTTTATTTAGCTTACAGTTTTGGTACTTTCAGTTCATGACTGCCTGGCCCTGTGGTTTTGGGGCTGTGGCAAGGCAGCAAGTCATGGCAGAGAGTGAGCCAGAATGAGCCATTGGCCTCAAGCACACCCCGGTGACCGGAGGACCTCTCACAGGCATGCCTCATGTGCATCACCTCCACTGCCTCCTAACAGCACCCGGCTAAGGTAACCCTCTGACTCAAATTCCAGCAGCCACCTCGACTTACTGCTTTCACACCCACTCCCCTTCGCTGCCCTTGTTTCTAAACTCCAGCATGTGCTAACGTCCCCTGAAGACTTGACGAATGAATAAATTCACATACACACGATCAGGATGACCACAGGAGACTCTTTAAATAAAAGAACCCCCATTCACACATGCTTTGAATAAGGTGAGCCCAAGTCATTCCCATCTCAAAGGCCCTCTTGAATATAACTAAGTCCCTCTGAATAGGAGCTTACCACAGCCAAAGCCTATAGTGTCTCGTCAACTTGAGATCAAAGCCGACCCATAAATCATTGTTGCATCATGAAACTACTAGGAAAGCAATTCCCAAAGGGGTTACACGTAGCACGTGTGAAAACTGGAGTCATTTATTTTATCTCCTCCAAAATCATGTAAGCTGGGTTGGGGATTTTAGCTCAGCAATTCCACCACCTGCTTCGAAAGCTCAAGGTCCTGAGTTCGATCCCGGTACCAAAAGAAGAAAACAAAACAAAAACAAGCAAACAAACAAAAATCTTGCAAAATCATGTAAGTAATGCAAAAATGCTAAGAATGTTTTGAGCAAATAACAGTAATTTTTCAACAAATGTTAAGCTCCATTAACATGAAGAGATGAATGAAAATATGCTTCTGTGGAAATATGTGGCATCAAGACAAACATAAACAAGGCAATCCTGTAAATGTATCAAGAATCTACTAGATTCCGAGTAGGAAAAGTATAGCATTAAGCTATATTCCCTGTTACCAGTGCACAAAAATGTAGCAAAGCAAGAGTACTAGTTGATTTCTTTTTCACGTTTCCTTTGTCTTTACTCCAAAGGCATACAAAAGATAAGCACTGGTGTTGTTATCATATAAGAAGATTAAGAGACCAAAATTTAATTCTTACTTTTTGCATTTGCCAAACTGTGGCTCCTCTTTTGAGTTGATTGGAGTAGAGAAAAATGTGCTGATGTAGTTTGGCCACTAGAGGGGTCACTTTTCTGAAAGGATTGTTTTCTGTAGGCAAAGTTGGCGCACAAGGACTCTGAGTGCCTACTGTGTGGAGAGCCCAGAGCTGAGATGAAGAGGCACACTCACTTGTGTGCTGGCCGTGTTGAGAGTGACAGGTTTCACACCGAGATTTTTATAATAAAATGTACAAGTTCTGTAAAAGAGAAATATAAACAACCAGAGAAACACAAGTAAGGTGAATCCTGCTATGTATGTACCTCATCAAGTGAATATTAAAATCGAAATCTAGAATTTTCCAAGAAGAATTGGAAAAATCAGTACTGGTTTTCAGGTCCCAGAAGGCAAATGGGTTAATTCTAAGTTTCACAGCGAAGTGAGCCTTCTAATACCCTTAACATGGATCGATCGCAGGGTGTAGAAGTGTCTGATGAGCACCGGGTATGCGCTGGACCCTGAGGGTCAGGCCTACTCTCACTGCACCAGCCCTGCTGGGTCACAGCAGATGTGGAAGAGGACATGTGCCAAGCACACCTGAGATAAAGCCCTGGGGTCTTCAGACCACGTGGAGGTGCCCCCCCCCCGGCCCAGGTGCAGGCAAAGCGCCCCAGAGGGGTGGACCGCTAAGCAGAGATGGCACGAATGTGCAGGAGACACCCGGTGAATATGAGGTGAGAGGAGGAGACTCGAATCTGAAAAAAAAATCATCTGTCAAAACCACATCCAGGAGGGAGCATGATTTACAGAGGGGTTTGGAACAAGGAGGAGCAGTGTGAAAAGATTCTTGGCTCTTGGGCACTGAGAAAGAGGGGAATACAGCACAGCGGCTGGAGAGGTCCAGAGTTTGCGAACCTGGGACAAAACTGGGGAGTTGGCCCTGCGGCCCAGGAGGAGGAAGAATGATTTGATTACCACAGTGTGTTGGAAGGGTGTGGGCACTTGAGGACTGAACAGCATTAGGAACGGTCAAGAAGGGTTTCAAAGTGTTCACCACAGTGGTGGTACACATCTGAGGTGTTTTGCCTGATTCAAACACTGTGCTGTATGCACCTATTAAAACATTGCCTGGCACCACATTAATTTTTTTGGGGGGTACCGGGGATTGAACTCCGGTCCTTGCGCTTGCAAGGCAGGCCACCAAACCGCTGAGCTGAATCCCTGACTACCCCATTAATATTTTCAATTTTTGTTTTATGTATCAGTTAGACACATTTTTTTAAAGGAAGGAAGTGAGCAGACATTTTGGCCCTCAGGGAGTCCAAAGACATCAGATTTCTGAGTGACTCTCTCCCCACCGTCCGTCACTCAGGTTCCAGATACTGGGGCTCCACTCTCGGTGTTCCCAGGAGGAAGTGCTGCCTCGTTCCTCCCCTTCAAGGTCCTTTCCTACGCGTCCGTCACACGTTGAATCCCTTCAGTGCAGCCCTCCCGGTCTTCGGTCCTTTGCCGGAGGAGAAGGATCAATCAGGACCAAGAACTTCAAAATCAGGTACATTTTAGGTGCTGTACTTAGAAGATCTGTGCCAGAGATCCCTGCAGTCAGGTTCCAGTCCCCACCTGCCCAGTGTGCCACGCAGACCTGAGAAAAAAAGATGCACTAAGAGACAGGACTAAGAGAGAAATCTGGGGCCAGGACGACCAATGCCGGTGCAACTACCAGAGGTGCTGGGCAGCCCAGGCACTGACTTTTATTGGCAATCAACTGGGGTAAAGGCGACATGTGGTTTCTATGGAAATTAACGTGAACAAGGCTCATAAAGGACAAGACAAAGCATTCTGAAATTAGGAATAGCATAGACAAAATATACAAATGTAGTTAGAACACTGTCCTTCTAGTCTGAAGGTTTAGTTGTGGGAACGGAACTTAGGTGTGAGTCACTCTGACCTTGGCATGTAGGCTTCAGCCAGACTCACTTCTGTAAACAGCCTCCAGGTGTGGGGTTCGCTCCTCACAGCCTGCTTGGGCATCATCAGTGTTACAGTCCTCTGCAGATCTGACCTTAAATATGAAATTTATCCACCTTCAACTTACAATTTCCGTTTTAGGGCGAACAAGTGCCAGGCTCGTCCTGCGTCTTCAGTCCACTTGTTAAGGATGGCGTTATTATACACTAACATTCTTTCCATTCTCTTATTTGACCCAGGCGGGAAGTGATTTGAACATGAAGAGTCATCACTGGAAGACGTGGCTGAGGAATAGGAAAAAGTAACCCCAAGAAAAAAGAGCCCTTCAGCCACCGTTCAACGTGTGAGTTAAACTAACGTCCTCGAGTCACTCACCTCTGACGCTGACCACATTGTACACTCTGGAAGGCAACGACAGCGGAGAGAGAAAACATCAGTATTCTACCAGGCCACGAGAAGAACGTCTCCAACGACCTAGAGCTCAGAGTGTGGTGAGCAGAGCAGCACGGAACTGCCGCTGCAAGACAGAGCCACGTGGCACTGGGAGCTGAGCTTGGCATAGGAAGGTTTGCCCCGGCGATTGGAGCAGGTTATGAAGTGGCCGTGCATGGAGAGAGGTGAGTTGAAAACAGTCCCCACCAGGGCCATAAACCCGCCTCCTGGCCTCCTTGTCTCTGTCTGCTCGACCCAGCTTCGTCTCACTTGGACTGACAGAAAGGAGCTCATATAAAACGTACCTTACGCAAAGTACTTATAGGTACTCACAGAAGTACGTCGCAGTCCCGTCTCTCCCACTTCTCCCCGTCCCAGCCCCCATCCAGCCCAGGCCCTCCACAGTCTCCACAGTTTGCCTCACCGTCCTCGCCCCTTGCTCCTCCAGCAGCCCAGCCCCCTCCCCACACTCCGGATGGCTCCCTTAGGAGGGGGAGGGGAAGAATGAGAGGGAGGAGGACACACTCTGGAGGGACGGGTGCGCTTGCAACATGAAATGTGGGCCTTCTGTCATGGCGGGTGCCCAAATGCTGTTTGTCTGGGCTTGGATCTGGCAGTTCCTCATTCTCTTCTCTGCTCTCACCCCGTCGTCTGGCTAATGTTGTCCTGTTTCTTAACTCAAGCAGTACATTTCTGGCCAGCAGATGACTCGCCACTGGCGCTCCACTTTTGCCCAGGCGGTACTCAGAGAGGAGTGCCTCCTGGCCTAGCGTTCCTTCCTACTGACTCACACCTGGCCACCGTCCAGCTCTTGCCTCTGGCTTGGGGAAGCAATCCATTTCTCCTGCCCACCGACTGCTCTCAGGACTGACCGCTCCTTTTGTAGCCACAATCTTTGATCTCGCCGTCAAGCAACTCCAGTTCCAGCCTTGGACTCTTTCAGGGAAGAATCAATCACCAGAGTTTCAGTCAGCCCAAACCCCTGAGGTCACAAACGCCTAGCTCTTTGTCACTGTGTCCAGAGAGAAAGCCTGGGTTTCTGCAGCCTCCCAACACCCAGCGAGGTGCCGGGATCTTGTCCTGTGATTCCAGCAAGCCGAGAAACACCCAGTTCTCTGCAAGTGACTCTTAAACCATGCACACCGAGGCATCCTATCACACTCTGCCTTCCACTCTGGAAGCTGAGCCAGAACTCAGAGTGAGAAGAAAACTCTCACCGTGGGTGACACACGCAAAGACACACGCGTTACCTGGCTGCAGGAGAAGCATGATATAGCAGCTGCTCAAGCTCTCAAAGCCCCACGGTCCAACTGAATCTCGAAATCAGTGACTCTGGGTTATCTCTCCAGATGCTCTGGACCAATACTTTAATCAACAGTAAAATGATTCCTGTAAGACTGTACAAATTGCACTTGAATACTCCTAGTGACCAAGATATCTCTACATCTCAAAGCAAACAGAACTGTTTCTTTGTGGTGAGAACATTCAAAGTCCACTCTTGAAGCTATTTTGAAACATGAAGTGCGTTCTTCTCTGCGGTCACCTACCATGCCATAGGCCATCAGGACCCCTTCTTCAGCTGTAACTTGCCAACTCCCCCCTTGACTAAGGGCTTCCATTCCCATCCCCCCACCTCTCCCCAGGCCTGGTAACCACTGGGCTACTCCCAACTTCTATGAGACCAGGTTTTCATGATGCCACATATCAGGGAAGGTATGTGGTGTTTGTCTTGCAGTGCATGACTTCTTTCACTCAGGATAATGTCCTCTCAGCTTAAGCCTATTGTGACAAGTGACAGGAACGTGTTTTTTTATGGCTGAATGGTATTCCATTGTGTATATACATCTTTCTCTGTCCACTCATCAATATTTTGATGAATGTTTACATGGAGTCTGCATATTAGGTGGCCAGAATTTCTAACAAAACTCAGAAGAATGAAACCAAAGGTTCACTTTTGTAAAAAGTCAATTTTTTTTCGAACTCAGGACCTTGCGCTTGCGAGACAGGTGGTGGAACCACTGAGCTAAATCAGCGGCCCTAAAAAGTTAATTTTTAAGGGAGGTAATATCAGATAAGAAAGCGACAATGTGTAAAGATTTCATTATGCTTATAATCAGCAAAGAAGCCAGATAGATACTGTGACTGAGTAAGAAGAAACTCAAAGAACAGACACATCTGTAGATGGGGAATATTGAAATGTGTGTACTGAAGGAAAACAGTATTTTCCATGATGTTGCAGATCATTGGTTGAACCTTACTGGGCAGGACAGAATTTGCCTACATATAAGAGTAAGTTTGCAGTCCTATTTGTTATTTGTAATTGACAGGGCTACAAAATAGCTTTCATCGGGTGATCAGCATCGGGTAACCCAGGAATGTGTCCTCCTGAGTTTGTCACTGAAGCACAGATTTTGCCTTATTATTCTCTTGCTTTAGATGCTATTTTTCTTTGAATTCAGTAAAACAATAGTAAGCAATGGATCCAATACCTTAATGATCATAAAATTATCATATGGCTTTGAAAAGAATTTCTTCACTTTTAGATTCATAGGATAACCCCATAAACACTAAAGTTAGAGTTTCTTAAAGAAACAAGCAGGCCCCTGCAGAAGCCCTGTCTTTAGTGTACAGATCTGGAATGAGGCTGATGTTCATACTTTTCGAGCCACATTCTTCTTCTCAAGTCTTCAACCTTTCATGGTCTCCAGATTTATCTACTACAAACCCATTAACAAATCTGAGTTAATTTAAAAAATATCAACTCAATTCATAAGCCTGTTATATGCATAATGAGCGAGAGTAAGTAAAAAATGTGGGCATGCTTACAGAGGAATCATAGTGCAGTTGTACAGCGCAAGGACAGGACATGAATAAATACATCATAAGGCAAAATCTATCTCACATGCAGGCAAAAAAGTTCCTGAAACAAAATTAATGAATTGTTTTTCTTCCATAAGAGACTTGCCATTCAGCCTCCTTGGTTAAAGTCTAAGAACCAAAGAGCATAAGCTTTCTTTTGAAGCCGAGAGAAAACCTGAACAGCTTCGTTTGGATTTAGTTGCTTGCTTTTAACATTGATTGTAGAAGTCCTTTAGCTAAAAAATAAGGTGTTAGACCCAGTGAGTTTTTCTGCAGACAACACTCCTGATGTGTTGTTACCTTGGTAATGACTGTTTTGTTTTGTTGTGTTTTGTTTGGAGGCCTTGGCAGTATCCTGGTCCAGCTCAAATGCGATGAAACCACCCAGCCCTTGACCTGATCTGGGCCTTCACAGTTGCTCAGTGTGACCTTTGACACCAGAGGACCAAGAAGTCCACCACGGACCCTGACGACGCTGCCCTTTCCTGCACACGAGTTCCACGAGGCCCATGAACTCTGCTTCTGCCTCTGCGGACCACCTCTTACTGTGCCCCCCGTCACCTTCGCCACACCGCACACCGCCCCTTTCCCTCGTGAGCATCCCTAAGTCCTCTCCTCAGGCAGGCAGGCGTGAAGCTGGGAGCCCCGCCCCTCACATTACGGAGCTGCCTTGCCATGGATCACTCCAGCGCTCGAATCTTCAGCTGCTCGCATTCTTGTCATCAGGCAAAGCTGGTTCTGGAACGCGGGGTTGGAGTGCACCAGGACCTGGAAGATAATTTCAGTTTTCCTAGTTTAGCTAATTGATATAAAAAATTTTACTAGAACATGCCAGAGACCCCTGCAGTGAGTCCCTAGTCCCCACCTGCCCAGTGCGCAACACAGGGCTGGAGAAAAACTTAAGACAGAGTTACAGAGAAAGTGTGAACCGGGACGGCCGGTGCTCCTTCAGCAAAAGGCGTGGCCCGTCTCTTCCACCGAATTTTATTATTCCTCAATCAGGATAAAGGTGCAATACCCGTATAGATGTGTGGTACGTGAGGTTAGCATGGAAACAAACGCAGGCGAGGCTTTAAAGAGGAGTCAAAGCGTTTTCAGGAACAGAATCGACAAAACATACGGTTGTAATGGCAGCAGTGTCCTTCGAGCTATGAAGGCACTGGTTGTGGGAATGGCGTTTGGGTGCGATTGATCCAACCTCAGCTGCGGATGCCGTCTCGTATCAGCCCCACAGCTTCACAGGCCGTCACTCTGGTGTGGCCGTTAGCGGGGAGGTCACGTTAACCTATGTGCTCCTGCAGTGCTCAGCAGATCCTCCTGTGAGTCACGGAGCTTCGGTCACACTCGCTCCTTACAGCCAGCCACTCGAGGGATTGAACCCTTTTCAGCCCGCACTGCTCACAGCACGTTCAGGGCATAAGCAATGCTGTGGGCTCTGGCAGGAACAAGTGCTCTAACACAGAAGAAGTTAGCTCCCTTTTCTGACGTCTAGGTCCTAATTCAAGGCCTCAGTACAGACTGTCAATCTGAAGGGCCAGAGAAGAACGTTTCCTAGCCCCTTCCCAGCTCTCAGTGGCTCCTGGGCTGCCTTCAGCTTGGGCTTGCAGTTGTACCACGTTGGCTGCTGCCCTCTGAGCAGTCTCCTTTGTCTGCTGTGGCCTACTCTGTGTGTCCTCTTCTGCTGTGACAGACACCAGTTATTGCACTATAGAGCCCGTCCTAGTCCACATTAATTTCCTCTTGATCCTTATCTACCTGCAGAAGTCCTGTTTCCAAAGAAGATCACATTTTCTGCTTCTGGATTTCATTCTGATGAAATTCTCATTTTCATGAATTTCTGAGTAGCCTGGGGAAAAGTGGGGACACACACGCCAATAAATACTCTGCCCTTCTCTCTTAGGAAAGCAGGGATCTGAGAAGGCAGATTCTAGCTCCGGTTCTGGCAATCAGACTGCTGAGGCTGGAGTAATTTGATTATTGGCTATGAAATGTAGATCAAAGATGATAAAAACAGCAACAGCAAAAGATGGAGTCAGCAGTAAAATTAAAATATCAATATTAGGAAAAGAGAAGATATTTTAAACAATGGTCTGATCTAAATCAACGAAGCAAAAGAGCAGAAACCGCATAAGCAGTAAATCCAGACCTGACTCCCAACACTGTGTGGCAAAACTAGGTTTAGCACTTTCTGTGTAAGGAAGAACACTTTCTCCACAGAGGTTCAGCAGTGTCTTGAAGCAGCAAGAGGTGAAGTTGGAATTCACGGCCAATGAGAAGTTAGGTGTAAATTGGATCTTTCGGTTCAGGGACTGGAGAATGATCATACATAGCAGCCAAGACTGCAGAAAGCAGCACTGAGAGGGCTTTGACAGTGGGATTCCAATAATCATGGGGTTAGGGCTGTTAATGCTTCCAGGAAGTTCTGGACCAAGCATATCATTACCTGGGCTGGAATCCCCAGGGAGAGTGGAGCGATGTTAACAAAGACAGCACAAGACTAATTTCTGTTAATGGACACAGGGTCCTTCTGGAGTGTGAGGGTCCAGAATTTCAGTTCTTTTCAGGAACTAGAGACTCTAAAGAACAGCCAGCTGGTGGGAAGCAAGGAGCTAGAGAGACAACTAGAAGAATCCATTGAGGTACAGACCATAGAGGCCAAGGTAAATCTTTACTTTAAAAACAGTTGACTGCAATGCTGGCCAAGGGCTACAAAGGAGCTAAAGGAATATACAAATTTTGGAAAAATAATAAATGCAAGGAAAATACCATGCAATCAGTGAATACAAGGCTTCAAGAAATAGTTATATTTTTAAAATAAACAGATCTGTTCCCATATAAGGTCTGGGAGCATTCCTAAGGCTGCCTGAAGCCCAGTTTTCTTCCTTGTCAGTTGGAGAGCACAAAACATACCAGCCATCTTACAAACAGGCAAAATCATGTGACTGCTTATAACAAATGAGCTGCGAGTAAAAGCAAGCTCCGGTTGTCAGTTTGGGATGGAGGGAAAGAAAATACACTGCTTGATCTTCCTGCATGCTCTTTTCCAACCACAATGATTGTGGTGGCTAAATGTGGAAATGCTGAACCAGAAAATAGCACCAATCTGGACTCCTGGAATCCAAATTTTTAAAAATTTTATCTTATTGGTACATTTTAGGTATACAATGTAATGACATTCATCATTGGAATTCTGCACCTTTACAAAATCCATCTTGGTTCTTATATTTTCCCCATTCCCTTGCCCTCCCATCAACCCTTCCACCCCTCCCTATCAACAAAGACTTCATTTCCATTTTTCTTTTTCTCATATTAATTCCATTCCCGTCTTCCTCTTGCTGTAGAATTACATACACAAGAATCTCTCTTTTTCTCTCCACCCCCCATACTGTATGCCAAGTTGGAAAAGTGACAGAAACAAAGAGTAAAGAAAATGCATAAAACACATACAGATTATTGTTTGATGAATTTCGTTGATATAGGAAAATCAGGAAAGTAGAAGGAATTTCAAGAAATAATTTTGATGTTCAGTTGAATTTTCTAAAATTAGGGTGATAGAGCAAGAATAAAACATGCTAAATTAACAGTTTGGGTTTTCAGGTAATAAAATTCAGCCCCTTCCATCAGATAATGCTACTCTTTACCTTTTGACTCCTATATTTGGTTAGGAACTCGTATCAAAATTCTCACATTCACTGACTTGCCAAGAATTTGACCTTATTTCTAGGAAACTGATCTCACTGAAACTAAGGGCTACATTGAGTCATTTTTCTTTCCTGAAAAAAAAAATTCTATCACGGCATCCTCTGTATTGCTGAAATACATTTAGATAGAATTTGATATGAGGACTAGCTTAGCTTTTAATTTATGATAACCTTTTCTTGAGAAATTCTTCTTACACTTCTTCTAGCAACTGCCAGTGAAGAACAGCGTGTTCTCCTGATTCCAGGAAGTAGTGCTATGGCTGTCAGAAATGATGTGTTGCATCATCAGGAACAGTAAATAGGCCAATTCTTTGAAGCTGTTCCTGCTGGAAAGTGTAGAAGAATATCCACGGGAAAGTGCCAAAGTATACCTGCCAACAACTGAAGCCCAGCACAAGGAACTGTTCTGTAACTGTCCTGCAATACTGAAATATTACACTGGGAGGGCATTAGGAAAGCACGCAGTGATCCCTTGTTTTACGGGGCAAAATGTTCTGGTGGGAAAGAAGTTGTCACGAATAACCCCTTGTATTGCCAGGTTTTGCGAGTGTATTTTGTAAAACTATGACCATATGAAAGCAAAGAGAATACTCTATTAATTTTGGTACAGCTGAATGAACAAGATAATATAGTCAACGAGCAATTGCTCTGGAAAATAAAAGCTATACTCAAGTGAAACTTGTTACCAATGGTTATTCCCTAGGGTTCAAATCTTCATCGTGAAAGCTTGGATTCTGAGCGGATAAACTAACTCTCCTGGAAAAGAAGGGGCTGGAGTGGTAGGTTCAGGCTTACCTAGCAACCACCTCACCTGGGCTCAGAGAGAGGCTTGGTCGTGTCAACACAGCTCAATGAATGGAGCTGAGGTGGGGCCATGATTTGAGGAGCAGAACTGGAAAGGAGCCAAGTTAGCAGTAAGGTAGAGGTCCAAATATTCACTCTGAAATAACCATAACTATGGAGCTTGCCCGCACTGCTACCACCAGGAAGGGGGCTGCGGCGAGGGACGGGAGCCAGGAGGGGCAGCTCCGCGTTGCCCGCTCCTCCCCTGTGAACAGCGCAGCAGCACATCCCATGCGGGGCACAGCTCACTGCCAGGTCTTGGAAACACTTCTACCTCGTGCTTCACTTCATAGTTGAAGCATTAATCATAAAAGTATAAGGCATAAAGTCGTATCATTGTAAAGCTTAAAGTTTGAGAGGCTAGAACTTGGAGAAATGAATTTCTCCAATTTAATTAAGTGAAAAAGAAGGAAAATTAACCCAGTGAAACAGGCTTCACAGCCTGTGGTTGGATAGAGAGAAGGAACAGGCTCCATACTTACTGCCATTTCCCTTTCCCCGAGCTCCTGGCTCCCCAACTCCTCCAACAGGGACTTCCGTCAATAACCGCAGAGGCCTCCGTCTGTAACCAGATTTAACCCTGTAACACAAGGAGCTCCTCAAGGCAGAATGTTTTGAGTTCTATCACTAACGCCTTCTACTTAGAAACACAGCGGGTTTGAGTCTACAAGTATGTCCTGTCCCGAGTTCATACTGTTTTTGAAACATGCATTGATTTCACTTTTCCATCTTTCATATGGAATACTTATTTGCGGTACTTAATTTTTATTTTATATTTATTGACAATTCTGGGTTTTAGCAAAACTACACTTTCTCTGTTTGTGATGTCTTATTTCTATAGATGAAATGACTCTCTTCTTAAAATTACCTCTCTTCCTAAAATTTGGTCCATGGTTTTAGTTGTATCTTTACCAGGAAAATTGAAGTGCTATGAAGAGGAATTACCATCTCGGGCCACATTCTCCATCTTCCTCTTGATATTTGCTTTCCTTCGCTTTGGTTTCTGGATCCTATCCATTCCTATGTTCCCAAAGGCACACCTTGGAAACTTTCCTTTGATGCTTCTAAGTGCAGTATATATTTTTCCTCATTGTGTTTATTGGTCCGTTTTAGGTATTGCAGTGCATCTTTAAAAGTCCTTTGATCATTCTAATAGCTGATTGGTTATAACAGTTGACTGAACAGCCTGTTTGTAAAAAGTCAAATCACTTTCCCATTTCCCTGCCGGAATCTGCATAGCGGACTTGCCCAGGTCACCTGATCCCTCACCATTCTCTCTTCAAGCCAACCTGACCCGGCTTTCGGATCTTCTGCCTGCAAACCACTCTTACAGGTCCCTGTGCCGCCTGGATGGACTTAACTCACCCTCGGTGAATACCTCACAGGAGGCGCAGCCCTGTTCTGCACATTGAAGAGCGTCCACAGCTGATCTGCGAGGGCTTTCGTGATGCTGCATTTCTCCTCTTTCTGTTCCTTCTCTTTTTCTCGTGACCATGGTATGTTAGCTCTCGGACATCTTCTATATGATTATTCTCTTGGTGATCTTATTCAGCTTCATTTTTTAAAAATATTATGAAAATGAACAATTTATTTATGGTGCTCAGGATCAAACCCAGAGCCTTGCTCATGCTAGAAGTGTTCTACCGTGGAGCTACACTTCAGTGGGGAGCTTTACTGATAGTTGACTATATCTGTACCTTGTGCATCAAATAAACTTCTCAAACTAAATTTACCTCCTGATTTTCTCTTCCTAGCCTGCTCCGCCATAGCCTTCCCAATCTCTGTGGATCCAACCTCCCCAACACTACTCTTTCTCTCACCTGCCCTCCACTAAGAAAGTTTTTATCCTCTGGATTTCTGCCACTTCCCTCAATCTTTTAATCCTGTAACTTTCCATTGTAAATTTGCTAACTCCTCCACTTGTTCTTTTCTAAGCCCCAAATAGTCAGGCTTTCAAACTCACTTCACATCTAGATTGCTACGTTAACTGCTATGGATTCTGAACCTGCCCCCTAAAGCCTTTTTAAAAACTGAGGTATTCTCTGTGGAAACAGATTAAAGCAATGGACCAGGAATCACACACACACACACACACACACACACACACACACACACACACACACACACAAAAGATAAGTGCAAAGGATAAAGACCCGAAGCTAAACAAATCCCTGGGAATGAAGCGTAAGAGTAGCAGTAAATTTTTAGATGAGGAGATAGATGTATCATGGCAGACTTTGCTAGCAGTATCCTAACATATACTCACCAGTACTTTCTTCACAGGAACAATCTTGATACTGTAGTTCAGGAAAAATTGGGAAGATTTCCCATTCTCTTTTGTAGCTCCTTATGGTTAAAGAACTAAATTTTAGTGAAAGCATTGTTTGCTACTTCTAGAAAATATAGTTTAAAATATACTATATTTATATCTATATATCATTTTTGAATTTTCTTCCTTCTGGTCATGTGAAATGCAAATATGATATCTGGAGCTCCTGCAGCCATTCTGGGTCATAAGCATCCTTGAGGAGGAGGAAGAGCAGAAGCAAAAAGGAAGTGAGGTGTATAAGGACGTCACAGAACTTCCATACTAACCCCCCACCTGTTTGCTACTGGATCTGTTTTATGCGGGGAAAAAAAATTTATCTTATTCAAGTCACCATTGTTTCAATCTAGGTCACTGCTAATACAGAGTTCAGGTGATCCAGGTGATTGCAACTATTCTTGCTTTCTTTCTAAAACAAAGAAGTCATCTTAAACCAGTTAAAATTTTTTTGAGATATATGTAACTTGAAGCTTGTGAAAATTGATACTGACTGATAATATTAAGCATTTAATAAACTTTTTCATTGGATTTTTGTGTCTCAGTGCAAATCAGGATGTGTTCTATAATGGCTAGTTTTAAATATTTTATACAAGTGGTAATGATTCACCCACAATTTTACACTAACAGCAAGAAGGTTTGTCCAACCTTCTGGATTTTTCAGATAAAAAAGCTGATTGAGGGTCCTGATAACAGGAAGGAGGAAGAGGAAGAGGAGAAATCTAATTTGAAGTAGAAATGAGACTAGAAATGAGCTTTACTGATTTTCAGTCTGACGTTCTTTTCTACTGTATTGCAAAGCCAGTTTTTCAAAAGGGTAAAGCATTTTTCTTAAAGTGCATTGTATAAGTGCCTTTATTAACAGCAGATACCGTCTGGTACATGGATGGAGGCCTAAGACTCTTTCTGCATAAAAATACATGAGGTAATCTTAAAATTTGGAACTTCATTTCAACAAAGCTGTATCATTTACACTGTCACTTATGGTATACATTTATTTTGACATTTTAAAGCACAAATAACACTTCATATTGATATTTAAAGTTTGCACTCCTGTGTGTGGTATCTAGGTGATAATAACACATATAAAGAATCACATAAACAGAAACAGATGTGGGTTTTGTGCAGGCATAGGGCTTACACAGTGAGGACAGTCTTCAAGAAAAGTAGAAGAGGACTATAAAAGTGAAATTAGATACTAACCTTAGTTTTTATTTAGAATGACAAAATAAACCAAAAATTGCATTTTTACAGAATGACAAATTGCACAAACATAGTATAATCGAGAACGCTAACACACTATTCTAATAAATTACTGCCTGCTACATACACGGATTAAGTTTTGCCTACACTATTTTGATGTAGATTCTAATCTATCTTTTTCTGTGATTTCAAGTTTTGCATGTCACCTGCCAGACCAGAGAAACAGTCCATTCTTTTCCATAGCATGGTGCAGGAACTTTCTGTTTTTTTGTTGCTGGTTCACACAAGATTGTTCAAATGTCTAACTTGTTGTTGGCAACACGCTGTAAATGTTTAAGGTTGTGGTTGCAGTCATGAAGAGCTCCATCTAGCTTGCCTCAATGTAAGCAGTGTGGTTTTAGGACATTTCACCATCTGGGGGGCCTGGTTCACCTTCAGCAGGCTGCGTGTCATTGCTGCCCCGTCGTGGCCTGATTTGTCGCTGCCACATACACGTGACTTGTGTGTGACTTCTATCGGTGTTGGTGCTTCCATGAAGGCAGCAGGAAATCGAGGAACCACTGGGCAGCTGCAGCCGGGCCTGCGTCTGCGGCCCAGCTGGAGTAAGACGCTTTGGGTGACCTGTTCCGGAACGAGTGGTGGAGCCAGGAGGTGTGAAGGGCCGGAGAAGAGCTGTGGCTGCCCACATGGCCTGTAAGTGAAATAATAACTAAAAACCTGCTAGTGGATCACAAAGAGAACAGCAGGTGTGACAAATGAGAAGTAGCTGTGCTAGCAGGAAACTCCATTGTCTGCTGTCATGGACGATGCACGAATAAGATATCCCACCTTACACAGAGCAAAGGGACCAAAGGTCCCCTTCGGACGAGGGAGAGGCTCTCGTTTTACACAGGTTCTTGCTTTAGTCCTTGGTCCCGGGTGCCCGGTGTCGATCGCGTGGCGCTCACCCTGAGCCGCCTCTTCCAGGTCGCTCTCGTGGCCGTGGTGGGACCGGAAGTGGCTGGGAAGCAGGGCTGGGCCATTCCTGCCGTTGAAGATGAGCCCTCGCAGAGGACGAGCTGGGTCGCCCCAGTGCGCCCACTTTCCCACAGCCGCGCCACAGGCCACAGGACGTACGTGCTCCTGCCTTTTCTCTTTGCACAGCTTCTGACCAACACGGGGGCCTGAAGTCTCTCTCGCCTGTCCTTTCTCTTCTCCCTGTGCCTCCCAGGTACCCCTGACAGCTGCCTTGCATTCCACTGCAACCTGGAATCTGCTAGGTAGGCATGGTTGGCTTAGAAGTGAACCGAGAGAGCAGGAAGTGTGAAAGCATCACTCGTGGTCTGGCTGGCGAAGTCAACTCCACCCCGAGGGATGTGAGGTTCACAGAAGGTCCCAGAAAAAGTGAGGCAGCCCAGGCAGTGGGAGCCTGGAAGAGGCCGGGTGAGGGAGAGGCCTTGTAGGTGTGAGGATTCTGACAGAGGAGAACGGCTTGGGAAAGTAATGCGGACGAGCAGGGGTGCTGGGAGTCCTTGGACTGAGAAGCTGGTGGGACCTCTCCTGTGTGTAAGGGGCAGTAGGTGGGCAGGGAAGGAGGTGTACACATTTATACATTTTGGGTAGTTACTAACGCCCTGGTCAGCTGGTGAGGGGCCTGGAAAGAAGAAGTTCAGAACCAGAGAAATGGGATGAAGAGGCTCATATGTGGATAACACAGGAGTGAAGATGAAGCATGAATAGTTTTCATTTCTTTTCTTCTGCTCCCTTCCTTTTTCAGCAGGGTCTCAGTTGCCCAGACTGGCCTCAAACTTGCTAGTCTCCTCTCTCAGCCTCTCCAGTGTTTGGGATTACACCACGAGGTACCACTATGCCCGGCTGAAGGCATTGCTAAAATAACATTTTTATACCTACAGAAAGCAGCCTCCACGGAAAAGGTACATAATGATCATGTTGCCAGAATATCCTGGTCATCGGTTTTTCAAGAATTAGCACAATGGACCCACAGACCTGGGCCCAGAAAGGCAGACACACAGGACATGTGTGGCTGCCCGCATAGATCCCACTGAGCAAGGCCGAGGTCGCCAAAGAGAGGATGACCCGGCCTTTAACTGACCACCCTCTTAAGATCTGTCTTGTCTGGTGCAGTACAATAGCTGTTCACTAATTCTCACCATTTGCACACTGGCCAACCCAGAAATAGTGTGCTGATTAATTAGCATAAAGCCCGTCCTTTTAAGAAGCAAGTCTGGATTCCTCTTTTTTTCTCTTCTCTCCATCTCTGCAAGTAATGAACCAAACCGAACAAGATGAAGCACCAACCAACAAACAAGTTACAGAAAATCTCCCTCTACCTCTTTGTCCTTCCATGACATCACTAGACTTCAGTAAGTGGCTTTCAAGAATTATTAAGATTAATCCTCATCTTCGATGGAAACCGCTTTCTGGACAAAGGAATGCACAATTACATTCAGCATAAAGGCACTCCCCTTCAAGGAAATCTGATGCTGCTCCCTCTGTCTTTGGCTTTGAGACACTCAGATGCAAAGAGCACCTTGGCTTTGAACCCAAGAAAATTTGGGGATCAGGGGGCTGAGAAGAGAGACAGAGCCTAGGTGGGGACTGTGATTGGATAACTGTGTTAGTTAGCTTTGTTGTGCAGGGTGGCTCAGCTCACTCAGGTTTGACGTGTGAGCGTGTGGATGAGAAAGCAGGGCTAAGACAGGATGGGCTGCAGGCTTTACCCTGCACAGATACTGGAGACGCCTTCTCCTGTAGTATTTCCTTCAGTTCTCATGACTAAGCACTCAGCACACAGTTATCACCAGTGCGGGACCAAGGCAGGTTTGCCCTACACACCCAGGGTAACACAGCCGGCCTGATTCTGGACTCATGTCACCTACACGTCACAGTTAAGAAGACAAAACCAGAAGAACTCTCTCAGAGTGCTGTGTCCCTGGTGAGAGCCAATGCCCTAGTCTGCCCCCGTAGAAAGAAAAATATGCCGCATCCATTTTTCATCACAAATTAAGTGAAGCCAGGCAGATTATGTAAGTTTCACACTAATTAGTCTTTTCCTCATATCTCAGTAATGTGCATAAAAAAATGTCGTCAGATTTAAAAATAGAGTTTGCCAGAGTTTTATATTTTGCTGTTGCTTTTCAGCCAGGTGAACTGCAGTGAGAGATATTTTTTTTTTTTTTTTTTTTTTTTAATCTCTGGTCAAACCCCTGGTCCCTATTGTTTCCCTATTTTTATAGCTAGGGATAATCGTACTTCTTTTATAAGTCATTCTTATGTTAATGTACACATATGAATATCTAGTGTATGTAAAAATAAGGCTCCATATATGCTTTTTCTTCTTTCTTAGAAACTTGGCTAACACCACTTTCCTAGGATACTACAGTTGCATCTTTGTGTTTTTATCAATATTTTTATTTTCTTGAACAATCAATCAATCTGCCTGAATATTAATAGATTGTATCATTTTGATGAATAATTTCCTCATTGAGGTGATGAAGGAAGTGCTACATAACAAAAAAACGGCAAGAACTGGAAATATATTAATATAGATTTTCCCATATGAGTAACAGAAATTTGTAGAATCATTTCTTTTTTAAAATAAGTAACTTGATTAGTAGATCTTTTCTACATCTTATTCAAAACCTACTGCTTTTATGTACTGTGTCATCAAAACCATACACATGTGACTTCTCAGTGGTTATGATGCTTGTAGAATAATGCTACCCTTTAACAAAATAATCCAACCCTTTCTTCACTATTTTTATAACAGGAATGAGAATGTAAAAACTTTGTATCACTGTTCTAAATAACTTTTAACATGAAAATTGTATAATTTTAATTAGAAGTCTATAATATTAAAGAAATCTCAGCTTTAACAATACTCTTTTAAGCAATATATCATTGAAAAATCTCATAAATCACTATATATAGAACAAAATGTTAGTATGAATCAATGAAAATTATTATTGACATTTTATATGAGACATATTTACACTGAGAAACCCCAATAAATTTGGTTGCAGCAAATCAAGAATTTGATTTTATTTTTATGAGTCATTGACATCAGCTTTAAATATTAGTCTCATTTATTTTAATACATTTATGAAGAAATCTAACAAAATTCTGGAATAAAAATAGAATATAAGACACAAATCCATATTACATATTGCTCAACAGATATTAATAAAACACTATTGGACGATTGCCCAAGTAAAGAATATTTCAGTGAAAAAAAATTTTTATTCATAAACAACATAATATCTTGATACCAAGGGAGTCAGCTTGTTATTATAGTTTATTACCAATTTAAAAAGGAAAGAGAGCAAGGGTATTAGCAATAAACACATGAAACTTCATTAAACTTGTCCTTGGTTGTATGGATGGGAGCACTGATGTGAGAAAACTCTTGGTCTCCTGCTTCTGGGAACTGTAGGAGCAGAGGGCTGGTGTGGGTCTGGACTGTCTCCTCAGAGGGATCTGCATAGTGCAGGCCCTGGGTACAGGACATCTTGCTCTCTGCTTTGTGTGCTGGTTGCTGTAGTAATAAAGATAGCATCTCTTCCTCCCAGCACAGGATGTGTGTTGACTGGCTTCGAATCTCATGGAAGATGAGGATGCCTGGGGCTGTGTGACAGCCCACTGTGTGTGCAGCTGTCACCTGCTCATCACACTGCCAGATGGAAATAGAGTCCTATGCGACAGGTATAAAAAAATCATCCGGAGAAGGAAACATGTCTGAGTCTGGCCTATTTCACTTAACATAATGAACTCTAGTTCAGTCCTCTGTGAGGCAAAAGATATGATTCTGTTCTCATGCAGAATGCACATATGTCACATTTTGTTGATCTGTCTGTCTCTGGACAGGCAGACCCCATATCTCAGTTATTGTGAATTGGCCGCAATAAACTTACCCATGCAGCTACCCGCATAGTGTGCTGACTTTAGTTCTTTGAGAAGATACTGAGGAGATGTGCAGAACTGGGTTCTAGGGAAACTCTATTTTTAGTTTCTTTAGGGAAATCTATGCCTTACATTCTCACCGCAGAGTAGATGTGCTCCTTTTTCTCCCTGCATCATCACTAGCATTTGCTGTTTTCTATACTTTTTTTTTGTACCAGGGATTGAACTCAGGACCTTGCACCTGTGAGACAGGTGTGGTGCCACTGAGCTACATCCCCAGCCCTGTTTTCTCTATACTTGATGATAGCCCTTCTGCCTGGGGTAGAATGAACTCTCAATATAATTTTGATTTGCAGTTGTCTGACAGCTAAAGAAATGCAACATTGTTTTCATGTATTTATTGGCCATTTGTATCTCCTGAGAAGGCTCGGTTCGTTTGCACAGTTATCAGTTGGGTTGTTTGCATTTTGGTGGTAAGAGATTGAGTTCTGTATGTATTCTGGATATTAACTCTCTGGGAGAAGAGAAATTGGAGTGTTTGCTGTCCCCATTCTGTAAAGGCCTTCTCTTCGCCTTTCTGTTTCCTCTGTTGGGCAGAAGTTTTTAGGCTGATGTGGCCCCATTTGCAACTCCTGCTGTTACTTCCTTTGCTGTCTGAGTCCTCTTCCTGAAGCCTGCCTGTACCTGTGATTTCAGACATTTCTCTTTCTTCTTGGAGTACTTTTCTTCTCTGCCACCCTCCAGCTTCCAACTGCCAACTTGGAAGATTTTACACCTAAGCCTTTGATCCATTTTGCCATTCCTTAGTCAGGCAGTAAACTGTTGAGCTAAGTCCCAGGTCCCCTTTTGATCCATCTTGAAGTGATTTTTGTGCAGGTTCGATGAGAGATCAGGACCCAGTTTCGGTCCTCTGGCTACCCTCCTAGATCAGCACCACTTGCTGATGAAGCTGTCTTTTCTCTTACATGTTTTGGGGTCCTTTGTCAACAGTCAGATGGCTCTGGCTGTGTGGATTGGTCTCTTGTCCTGTATTCTATTCTGTTCACCCATGTGTCTGTTTTAATGCTGGTACCATGCTGTTTTTTTACCATGGCTTTATAGTATGTTCTGAAGTTGGGTAATGTGATATCTCCAGCCTTGTTCTTTTGGGTCAGAATTGTTTGGTTAGTCTGGGTCTTTGTTGTTTTTTTTCATTCTTTGAAGAATGTCATTATTATTTTGATGGGAATTGTAGTGAACCTGTAGATTGCTTTCATCTCAGGGAATTTCTGTTTCTTGCAAAAGCAGCCACAGACCTTTAAGACAATATGTCTTACACCAGTCATAGTAAGGCAGCACTCCTTCTTCACAGTTGAATTCTAAAGCCGAAGAAATAGAAAGCTTCCTAACCCTGTCATGGGAGATCATAAAAAATACCCAACAATCATTAATGACCTATAATTAGTAGTCATTACCACTGAAATATGAAATATGAATCATTATGTATTTACAGATTTTTCCTAATCATTGTAAATATGTAAAATCTGTGATTAAAAAGGATCTCCACAATATTTTTAAAATTCACAACACATATTATACACATATATAAAAGTTTGTTTCAGAAGTTTCTTTTCTAATTTGGGTGACACCAAACAAAAATGTCATAATAACATCTAAATTTAGTCCAAATTTAAGTAAATGGTATTTTATGGCTGCTTTGCTTCATTCATCCCTCCAAACACATTCTTCAGGTGCCCTTTATCTACTGTGGCGTTAAAAGAAAAGAGGAGAAGAATGAGACATGGGCTTTGCTTCTTGAAAGTACATGACTCAGTGGGCTCAAGGGGGAAAACTGTGGTAGTACAGCTGTGTGTGTGGCAGGAGGCAGAGTGAGGTCAGGGTTTTGGTGGCGAACAACCTCAGGAAGCACTGTGCCCTCAGAACCCGAAACATCTCAACATTGCTTTCATGGGGTGAGTGGTGTCGTGGCCCCATCTTGCAGCAGGGAGATCAGCACAAGGAAAGGAGATTAGAGGTGGCTGCTGGGTGTGCAGTGTGGTAGGAGAAGGAGAGGGAAGAGGCCTGGCTGTGAGGAGGGCACTGTGTCCTGGACGTGACTTGACTTTCACTCTTACTCCCTTCCGTGTGTGCTCAGGAAAAAACAGCTGAAAACTGTGTTTCCAAGACTTCTTGGAAGCCAAAGTCTAAGTGCAAATTACAGCATGCTAATAAGATCCATTTTTGTGAAAACACAAATAGTCGGTTGATTCTTTTTGGTTCCTGCTATTTTAACTAGCCAAATTTAAAGACAGCTGTGGCAGCCAGCGTTGCTATTCTGGTGTCTACAAAATCCGGAATGAGTTTGTTTGCAGGTAAAGGCAGCTGTAGGCATTGCAGAACCAATGACGGCACCATGGCGTCTGGCCGTGCTGGACCTCACTGTCCTCACTCAGCCCTCCTGATATCGTGCATGCCTTTCACTTCCTGCTCTGAACCCCTTTCCGTTTGGAACACCTGCTTTGAACATGCAAATCTTTCTGAAACAACACACACAAAACCAAGGAGATACACAACATACACACACACACACACACACTTCTTTGGTCAGGGAATGATTCACTTCTAGCTGTGTGGGAGTTGAAAATGGAGAGTAGTAGGAAATATAGATGAAATTTTTGAGAAAATTGTAAAGCTTTTCAGCTGTGCTTCTTCCAAACACTTGCCATTTAATAGATTTTCGTTAAATATCTGATTTGTGAAATCATATTTATAATCTTTAGAATCTGGCCTCTTTTATACAGATGATGGGGAGAGTGGAGAAGTGCTGAAGATGTTTAGTGGAATTAGTAATGGAAGATTTTTGCTTCTTATTTGTAATTCTCATGCATAGTGTGGGGAAGGAGGTAGACGTAACTAAGAATAGAAAAGCCAACACTGATTGATCTGTAACTTACGAGGCTATTCTTAAAGTGTGTACATTCAAGTTTTATGCAAACTTTATTATGTGATTTTTAACTAGTGTAATTTAAATTATTAATGTCATATTTCGAAGTACTGAGAATCTGATTCAATTTAGAAACATCCACCAAAGTCTCATACTTTCAAGGCTATCGACAGAAGAAATTATAAACCATGTCAACCTAATTGCCACAGCTACACTTTGCACCTTGACTGTCTCTCCGACGTTCATTTGTAGGAGGCTATGGGCGGTAGAAACCAAGGAGGCGAGGTCTTCAGGATAAAGTTAGGTCCTGGAGCACTGAACCTTGGAGGGTGACATTAGTACCTGGTTCCTCCTCTGACTTTGTCCTGGCTGCAGCGAGGTGAGCAGCTTAGCTGCACTGTGCACTCTGCACCACAATGTTCTGACTCCCTACAGGCCCAACACACTGACCAGCAAGAGGCTAAACCCCCAAACCGTGAGGTAAAGCAAGCCTTCTCTCTCTATAAGTCATTTATCTCAGGTTTTCACCACAGTGGTAGAAAACTGACTAACCAGTCATTGGTTCGAGTTTGCTGGTTCCTAATCAGTAGTGCGTGAGTTTGTCACCTTGACTGTTTCTGTGGGATTTGGTGTTGGCGGGCTGTATTGTGTTACACACTCATAGCATAATTTGGGGTGTTTGTATCTTCTTCACCTGTGGCGTCACTGCCATCACCAGGGTCTTCCTGTCATTTGTCTGTTATAATACATACGTGTGTGTGTGTGTGTGTGTGTGTGTGTGTATTTTACTTTACTCTGTAATGAATCACTGTTCTCTTTCAACCCATTCCATGTCTTTCTTGCCAGACAGATCGACGCTACCTCCACCCTTTTTATAGTTAGGTTGGGGCCACACGTACATAAGTGAAATCCCTACACAATGGTGAACATTCTATCTCCATTCTCTTCTTCTAAATTTGAAAACAGTTAAGACTACATGCTGAATTTGGAGCCGCAAGGAAGGATTTCCCGATTACCGCATGCAATATTCATCCCACCCACCCACGTCCCTCCCTCCTCTTACACATCGGTCCTTCATGGACTGAGACGTGGACTGAAAATCAGCCTTCCTTGTGTTAAGTTGCTGAAATGTCAACACAGAACTGAACTCACTTTGACTTAACCATTACCTCATCCCTGCTCGTTAAATTGTTTGTGTCCCAAGGTTTCTGGTCTTGCTTTACTTATCTTGTTCTCTCTACTCTAATATCTAGGACAGAGCACGCAATAAGTACTCAATGAGTGTTGAACAAAATAGCATTCTGGACAAGAGACAATGCACAGCTTAACTAATAATGGCATCAAGCAATATCAAACTAACAAACGGAAGTATTTATTTAAACATAACTTCAGAAGCTAAGGATGTAGTCCCGTAGTACAGACATTGCCAAGCAGGCATGTGGCCCTGGCTTTGGTCCTTTGCATTGCAAAAATATCAATTTCAAAGTTATTTTAAAAGAAAATATATAAATTATTTAAAAACATAAAATATGATATTTATATTAATGTTACTTAGGGATTGAACAGTATTTATATTTCAATCTTCAAACATTAAAAATGTCTTTGTTAAATGTATTATTATGAAAAAATACAATGTGTAATGTAACGTATTTTTATATTTAATAGAGGAGAGAACGGACATGAGGGGTGCAAGAAATTTTATTCAACGTCTTGCTTACATTAAAGAAAAGCACTTTCCAAAAGGAAAGCCACAGTGACAGCAGACCGACAATATTTTAGGAATGCTAAAATGCAATTTATTTTCTCAATATACCTCAGTATCAAATCAGTATACTGATCTGAGAAGATTGAAGTTTGTCCTAAGGGGCAATAAATTCATGTTGATGTGTTGTGATATTATAAATAAACTACTGTTAACTCCCAATGCTATTTTAATTATGTGTTATACATGTCTTGTGTGGTACCAGATGCTCATTTACTTCAGGATATGTGGCAAGGGGAGAAAAGGTAGCCTGCTACTCTAAGGGGTTTATAGAGGCCAACAAGGAGGTACGTTCCAGCTTTATTTCAAAATAGTAAATAGGACATTATTAAAACTGCCCTGGAAACACCAGAAACAGTGGGGATGTTCCACCGAGTCGTGACTACACTGCGGTTTGAACACTCAGAGCCATCTTCCCCTTCTCAGAGGAGAAGGACCAATAAAAAGGAGGCAACCATGGTAGGTTTATTATTATTACTAAATTCTAATTCACTATGGTTAGTACCATCGTTATTTAAACACTGAAGATTGGACCCAGAGCCTCTGCACTGAACTCCGTCTGAGCTTTTTTTATCGTTTGCTTTGCTGTTGTTGTTGTTGTTCTTTGTTTGAAGACAAAGTCTTGCTAAATTGCCCAGGTAGGACTTGAATTCTCAGCCCTCCTGCTTCAGCCCAACACAGTGCTGGGGTATCAGATGTGCTCTCCTCTCCTGGTTGGTAAATCACATTATTACTTAAGCAACACTCAGTCTTCTTTTCTTTTTCCATGGAGAGAGATGTATTTTCTTGTCTTATCAATGCCAAGGTTACTTGTCTGCCTTACCTCGGCCAGTGGAATATGTGCAGAAGTGACACTGGCAATTCTGGATTTTAAAAGACATCGATACCACGTGGCCACCGACTGTGGCAAACACTCGAGACCAGTTCACAGCCTGAGGGCCCCGGGCTCACACAGTACCCAGCCACCAGCAAGGAGTGTAAATGAGATATGAATATTTATGATGGAACCCACTGATATTTTGCAATCTTAAAAATTGTTGTTATGAAGAGGAATCTACTTAAAGTAAACACATATGGGTACTTGGGATATTTCTCACAATGATGATGAAGAAATGAGACACCTGGCTTTGCCTGGAGGTCTGGCTGGGTGGGGTAAGGAGACTGGCAAGAGGCTGGGGAAGTGACAGCCCATGCATGTCCCTGAGGACACACGTGGCTGCACCCCTGAAGTACTTGGGAGCACGTGCTTATTGTACTTGGTGCACTAGGTTTGTTGCCACAAACTTTGTCGCCACAAATTGGTGAAGATAATAAAAGAAAGGGAAAGCTCAGACAAGAAACATGCTGTTTGTAAGAAATATAAAAATGTAGGGAGCCTACAGGATGATGGAGGACGAGAACATGAAGAGGGTTCTCATTAGTCAAAGGAAGAAACTTGGGAAATTGGTGGAACTGTAAATGTGGGTTAATGTGCAAAGCCAGACCTCAGTGCACAAAACAAAACAATCAAGGTGTGACAATTACATGTTTCCTTAAAACTTATGACTGAAGCCTCCAATCGTTCCTTTCCATTGGGTAAAAGAGCTGAGAAGTGACCCCAAGGGCTTGTAATGAAGTGTAGAAAAGTCTTTGTAAATAGGGAGGGTGGGGGCTAAAGGGAGGAAAGGGGAATGGGGAAAAAATAAGAACCAAGATACAACATGTAAAGGTATAAGATCCCAATGATGAGTGTAACTGTACTGTATACCTAAAATGTACCAATAAACTCAATGGAAAAATAAAAATAAAAAAGTCTGCGAAGCCTCTGAAAGAGCTGCATTGCCAGCCTGGATTAAAAAGAACGTGACTACCCCAAGCTTACACTGATACTTGGGCGAACAGTTAAAGAAATGTTCGAGAAACAGAGTAAGGAAGCAGCTTGGCCACTGCAAACGCCACCAAGCTCCATACCTAACAGAATAAAGAGAAGACTGAGCAGAAAAAGGCTCCAGGAATCAGGGGAAAAATAGACAGAGGGGCTGCTATTATCTGGGAGCCCAGCCAAGAACTAAGTCAGATACAATCCAAGCTGCAGGAATACACGGTGCTCGCATCCGCCCAGTGGGGTCGTAGAACTGCTGAAGGCCGGTGACTCGCTTTGCCTTTCATCCTCCCCATTTTTAGATGGGGGTGCCTGTTGTGGTTGACCTGCATTTTCCAACAGTTATGTTTGGGAGGGAGATGTGGGTAGGAAACTTTTCTTCTTATTCCATCGGTCTCCGAATAAGCTCAACCTCATTAAGACTTAGGCTGACAACCTCATGGCATCTTGGACTGAGATCTAGGCCCCCTGGTTAAATCAAACTTCACAGTACGTTTCTTTCTTGCAGAAATCCTGGAAGTCAAAGGGAACTAGAGGATGTGACTAAGACTTCAGGTTGCAGCAGATTGGATCACTGTCCAGTGAATACTCCATCTCCCCTTCCTCTTCCTGAATCTGGAGGAGCACATCTCCCCATTCACCAGTGCTAGCCCGGGACACACAGCTTGATTTTGACACTGGAACAGGCAGAAGTAACTTGTCCCACTCCTGACGTGGGGCTTCATAGAGCACTGAATTCCTGTCAGGGACCCTGCACACTTGTCTCTCGTGACACGGACATCCCACACCAGCTGGGGGCACTCCACACCTGGCTGGGCTGACAACAAGACCAGGGAGAGTGTCTGAATCTGGCCCCCACACCTGGAGTATAGGTACTGACCTAAGAGAAGGAGATAGGTGTGGATAAAATTCCCAGAGGTTTGAGGGTGTTTATACTCAGGTAAACCCAAATTGGGCATTGGTGGTGCACACCTGTAATCCCAGCACTCCAGAGTGGCAGGACTGCCATGAGTTGGAGGCCAGCTTGTGCTGCTGATGAATTCAGACCTTTCTGAATTCATGGTGAGACTCCGTGGTGAGACTCCACCTCAAAAAACAACAGCAAAAAATGCTCGCTCAGGTAACCCTAGTGACATCCTACTACTATCCGGACATTAGTGCAATAGTCTAGGGCCAGAGCCAGCACAGAGCCTAGTTGCCCGACATCCGTGTCCGTACTGAAGGCCAATGTGTACCTGGGATTGCTGTCACTGCCACGGATCTCAGACATAGTCAGCTCGCGGCGAGGAAAGTCTTGCTTTGGCCAAGGTCTCACAGATTTTAGCCCATGGTCCTTCGCTCCTTTGTTCCTGACAGTACAGCGAAGGGCAGCAGGCCATTCATTTCACATCAAGTGGAGGCGGAGAGCCCAGGTGTCACACCCACCAGCGACCTAATGTCCTCCCACTGGGCCGGCAGCAGTCCCTCCATGCCCAGTTACACGGAAGTGCAGACCACTCTTTGCACACATTGTCATCTGTGGGACGACCCACAACGATAGCACCAAACACCATGTTTGATTGTTTTGAAGAGAACACACACACACACACACACACACACACACACACTCATTGCTAAGACCAAGTATTGACTTTTTCAGCTAAAGGCGCTGGGATAAAACTTTAACAAACAACATCTCCCGAGTTTCTTTTCACATATGTGAGAGTAGAGATTGGATTTATTACCCAGAAACCTTCACTCTTCCCTCCAACGACTAAAAAAATGGAAAAAGAGGTGTTCGACACATTTTCATCTTTTAGACCTGGCAATATTTTATTATTTGCTGAACTATTTTATGGAAAAAGGGGGATTGAAATAGTATTTTTTTCTCTGATTTTATGTAGCTTTTTATGTTTGAGCAATGATAAAATATATCCTATCGAAAAGGGAAAAAATAAAAAGCAAATTTAAACTCTTCCTCCGACTACCTCTGATTAGAAACGACTGAGCAGGAACAATCTTGCAAGTACTCTGCGTCCTCGGCCTCAAGCTTCAGTCTTGGAAGCAAGGACGTGTGAAAAAACGCAAATTCCTAAGTAACCAGCATACGCTATTTAACTGTAGTACGTTATTTAACTGTAATTTACTTGCATACGTTTGATGTTCACTCTTGGTTATAGAAGAAATGAAATAGTTTGTTATACTGATGAACGAGGAGGGGTAGATTTCTCGGAGAACAGAAAGCCCAAGCTCGAGTGAGGGACACAGATCCAAGAAGCGGCGATGCGGGCCGGAGCCGCGTCTCAGCCCGCAGCTCCATTTCACCCTGGACCGGCTTCCATCAAAAATAGCACAGCAGGGAGCCCACAGCTTTTCAGACCACTGCTCTGCCTAGTTCGCCACTTGCAGGTCTCATACCAACTTCTTGCGTAGTTCTGAGTAGTTTCCGCTCTTTTCTTTGTCCACGGGACGTGAACTGAGGTTCCGTCTCTGACTTAGGAACAAGCCAAGTGAAGTTTCTGGCTGAGAATGGAATAATAAAATCAGTCTAAAGTCAGTGGTAGAGCCTAAAGGACTTAACCCCGGGCCAAAGTATCATGTGAAATATAAACAAATCTGAATTTAAGGCAAGTCTGATGAAAATGATGCTTCAAGGTGGCATAGACAAATTTGAAGAAACAAATGTTGATGACCCCTATTGAAATATTGTCTGGGGTCCCAAGGCCACACTGAAGTGTGGTACTGTATTTCAGACTTTCCAGGGAAGCCCAGAAACACCCAACATTTGTCAGACGTTTCACAGGCTATTAGGTAACTCACAGTTCAAACATATTGTACTTTATTTCTTTCCAAGATGCCACATCCTGATTTCCTGATTCAAATAGCACAAGAAAACAAGTGTGGTGTGGAAATGAGATGAGATCATCTAAGCTCACACCAAGACGAAGTTTTAACAGGTACACACCTACCATGACTGTGTAACTGTACTTCTTTAGGAATAAAATATAAATGTTACATATAAAACTGTGTTATTTTTACATGGTTCTGAGTCATCAGGACAGCAACATTATTAAAGTGGTCCTTACAACTTAATAAAACAAAAACTTTTAGATTTTTTTTTTTTTGTCCATTGAGCACCATGAAAAAAATTTGTGAATTAGTAAAGGCACCGTGTGCTGAGGAAATTTGGAGCCTCTGTCTGGACTCAATGGAGACTGCAGTTGGTCCACGTGAGTGAAGACTGTGCCTGAGCTATCCCGGTGGCAGAGTAACACTTGCTGTGAATATGCGACTGCGCTATCCTTTCTAATGTCGCTAAATGATGGATTTACATAACCGACTTCTTCTAGTTACTGCTTTCTCCTCCCCCAGCATCTTTCTCTGTCAGTGTCAACTTCCTCTAGAACATATTTGCTCTAGTCTGAAAATATGGCAGCTTCGGCCATTTAGGAGCTGGACTCTTAGTCATAAATCAGAAAGCAAGTACTTTCGTCAGAGTGGTATTCCTCTCAGAACTTTTTATACACAGGACAATGAGTCTCTTGAAGGGTACAAGAGCCTCATAAATTAACACAGTGACATCTGATTATACATCAGCCTCAAGTCCTTCCTGAGAGCGCACGGCTGGTGAGATGACAGCAGGTCTGAGTCTGGGAAGCTCAAATTCCGGCCCCCAGCATTTTAGTAGAGCGATAATACTACCCTGAGAAGCTTCTTGGAAAGCCAGCAAGCTGACCTGCCTTGGAGAGTACTCTCTCATTTTCTTCCACTTTAGTAAAATCTCCAGCAAGATTGCACACATTCAAAGCAGTGGCCTGCCGCAAAGTTGGTGCCTGACCTTGCACTGACTATTCGACTTCTCTTTACTTCAGGTTTCTAAATCTGCCAAGTGGTGGCAATAACAACTAGAGGGTAGTTTGCCAGACTGAATGAAACAGTGCATTTAAGTTCCTAGAACATGCCTGACATGTCTAAACCCCCAAACCAGGGGATGAACTATGGCTGATCAAACACAAGAGGAATTGAAAGCGAGATGTTAGGAAAAAGCCCATGGGATTCCCCAGGCTTCTCTTCCTCCTGCCCCACAGACCAGGAGAACCCGTGCTCCCGAAAGCACGGCTGTCAGACAGCAGTACAAATAGCCCCATGGGTCCCTTTGTGACTCAAAGAGGTAAAGCCACTAACCACTTTTTCTGGGATATGCATCATACCCAAGAAATAAACACTCGAGTGTTAATTCACTACAATTTCTGTGTTTCTGTTGATCGTACATTCTAGCTTCTACCAACAGAGTCTGTATAAATGGCTTCCATGCACATACTTCTGGATGACAGCTTAATGTTTACAATGTGAGTTACATTTAGAAGTATATTTATGAATACTAGATACAAAAGCTTAAAGTGTAGCATATCCTCGCTCTGACTTAAGACTGTTTAGTGCTGTGGAAGACCAACTTTGAGCTGGGCTCTAGTGAATTCTTGTGAATTCTGCTGGCCTGACATCTGGTGGCCTATATACAAGCCTGTAGCTCATGTTGGCTGTCAGTTGGTCTTTTAACTGGACATCTACATGTGGCTTCTCAGAAGGCGTGAGCTTCTAGAAGTGAACAACGCGAGAGCCAGGAATCAAGCTGTAGCCTCGCCTTGAAAGTCTCACAACCTTCTGATGCATTCTGTTGTGAAAAGAAATCATTGAGTTAAGACTGAATGGCAGTCAGGATTCCCTTTAATCTCCATTTGTCTGGCAATATCTGTACTAGGGCTTCCTTCCCGGGGGGGCCCTCTGCGCATGTTCACGATCACGCTTGGATGAATTCGAGAGTGACACGCCTATGTCTCGCAATAATTTCCAGTGTCTTTCATGGTGTCAGTTTAGGTGCTCGATAAATCTATTTTGAATAAATGTAGGAGGTATTGTCACACACATATAAGCACACACACACACACACACACACACACACACACCTCTTATATAAGCTTAAACTTTTAGGTTAAGCTTCCCAAATTACTTGTAAAATGTACATATGTGTTGTTTTCCATGTAAGTAAAGAAGACTTTCAATAGCGATAGAAGATCAGTGGAAATTCCAGGGTGCTTTTACCGTACTTACTGACGTAAATAGAAAGAATGATGAATACATTATTTTGCCGCAAGTCTACACGGGCTTGAGTGTGGTGCTGACAAAGGTCGGGAAGAGAAAATGCGGCAGGACCGAAGCAATTCGCACGCAGGCAAGGACAGTCTCTGATAGCCATTTTCCCAGGGCAACCCGAAGAGAAAAGAGGCTGAAGCAGAGGAGAGCTGTGATGAATGTCACTGAGAATGTGGGGCGTTTTCCCTGGTTCACTTTTTTTGGTAAATAAGTGGGCCCGTTCTTCTGCTTTTGCACCCAGTCTAACACTCACAGGATGTGAGCTATAATTTCCAGGATTACGTAGCTACCTTAAATGCAGAGGAAGCAAGCTCCAGTCTTGTCATTGATAGAATTAAAATTATTTCTCCTTCCTTGACCCCTTCCATAGCAGAGGCCACTGCAGAAGGAGCAGAAGGAGCCTAAGCCTCCTCCAATAAACTAAGGTTTGGGTTTTTTATGAATTACTAAAAAAAGAAAGAAAGAGGCATTCCTTTTTCTTGAATTAATCACATATTTAATTTGATGTCCTATAAATGTCTCATGCAAATCCTGAAGACATTAATATCTAAAGCATTCTTTAACACTCTGCTCAGGAGAGAAAAATCTGCTGAAAAATCTGAGCATTATATAACAAAACACAGGCAAAAGTGTTTCAGATTTTAAGTAATTTTAAAAATAAAAATGCAGCTTATAATATGAGAAGTTAAAAGTTGTCTTTTAGTACATACTTCAACACTGTTCTTTTGCTATTCCCGAATTTGTTTGTGCAATTCCCTAGCTTTGTGTACAGTAGTTTTAAGTTTTTCCTGGATCTGTAGGAAAAAATGAGATATCTATAGATAGTATACTATACTACAGTATTTTACAAATTGCTCTTTATTATTGTGTTTTTGCCTCTTGTGTATTTACTTGTATAATTCCTTAGAATTTGAATTACAGGCCTAAATTTTTCCACTCTTTGGCGGGGAGTGGAAATAGGGTCTCTCACATAGTTCAGACTGGGCTTGAAATCATTATTTAGCTCAGGTTGGCCTTGAACTCATAGCAATTCTCCTGCCTCAGCCTTCTGAGTACTGAGATCGCAGGTGTGTGTCACCATGCCAGGCCAAAAGTTTTCTAATTTTAAGGAAAATTTACTGCTCATTATTAAACATCTAAAATAGTTCAATATATTAGAATTAAAGGGAGCATACCACTTTCTTTTTTACTATTCAGTGAAAAGAGACTTTCAAATTCAAGCACAAGGATAATGTGAAGTTCACAGAAGAGGAGAACATACGTAATTCTAGTACAAAGTAAAACATTTCTGACAGCAGTTAAAGCAATGCATTTAAATATTTTGCTCCGGAAGGCATCAATTATAAAATCTCATTAACCTACACTACTAATCTACTTCTAAAACTGTTCCATATGAGTCACAGTTCAATGTGTCTTAAAAGATCTGACTGCAAAGCAGCTAATAACGGCCCTCAAATATTTTCTTTTGAAAATGAAATTTTATTGGATAAAGAACACATCATAGTGACCAACTCATAATTGTAGGAGGAAAATAAGACTAACTTTTACCGCCATAACTAGAAAAGCGACAGGCAGGGCCGGGAGGACCGGAGAGCGGAGGGACGGTGGCCGTGGTGCTGACGCTCGTTCCCAAGTGGCAGGAGGAGAAGCAATCACAGCGGGGAAGGGACGTGCCTCTGGTGTTGGCAGGAAGATTTCCCTCAAGGTCTTCGGGCTCCAAGGCCTCTGGAGTTTCCCACTGCTTACTGCAGACGCCCCAGCAGGGATGCTGTGCTTCAGGAAGGACCGGCAAGACTCCTAGAACATCGCTCACCCCAGTAAGAGAAGCCCGAAGGGAAAATCAGGGCGAATTCAACACAGAATGGGCCAAAAGTTACAGAAAGCATGAAGCAGTCAATAGATGAACAACTTAGGTATCTCACCCTAACAGTTTTATAGAATTAATATTGTATGATTATCTTTCAGAAGCAAGGGCTAAATTGGTCACTGAAGGTGCTATTATTGAGTTATCAATTTGTAAATTTTTATTTCCAGGAGAAAATCTGTACCGACATGTCTCACTTAGCGCCCTGTCTGTTTAAGTACTATTCGGACTTTTACGACCCAGGAACATGAGTGGCAGTGTGGCCTTGTGATAGCTTTAGGTTTTGCAGATTGTACTGTGCAGTACAGTACTGTAGTTCTATGTTCTGTTATACCTTACAGTACGGCATGTAGCATGTGAGAGTTAAGCAAACAAAAGCAGAGTCATCAAGTTGGAATTTTGTTGACCATTTCTCTGTTCTGAAAATTGTAATGTACATATTATATACAATTCTTCATTTAGCAACCAATTCAATTAATGACCTACCCAAGAAATGGAGCTTGGCTACCAAATGAGGAATGTCTGTGTTCTTTTCTTTTTCTTTTTTTGTTTTTTTTTTTTAACCATGGACTGAACTCAGGACCTTGTGCTTGTGAGGCAGCGGCAGAACCACTGAGCTAAATCCCCAGCCCTATATCTATATTCTTAATGCATCGAGCTGAAGTTGAATTATATATATAGAATGGAACAGTTCCACCTTACAAAAGGTTAACCACATGCAGCAGCCAAGAATACATAATTACCTTGCTAGTGCCTCTTTCATAGACCACACCAAATCTCATTTTACTCTGTTGTAATATCAATGTCCTCTTTGAAGAACAATTTGACTAAATCTTGAGATTTTTAAGGAGTGAACCGACCACTCTTGTTGGACTGTGGAGCTTGGTCTTGCCAAAGGCTTTTACCGCCCTTGGTGGCCCCCAGCGCTTGTTGGTGGTTTTTCTTTACCCAAGGAAGTGGCCTCACAGGGGGATGGAAATTGTTCTTAGCTGCACTGCCTTCAGATGTATTTCTCTGTGTATTTAGTTTCTACAATCAAGAATATTTTGTCTGTCCTTTTGTGTTTCTCTATCTCTCTCTGTCTCTGTCTCTCACACACACATATCTGAAAATGAGGGGAAATACTATCAGATGTTGATTTATTCAAATATATAATTTTAATAAATTTGTCTAGAATTTTCGATAAGACAGAAAACATTTTGGGTAAAACCATTATAAATGAAATATATCTTACCATTCATCATTTTCACATTCTTTCCTAGAATTTTTCCAGCAGATATAGAAAAATGTTTTAAAAAGAAACATATTTCAAATAGGAAATATTTCACTGTTCATAAAACTTTCCAATGCACGCCGCCTGCCTTGCAAGCACAAGGACCTGAGTTCAATCCATGGTACCAAAACAAAAACAGAAACGAAAACAAAAACAAAAAACTTTCTAAAGCAACAGCATGGTGCTTGATATTGGGGATTAAAAACAACGATGTAAATGGTGAGACCAGTGTGCAGATTTTTTTCTCAGAATACTTCATATACTCTTTTTATTTTATTTTATTTTTTTGGTACCAGGGATCGAATTTGGGTCCTTGCGCTTGCGAGGCAGGTGGCAGAACCACTGAGCTAAATCCCCAGCCCTATATACTCTTAAATATTAGACCAGATTAAATTAACCACTCAACTTGCTTCATTAACACAAGCCTTGGAGATAGCTTTCTGACTTCAAGGGAGTGACGCTGAGCTGCAGGTGCATTACAGGCGTGTGTGTGTGTGTGTGTGTGTGTGTGCGCGCACACACAACATCCTGGTGTGTGTGGGCACAGGCTGCTCACACTCAAGTGATGGAGGACTCTGTCCCCACCTCACACTGGGGTCCCCAAGCACAGAGCCCAACAATGCTCTCCTTTAGTATCCACTCTGGGTGAACCCAGGGCATATGGAGAGCCTGTGGCAGTATAAGATAAATCTCTTCCCCCAAGGGAAACTCAATAAAAATAATGTCATAATAAAAGTGGAGAAATGAATACTTTCCTCAAGTGTTTTGCATCATATTTGGCACTTCTGGAATTACGGGTTTCCATTGTTACATTTTTTTCTGTGTGTAGTTTCATAGTTTAAGCTTAGGATGACAACATTTTCCACATCCAGTTGGGGGAGAAACAGTGGCCAAGGTGTGCTGTTTCCATCACCCAAGTAAGAGAAGCCCTAAGGTTGAGATTAAAATTCAAGGTTACTCTGGTTCTGGTTTAACACAGCACGTGACTCTATGCTTCTTAGATTCCTCAGGCTTCTGTTCTCCATAGCACCACTGAGTCAAGGTTCCATGGTGAAATACAGACAGGAACAGATATTTGTCACAGCAACTCAGGGCATAACCCCGAAGTGTCTCAAGACTCTGTCTAACTTGACCATGACAACTAACCCAGCCAGGATATCTCAAGAGGATACGAATGGCCACTGAGAGCCACATTTTGAAACAACTCAACCACGAGCTGAACCAAAGACACGAGAGTAGGGTTTCTTATACTTGCCTTTGGTAGACCCTGCAGGTAACTGATAAGTGGCTCACAGGCTTTTTTGCTGTACCACGTGCCCTGGTTGCTGAGCCTGCTTTGCTGACATTGACTCTTACTTTATTTATTCCACAATCTTGAAAATTACCGGTGTTTTCAGCTTCTTAACTTACCACAGATCATGATTAATATTAAAGTTATAGTCGAAGCATAAAGGTGAATGTTGATTAAAAAGTATACATTTTTCAACTTTTTTTCCTTTTAGTTGGTACTAATTAGAATGTGTGCCAAAGCACACGTGCATAATCATGTGTGGTGCACACCCATGACGTGAATTAAATAGGAATTAGCAAGCTCTGAACTTTCCACTGAAGGCTTTGGGGTTAAAGGGTTAGAGATTAGGGAAAATCACTGAGACCAGGTCCCAACCAGCCCCCAGAAGAGGAGATTGCAACATCAGTCCTTCACCTCTGACTTGTTTATTCGAAAGGCTGACAAGTGACATCCTTTAGAATTATTGGGCAAAACCCTGACATCATTGAATACACTCATTCATTTGCTTATTTTTCTCAACGACAGCCAGCCTCTGGGGCTGATCATTTTTGTTGGCTCATTAATTGAGTTTTCCTTTGTTCAATAAAATCCCCAAACGCCTGTGCTGAGTTGCCAGAAATAAGAGTTCTGATGATAGAAACTGCACCGGAGAAGCCATTGCTATTCTTGGCCACAGACATTTCCAGTCTGAACAATAGCTACTTTCTTCGTAGCTTTCACCACTGTCATATTGTGAGCAGGAATTTAGAGAGCTCCAAACAGGAATGGAAAATGCTGAAAAATATGTTGCAGACCTCTCTTGCAGGTAGACAGGAAATTTGGAATAATTGTCAAAACAGAGAGTTATAAAGGGATGTCTAGGTCAAAGGATGAAATGGAACTGCTGAAGGATGCTTTAAAATCGGTGTGACTCACTCAGCAGCGTGGCCAGGATTGCCCCAGCTGACTTTGAATCTCTTTCCATATGAAGCATAGAGGGGCAGAGATCAGAGAACTGGGCTTTTTGAAGATTTAAAAATATTAAGAATGCAAGTTTTATAAACGGAAATATAGAAGCATTTTAAGACTTTTACATAACAGTGATAAGAAATTCTTGTCTCATTTAATAACTAATTAAACCAAAACTTTTACAGAGTGCAAGTATCCAAATGGAAACTCACACCCAGAGTTTGACGGATTTCAATGACAGAGAAGTGGAGAGGACGCATGTAATCCTCCTTCCTTTTCTGGCTTCTCCATGAAAACATGAGGGAGGCAACACATCCAAAAGAAAACCCAAAAAAGGTGGCAGGGGTGGATTCAGAGTTACAAGAATTGTACTGAAAACTGCCTACGACCTAGGGAAACACCTAAAGTTTTCCATTTTGTCTTCCTCGCCAGAGCCCTGCGAGTGCAGACAGCCTCCCAACACATGCTCCCATTCTTCCATCCTAAACCCTTCTGCTGCCATTCTATGCTCTTTCTTTCCACTCTTTAGCATTCCATTTGTTATGAAACCCAAGGTAATTCATCTTAGCCTTTTTCCTTTGGGTCACCATCATTGCTTTTAGCAATCAAATGTACACATAAAAAAGCCGTTATTGATGATGATATTCATGGTGACAGGTGTGGAGGGGCTGGGAAGACAGGCTATAGTCTCAACATGTAAACTTTCTAGACCAAAATTTCTATTCCTTCGGGCTTCTACAATAGATCAAATTAGAATAAGTTTCTTATTTTTCTCTCTGATTAAAATGACAAAATAATTTATGGTCTTTATTTTTCATTCACTATGACACATTTCCTTCTATGTGGTAAATGCTGAATAAATACACACAGAAACCAATTTCACATGATAAAGTAAAGATAATAAGCCTGAAAGCCAGGTGTGATGGGTGCATGTTTGTAAATCCCAGCATGATAGGAAGATCCCAAGTAGGAGCTCAGCTTGGGCAAGTTGGTGACTTAGTGACACCCTGTCTCAAAATGAAAAATATAAAAAAGGCCTGGAGCTGTAGTTTACAGTGAGCATCTAACACACAATCCCTAGTATACAAAAATGAAGACGGGTTAAAAAATTTGTTTTTAAAGTGAAAGTTTTCTGAATGAAATAGCTAAGGTATACTAATGAGTTATGCACATTATACATTGTAAAATGTAGGAGAAGCCTTGTGTATTATTTGATTTCACATCTCTCTATGTGGAATGCTAGCCAATCTTTAACTTTGCCATAAACTTTACTATTAATAGAGCTGATACTACAAATACAAATTGGAGTCACTGTCCATAAAATAATTTTGAGGTCAAAAGAAACAAATCTAGAATGTGAATAAACTAAAGTCTATAATAAACAAGTAGAACATGATGGCACTTTTTCGGGTGGAGTAAATAAGTGATATTTCTAAAGCCAACCTCAAACGTTTGTCAATAAGGCCACTAACTGCTGAATCTCACAGTGGCCCTTTCCATTACAAAGGCACACAGGTCCTGCAGGTAGACCATCTGTCCCAGATCGTTGCTCGGAGTGACCTGGGGAAGGAGCCCGAGCTGACCGTGTATGCCCACTGCTACCTGCTCACCACGGGCGGCTGCCAAAGCGTGTGAGCTGTTTCACAGCCAGTGGCAAACATTAGCTCAATACAATCATAATAAAATAGACTATATTAAAATTAAAGGTAGCAAACTTACCACTTTGAATCATTTCACCACACTGCATTATTATCCATTTTTTAGGTAATTTCAGTGTACTGTATTTGCATATTAGAAAGACTGTAGAATTTGGCAACTCCTAAACGCATCTTTTCCCAATTCCAGATTCAAGACAGAGATGTGTGTGTGTCATGCACAGTGGGAGTATTTTATGGAAATTGGCACGCACACTAAATCATGGATATTTTCTCACAGAGAGCCAGTCACTAGACATTTACGAGCCTGTCACCAACTGCAAGTCATGATTCCATAGCTGCTGCAGAGAACACAACAGCAGTGATCTGGGTAGAATAAGTCACACTTCCCTGATTCCCAATGTCATTGCATTTTTAGGCTCCTTGGTTAGAAAGAAACAATATTGAATTACTACATTCCCTAAGGTCACACATAGGAAGTTGCCCTCGTGTGACAAGCCAGCCCCAAGCACTGACAGGACATGGTCTCTGTCCTTGCTCCTCACCACCAGCTCAGGTTTATACCACTTGGGGGCATGGATGGATCCGCGGCATAGACAGGGGACGGGTGCTTTCTCCCCTCCTGCCAGATGTCCTGGTCTCAAGCCAGCAGCTGAGCATCCTGACATGTTGATGGTGATCTTACACCCTGCTAAGTATAATGAGTTACCAAGAAATGCCATACTTAACTCTACCATCGATGTGTCTAGTGGCTTTATCAGAAGTTCGTATGACTAGAACAGCCCCTGTTCTCTCCTCTTTTTGTTTCTTCAGAGGCAAACTGAAGAACCCCATTTTTAGAGAAATCAAACCATGTGGAGAGAATTATCTCCTAGGATGGGTGTGTTTACGACACTTTCTGATAGACAGAAACTGTATTATTTTGTACCTGTTATGAGGATTTATCAAGTCAGTTAACCAGTTCAGAATCAGGTACAGTTTGCCATGGAACTTAAATTCAACCAGTGTTTCAATTTTCTTTCTTATATTATTACCCTCCAATGAGAGGAAAATTAAATTAAATATAAAATCTTCTTTTTTTTCCCCCTTGTCCCTGCCCTCTCTTCACCCCCTCAAAAATGAGAAAAGACCTGCCTCTTAAATTCAACCAGTGTTTCAATTTTCTTTCTTATATTATTACCCTCCAATGAGAGGAAAATTAAATTAAATATAAAATCTTCTTTTTTTTCCCCCTTGTCCCTGCCCTCTCTTCACCCCCTCAAAAATGAGAACCAAGACCTGCCATGTAGAGGTACAAGATCCCAACAATGAATGTAACTGTACTGTATACCTAAAATATACCAATAAACTCAATTTAAAATATCTCTTTTAAAATAAATTTAGATTTATAGAAAAGTTAAAAAAAGTAAAATCTTCCTAATGAGAGAACTAAATACTAACACTCACATTTTGTCGAGCAAGGTTGAGCTTTGGAGAGTCGGAAATCACTATAAAAACTCACTATTATTTTTGCTCCTTAACAACCAATGTTCATCTCATGGGGGGCAATGTCTTCCCTTTTGTGAATGTAGATCTTGTACAGGAAGGACTTTGATTTAATCAACACATATATCTCATGCTGCACTTTTACCTCAAGTTTACCTCTCCTTCGATTAGAAGGTATGTATATTATTAGAGAAAAGGCCAATCATGCTGAGCCATCATGTGTATTTTGAATCAGCTCTCTTTAGTGCTCAGACTAAATTGCGTAGGAGTATTGTATTTACTTAGTCTTGAGGTGTAGTTTCAGTAGGAGTCACTGGGCATAGATGGCAACTGATACTCAAATTAATGTAGCCAAAATAAAAGTCAAGTCTCACTGGTCACACGTGAAAACTCGAGCCAGCTACACCTTGCACCTCCGTGACGGCAAGCAGAGCTGTGGAGCACTTCCGCTGCTGTAGAAGGCGCCCCGTGCACCATTCCTCTGGGGCCTCGCTGCTCCAAGTGTGGTCCTCCTTGCTTCGATGCCAGCATCCCGCGGAGTTTTCTAGAGAAGTGGCTTCATAGGCTCCACCTGTCCTCCTGGACCAAAATCGTCAGTGTTCACAGTCACCCAGAGCTTCACAAGAGGATGCAACCTATGAGCGCCTCACCCAAAGAGAGCACGTGGCCATGAACAGGTCACTTTTCAGTCTGTCTTTCGAAAATAACTTCCTTGTTGATGTGTAGCTTAAGTATATGCCTATGTTCTAAGATATAAACTCTTAGAGATCTAAACTGTGTCTGAACTTTTCTTTTTATTCAATGCCAGAAAAATTATTTATAAATGTATTTTAATGATAATGATATATTTGTAATTTTTGAAGTTGTCTTATATAATAAGTTAATCATTTCTATAATTGTTTTAATATAAACATCTTTCAAACTGCAAGCACACTTATCTTCTTTGGGCTCTCAACAAAAACCAGATGTGTGGAAAAAAAATCACAAGTCAAGTGCTGATTACCATGTTGCACTACTTTTTGCCTTGTGAAAATACAAAGGTAGCTTTCTGGATGAACACAACTAGATATCCACATTTGCAGCAAAGTATAATTAGGTAACACATTTCTAGAAGAAAATAATAATCATTACTATCTACCATTACACATACAAACTCAAAGATATTTAATATTATTTATAAAATTCTAAAAATCACATTAGCTTCTGTCACAGTTACTTTTCTCACTGCTGACAAAATACCTGACATCCACAAGTTGAAGGAAGAAAGGTTTACTTTGGATCACAGTTTGTAGTTTTTAGTCTATAATCAGTTGGCTCCAAGACAGAGCAGCATACACAGCAGAAGAGAAACAGTTCATGGTAAATAGGCAGGAGGAAGCGAAGCAACAGGCAGCAACAGCAAGCCTGCTTTCCCTCTCTAGGATATAAACTTATGGATGGGTTCCACCTATACCCAGGATGGTGCTTCCATTAGCTACACTCAGAACCATGCTAATTCCAATCAGTGGACTAATTTAGTACCACACACCATTAATCACAGTACCACAGTACCCTAGATCTAGCCATCTCCGAAAGACCCCACCTATGAGTGCATGAGGCTTTAGAGGGACATCTAGATACAAGCCATAACAGCTTCCAGGGTTATGAAGGTACTCACTTGCAGAAACTTCTGAAATGAAGGAAATCTTGCTTCATATATATGTGTGTATAATATATATGTATATATATGATAAGTTATGACATTCCATTAATAGTAAATTGCATCTAAGACAATGCAAATTGTTAATAATTAACATATCAAATATCAAAGTTACTGTTACAAATTCTCTGAGATAGATCATTTAATGACAATTACATTCTGCTGTTCCGCATGTCTCTTCTTGGGTGAAGTGCTCATTTTTTCAAAAAAAGCCAAGATTCTTGGATGAATATTTCTTGTAAAGAAGTATAGGGTTTAGTTTAGGTTTGGAAGATAATTAGAAAGTTCCATAAATGGGCTGGTCCTGAATTCCAACCCTTGAGATAAAACAGGGATCCAAATAAAATAAGATAATCTGGCTCAATTTTTACAAAACCGTGCCAAAATTCCATGTTAAACTGTTTTTAAAATAACAATGTACTTTGTGGTGGCCAAAGAGAAAATAATCACATTACTTTCTGATGAAGACTCTGGTGCATGTCTTTCTAAAATGAAATTAATTTTATTTTTCTCCTGGCTCAGCTTCTTCTACTCAAGGACAACAATTGGTAAATCTAATTATTGAAGAATTTTTCAAAGTGAAATAAAAATTTTAAACTTTTAAATTTATATGCTCTTATAAAGATCTTTCTCACACTCACCCCAACAGAGGCCTTTTTCTTCTTGCTATATTCCATACTATTTTTCAAAATTCAAAGTTATTATTTGGTGGGTTATTAACAAATAAATGTGGAAGGAACACAAACTCCTCAACTGACTCAAATATCTGGGTCCACTAAACTTTTACCACTTGAGACTTATTAATTTATTGAAATGCATGCTGTCTCCACACATCAGTTCAGTTTCAGGGTTCAGAAGTATGTTTCATATACAATCTACATAGCCATTCTCTTTCAGACTGCTTCTCTCCAGCTGAGGCAGGTGGCAGGAATTCTGAGGTCTGCAAAAGGAAGGAAAGGGGCAGGATGGTGTCCAACCATAGGTATATGGACAGCAAGCTTGATGATTCTACGATGCCACCCAAATGACCTTGGTGTAGAGCCAGGCAACAGCCAGAGGTCAGGGACCAGACTCTAATTTTACCTATGACCCATTTTGCCCAGGGCTTTTGTCCTGGCTTTCAGCTGCACTGGAGTTTTTTTTTTCTGCATTTCTCTCTCTCTCTCTTTCTTCCTTTTTTTTTTCCTTTTCTCTTTCTTGCCTTGTGGTACTGGGGGTTGAACCCTTGTTCTCACACATAAGCAACTGCTCTGCCAATGAGCTGTACCCCCTAGAACTTTCCACTCTGATCAAAAACTAGTACTAAAAACTGAAGTTTAGAGAATTTAAAAACAAACCTAATTAATTCAAATGCTACACCAAGTGAAGTATAGAAAGCAATAAAGATTTCCCATATACAATCAAAATCGTTCACATATTCTCTTAAGTTTTTTTCTATTTTGGATATTCAAGAGGAAATACTTTTCAGTATGAATTATGCACTGAAATTTTTTAAATAAATCATTCACTGTCACATAGTTCATAGCTGGGGTAATAGTTAAATTGCAATTTACATATTTATAATTTTGTGTGTATAT
>NW_022900950.1:77109383-77258623 GCF_012274545.1 Fukomys damarensis | reverse complement strand
TTTTTGTTTTTGTACCAGGGATCAAACTCAGGACCTTGCTCCTGTGAGACAGGGGGCAGAACCACTGAGCTAAATCCCCAGCTATTTTGTATAATTTTCATATACAAGTTTTTTATTTTCTTTCTAAAATTACAGAGAGGGAAAAGGCATAGAGAAGATGTAGCTCAACAAACATGGAAATCAGAACTGATTGTGATATAAGTTCTAAGACAAAATAAAGTCAATAAAATAAGTTATTCATAAGGGAACATTTGTAGGAATTATAAGAATTCACCTGCATGAAAATTAATAGTCAAAAGATTAACTTAAGATTATGTAGAAAAATTCCTGCCCATAAAATCTTGCATTAAAAAAAACACAGCCTTTTCTATACCTTTAAGTTATGATGTGTTATTCTCATAAGAATAGCCTTCCATTAAAGGTTAATAAAAACACTGTAAAAACAGGAATGTTTTGTATTTTCAGAATAATATATACTATTTGCAATTGAATATAAAATTATGTGCATTTATTCTACAGTCCAATACACTGTAGTTATTAAATCCTACAGGAAACATAAAGAGATTGACGTAAGAAGTACTTTAAATCATTTGTATTTCAATTACCACAATGTTAATGTCTTATGTCAGCATTTTTGAAGGTCTTAAAGATCTAGACCACTGAAACTTGACTAGCTAACATTATATTTCTTGGATTTAAATATTATATCCTAGGAAATACAATAAAATTTTAATTTCTGTATTCTCTCACAACTCTATAGATACCTAAGTTGGTTGCACAATTTAGTGATACAGTGGATTGCATGAATTCAATTTCAAATGTAAATTATGACATTTTAAGGGCAAATGTTCAAAAACAAGAGAAATCATTTCAGCATGATGATTTAAATTATACTTTGAATTGGCACCATTTAAATACACATCATTGTACACATATTTTGTGTAAAAATATTTTTCTTTTAAAATTTATTTTAACTGATACATTAAAAAGCAGTTATTTGTTTTTGGTGAAAACATTAAAAATCCTTGTAGTTTTTCTGAAATATGCAGTAAATTATTTTCGCCTCTAGTTACTCTACCTGCAATGACACAGTAAAACTTCTCATGTCCATTTAACTACAACTTCGCACCCATCAAGCTGCATTTCTCTCTCTCTTCCGCCCTGTATAGATATTTTAAATATAGTGCTTTATGCATAGATGCATGTACATATTAATGGACTATCTAGAAGTATTCTAGGGTGATTTAGTCAGAGCTACTTCTGTTTGCTAACCCTTTTCCTTTTCTGTGTAATGAGCTCCACCCATTTCCGCCACCTCTCTCCCCTACTTTCCCTCCACACACTGGCTTCAGAACCTGCCTCTGGTGAGGGTTGTGTTATTTCTCATAAGTGATTATTTTTAGAGAAGTTTACTCCACAGAAGATAGAGATGAAGTCTTGTAATTTTCTTTCTCTCTGAAATGGTAGAACATTTTGAATGTAAGAGTAGAAAGTTCTTAACAATGAAGTACAACCAATGCAAAGTCTCCCTAGAGTTCTCCCCCGGTCAGAAATGAGTGACAAACTGCGGGGAACCAGCCAAATGGAAGCGTGGGGCTGAGGGAGAGATTTGGAGCTCAGTGAGAAGGAGAAAAATGGGCACTACCAGAGAGCAGTGACTGACAGCGTTCACTGAACGTGTTACTGGAGCACAACTGTCAGGTCATTGCGTCTCATCGCAAGTATTTGTGACGAATTATTCAATACTAATACAACTTTTCTGTGCTCTAAAGGTACAAATTTTTGGTTCTTAAATTCATAGACATAAAACTCCTCTATGTTGTTCAGAGTCAACTCTTCATCTAATTAAAGTCCTCGAAAGGGAAAATTCTGAGGTTATTCTGTGTAGAAGAAAATAAAACCTTAGATTTTTGCACACAATTGGTTTTTAGTCTAGTTTTGATCACTAAGAAATTTTGGATATGTCTATTGCTAATCGCCTGAATCTCACTTTATTTATTGTGGTTTTATTTGATCATTTAAAATTTCATGAATTGGAGAGCACTGGATTCAGTGAATTAATCAGTACACTGTAGAAGAACAGTCATTTGTATTTTATTTTCTCAGGGGTGTGAAATGCTATGAAAGTTGTATGTACACTGTTTTAGTATATAAATCTAAAAGATTTCTTTAGTAATAGCATAGTGTTTAAACACATTTTTGTAAAACTAGGATTTTGTTTTGTATAAAACTGTTGCATTATTGCTAAATCAGAAAATACGGTTAAATTTTTCCTAGAATTAGAAGGACACTGTGAACTATCATCTCAGTAATGATTTTCTTTACATATGGTTGGGAAAACATGGAGTAGTTATGTTAAAGTGAAACTACTGAATAATCCATGTAACATGCAATATGAAATGGGGTTGAGATGTGGAATTACTTGACATTTGGAAATCTTGCCATTGTTCTAGAATGTTAAAGTAAGAATCAATGTGATATTAGCAAAATTATTGGTGGTTGAATAAAAAAATTCTTATTGGAGGAATAAAAATCTGGAAGGAAAGAAATAAAAGAAATAAGAATAGGAAAAAAAGAAGTGAAGTATTGTGATTTGTGGATGACATGATGCTCTGCACAGAAGACCCCAAAACTCCACCAGAGACTTCTAGATTTAATAACCAAATTCAGTAGCATAGCTCAATACAAAATAGTTCAACACTCAAAATTCATAGCACTCCTAACAACATAGCGAACTCACTGAGGGAGAAATTAGGGAAACCATACCTTTCACCATAGCATCCCCAAAAATAAAATACCTAGGTTTCAATCTAATGGAAAACTACCATACTCTGAAGGAGATCAAAGAGGATATCAGAAAATGGAAAGATATCCCATGTTCTTGAGTAGGAAGAACCAATATAGAGAAAATGGTCATATTTCCAAAATTGTTATCAGATATAATGCAATCCTCATCAAAATACCAATAGCATATTACACAGAATTGACAAAAAATCCTGAATTCATTTGGAATCAGAAGAGACAGAATAACAAAAGCAATTCTGGGAAACAAAGGCAAAGCAGAAGGCATCATAATCCTCAAATTGGTATTATACTACAAAGCTATTGTGATAAAAACAGCATGGTATTGGGGGAAAAAAAAGACATGAGGATCAATGGAACAGATTAGAAGATGCAGAAACAACTCCAGACACAGTCAGCCACTTTATCTTTGAAAAAGGGGCCAAACAACTTCACTAAAAGAAAGATAGCCTCTTTAATAAGTGGTGGTAGAAAAACTGGCTTTCCACATACCAAAGATTAAAACTAGACCCATTATCTTTCACTATGCACTAAACTAAAATCTAATGGATCAAAGATCTAAACATTAAAACAGAAACACTAAATCTGCTGGAAGATAGAACAGGTAGAAGTCTTGAAGACATTGGTGTAGGCAGAGACTTTATGCAAAAAACCAAACAAACAAACAACAACAAAAAACCCGATCACACAGGAACTACCACAAAGAATCAACACCTGGAATCTCATCTTATTAAATAGCTGTGCACAGCAAAAGGAGTCACTAACAGAGCGAAGAAATAACCCATAATATGGGGAAAAACTGTCACCTGTTTCTCAGATTTAGATAAACCCTATCTAAAATATGTAAAGAACTCTAAAAGACCCATTACCCCCTCAATTTAAGCACCCCATCCAAAAATGAGCACCTGGATCAAACACCTCTGAGATGAAGAAGTAGAAACAGCACTCTAAATAAATATGAAGAAATGTTCATCATCACTGTTCGTTTGAGAGATGAAAATCAAGACAACTCTGAGATTCCATCTCACTCCAGAAAGAATGGCTGTTATCAAGAAATCAACCAATAAATGGCAATGTGGCTGTGAGTAAAAGGAACTGTGCTCCACTGTTGGTGGGAGTGTGGACTAGGGCAACACTATGGAAATCAGTGTGGAGATTCCTCAAAAAGCAAAATTAGGGGTTCCTTTGACCTAATTGTTTCCCTTCTTGGTATCTTCCCAAAATAATTAAAAGCATCCTGTCACAGAGATACATGCAGACTGATGTTCTTAGCAGCACAACTTGTAATAGTTAAATCTTGGACATAGTCCAAATGTCCATCTCAATCAAAGAATGGATAAAGATGTGCTTTTTTTTTTTTTAAATGCACAATGGAGTACAACTCTGCCATTAAGAATGGTGAGCTTGAAATATTTATAGCTAAATGGATGGACCTTGAGACCATACTCTTAAGTGAGATAAATCAGACACACATGTATGAATACCACATAATTTCTCTGGTGTGAGAAACCAAAAGTGGTAATAAGGCTCAAGATATGTAACAGATTTTGAGAGGTGGGAAGAAAATGTTCACATGAGAAGGGGAACACGGGAAGGAGAAATGGGGAAGGAAAGAAGGGACAGGAAAAAAAGAGAATAGGAGGGAAAAGCGGAAGCAAGGTTTCTGTAAGTAAGAAGAAGAAGAGGGATTGAAGGGGGGAACGAGGAAAAAAAGAAGCAGCAGCAAGATCTATTCTGTACAGGGACACATTCCCTATGAGGAATGCGATCATTTTGTGTATCTAAAATGTACCAATAGAGATTTTGCTTTTTAAAAACTCCAGCTGTACCTGGGGATAGGGGCTTTCTGGGCCCAGAGAGGTCAGCCCTACCCCAACCCTGGGAGAGCTGGGTGCTGCGCACAGTCTCCCTGGGCCTCACCAAAGCCATCTGAGCCCCTGTGAGCAAATAAAATGGGAAAGAACCACACTCCAAACAAACGCACAAGCTGAAGTCTTGATGCTCACCCAAAGACACTGTGATTCTGGAATGTATTACAAAGAATTATTCACGGAGCATTTGGAAGTAATCTTTTTGCTATATTATGCATTCATGAGCTATTTTGTGGGGATATTGTGGCTACTTTTGGTCACTAGACTTTCAGAAAGATGTAGACAAACTGGAAAATATCAGGGAAGACGGAGGAAAGTGAATACACGTCTAGACCCGAGGAAAGATTTACAGAATGATGTCATTTATATCATTGAAGAAAAGTCTATGAAACTCTGACTGCTGAAACTAAATACATGAAGAGTTTTCAGAATATCATGAATAACTTTTTCCTGCATGTCAGTGTTACTTAGAACAAAAAGAAGTTTCACAAAAGAACATCTTATTGCATATATATTCCCCACATTAAGCTTGTATTTGTTTTTTCTGTTCTTTGACTTAGCGGCAGAAATTCTGGAAGTTACCTAGGTAATCTTCAGTGGGATAAATCTTCCTAATATCTCGGTATAGGCTGGTGACCCATTGTGGGTAAACAGTAGCTTCCTGGTCTTGCAAGGGAGTAGGCAAGCGTCTTCCATATTTTGGTGGCTTTAGACCAAGGATAGTGAATCCAAGAAGTCTTCTCGAGGTAAGTAGGTGAACTGGAAGAAGAGGTGCATAGGGTCTGCTGAGTTCTGAAAGTTATAAAAGGAAGACAAGCGGACCTCTAAGCGTGTAGACACAGTCCTTGGAACTGCAGAGACTGTTGCTTGGAATATTCTGAAACAGTATCCCAGAACCTAAGAGATGGTGACAGTGGCCGAGCCAAGCAAGCACACACCAGAGCTGGACGTAGGAAATCCAGGCAGTGCAGAAGCTGCTGTTCCACACTCCTGATCTCAAGGCTGGGTCCTCAGGGACCAGCACCTCCCAACTGGAAGTCTGGCTGCAGCAGAGACACTGTGTGGTCCGGAGAAGGAATGGCAGCAGGAGATGGCAAGAGGCAGAAGGCCCCAGAGAACTGGACCTTCCTTCTGTTGTGGAAGGAATTGGCAAGTGACACGCAGGTAGAGACAAGCTGAATGGAAGTAAAATAAGAAGTTTAGTTTGCCTGACAAAGGTCGATCGCATTCAAAAGGCAGTGCCGGTGATAGACCTCCGATTGTGTTGCAGCTCCCTCTCTTATAGGTTTTATAGTTATGATCTTACTTAGGTGGTCACATTTCATTTCCTCAGTTCACATTGCCCGTGTACAAATTACACTAAGCGACCATTCACTTTAACCCAGATGTAGCAGTTCCTTGTGGTAGGGAGTCTACCTTAAGATTCCTCTAGCCATCTATTCTAGCGCACAGGAAGCGGGTGCTCAAGGTTAGGGATGAGGCCAGGTGTCCCACTTCATGGTCAATGCCCCCGGTGTCTGTTAATTTTGAATTAAACAAAGCAGATTGTTGTTAGAGACAGCAGAAGTCATTTTACATTTTCCTAATATTTTGCAGGTTTTTAGATTATTTACAAAAGTTCTTTCTATCACCTCTAATACAGATATTTGGGGTGCACCGGAGATGTGACTGCAGGCCATCCTAAGGTGGAAAGGGGTCCATGCATAGGAGCGCATGTATTAAAAGAACACAATTACTTACAAAGCACTCATAAAGTCATTCACAGTATATCTGGGTGAGAGTGTATTGTCCCGTGTTCAACTCTGAACCACCACAGACCTCTATGTAGAACACATCAACATTCAGATCTTCTCAACCAGCCTGTCTCCCCCTGCAGAGCACAAATTCCACAAGAACAGACTGTGCACTGCGCCCCCTGTGAGAGTCTGTGCCCAGTGTGCCCTGCTCACAGTGGCACACAGCGTTCATTCAGTCCCTCACTCGATGACTTGCTTCTGAACATCATTCCTTCACAGTTCCAGTTAAAGTCATTTGGAAACCTTCTCATGATGGGTGATGGGCCCAGAGAGCGTCACTGACACATCTTTCCAAAGATTTAAGAATAGCTCTGCATAAGAAATGACACCAATTGGACATGAATTCTTCCAGGATATATTAAAAAAACAAGAATAGTTCCAAGTTGTTTACATAAACATTTGAATATACATTCCAAACCTTAGACTGAATATAGATTCCAAGCAAAGACATAAAAGAAAGGAAAATTTGAGACCACCCATAGAAATAGATGCAGGCATGCTTAATAAAATATTATAACCTTGGATTCAGTATATGTTTATATGTACAGGTACATCAACATCAGGTGAAATTTCCTCACATGTAAAGTTAGCTTAACATTGAAAAATCAATGAAAGTGATTGGTCATGCTAAAGAAAAAAGGAAACGTAAGTGGAAAATGGCATGCTTATTTTAATAAATTTAGAAAAATAATTTGACAAAGTCCAACATTCACCCATCATAAAAGCAACAAAAATATTTGGGATACAAGGAAAAGATATTTATCTATAGCTAATGAAATTTTTAGATATCTTTAATACAACAAAAAAAATCTAGAAAAAACTTTACATAATCTTGAAATAATGAAAAACATTATCTTGAAATTTATAAATAAACAACAATACTCACCCTCAGTATTTCATTCAACAGTGTACTGAGCATCCAGTCCATAAAATAAAACAAGGAAAAAAGGACTAATAATACTAAAAAAAAAATACCATTATTTATGGATCTAATAATTGTAAAATACAGAGAATTTAGAATCAGTAGATGAATTTATTGGGTTTATTGCTCAATGGAAAAAATTCTATGGCTTCTAGCAGCAAAACAAAAATAACAAAGGTGAAATGGAGAAAATGGTATTATTATATTAGCATCAACAAGCAACAAATATGTAGGACTAAATCTATTAGCAGCTTATACACTAGAAATTAGAATCCTCATGATTTTTTGGAAGGTATACTACAACAATTTTCTACAAAGAATGCATAAATTTATTACAATCATTATCCAAATTTTAGACTGCAGCATTGTGATATAATTTAAAGGCAGGGCAGTGTTATATTTCCATGAAATCCTCCAAAGGAGGCAAGCAAGTGTTACTGGATAGGTTCCTTGTTAAAGCAGCATGAAAAGAAAAAGATTCCACTGAGCCAATAGACAGCAGTTATTCCGTAGTGATAGTGAAAGTCGTCCTGCACAATAACTGCACTCCTTGTCTCCCTCACACCAGCCACAAAGGTTTTTAAAGGTAAGTGCAGAGTAATTTATTTATCTTTATATTTTTTATTATTTTGTTTTACATTACACTATATAGTTGTGTTTATATGAGTATTTTGGAATAAATCATCTGAGTTTCCATTATTTCTTATGGGAAAATGTGCTTTGATATACAAGCGCTTTGGATTATAACCATGGTTCTGGAATGAATTTTACTCACAAACCAAGGTTTTGCTGTATATGGATTCATGGTCAGTGGCAATTCAGGAGGTGGGAGAGGTGAAATTAGAAAAAGCAGTAATTTGGGAAAATAATTCTAGAGGAGAATTTGAACAGACATATGGAGGTGGAAATTATGGGTGAAAATCTGAGTCACATGTTGATGACCACCAGAGAACACTCATTGGAAAGAGACACTGAACAAACTAAGGGACAAAATTACCCAGGCAGTGACATCAGCCAAGCTCTGTCATTAGCCAACCAAGGTCGGGCACAATGGGTTCAGGAATAAAACATTTGTGGTGGTAGGGATAAGAAACATGCATGTGGATCCCCACTTACTAAGACCAGGTCGCACTTCCTGTCAAGTATCACGCCAGAGCAAAAGACCAACTCTCTTCATACTCTACAGGATCTCTGAGGAGATCCACCAGCCTCTGGGGAATAAGTTGACAACACAAAGCCCTCCAGGTTGGAAAAAGCAATGACTAATTTTTAGCAGGAAAATACTTATATTAGGAATGAGATTTTGCATTTCCGTCATGTGGGGACTCAGAAAATATCACGGGTGACGACTTACAAAATACCTGATCCACCATGGGATCGGTATGGCTTTATTTGTGTGACCTTCCGTACGGCAGAGAAGACATAGGAGTGGGCTGACGACCACAGGACTTTGGTACCACTAAGATGAGCAGATTGCATGACAAACAGCAGAGAAAGTAAATGATGAGTATCACTTGTAGCCCTGAGGCCAGATGCAGACTCACAAGCTATATATAGATGGTTTCCTGAGGTTCCTCTAAGTTTCCTGGGAAGACAGGTTTCTTGGAATCCGGGAGGAACTCTCTTCAGTGGAAGAAGCTGATATAGTGCTAAGTATACCCTAGATAACGTCCTCTCTTTAGAAATAAAGGATTTGTTTTCTCTCCTCTACATGGAGTACCGCTGGGAAATAGCTTCCATTTGTCAGCCCACACTGGGGAAAACCTAAACTAATGAAAAGTTGCGTCTAAGGCTGTGCTTTTTTTCAGGAGCAGCCTGCATCAAAGGACGCATCAGTGCAGAGTTGCAAAGCCAGCCCAGCTCCAGGCAAAAGCAGGCATGCCTCAGCTCTGGGAGACCCTGGGAGTTCGGTGGATGCCATGGTTGGGGCTGCCTGGCAGCTCAGCTAATCCCTCCACTCAGTTCCATTTATCGTCTGTCCATCTTTCCAGAGATGTCACTGTAGTACCCTTTCACAAGGCGTCTCCCTTAACGCTGGGCTTGCTGAGCGAGTCTTCCGGGACACCGGCAGACACAAAGGATAACACGGTCGTGCTGTTGGGAAGAGCGATATTTTCAAAAGATAATCATAATGAATAGGCTCAATTGCCTTTTCAGGGGGGAAAATTTGTTTTGACTCCTACCTCAACCAAACGCAAAAATTAATGTCAGATAACCACAGATCAAAAGGTAAGGGACATTCTTTTAGAGGCAAATGTGAGATAACATTTTCTTTTGCTTGGGGTAGGCACATGTCTCTTAAATGGGACGTGGGTGTTTGACATGGTGACACATATCTGTAATCCCATCACACTGACAGGCTGAGGCAGGAAGATCACAAGTTTGAGCACAACTTGGGTGACTTGGCTACTTAGGAGGACCCTGTCTCAAAATGAAAAGTACAAAATCGGACTCAAGATACAGTTTAGTGTGAAGAACCTGGGTTCAAAATCCAGCATGTAAAAAAGAAAAAAAAACAGGAAGTTAATTTTTAAAAATGGATCATCTGACTTTAAGGACTTCTGATCATTGAGCAATACTTTTAAAAGCGTTAAAAGCAAAGCCACAGTGTGGTAGAAGGCATTCTAATATATGTATGTCACATCTGACTCTACAACTCAAGAAGAAAAGAGTTCATCAGAAGAATGGGAAAAGGAAACTTTGCAATAGAGGATATCCTAACGTGCTCATCAGTCAGCAGGGAAGTCCCAGTTGAAACAAAAATACACTTCCACTATACACTGAGTGTCTTACGTGAGAAAGAGAAAACTATCGCGAATGGAGGGCCAGGCTGAGCAACTGAAAGTCTCCTATGCTTGCAGGTTTTGTGCCAAATTGTTTGGTAACATTTAGTACAGCATCACGTAGGGCCCGGAGAAACAGCACGCAGATTTACCAGATATCTGAACTGCAGTGCTCACACCAGTTCTAGTCATGATTTCCAAAATGTGAGCTGCTCAATGCCCATACACACTGGAAAATAAGTCAATGAATTGTGGTACATTTAGACCATGAAATACCAATCACGACTTGCAATCATTAATTTCTCTTTGCCCAACAGTTCAAACTAATCTTCAAATAGTGTTGATAAAAAGAAGAGATGCATAAGTGGATGCCTTTTATGAATCCATTTAAATTAAGGACACACCATATGTACTAAGTAATTCCATTTGTATAATTATACACAGTGAAGTGTGACTATATTTTATATCAGTATCACAGCTCATCTGTATTTTTAGGTGTCAAGAAAGTGAATTCTTTGTGTCTAGTGTAGAATAAAATGAGGGCTGCTGATTTTTTTTTTCTTTCGGTGCTGGGAATCGAACTCAAGGCCTTGTATCTGGCAGGCAGGTACTCCACCATTGAGCTACACCCCCAGGCCAATTCTTGGCACCTGTACCAACTACGCACTCAGTGTGCAAAGGCACTTCCAGTTACAGGAAATATGATCTTTCTGTATGTATACTAAATTTCAATTAAAAATCTACAAAGCTTTCAAAACCCACACCAAGTAACACAGGATAGTACTGGCACAGAATTTGAAAGTCTGATCAATAAGACAGAATGTTTTAAATTAAAAATAACTTTTCCTGGCAAAACTCCAATAATAGATTCATCCAGTATCATTCATCTTTTGATCTACACCATAATTTTGTCTACACCTAAGCAGCTAAGAACAGTGAAGGAAAGTCTCAGTAATTTAAGAATGAACTAAGAAATTGGGGCTGATCAATTTTGATATGCTACTAAAACTGCCATGTAGTCTTGCTGCTGTAGAAGCAAAATATTTGGGCTTTGGAGGGAGGTAATCTGTTGTCAACTCTTGGCTGTTTTATCTCCTTTGTATGACTGTGAATGTCTTCTTCCCAATCTGTGAATATGAGTGATAAATAAGTATAAACATAACTTTTTTGTGTGGTATATAGGATTGAATCCTGAGCCTTACACTGAGCTACATCCTCCGGACTTTCATTTCATTTTAAAGGCAAGAGTGTCACAAAGTTGGCCAAGTTGGATTTTAATATATGATCCTCCTGCCTCAGCCTCCTGAGTAACTGGGATTATAGGCATACACTATGGCACCCAGAGTTGGATACTACTTTTGGGAAGAGCTCACCCTTTATATTAGAATTCTTCAGAGAAAAACAACCAAGATGAATGTAATTTCTCCTAGAAAACTGCTCACATAATTAGTGATGTTAAGAAGCCCCACTATTTGCCATTGGAAAGGTAGAGGCCCAATTAAGGCAGAGGCAAGTCACTGAGGTTGGCAGACCAGGAGCATGGATATTGATCAGTATCCCAGCTAAAATAGAGAGAGAAAATGTGCCCTTCTTTCTTCTCCTTTCCATATTTTTCCTCTATTCAGGCATTAATGGCTTGGATAGTGCAAACCTGAATTGGTTGTGGATGATCCTCTTTCCTTACGCAACTCTTTCAAGTGGTGATCTCTTTAGGAAGCACCCTCATAGATATACACAGAAATAATGGTTTATCAGCTATCTGGAATACCTTAGTTCACGTCTTAGTCATTCTTCCATCACTGGAATGAAATGTCCAATACCTGAAATTAAAGAGAAGAAGTGCATTGTTCATGGCTTTGGTGTATTTGGTCCATGGTTGGTTGCTCCATGATTGGTATGTTGGAAGGGTGTGGTGGGTGAAAGCGGCTCCATCCATGGCAACACGAAGACAGAGAGGAAGAGGCCAAGGACAGAAATACATCCTTCTGTATCACATCTCTGGGGACTAACTTTTTCAGCAAATGCTTTTCAGCAACTATATATTCTTTGGTCCCAAATTTTCTTCTTTGGACAAAGAGCAAACTTTTCACACTTGCAGCTCTACTTTTTGCAATTGATTCTCACTATAAAATGGCCAAGTTCACTTAGCAATATCTATTCAAAGCCTAAATACTGGGTTGCCTTGAGATTACTCAGCCACCTTCAAATCCAGTATCATTAAAAAATCTTAGGATATGGGAAAATTTGGACAAGTTACTTGAAAAAAAAGAATATTTATGCCCTTTGGTCCAATCTCTATTTTTCTCCTCATTTGTATTTAAACTCATGAACCTGGCCTTAACTGTCCACATTCTTATCAGCTTTCTGTCTTCTGAGTACTGACCAGAATTATCAACTTCTGCTTACGGAATTCCACACAGCTTCTTTACCTCAGGTCTCCAGATCTTTCCAGTCTCCTTTAGTAAACCAGTTGCAAATATTTCTGAACCATATGGTCAGGTGTATGCCATTTCTCTGATATCACTTTTCTGTATTAATCACTTTCCTGTTACCAGAACAAAATATCTGAGATCTGCAACATAAAGAAGGGGGTTTATTTTGTGTAATGGTTTTAGGAAATTCAACTGTCAGCTGGGTCCTAGACAGAAATGTCAGGGAGGAAGTTTCTAGTAGAGGAAAACTGCTCCACCTGGGGTGACAAGGAAGAACAGGGAGAGAGAAAAAGAGCTGTGGACAAAAATACATCTTTCCCAGTCATAACCCCAGTGATCCTTTTTTTCTGAGGAGGCCCCACCTCTATGTAGCACATTCAGCTATATGAACTTGTCAATGGATTGGTCCACTGGTAAGGACAGCCTCCTGAATCATCCAGTCACCTTCCAAAACTCCCACCAATGGACACACGAGGCTTTGGGAGGTCAATTTGTATCTAAATCATATTGGCCAGTTTCCAAGCACTGCTGAAATCCTTGTGGCTGCATTGTTGGATCTCTCCTGACCTGAGAAGAACATCCTTAATGGATCCCTGATTCTGATCATGGGGACAGATTTTCTTATTTATCACACTTTGCAGTTCCTGGTCCTTCTTCTTCTTTTCCTTTTTCTTTCTGGTGGGCCTTCTTGAAAGTTATTCCTTGTCTATTTCTGTGACTACTTCTAAATGAATAATTAAAGCATATCCCCTCCTACGAGGAATATAATCCCCTTGTCATACTTTCTACTTCTGCAAGTTTGAAGATCCAAGGGTTTTTCCTTTTTTAACAGATTCTAATCTACACAGTGTTTATTTTGATGCCATTGTAACAAAGACTCAAAATCATTATTTTCTCTAAGCATGGAGTTGATTATACCAAGCCTATTTATGGATTAATTCATTTTTTCTCATGCTAACTTAAAAAATCACCTTTATCATAAAGGGAATTCTTGTATAAATGTAAAATTATTCCTGGACCCTCATTCTGTTTCTTTTATCTTTTAATCAACAATGCAGTGACTTCAACACAGAATGAATATACTTTATGTTCAAGCTTTCTGCAGTGTTGAGTCATTTTTATATTTTGTTTTATTACAAATAACTGACACCTTCACTTTTGAATTAGCTAAAATAAAGAAATTCATCTATACTTGTGTACTACAAGAACTCTATAGCTATTATTTTGTATCCAGTCAAGCTAAAGCAGTCTAATCAATAACACTCTATTTACTGATGACATAATATTAGCCTGCTAAATTATGAAAATGAAGAGGCCTACTTTTTTGAAGAGGAACCAGAGAATAAAGAGGCTTATTTCTTGAAGTATGTTTCTGTCTACTTGTCAATGTCAATAAAATGAAATATGTTGCTTCAAAAACAATAGAAATAATATGAAGTTTACTTGGTTTTGTTCTTAAGTGAGCAGTCTAGTTGCTTCTGACCTTATTAAATTTTGGCCTGATTCCTCCTTCTATGCTTTCTTCATTTTCTAGATCAATTCTCATTTACAGTTACACTTTTTTTAAAGTAACATGTAAGGGTGCAGGATGAAAGCAATGGGATTGCGGTGAATGTCATCTACGGCAAATTTTGAAACATACTTTTGTGCTAGCCTAATGAAGCCATTATGGCTTTTAACTGTTTCGTGGGTAACACTGTGCATGGTCTGGCATCTGGTTGAGAATCCTGTCTTGGTTTTTCAAATGGAAGCAATTAATTCAATCAGTGGCAGATATTTTCTCTAGGAATTATACTAACCAAAATGGAATGGAAATAAGTGAAGAATTTTTTCTGGGAATTCTTGTATTTCTTTTGCTAACCGACCAAAACAAGCATTAACATAGAAAAGAAGCTATAACTTTCTAAGGGGTATAGACTAAGGTTTTTTTTTGATATGTTTATTTTCCTGAATATATATTCTATATATTTTTCCTAAGTATACATTCTATAGCAGAAAATATTGTAAATATGTTGTCCTTTTGACATTTAAATATATAATTTACTTGGATATTTCCTAAAATACACGATCAGGCATTTATATTATATATTGTAAACATTATATCATCTCTCTGACTTTATTGTAGATTTCTTCTCAAATTAGGTAGATGAAATATAATTTATTTGATTTAGTACTGGGGATTGCATCCAGCAAGCTCTGAGTAATCCCAGAAGGGTCTCAATCAGTTACCCAGGCTGGCAACCTTCCTGCCTCAGCCCCTTAAGGAGCTGGACTACAGGCGTGCATCACTGCACCCAGAGGAAATCATCTCTGATTCTTTAATCATTTGGAAAAGATTTCCTATAGATGCTGCAGGCTGTCCTCTTGATCCCAATACAGATGTCTACCATTAAAAAGACCTTCCTTTCCCTCAGCAATCAAGTTTCTGGTGGCTTAGTGGTTCTCCATTACATTGCTACGGTTTGAATCTGAAGTATCCCCCAAAGGTCCTGTGCTGAGGGCTTGGTTTGCATTCCATGACTTTATTGGAAGATGGTAGAATATTTGAGAGGTGGCATCTAGGCAAGAAAGAATTTGGAGATATTTGTTTCCCAGCCATTCTGAGGTTCTTGGACCACATGTTTCTGCCATGCTGTCCTGTGTTGCCACAACCAAAATAACAGGCCAGTGACCATGGACTGGAACTCTGAACTGTGAGCACTTTGTCAGGCAATAGAAAGCTGAATAATACATGCAACATCATCAGTAGAGGTAGAACTTCCCTGATAATAATTTCTGTTAGAGCACCTATTCCTGTCAGCACCTCATTTATGATTTTGTTCGTTTATGTTAAGTACAAGCTCATTTAACAAATAGAACCAATATAGACTCAGCTGTCAGTTGAGGGGATACAGATTGTGTGGTACTCAGAGTTTGTATAGGATTTACTAATGGAGATATTTCAGTTTTTAAAATATTTCATAAAGAATCTCTTAATTCAGTTGTGCAGCTATTTCTTAAATAACTAAAATGAACTGATGATATAGTACAATACTGAAATAACCACATCATGTTATTTAAGAATAGCAATGCCATTTTCAGATTTATTCTCAATGAAAATTCATTATATGATTTCTTCGATCTTCCTTAATGAAATTCTTCAATATTTGCAAAAAATTTAAAATTAACATGTTCTTTTGTTAATTTTTTTTTTTGTACAGGGTACCAAACTGGGGCCCTTGTGTTTGCCAGGCAGGCAGCAGAATTACTGAATTAAATCGCCAGACCTAATCATACTTTTTTTTGTTTTTTTTTTTGGTACCAGGGATCGAACTCAGGTCCTTGTGTTTGCAAGACAGGCGGCAGAACCACTGAGCTAAATCCCCAGACCCAAATCATACTTTTTAATGGTAAATCTACTCATGCTTCATCTCCTCCTTAAAATTCTTTCATGGCTCTCATCGACTTTTATTAACATGTTCTTTTGTTAATTTTTTTTTTTGTACAGGGTACCAAACTGGGGCCCTTGTGTTTGCCAGGCAGGCAGCAGAATTACTGAATTAAATCGCCAGACCTAATCATACTTTTTTTTGTTTTTTTTTTTGGTACCAGGGATCGAACTCAGGTCCTTGTGTTTGCAAGACAGGCGGCAGAACCACTGAGCTAAATCCCCAGACCCAAATCATACTTTTTAATGGTAAATCTACTCATGCTTCATCTCCTCCTTAAAATTCTTTCATGGCTCTCATCGACTTTAGGCTGCAGTAAAAATGAACTCATTAGCATGTATTCTTCATGACATCACTGTCCTATAATATCTTTTCACACTTTTCACACCTCCTGTCCTATAATACTCCAACCCAGTGGATGAGGTCTGGAATACCTACCTGACCTGCGTTTGACTCAAGTGTTCGTGAGCATCGTGGTCTATATTCAGAATGAAAATCTCCGTATCCAGAGGCCTTTGGTCCTGCTCATCTCTAATTGTGCTGCAAGGGTTATGCCAGCGATTTCCCCTGAGAAACCCTTCTTGGGTGCTGTATACGAGGCCGAGCAGGCTCACGGGGCTTGGCCCACTTGAACCACGTGCTTTAACAGTACCTGATGTTTCCCTCCTGCTCTGTAACACTTAACGGTACAGTCCATTTCTTACTAATGTTTATATTACAATTTCTTGTATAATGTTAGAGCCATATTAGATATTCAAAAACCATTTTCATTAAAAGAAAAGTAAATTTAAACTAGCTATATGGTATTGCTTTAATTTCAATTAGTAATTTTCTTACAATAAAAATGCTGTTTTTGATGTATTATTTTAATCAATTTTTTCTACCTTTATACATTTTATAACTAGACCTTGCGCACTATCAATTTATGAAGGAAAAACTAGGAAACTGAGGTGAATTCATTGGAACTAATAATATGTAATAAATAATAAAATGAAAAATAACTAATAAAATGTAATACTTAGCAGTGCCCTTTGGTCTTGATTCTCAATGTAGAGCTGCCTGAAAGCTCCCAACAGTACCCACGTCACAGCCTAAACATTGGTCTGCCCATAAAGTCTCAGGATACGATCAAAATGGAGGCAAATTTCCTAATAGAACATAACACACATTGTTCTTAGTTCAACTGACAATGGAGTTATTGCTCCCTTCTGACATATCCTGGGCCTCTTGGCTTTCACTTTCTGAATACCAATCAGCGTTCTGGTCTTCTGAGCTCTGACTAAATTTTTTCAACAAGCTCAGCTAACAGCATTCTTGGGCTTCTCTCTCCAGAATTCACAAACACTTCCTGTGAACCAGTTCCACGTGGTCGTATATAGCCAAGATTAGGACCACCTATCTGAGTTTTCAGGAGAACTTGAACATTACCTCTCAACTGCAAAGGTCCCCCAGAGTGGGAAGAATTGGATCCAAGAACTGACTTTTTTCAATAAGTCAAGTGAATCAGCTTTGCTGGGACAGTATCAACTGTCTGAGGTCACAAATAATGGTGGCCTAGGAAGTATGCATGAGACAATATCAAATCTCCACATCTTCTGAATTCAAGTCAAGGTGGAATATCCTGAGATTGCCACAAAAGACTGAAAAACTGTCTTTTATTTCCAACACACTAGTTCTTTGAAGCTGATTTTCCACAGTGACAGCATCCAAAACGAGATCGCAGAATAGCCTGGACACAGGCAACACACTTCAGGTGTCACTATCTGCCGTGACCCCCATGTGGAGAGGTGCATAATTATTTCACCCTAGATTCCAATACTGATATAAGCAAAGGGCCCAACAAATATAACATATGTGAATCATCACATCCCACCTGGCCTATGGAAAATTGTTTTCTGGGAAAGCAGTCCTCGGTACCAAAAATTGTTGGGAAGTGACGCATTTAGATGGGTTAAATTAAAAGGAGGGCATTAAGCTTGGGTCCTCGATCAGGGCAGTTAAGAAGAAAAGGAGATTGTGGGGGTTGAGCACACAGAGACAGGCATGCAAAAGGGCAGTAGGAAGAGAGAGTAGGAGGAAAGCTAGATGTAGACAGAGGAGAGGGGCTCAGAGGCAGCCAATCCTGTCAACGCCTTGCTCTTCCCTTGACCCCCAAATTCTAGAACTCTGAGAAAATGAATTTCTCTTGTTTAAACCATCTGGACTCTGAATTATGTCACAGCAGCTGTGGCACAGTAATAATACAGTGTGGACCTCGGGTCAGTGCTTTTCAATTCATAAATAGATACCCTACCATTCTTCCTCGGAGACCTAACAAAGTTACTCACGTCAAAGGCGGAAAGGAAGTATTAACAGCTTGAGAGGCCTAAATGGACCCAGAGGTGCAAAGTCAGAATGCTCTTAAACACTCCTTTATTTTTTTAAATTCAAAATTAATTGTAGGTCACTTATTTTTGTCAGTTTATCCCTATCTTCTGAGCATACCATAGCTCAGTCTAAGAAAATACCCAAGAGGTTCATTTAAAAAGAGAGTACTGACTTACCATCATGTGGCAAGAGCAGTGCCAAATGCAAAAATTATAACAAAGTCTAAATTATAACGTCTCCTAGAGATACCACACTTCAGTGGAAGAGATAAACAAGAAAGCAAACAAGCAGGACAGTTGCAGACGGTGAGAAGGATTAGGAAGAGACCAAGCAGCACAATGAAACGGAAAATGACATAGGATACTGATTTAGGCCAGGTAGCAGGAAATGCTCAGAAAATCTTCCAAGTAAAGGTAAAAAGTAAGACTCTGGCTGTCAGAAAAACTGATAGAAGAAGATTTCTCATAAAATTCACAACTGGAAAGATTGACAGGAGAAGACAAGAAGAAGTTTGGAAAGATCTACGAGGGTGATATACTGTTTTGGGATCCTTGAAAGGTCTGCAAGCTGACATGCATAAGTGGGGGCAGACCAAGTTCTTATTTTCAGATTTGGGGAAGCCTAGTGTACCTCTGTCCAGAAGTCCTCTACCCAGGCTCATGAGGTCTTAGGTGGGGCATTTCCAGAGGTGGCTGCATCTTGAGTGTGTGACTGATTGAAGGTATAAGGCTAGGCGCAGGCCTATGGGTACCAGGATTGAAGGTATGAATGCTACCCACACTAAGTAGCTTGACTAAGATAAAAAGGAAGACTTCTCTGTTTCTTTTGCTGCCTTCACAGCCATGAACTCTTCCCACTCTGCCATGTGCCACCCTGCCTTGGAGCCTGCTGATTATGGACTCAAACCTCCGCATACTGTGAGCTAAATAAGCCTTTTGCCTTTTAACTTTGGGTGTCCGGTACTTTGTCTCAGCAATGAGAGAGAAAAGTAACTAAGATGCCCTATTGCATGGAATGCTCCTTCGAGAGCAAGGGTAAATTGAAGGTACCAGGGAGCTAGAGAACAGATGCCTCATAGTTTCTAAGTAATCAGGAACTGGTAAGATTGAAAGTACAGAGCTAGAGTCTGATCTTGGAAGGGAAAAGAAAGAGAATAAATGTCTTAATTGAGTAGAAATAGACAAGGAAAGTTGGTAAGATGAGGGTTATTGAACTGACGTCACAGGATTTGTATTTGTATGGCTTCTGTTTTCTCACGTGTTGAGACTGAGTAGGAAGAGGGACTTTGGAGGTCTGCAGTGAGCAAAAATGGACCACGGAAAACATGAGTGAATGTGGTAAGATTTCTGGGCCTACAAAAGGCTCGTCTACTACAAATGCCATTTGAATTATTATGTAAAGTAATCAATTCCTTGACACAATTTTGTAGTAAAGAAGAATTTGATTTTGATCAGGACTGGAATTTTGCCAAAGCAATGCAGCAGGAGAACGATGGGTTAGAGAGGATTCTTTGAATTGCCAAAGCACAGTTAATATTGAACTGAACTGAAACAAAACAGAACAAAATGCACACGATAAAGCCAGGTCCCTGTTGCTGCTCTTTTCAGCTTTGTACAGCACTGTACTTGGTCCTGCCATTCCCATCCCGTGACTTCCTGTGCAGCCAGTCGTCACTGTACCAGGGAAGCTGTCTCACGGCTCTCCCAGACAGTCTTCGTCCTCCTCCAGCTCCCAAGCCTCTGCCTACGTTCTAGCCTGTGTCATCCTCTGAAGACTTTCGCCACCTCTTCAACATTCTGGCTCCTTGTGCTGTGGCTCCTGCCACCATCGCCAAACGCCGTTCAAGTGACCCATCCTACAAAAACAAACCGTTATCTCCTCTGAAGATCTTTCCTTCACTGCTTTATTACAACCTATAAAATAAACCACTATAAATGAGAACCCGCATGGTATGGGCCCTGACAATTCATTCCTTCACCTTCATTTTCTGTCACTCTTTATTCCTATCATTAATTCTCTATGTGCCAGCAAAACACTTTTTAGAGAAATACTGATTGGTTTACAATCTTCACACATGTTTTACTACTTATTAGAGGCTCCTTTTCTCTCTTGGTAAATCCGGCACACTCGTTTTACACTATCCAGCTCAAATATTATCTCAGTGAGAAGTGACAGTCCTTCCCTCTCTGCCCTAAGTTAATCAGTGACACATTCCTCAGGCTCTGGAAGTCATGAATACTTCCCATGTGGGTCTTACGTTGTAACTATGATGATTAAAAGTTAGCTGCATTGCTTAGTACTCCCCGACTAGACAGTGAGGTGGTTAAGAAAAGGTACAGCACTGTGCCTGATTCACCTCAGGATAATAGATGGTCATGACCTCTGTGGGTATGGGTCAAGCACCACCACCTCCTCTGTCTCCTGGTAGTGGAATCACTATTTTCTGTAATTAAGGCTTAAGTCATGAAATCCCCCCCGCACTTCGTCATGAGCCGAGCTCTCCTTTACTCACTGCTAAGAGTACCGCCCTCTATTCATGTTGGTGAATTATTTAGGACATCAGATTTACCACTTGGTGGAAGTTAGTTGTGTTTCTTTCTTTCTAGTTGATTACCACTTATTATACCATCTGTATTCATGATTAGGCTAAATATGGACCCCACTCATTTTATTTGCAATTGTTTTATATCTATATTTCCATCAGAACTATAAAGTGATTTAGAAAAAGCATATTGTTTTATATTTTCTCATATAACTTATTTATCTTTAAGTAGTCATTTTTTTTTTCTCCAGAATATCCGCAGGGCTGGGTCATTTCTATTTCCTTCTATGTCCAGCATTTAACCTAGTCCTTCACCTTTGCTCTGATTTGTTAGAAGATTGGCTAATTTAATGTGATTTGTTAGAATGGCTTTCTATCACTGGTCTCTTATTTTACCTCATATTCTACTCACATATTAGTGGAAAATGTTGTTTTCACCATCCCATTAACATACCTAGTCTTATACTTTTTTTCTATAGAGGAGCATTTTCTAAATTATAGCTTTTGGACTCCTAGTTTATGGGATATTTATATGTGCAACTAAAAATAGTTCCTTAGTCAAACACATTTTCAAGACCCTGGGTAACTTGGTCTGTCTGAGTTGCTGTGAAAATACCATATACTGAGTGGCTTAAACAATAAATTTTTATTTCTTACAGTGGTGGAAGCTAGGAGCTACATGATGAAGATATGGGGCCCTTCCTAGTTCATAGCCTCAGTCTTCTTGGTGTGTTCTGACGTGGAAGACAGAGAGCTCTCAGGGGTTCCCTTCACAAGAGCACTGCCGCCCATCCCCGTGCATTAGGATCCACCCACCAGGCCTAACTACCACCCTATTTTGTGCTACCATCTTCTTGGGGATTAGGCTTTCAACATACGAGATGTAGGAGACAAAAATATTCAACCCATTGCACTGGGTGAAACAGTTTTGACAGGTTTCTGTCTTATGACATGAAAATCAATGAGCCAAAATATTTTCTAAGTCTTATGAAGAAAATATGATAGACATTTCACTCTCTGAGGCATCCACACACCCAACGGTGAATAGAACATATTTCAGGAAATGCTGATTGAATTTAATCTTAATATTTTACTCTGCTCCCCAACTAATGTTTTCTTGGCTCTTCTGGCACCTCCGCCAAAGCAAGCCTCAGAACTGGAGCTTTAGCTCTGCCCTTGCTTCATCTGCTGATGCTGCTACCTTAAGGCCAACATTCTCCTTCTGCACCAGTACTGCATGTGAGTTCTGTCCAAAAAGCTTATAGCATCAGGTTAGAGAACCAAGCAAATGAACACATGCCTGTGATTCTAGCTCCTCAGAAGGTTGAAGTAGGAAGAGTAGTGGAAGTGAGACCCTATCTAAAAACAAAATCTAATGGAAAAAGTCAGAAGGATCACAAGTTCAAGCCCAGCCTAGGCAATTTAGTGAGACATTGTCTTAAGGTAAAATATGGGCTGGGATGCTGCTCAGTGCAAAGGTCTAGGGCCCAATCCCTAGCATTGAAAAATACATAAATAATTTTAGTGACTACAGTCTCCTTTAAAAGTCCCAGCAAGCTTAGGTAGTTATTCACGAGGGTATGACAAGAGCAAGCTTGGTTTACCTAATCTTAAAGTCTTAGTTTAAAACACTAACATTTTCGGACACACCATGATTACACCGCCAGCTGATTTTTAAAATATTGACAGGATTGCTCATTCCTTAAGCAACCACTATTGTGCTCATTCTTTTTGAGCTCTTCTCACGCCACGTATATAAATTACACATGTGAGTTTGCTGATGGAGTAATAGGAAGCAACTGCAACAATGACAGATTTGGTTAGAGCTTTCAGCTGGCCTATCATGATGTTAGAAAACCTGGAGGAAGAAATCATAATATGATAATATTTTTCTAGTATTAATTGTGTAGTTGGGTCTTGAAAGCAGGAGACAATATCAGTAAAAATCAAGATTGACGGTGGTGACTCGTCTTACAAGATAGATTTCAGGCGTGCCTGTTCTACTGAATCTCCATGTCCGCTGTGGAGCGCAGAGCAAGAGGCTGTGCTCTCAGGAACGCCTGAGACTTGGGATCCCTGCTGGTGGGAGACAGCACGACCCCTTCCTGTGCTGAAGGCGTCTCTCAGCTTGCTGGAAGAGGTAACCATCACATTGCTCCATGTGCTCAGAGCTGCTTTTGGAAGTGATTCTGTCTGACTGGGAGATTGGTGGGCTTGACTCACCAGTCATCTGCTCCTGCCACGATAACTCTCAGCATCGCTTCAGAAATGCACGACATAAGCTGTCAGTGCTCACTAGCAAAGAACACACCACTCCCAGGAACGGATCTGAGAATGACAGTCACTTAGTGATATCTATCTGGATGCAAACAGTTTTGGGTATCACCTAGGATTTTGATATAATTAACATTGTATTAACCTTCACAACACTGAACAAGCAATGTGTTGTTTCTCAGGCATATTCTTGAAGCACAGTATAATGTGTTTACACAGGAGGTTATTTTTTTCGTCTCTTTTTTGCTAAGGACTTCGGACATACATCAGACTTATCTAAACGCTATACCATATCACGTGGGCGCTACTGCAGTGAAAACTCTGACAAAGTGTTGAAATTTCTACTTGTAACTGGGATGAAACCCAGGGCCTTGCTTGCCTGGGGCTGAGCCTGAAGATGGCCCTTTGACTAATCCCTACTCCCTTTCTCCTCCATAGATTAGCCTCCACAGACTGTGTCTGTCTGAGTAATATTGCAGACCCTGGATGGCAGGACTTGGGAGACAGTTCCATTGAATCCTTCCCTGTTCCCTTCCTGCACATGCCCCGACCAGTGGATAATCATGCTGCCACATAGGCCACGTGGCACTATTTGCCCCGCCTTCTCTTCCTGTTTCCTTCCACTATAGTGTGTTGGATTCCACGTGGCCCTTCGCTCTTCAGACTGGTTCCACCTGGTCCCAGCATTCAAGCATAATTTCGGTTTGCATCCTTCTTTGTTATTTTTCAATTTTCTTCATCTCCCACTGCTCTCCCTGGCAGCCCCCACCTGTGTGGGTCGAGGCACTTTCTCATGTTAGACAAGAGTGTACCACCGAGCTGCACCCCAGCCCTGCAGCCCCGGAATGTACTTGAAATCCATGACCTCCAGCCACAGGTAAGCACCAGGGCAGATGAGCAGTTGTTAAGGTGAGGGCTTGCTTGCTCCAAACTGTTTCCTGAGTTCAGTGAGACAGAGTACACAGTGCAAATTCACACTTACGATCTGGGTCATACTTCATATTCCTTGACCTGACCAGACCATCACAATTAATTCAGGGTTCGGGTTGGATTTTTTTGTTTTTGTTGTTACTTTCATGTCTTACTTTTCTCTTGTTGCTAAGACAAAATACCCGGCACCCAAAGTTAAAGGAGGAAAGATTTACTTGGCTTACAGTTCATAGTTTTCAGACCATAAACAACTGGTTCCAAAGCAGAGTGGCGTGGCAGTGAGGAAACAGTTTATAGCAGTCAGAAGGTAGCAAAGCAACAAGGGATCTTAGCAGTGTGTTCCTGCCCTGTCGCGAGTCTGTGACGCAGAGCACCATCCAGCAGTGCCTCAAACCTGAAAGAGCAGCGGGGTGGAGATGGGGCAGAGAGAAAGGAAGGACACCAAGGCAAGAGTCTGATCAAGGCGATGTTTATTGCAGGCAAGCATCAGCCTTTTAAAGGAAAAGACCGAACTATTATGGGCTAGGATTACCATAGTAACCTCAACACCCGCTCCATGGGAACGAGGGTTCACACGGGAAAGAGAAAGCAGGCTCAGGAAAAACAAATTAACAACACTTGCAACTAATAATCATGATTCCCACAATAGGTGGAGGAACTTAACAAAATGGAGTTACAACACCTGACTCCTAAAGATAACGTCAGATCTTTAACAGGAAGCACCTGACTCCTACAGATCTTTGGCTGTCCGAGTTTCTCCCGTGCAGGGTCAAAAACAAGTTTAACACGTGCAGTCCTTAAAAAGGAACAAATGTTAACAAATGCTAATTAGGAACATCCTGACCACACATTGTGTCAATGCCTTGATTATAAAGAAAGAAGTTATCTTTCAAAAAGCCAGAGGGCCATGGCTGGCTTCCCACACTGCCCCTTTTATTTTATCCAAACTACTTAGGATGGGGAATCCCTTGGGCCTAGCCTTGCTTCCTGAATCGATCACATGCTCTAGATCCCGCCACTTCTGAAAAAGTATGAGGCTTTGGGGATGTCCAGACACAGCCCCTTGATTATAAAGAAAGAAGTTATCTTTCAAAAAGCCAGAGGGCCATGGCTGGCTTCCCACACTGCCCCTTTTATTTTATCCAAACTACTTAGGATGGGGAATCCCTTGGGCCTAGCCTTGCTTCCTGAATCGATCACATGCTCTAGATCCCGCCACTTCTGAAAAAGTATGAGGCTTTGGGGATGTCCAGACACAGCCATAACATGTAGGTCTCGTGAGATGTCGTTGCACATACTGTTTGCAGTCACAAAGTATTTTGATGGCCCACTTTCCAGAATCAGGCATACTTGGATACGTGTATCGCTGACTAACGAGCTAGTAAAGTAACTTTGGAAAAATTATATTGCAGCAAGAGTAGAATTGACTCCACAGGTTTGTAGAGGAAATAATAACTTCAAAGTATCTTGCATGGTACATTGAAAATGATACACTAAACACACCCTCAACTGGTAATGACAACCACTCGTATTTTTGTTTGCTTATTATTCTTTTTTTGAACAGAAAAAACTTTTAAGTAAAAGAAAAAAAAAAATACACCGCTTAGCTAATCTTTAAGGCCAAGCTGGAGTTGGAAGATTCTAGTACTAAAACAGCCCATTTGGATCACTTTACTAATTTCCAGAAGAATTGCCTAAAGCTCGTCAGTGTCTAACAAAATCTGCCTTCCCTCTCCTATGTGCAACTGCAGCAGTGGTTTTTGTTTGAGGTGTAAGGATTCATGCAGGGCCTCACACATGCTAAGCACTGAGTAACACCCCAGTGCCTGACGGCAGAGCCTCAATATTGTGATAGGACATTAAAGGTGAAAAAGTCCTATACCCCTTCTCTTTTAATTCTATTACCCAGGATAAGTTAATTTCCCTTTCTGAACCACATATAGGTATGTGAATAATTTGCAAATACACCTTGGAGTTCTAAAAGCATGGCATAAAAGATCTCTGTTGTAATTTGTCAGGAATTAATAAAATGTGTTTTTTTAAACAAAAAAAGTTAAGTTAAAAATAGTGTCTTTAAAAGAGAATACTAAGAAAACATATGAAAGTGATTGCGGGTTAGCAGATTTTTTGGTATTATTTTAATAAGAGTGTGTGTTAGATTTCTGTCACTATGAAAGTGTACCTAAGGTTATCAATGTATAAAGAAGAGAGATTTATTTTAGGCAGTGGTTTGAAAGGTCTCAGCTCATGGCTGCTTGGCCCTGCCTCTCAGTGCACAAGGCAAGGAGCAGCTGGGGGAGGAGGTCTATTCTCCTGACAACCAAAGATGTGTGGTGCTGGGATTGATTCATGGAGCAATGCCAAGATCAAGAGCACTGGGATTAAGGGCATGAGTGCTGCGTGCTTTAAGTAGCCTGGATAAGACAAAAGGAGCAGAAAGATGATGTTAAAGTCCCTTGTTGTTTTTGCTGCCTGTAGTGGGTTAACTAATAGTCGACTTGCAATGCCCAGCTGAACTGAATCAGCATGGTCTGGGCATGGAGGACCCACCTGAGGATTGTTACCAGTAGCCATAAAAAGAGAACTGGAGGGGAAGATCTTGGCCTGTTGATTTTCTCGGAGAAGCTTGCTGTGGATGATGGATTCTCCTGGCTGAGACAAAATGCCCCACCCCCAGAGTTAAAGTGGAAGTGTTTATTTAGCTCACAGTTTGTAGAGTTTTTGGTCCATCATCAGCTGACTCCACGGTAGGGTGGCAGAGCACAGCACTACAGAGGAGAAGCAGTTCATGGGCAGCACAAGTCAGGGTTGTAATCAGGGTTTGGACAAGGGAATATATTAAATACCAGACACATAATTTATAGGATTATTTTATGATAATTACCCAAAAAGTCAAATGCAAAGGAGTGCAAGAGGTTAGCCACACACGCAAGGCCCAACAAATCCATCCAAAGGTCTGGATCTCAGCAATGCCCCACACAAGTCCAGCCAGAGACTTGCAGTCCAAGGCAATGTCCTCCAGGAGTCCAGCCAGTGGCCTAGAGCGCACCACAGAGTCTCACACTTGTCCATATTGAGGATCTGCACCTGGACGTCCCAAAGGCCAGTGGTGGAAGCCAGAAAACCTATGCTTGTGAGATGAAAGATTTGTGTCACCATGCTGAGGATCCAGATTGCAGCCAGGAAGTTATGTTCACAGCGAAGATCAGAGCTCCCCTGGTGAAAACAGCCTGCGTCACATCAGGAAAACCATCCACAGCAAGCTTCTCCTAGAAAATCGACAGGCCAAGATCTTCCCCTCCAGTTCTCTTTTTAGGGTTACTGGTAACAATCCTCAGGTGGGTCCTCCATGCCCAGACCATGCTGATTCAGTTCAGCTGGGCATTACAAGTCGACTATTAGTTAATACACTACAGGCAGCAAAAGCAACAAGAAACCTTAACATCATCTTTCTGCTCCTTTTGTCTTATCCAGGCAGCACTTAAAGCAGGCAGCACTCACACCCTTAATCCCAGTGCTCTTGATCTTGGCATTGCTCCAAGTATCGATCCCAGCATCACACATCCTAGATCCAGCCACCTGTGAAAAAGCCACCTATGACCACATGAGGCTTTGGGGGATGTCTAGACACAACCTATGACCAGGAGAGACAGAGGGACAGGTCCACATCTCACTTTCCTTCATGGCACAGTCCTCCAGCCCAACTTCACCCCAGTCTTCTCATCTCCTTGTGGTTCCTCCACTTCTCTGTAGTCCCAGTTTGGGGGCTGAGCTTTCACCCATGAAGACATTGTAGATCCAAGGTCTAGCAAGTTCCAACTCATCAATTTCTCTAATGCAAATTCTTGCTGTTTTTTTTTTTAATTTATGAATAGTGTTTAGAAGATGCTGAATAATGGACCCATTTTTTTCATTATCTTATAATCCTCTCCTTATCTATATTTATTCTTCCATTATCTTTTTTTTTTTTTTTTTTTTTTTTTTTTTTTTTTGCAGTACCAGGAATCAAATTTAGGACCTTGTGCTTGCAAGGCAGGCAACAGCACCACTGAACTAAATCCCTAGCCTGAGGGTTTTTTGTTTTGTTTTGTTCCATTATCTATTTTTTAAGTGATCAAAAAGCTTGTATTTAAACTGTTTCAAAGGCACATTAAATCAATTCTCGTAACAGTAGAAAGGGATCAGGAGTAAGAGCAAAACACTATCTCACTTTACCTGATACACACTAGTGTCATGCAGCAAATACTATTACACAGATTCCATTTCTATTTCCCCCTTTTCTCTTCTGATAGGATTCCAAATTCACAGTGTTAAACAGTGCTCCTGGGGTCAAGGTCAGGGTTCTGCGCTAGCAACAGTGGAAGGTTGTCCTGAAGTCCTCCTTCAGCCTGACTTTACTGCCCATCAGCTCCTCCCTTAAAACATTAGCTGGTTTCATTTGGAGCAAAGGAATTTCTGTCATCCTGAAGTGTTTTGATTCCAGGACGGTCCCTTTACACCAACAGTTGCCGTGAGGTCCCTACCACTGAACTGTGTCAGTTTTTATCCTTTTGTTTTTTATGGCTGCTATGATGGCTCCCTGAGGAAGGGGAAGAAGCAGCCTTTCAAGTTCCACTCCCTGCACAGGTCCGTCCAGATCATCAGGGACCTCCTGGCTGGGCTCATTTTCCTGATTGTGGAAGTCTGGAGAAGTGTCACGTTCCAGCCCACTTTCTGGTTCCCTCTTTTCAGTGACCTGGTCCTGAGCTCCTGCTGATGCACTTACTGCAGCTGCCAGTGTAACTGAATATTGACTGAAGAACAGCTCAGCTTCCTTAAACTTCTGGTTCCTTTGGATGTTTTTGCTATTGGAGTTTTACTGGTTGGTCAGATACTAATCCCAGCCATGAATAATACTGCCACATATCTGAATGTCTTCTATGTGCCTTCCTTCAAAAGCATAGATCTGTCTCTCCCAGTTTTCCAGAATCTCGGCCAGCTCCTGATTCTGCTTCATGAGCTCAGCCAACTCCTGCTGGGTGTCCAGGTCTCCAGAGGGCCTCCTTGTTGTTCATCACCGTATTAGGCATGCTAGGCAGGAGTGATGCCCCATTATCTATTTTGAAAAAAAATTCCAATATGATGAATTGGAGAAAACACCAGAAACAGGTGGATATGTGTTGTGGCTTGTGTCTAAATGTTCCCTAAAACCTCATGTTTTCATAAGTGGGGCTTTTCAGAGGTGGCTGAATCTAGAGTGTGTGGTACTGGGATCAAGAGTGTGTGCTTACTAAATCAGTCCATAGATTGGTTTGGCATATTTCTGAGTAAGATTAGGGGTGCCCCACCCTGGGTGTGAGTACTACCTGTGATTTACCCTGAATAAAATATAAGGAAAGGAAGAGGGCTGCTGGGGTCACTTGTTGCTTGCCACTTGCTGCTTGCTGCCTTGCTGCCTTCTGCCTGCGATTAACTGTTTCTCCTCTGCAATGTCCCTCTGCAATGCCACCCTGCCTTGGAGTCAGCTGATTATGGACTGAAACCTCTACAAACTGTGAGCCAAATAAGCCTTTCCTCCTTTAACTTTGGGTGTCAGGTAGTTTGTCTCAGCAATGTGAAAATTAAATAAGACAGCATGTCTTTATTGCAAATATCTTTGCTTATAATGGCAAATGGACTGAAGTTCTGATAAAAATCTCATAAATATTTCAACTCAGGCTATCATTAGAAATAAATAAGAGTCATATAAAAGAAAGATAAGACTATTCTTTAAGGGTATTTGGGCAGTGTTTAGGGTAGGAAGTAGTTATGTCCTATGCAAAAATGATTTATAAGAAAGGTCTCACTTCTTCCAGCATTTATATTTAGATCTGCTTTTAGGATTTATGACCAAGTGAAATAAAATTAATGTATAACAGGCTATGTCTGGGATTTTGCAAAGTAGGATTCCTATTCAGTGTTTTCAGATGGGCCTACAAAACTCTTTAGATATAAATGTAAAGAAAAGAACCAAAAGCTAGAGATAAATAAGTAATAGGGCACTCTTACTAGGAAGCTCTTTATTACTATAACTAAATACCTGTGCAAGCTATTTAAACAGAAAAGAGGTTTACTAAGCTTCCAGTTTTGTGGGGTAGAAATTTGAAGGGAAGAACACAGGTTCTCACTAACACCCTTACCATAGCAGGAGGTCCAAGCCCAGGATTCTGTCTGTGTGTTGCTCTCCTTCTCCTTGTAAAGCCATTAAGAGTCAGTCCAGAGATAAGACACTAATGATCTAATCCACTCACTTCGCAGAACTGCATGTTGGAATGCCATGGTGGGATTTCTTGTCCACCTGCTGAAAATCATTAACCTTTGGGGTTAAACTTCTGCAGAGGTTCTGGGGTACATATCATATTGACACAAGAATCTCATTAATCAAAAGTCTATCACTCCATTAAGCAAAGTGAAACAGAAGCAGAAGTTTCTTTGCAGCCTCTCTTCTCTGCACCAGGCATAAATTACTAACCTGCTCCATTCCTGGAACAATTCTTCAAATCATGCAGTGTTCTTCTCATTTTGCTGATAAGGAAACATGAGATATAAAGGTATTTAGTAACTAGGCCAAGATTTGTTTTTTACTCATTCGACATCCTCTTTGGGAAACCTGAGAAACATCAGTGGACTTTGAACTAAGATTTTAGCCAGGAAAGCATTGCAGCGATATATTATAGATATACTGTATGATACAAAAGAGTGCATACTATGAAAAGGAAAAAGAAAAGTAAGGTAAAGGGGGTCAGAAATCCTTGGACGGGGAGTCTGCACTTCTAAATAGCACTCAGTACCTCTCCATGACAACGTGTGGGCTGAGCAGTTTGAAGATGTTAGGGTGGAGATCAGTGGATCTCTGGGTCTGGGGAGGAGCTTTTGGGGCAGAGGGAACAGCTGGAGCCCACATGGGAGTTGTGTACATCAGAGTAGCTGGAGCAGAGAGGGCAGGGGCAGGGGGAGAGGTCAGCCTTACTGAGGGAGGTGAACCACAGTTGGGTTAAAGGCCACTCCACTATATGCAGGTTGGGTTCTCATCTCACTGGGGAATTCCCTCCTGGGTTTTGAGGTGAGGAACGACATCATAATATGACAGGATGCATTTGGAGGGGACCATTCTGGTCATGAGGTTGAGAAGACCTAGAGAGGTGGAGGGACGTAGGTAGGCAGAAGGCAGCTCCCATGCTGCTATGATACCTGATTCAGAGATGATGGTGGCTCCGTCCAGGCAGGTTGAACCAGAATGTAGCTGATCCTGGTTGTAATTTCAGAGCAATCTGGACTTCTCCAAGGACTGGAAGAGAAAACATGGACACCTTCGAGGGTTTGGGCCCGAGCAGTGTGAAGGCTGACGCTATTGACGGAGAAGGAGGCTGAGGATGGAGCAAGTTGGGGAGAAGCATGGCTCTGCTCTGGGTGTGCTGGATGGGGCAGTGTATTAAATGTGGAAGATGAACTGTTTAGAAGCCCTTCAGATATAGACTGCAGAGCTTTAGAGGAGGCCTGCTGGGGCAGAATTGAAAGCCATCAACATGGCGTCTAAAGCCAGGCTGGTACATGAAATCCCAAAGAGAGGGTGTGGGTATAAAGCAAAGTGGGCTGGTAGCACTTGAGAAACTTGGGGGAAACAGAGTGTTTCACGCCACCGTTTTACAAGCTCACTTTTTCACACTGTATACAAAATAGCTGCATAAATTCAGAACAACAGATTAGTTCATGGAAAAAAATTGCAGCGTAGACACCACTCCTCCACAGGCCTACAACAGGCCCTTCCAGGTCCTGGACTGTATTTCCTACTCTTTGGGCAAAGCGACCCCCAGGGCATTCGAACAGTCAGAGATGCTTTTGTTACGAATGGCATCTTTCTCTATCAGACTAGGACAGGTGCCAAAGCCAGAGACCCTGGCAGAAAGCACAGACCTACTTCCAAACTGCATTGCGTTTGTAAGCAAGAGACATCCACTTCCTTACAGGACTCTCAACATCCTATCCTTTCAAACCCCATTAATCCCTCTGTTATTTGGAAGTTAGGCAGGGCGTTGTCTTCAGTTTCTGAACTGGTGTGGTTACATGGGAATTAATGATCTTATCCCTCCTTACGTGGCATATTCTGCAAAATTTAATTCTTAAAATTCAATTAATAAGTGTATATGATGGGCACAGTTCTCCTGCACGAATCTATGCAACCCTAAGTCATATCCCGATCCCATGGGATGCCTTCGAGAGAGCCGCTCTTGATATAAAGTAGGCCGCTGGGCGATGGTCACCGATCTTAGCACGGGACTGAGCGAAGGACACGTTAGTGGACGCATTTTAGACTCACAGTGCAATGGCCAAAGATGTTCTCTTATTCAAACCAAACAAGCACACATACAAAGAGTTCACAGGAGCCCTTGCGAGGCGCAAGGCTGTAAACCAGGACCAGTGTATCCGAAGAAAGCGCCCCTTGAACAGGACTGTGGGCTGTTCGCGGTCACCAGGTTCTGTCCTCTGGCTGGGCAAAGCGCACTGCCTGCGAGCCTCAGGTACGTCCCAGGCGACCTCTGCACCCTAAAGCCGGCGCCTTGTCGCTGATCGCTGAGGCAGCGGCGCCCGCAGCGTGGAGGGGGCCGGTGGGCTCGGGTGCGACGTCAGGCTCGGGGTGACTGGATCAGGAGCGTCCGCCAGCCTCGCTGCAGCGCGGGGGTTGCCTGTCGTCCTCTTGGTCCGCACCACGGTCCTGGCTCCTGACGGGCGGCGAGGGCAGAGGAGGCCGGGCTGCTCTGGGATCAGCCAGGGGGCGCCGCGGGCAGGGCCTGGGCCTGTGTGGGGGCGGCAGGAGGGAGAGGGGGCTGCGAGTCCGCAGACAGAGGGTCAAGGCGGGCTCGGGGGGCTGCTTATTGCTTATTATTTATTTGGATACAGCAGTTTCTGGTAAGAGCAGGATTCTTATCTGCCCAGAAATAATGTTATTAAAATGCAGCTAAGAAGATTCTTTCAGAGCGTTTTGTTCCTAACCTAGAATTTCTAGAGCAATAATATTAGCAGGAAAGGTTAGGATCTGGTACATGGGAAAGGTGAAAACACTAATGCTTGCTGTGTGTTGACTAACGCGTAATAATCTGTGCTTTCGGGGCATGGAAAAGAAGCTTGCAAATTTAATCTGTGTAAGTAACTCAGTGAATTCAGAGGGTGAAACCCTTTGATACAATTATTTTCTTTATTTCTGCCATTCGTTTAATGCTAAAACAGTTTCATCGTCTTTGAAAAAAATGTACGTACACAATTAAAATAGTATAGACATTTTAAAAGAAAACAAAAATAATTTCCGTATTTCATGGGGGATGACCTTTCTCAGGCTGCGGTGAGCATCCCTCCTGGAATCTTTCTGTGCTGGGTTCGACACCCTGTCCAATTCAGTGTCAATTTATAATTTTTATAACCCTAGAGTCAGAAATTTTATACCAGTAACCTACCATACCGCATCAGAATCTTGTTTCTGATGTACCATTATTTAAACTGACTTTTACTACTACATGAAGCAAGACTTTGCTCCTACTCTGTAAAGGGAATCTGCTATGCAGGGACATGTAGCCATCAGGACTGAGCGGAGAAGATGGGATGCAAATGTACCGGTCCTTCGGGCAGTAATCATTAGGTGTATTCATGGGACAGTCCTGGAGTCATCATTCGCTTCATAAACGTAAACATTTTCTTGTTCTCCCTTGCAGATCGGGCTCCTGAAGTTTAACTTGTGAAGATGAAGTCTTTATTGGCAGTCGCCTTTTTTATTTTAATTTCTTTGTGGGTTGAAGAAGCCTGTTCTAAAGAAAAGTCTTCAAAGAAAGGGAAGGGGAAAAAGAAGCAGTACCTGTGCCCATCGTACGTTCTCCATGTCTTATCTTCTTATATAGAGAAATGTTGCCGTGGTCTGGTTTTAAAGCCAAGGTGGTTTGTGAGGACACAAACCCACACACCTCTTCCTATCAGATAATGTACTCATTTGTTTCGCGGGTAGAAAATGACAGGATAAAGAGATTTTAGAATGTTACAGATCCTTGAATTTAGGATATAGTTTTATAAGATTTTATTTGTGCTGTGGGTTTATGTAATTTCTACTTTCATTGCACACTGAAATTGCATGTTTGGAGCAAATATTAGCTCAGAAAGTCGATTTTAAAAAATAATCCAAAATGAATATTTTTAAACAACTGGATAGCTAAACCATAACCTCAAAGTCTATTTAGTTTATATTGAAGCAATTTCATGTGGTAGATAAAAATCTCTATTTCAGGGTTTGTAAAGGATTTTTATTGGGAGATTAGGGTGTTTTTCAAAAAGCATATTTCTAAATGTGAAGATCCTTGTAAAAACAAAATATTAATTTAAATATACCCCCCCAAGATACAGTTTTACAGCTTGGATTTCTTTATAGGCAGGGCTAATGTTACTGGTGAATAAAAGTAGATAATAGCTAATAGAACAGTTGGAACAGTGTATACATAACTCTCAGAAAACATCGTGTGTTTCATGTAATAATAACAATGTATACAGTGATCTGTAATAAAAATTAATTTGCTGCAACAGGTCATTACTCAGCACTCCAGGGCCAGCACAGATTTCGGGGTGTCCGACACAGTGGCCCTGAACACTGTGTGTGCCCCTTCTTGGCCTTTTTCCCGGGACGGGATGGGCAGCATCATAAGAACCCCATTGGGCAAAAGCCACCCACCTTCATGGTAGGAGCTGTGCTCCTCCCTCTCTCATGGGAGGGGACACAATTTCAGGGTTTAGAGGCCTCTTGTGTGGGATCTCAGTCACGGTGACCCTCGTGTGGAGCAGCAATCTCCATGAGTGAGGCTTCCCTATAGCAAGAAGCAGAGGGCTCTTATGCTCCCCCCACAAACACACCCTTATCAGAGTCTGCAGCCAGCTGTCAGGAAGAGCTTGACAGCAAGTCTTTGGAAACTTTTTTTTTGTTGGTTCCAGGGATCAAACTCTGGACCTTTTGCTTGCCAGGCAGGTGGTGCCCCTGAGCTACATCCCCAGCAAGAATGTAGCTACCGTGCAGTCTGCAAGAGTGTTGCAGATGGAGCACATTCTTTCTCTTTTCATAAATCCACTATTAAATGACCTTATGTATAAAACCAGACTATATGTATTCATGCTGTTGATAGTTATTAGGATAGATTTTTAAAGTCCAATTCTGAAGATAAAGAGTGAAGCCATAAAGGATCTCTTTGGTCCATATGGGAATCTCCAATCTTCGAGTACAAGGAACCACAAGTTCCTGATAAGCTCGTATCATAGTGCTTTAGACGTGCTATACAATTCTTTGAAATTTTTGTCTTTGAGATTTCTACCAGATTTTAATTTGATTTTATGTTTTACAATTATGAGACTAGATAAAGCTTTATCAATAGTTGGGATGGTGACACCACCACAAATCTGGACTTTTAAAAAGCAGATGAATATTGGAGCATTAAGAGCTGTGTATTTTTGAGCATCTTATTAAGAAGCCTGACTTACCACTGATTTACGAACTTCTGAACGCAAGGGTTATCTTTGGTTGTAACTGGTTCTGCAGACACCCAAATTAAGAATCTCAGCTACAGAGGGCTGTGGATGAATATGTAAACTGCTTAGGGTTATAAAATGATCGGTTTGTCCAACTTCTGTAAATTGATTAGGTATAAAATATCGTGACTAAGAGGAGTATTTGATATTACAAAGCCCAGAAGTTAGGCGCAGAGTAGAATAATACTTCTCACTATCTCACTATAGTTAGATTCTTGCCCACAGTAGTTGAATACACTTACACTGCACTTTGAGTTGCTTTGGTGAAGCAGCGGGACTATACAAATGCACTAGTTAATTTATGGAAAAGAAGACTGAAGTCTTCCTGTTCTACAGTTATAACAGCAGTTTCACCCAAAGACTATAAATATAGCACATGTGTTATAAAATGCATAAGAAATAGAAATAAATGACTTGGTTCCTTTTTACCTAGTGGTATCATGTTTTAAATTGGGCAGTATTTGTGCATATTAGTAACACAGAACAGTACGGTTTGACTTGGTGTATTGTTACATGCTTATAACATATCTTGATTACTTTAACCCCTCTCTCTTTCCGCCCTCTCTCCCCTGCCCCCTTTCCCATCTGTAAAAGTCTGCCTTCTGGTTTTCTAGGGTATAATTTTGATGTTGAGTTCAGATCAGATCAGAGATATTCCTAGCCTCATTTCATTTCTTTAAACCTGCATTGTTTTTGAGAGGCTAGAAAATCATAAAGTGAGGACAGTATTCACCACTTATTTTTTGATGTGAGTGAAGTAGCATTCTAAAGCTAACAAATTACCTGATGCATTTGCTTTCAAAATTTGTAGAAAATTAGTATGGATTAACAAATAAATGTATGCTAAATTAGTAAAAGTATTTTTAGGTAAGTCCCTGCACACAGTTACTTTGTACAGCATGTATCGCTTTCATCTGTCTTTAACCTGAGTATGTCGGTCTTCCCTTTGGCTTTCTGTTCTGACTCTGTGTCCAAATCTATAGCTGGAGGAGTTGTCACCAGTCACTGCCACTCCTAGGTCTCTGTCTAGCTCAGACCTCTCTGAAGAGCACCACATCCATGCATCCTGCTGTTCTACCATGAGCTGGAGCTCACTAACACATGATAAAGCCTGGATCCGGAAGACCCCCAGCTCCTACCTAACACAGTGTGCCAATGGTGTCCCAGCTCCTTCTCCAGGCAAAGGAGAAGCCTGGGGATGGGCCTAGCCAGAGGGTGAGCCTACGGCACGCATGCCACCGCCAGCACACGGAATGCCTGTCAGCACCAGAGCCAAGTGACCCAGCCACTGAGCATCAGATCACAGCTGCTTTCTAGACTACAACTTCAACATTTAGGGTCAGTTGCAGTGTTGGTGCTCTGTGATAAATAAGTGGGCTCCATTGTAGCTCAGGCCCACGGTCTCTAACAGGCTCATGGTCACTGGCCTAGACCTTGTCTTTCTACCTGAGCTTCTCAAATTCTGTGGTTGCCAAGCCTGGCCAGTGTGGTCTTAACCGCCTCTGGAATCTCTGACTTAATCCCTTGAGGATCTTGCTTTCACTGCTCTTCTCGTCTGTTTGACAGTGTCCTTGCTTCTTCTCTTTCTCCATCGGGTCTTCTTCCCCACTGACCCAGCAGTTTCCTTTCCACTTCTCAGATCCAGTCAGATGATTCCAGCACAGAGCCCTGCGAGACCCTCACCTTCCGTCTATGGCTCAGGTCCCTGGACCCACACACGCGTGTCTTGAAGAGCAACCGCGGCACCTCCCCGTGTCTGCCCATCCACGCCCCGTGCTCTGTGATGCACAGCTGGCCACATCTCCAGCACATCCCTGCAGGTGTTCTTCCCTCACCTGAAATATAGGTGCCCACGGTCTGTCTGCTTAGCACCTGTCTCAGTGGTCCTGCTCCAGTCGTGCCTACAGCTGCTGTTTATTCACTGATGATTCCAGCCTTTAACCTGTCTCCTTATCTTCAGACTCAAACTCAATTCCAGCCTAAGTCCTCGTCCCTCCTTCGGGAAACCTTGCCTAACATTTTAGAAGTTCCGTGGTTGGAACTCAGGGCCTTGTGCATGCGACGCAAGTGAACTATGATTGAGGCTCCCTGCCAGACCCCTTTCTTAATTATGCATCGATTAGGTGATCCCACTCTGTCCCTTCCAGTTCTCTAACTGCCTCTCATGTTTGCAGTACTGAAGGCAATCATCAACTGCAAAGTGTTCTTTACCCCAGATGGTAAACTCCTTGAGGACAGCGTCTCCTTTGACCCAGTCTCCAGAGGACAACATCAGTGCCTGACGCCACATAGACATCCAATGAGAATTGGCCGAAAGAGTGAATAAAAACCTAAAGGCCTTGATCGCCACTTACTAAGTCTTACATCTGGATTTGAGTAAGTGACTCAAGAATATCTTATGTGATCCCTGTGGATGATATTTAAAAATACAGGCTCAATGCAAGGGAAAGTAGAGGAGTTGGCAAACAGGCAGTCATGGAATACCTCTACCCTGGACTACGGTTCCTGGTGGTAGTTTGGCCTTGCCATATTCTATATTATTAAATAGTAAAATAACCCTGTACAGAGAAGACACAGCTGAACTGAGGATGTGTAATACTGGGATGCATAGCGAATATGTGAGACAAAAGTCAGAATGTCAATGTGCTCACTCAGGGTAGGGTGATAAAGAGTGAAGTATAACTTATACTTTGATCCAGACCTTACTTGTACAAGTACAGTATAGGATGGATAGAAACAGAGCATGGAAGAGTTGATTTGGAAAAATTCTAGACATTGTAACATAAAAATGAATACATGTGGGACTATGAAAACAATTCAAGAAAGAAATGATTGTTTTATTTTAATGATTCCATGTCAAGTATATTGCTTTTCCTAATATCAGAAAAGAATAGAGATATTTCTACACTGTATGAGTCAGGATTTTTAAGGCAGAAATAACAACAGTAGAAATAATGAAAATCATATTAGCAGAAGCGGAAGGACATGAAGATTGAAACTTGTTTTTAAATTTTTGGAAAAGAAAAAGTGGATTTTTGACTTGGCACCAATGGTTAAGACCAGGACTGATTAATAGAAACTACAGGAAGTAATGATTTTGGCTTCAGATTCAGAAGAACTTTCTAACAGGGAACTGCCAAGACATAATTGATCAGAAAGAGAGGTAGTGATGTTTCTTATTGCTGAAGGCACTTGGGCGGGTGAGATAATTACTTAGCAGTGATATTTTAGAGAAGATTTGAGCATCGGAGAGGGGATAGATGAGATGGTGATATTGAAGGTCATTTCCCCCTTGAGACTTTGAAGATTGTGTAATTCTAACACATTGTTTGATTGCAGTGTTATTATTATTCTGTAGCAAAACGACATGGAATCATTCCACAGATTTTACCTCAATCCATTTATTTACCTTTATTTTCATGCATTGACCTGGAAGTTTCTATATGTAGAGCAAACCATATCTTGGTCTTTAAAAACTTTCAGTGAAAGAATTCTTCCTTGAATTTTCATGAATAACCAGATTTTCAAAACTATTGCTTTCAAATCTAGAAAAATCTTTTCATTTCTGACCTCATCCACTAGAAAAAATAACAGACTACTATACGTCTGAAGCGAAAATAATTTCAGGATGATACATTCAAGTGATCTAATCAATGCCTACCATAATTAGTAAGAAAAGGAGTATAATCTTATACTTGTTCATATGCTATGCTTGTATGTATGCTGTATGTGAAACTAGAACATACTACAATATATTTGCAGAGTTTTTGAGTGATGATAATAACAAAGCAGGACTATCTCAGCAAGCCACAGTATCAAGAAAACCAAAACAAAAGTTTTCTGTTTGTGTTTCTGCTCATAACAGATGTACTCACACATGTACTGTGGAACTTCCCAGGCAGGGCAGTGCCAGCACAGGCTGCCACTGGTCATCTCCAAGCTGGGGGAACCTGCCTTTTGTGGAGGACTGAATTTCAGACATCCAGTAGCTTACACTAAGTGGATCTAATGTGCTTCCAAATTGCATTTGAAATCCCTCCTCATTTCTCCCACTTTGGGCTCATACTGTATTTTAGGCTGAAGAGGTTAAGAACAAGCTCTTAAGGGATGAATTTTGCTGTTACTTAGTGTATGGCTATCCTATCTTCTAAAATAGTTTTTGTCCATACTGTTAGCACTACAACTTTAAAATCATTGCATGAATAACTTTTTATTTCTATTCTGGTTCTGTGTGATATTGGGAAAAACGTGACTTGTTTCTGTGTAGTCAGAAACTAAAAAAAAAAAAAGTTAGATGTAAATATGTTTGATATCTTTTATGCAGTTTTCTTTATCTCCTTCTCAGAGACATTGAACCGTTCAATGAGGGCATTTGTGTAACTCGGTCCTGTGTATGGTAAGAAAGATGAAGCTGTGAATGGTCCAAGCCATAACATGCTATTGAAACGTTAGCCATCTTCTTTAGTTCCCGTTTCCTATTACCTGTGGAAATGTCCAAGGCAAATGAATTGGCCAGAAGATGAAAGGCTGACTGGAAAAAGATACTGTTAATCTATAAAATGCATACCCTTGGGGATTGCCGATACTGTTATTAATGTAAGTCTAGATCAAATATTTTGCAAACATTTGCGTATGTATTTTCTTACTACCCATTAAAGAATTCCTCTGTAATGGCATGCTATTATTTTGCAGTCAATCAAATTAATGATCTTCCCTTTCCAAATAACTTCCCAATTTTTGAAATTGGCATCCTTATAATTCCAGTAACTCAGGCATAAAATCTAGGGTGAAACCTGCCTTTTTTCTCTTAAAATGATCTCCAGTGTCTTCACGCTTAGGTGTTTCTTCCCTGTATCTCCTCTCACCACCTTTATCAATGCATCTGTTACATATTTTTCTAGTCATCCACCCTGCTATTTTCCTTGCTGTTTATTATCCATTTTAACATTCTGCTTTCATTCTCTCCTTGTTAGTCTTTCATGCCCCAAACCACAATATCTCTATACTTCCGGATGATCTGGGGTGTGTGTGTTTCCCTGAATTCCTAGGGCCTCCCTACTTTATTTTCCAATCTTGATCTGAAACTACTCTCTCATTTTAGAAAGGCCGATCCACCCTGGACCTGACCTTCTCCTGCTGTTAATTTATGCTGGAAATGACAACTCCTTCCTCATTTTGTCCAATTTTATTAGTTCTCCATGGATTAGCTCAGCTGTTACTTGGCTAAGCAGACATTTTAAATAATTAGAAGTTTCAAAAATTGGTGATTTGAGTGATATGATCAGTGGCATGCCATGGCAGTTTGGCTTTTGATGTCTTGGACACGAGTAGAAATACAACATTTAAAGGGGGGAAAGTTGTTCATTACATGGTGGGTATTTCACCTGGAGTGTTGCTGCTAAATTCTGGTTGTCATGGTTTATGACAGTGGCAATTATGCAGAAGTTTGTTTGGAGAATCACCATTGGTGTTGGATTTACCATGAATGTCGTCAGCTGTTGTTTGATTAATTGTACTGCAGGTTGTTTTCTTTGAAGAAAAAAGAGAAATCAGCTGTGGTTTAAGGTGTTACAGAGAGTGGGAAGACTTCTTTTGTATAGCCCCAAGTTATAAAACCAGGACTAGCAAAAGGCAAATGAATTCAGACTAAAGGATATTGTAGAACTGTCCAAAGAGAAAATGGATTTCTGTGGGAAGGTCTTTGTCACCAGAGTGCGTGGACATAGATAGCATGGGTAGGAGCACAGTCAAACTCATGCCTTAGTAGAGCATTAGGGATATTAAAATCCTCTTTCTTCCCCAAGGTCTCATGTGCCTACAGTTAATGTTGAATGCCTTGATCTCCCAGGATTCAAGTCTACACTGTGCAGTTGAAACTTGATTAGATTTAATTCTCTACATGATGGTGTCTTTCATTTCCTAGTCACACCGTACACAGTATTAACTAATTTATAAATACTTGAGATTAGGGACCTGTATACATATATTTTTATACCCTGTCTTCCTCAGAATTCTTTCTATAATTGCTCCTTTTATGTTTGCCAAGTCAGATGGAATCATGTGGGTAAATGATCACACAGAAAAATCACAAATTGATCACTGATATATCAGTGCCTAGGAAGTAATGCCTTTAAATATGTTCTTTACAATTCTCCTTCTCAATATCTGGACAAGACTTTATCTACATTCTCAGCCTACAGCACTTTCAAAAATTACTGAATTTGACAAACAAAAATGTACCCACTTCTAGGGCCAGGGATTTAGCTTAGTGGTTCCACCAACTGCCTCGCAAGTGCAAGGACCCCTGTTCAATCCCCAGTAACCCAAAAAAGCACCTATTTCTAGAGGTAATTTCTGCAATGTGGCAGAGAGTGACTCTATTTACAAAAGCCTCACATGTCTTCTTTGTGGTGATGTTCCCATTGGCTGTCTCTGATGGACTGCAGGGATCTGAGGACCCTTTACATTAAATGGATTCTCTTACCATTTATGGAAATACACTTAGAATGCATGCAGAAAATTACTTACATGTATGTTCATTCCAACAGCTCCTCTGGGAAATGATGTGGATGTGCAATATTCCTAGAGCTCCAATTGGAATAAAAACAAATCACTTACTAAATCACTAATAGAATATGTTGATAACTTGACCACGACCTTTATTAATCCTCATGAAAGGAAACAACATTGGATTCGTAATTATTCAGGGCAGCTGACTGTTCTAGTTCCTGAGAGTAACTCAGTGAGTAACAAACCAATGTGTGGAATTTTTTGCGCTAACATTCGTCTCAGTGGCACCTGGGCAAGGGTGAGAAGATCATGTGAAGGTCTTAGGTAGCACTCTTCAGTAGCGTCTGAAATTTCTGTTCTCGTTTGCTTGAATATATATATAATATCCATGGTTCAGTTCTGCAGATGGAGGTGTTCTCAGTCAGAGTTTTTGTTTATTTGTTTTATGTGTCGATCTTGTCTTGGCTGGGTCTCTGTTGTGGCTCCACAATCTTCTTCCGTGCCCATTGGCAGCTTGACAACTCTCTTTCCATATGGTTTCAGTATTTTATTCTACCCATTTTAGCCTTAGCATAAAATGTTAACCTTTTCTTTAATGAAAATAAATAAAGTTCATTGAGCAGGAGCTTTCCAGTGCCTTCCTTTTTGCATTCTAGCTACCTGTCCGGTGTTCGTGCTTCTCTCCTCTGCTCTGGTCTCGGAAGAACAGAGACCGCCTTACTCTGAACCCTGGACTCTTTCACCTCCCCCGTCTTCTGAAACATTTTTCTTATCAGCTTCCTGCTGCTCGCTCATGCTTTAAATTTTCTTCTTTGCTTTAGGTCTTTTAAGTGCTTACAAACACACCGGGAGTATCTCACTTGAGAAACGTGTTTAGATTTTGTATTTCCCTTTTACTAATTGTGCATCTTCCTTCTATTTCTTACACTACACCTTATGCTTCCCGAACTGTGCTTCACTATTTCATTACTTTACTTGGATTTCCTTAAATTACAAAAGCTATGCATTATTATTGTTGCAAACAGAATAATCACTTTATTATTCCCTTATTAATACCTTTTGACTGCTGTCATTGCTCCACTCTTTGGTAAAGATATTTATTTTATTCTCTTTAAATAAATCTAGTGACTGTTCTTTAAGTTCTTATTTTTATGTGATAAAGGCTGGTCACTGTCTTCTATATCCTGAAACAATTCTGTTTCATCTGTCCCACCTTTGGATTCCAGAACTTTACTGACTTCTGGGTCTCTTTTTCAACCTCCCTGATTATACCTAATGAGCCACCTTCGCTGGTGATTCCTTCCTTCTTTCCTGAAACACTGAACTAGGTAGTTATCCTGTTCTTTTAGGCTTTGACTCATCAGATTTCCTCTTGGTACTTTCTGTTGGTGTCTATGTTATGCATATATCTTATGATTTCTGGGCAATTATTGTAGCTTCCTATTGAACTCTAAAGTCAATGTATAAAGCACACTACACTGGCTGTACCGTCTTTATCTCCCTCTGAATCCAGCCTAGCATAGGAAATAGGTGAAGAATCTTTGCTTCTTTTGTCTTCCTCGTCTCCCCTTCCTCATCTTGGTGATCCTTGCTCACAGCCAGTTCTACATCTGGCTGTTTCTCCCTTCTCTGCTGTGGCTTTGTCAGGTGTTAGACATCTCACCTCACATCTGTCACTGTCATTGCTTACCTGGAAACCGGAGCTCTAGCCTGTCCTCCCCACTTCGTTAAAGATCAAATTGTTGAACTCAAGACCCACGTATAATCTGAACCATTTTGGAGGCTGCAAAGAGCTGTACCTTATTGTGAACTGAAACAAATTTTAAGTGCTTTAATTTATTAAAATAGTTAATAGCTGAGGGTGTAGCTCAGTGAGAGATGACTTGTCCAGCATGAGGCAGACCCTGGATCCGATCCCAAATGATTTCAAAGCCAAGCCAGAAGCTGTGGCTATTTAATATTAACATAAATTGCTTACTTTATTAAAAGGATTGTATTTTCAAACATCAAATTGATGAGATGAGGGTTGTTTCACATCACTATGCATCAGTTCGGTGGCCAGGAACACGGGAGAGAGTGGGACCCTCCTAACTGCTTCTGTGTTTGTGTCATTATGATGTACTGTTTTGATCGAAGTATGAGAAGAAAATATGATCTCATGCAGACACAATTGGAAAAGGAAGAGTATTTTAACAGACTTTTCATAATTGTGAATGGTCTCCTTTAGTGTCGTGCGAAAGTTGATAAGTAATAGTTCCTCACAGGATAGCCGCAGTGTGAAATCTGAAGTCAGATCAGTGAACATTTTGTGCTCGGTTTCATTAGAATGCACTGTTCTGTTTCACACATCGAAGAGCCTCTTTTGTTCAGAAGTGATCTTATAACATCATGCATTGCACATTTGGAAATTACTGGTTTGCTGGGTTTTGCAAATCTTCCAAATGTTGACACATTTCATTATATAACACCCAAAGCATCTCTTTCTAGTTGCATTTCCTACCTCTTCGCAAAATTCAATAAAATTATCGTTTTCTTACCTCTTTGCCTTTTACACATTTCATTTAGTCTTTCCTGCCAGTGTATGCTGGTAAGGGATACTCTGACACTTAGGATCTATGATATTATTTTATGGATTTGTGCTAATGCACCGGCAGTTTTACCCACCATTGCTTTTGCACCATCAGTGCACATTTAACATATGAAAAGTAAATTATAGTTACTATTGTGAATGCTTTTTACTCTGCGGACTGCCTGAAAGGGTCTTGGGTACCGCGGTGGTCAGTGAACCACATTTTGTGAACTGTTACCCTTTAGCTCCAGCGAATTTGCGATGCTTAATAGATATCCAATTGTTCACTTCTCTGCTCGTGGCTGGCCTCATCTCTTTCCATTCTGCTCTGCAGGTCCTGCGGTGCTTCCTGGGGTGCTGCCCTCTTCTTCCTGCACAGCCAGCGCTCCTTGTAGTCTGTTCTATTGTGTGTAAGAAAGCCTGATGATACGGAGGGTGCTTATGCCTATTTTTGAAGGTTGCAGTGTTCATCGTCACAAATACTTTAGGCTCCCTTTTTGCGCACATGTAGGCATCAGAACCTGACTGTTTGAAAGTTAGAAAGCTGGAGATCCAGAGTGGCAGAGTGGCCTGCTTTCCTACGACTCTGCCCAGCTAGTGGCAGATCTCACTCGTAAACTTGGGTCTTTCAATCCCCCACCCGCCCATTTTTCATTAATGCTCTTGCTACTGCTTGTGTTCGTTTGATCTTGCCTTCACCAGCAGAAACACATTTTTCAGCATCGCTGTTTTTGTGTGTGTGTTTTTGTCATTTTGAGGCAGCATTTGGGGCTTGCTTGTAGTCCCTTACCAGGACTTAAAATTCACTGATGTTCTCCTAAAATAACAGGATGCTACTGTCAGAGGTCCCAGCCTCCCAGGCCTCCTTCCCACAGACGTGTGTCCCAGCACACGGGAGCATTAGCAGTGTTCCGTCTGGACACTACCTGCCAGTGGAGGTATGGTAAATACGAGCTCATTCTAAACTCGCAGCATCAGGAAACAGTATGTCATTTATCCCTCTTCATACTGCAGGCCTTTGAACAGTGCAGCAGTGAGGACACGAGGCAAGGCCAGGAGTTCGGCCCTCATGTGTGCAGCTTGAGGTGTCCGTGAGACATCAGAGGGGAAATGTTAACTAATTGTCGAAGAGAAAGTGGGAAATTCTGAGAAATGGTCTTGGCTGCAGTATGAATCTAGAGCAGTAAATTATGACAACGGGGAAAGGTCACTGAGGAACGTTTGGGAATAAGCTGGAAGAACTGAAGATCAGGCAAGTCATGCAGCCCAGGAGGAAGCCATGAGGAGAGTATGGTGTTTCCCATACTGCTGACCGTGGATGTGGGGGAAGTGTTTTCCCTTCCCAAACCCCTCGGGCAGGGGCGACGTACAGGGAGTAGCACACCTGTTCCCCATAGCTGCGGGGGCACCGAGCAGATGGAGGCCTGATTCACTGTGGGGACGTCAAGCTGAGGGAGAAGTGGTGTGCTGGGGAGGCTCACATCTGGCCAGCCCATGTGTGTGGACTGCAGAAGAGAGGCCTAGACCGGGAGAGAGGGGGACAAAGGACAGGGGGATGTTTCGGCCTGGAGCGTAACGAAGGAGTTTGGTCTGGAAGGGTCTGACAGGGATGGCGAACCCTTCAGAGTGCTCAGTGTTACAAACAGCCCCCTGTGGCACTTGTGCCATAGATTCACCGCCACCCCGTGAAGAGTGGGCTGCAATAAGCTTGGTCTGACAGTGGGAGAGCAGAGTCGGCAGCCATGACCTCTCCCAGGCGATCGAGAGTGGAGACGCTCAAGCGGGGATCTGGAGAGAGCGCGGAGACATTGGAAACTAGAAAGCAGAGGGCAGAGCAAGGTCCAGCTGTGTCCCAGACCCACAGCAGCTTCCCCGACTCGGAAAGGCCTGGCTGAGGGGAGAGGGATGACATTTGTGAATCAGACTCTGGGTTCTGGTCCTGGCCAGGACTGCACATTGTAGGGATAGAGGAAGAGTTCGCGGTGGCACGGAGTGTCAGGAAGGACATGGTGGTCTAAAGGTAACAAAGAGCGTGAGGTTCGCTGGAGATCTCGCCCAGGTTCCCTGGGAGGTGCTTCCTCATGCTGCAGCGTTGGGCAGGTGCGTGTGAGAAGGGGGAATTCACAGCCAAGTCCAAGAGGCCAGCTTACTCAATCACAAGTGACATTTGCTTCTAAACAGGAGTCAATGGGGACATGAAAGGGCTTGTTTTTCTCCATATTGCAAGGGGCGGCTGGTCGCGGGCCGAAGATGTGCTAATGAAAGTCATTCTCAAAGGGAACACTCTCTCATGCCTCCACTGCACATAACGTCACACTGGGAATTTGTAAAGAGAGGCTGAAAATGTGAGGAGCCAGGTGAGGGTCAGAGGTGGCCTTTAGGGGTGCAGTTGGCTCCGTGGGTTCCCTTTCTCCCCCGACGGCTCTGGGGTCCGTTAGAGGGATTTCCTAAGGGTTATGGAGTTGAAGTTATCCATTTCACTTCTCAGCTTCTGCTCTGGCTCTTACTTAATTCCCCCCTTTACAGTTTTGTTTTGTAGTGGCAAGGAAAATACGTCCTCTACAATTAGTTGTATCCATTTCTAGAGAGCAGTGGAAGTAAAGTAAGGATTTGGGAAATAAGATACAAGAATTCATGAATCTTAGGTGTTTATGTCAGAAATTAGGGTAGTCTGTATCTTTGCTTAACTAAACCGCATACTGATAACTTTCAACTAGTTGTGACTCCATTTTTTTTTCTAACTTTTGGAACATAAATCTCTCTTCCTCTTCACATGACACAAAATAGGCTACTATGAGGTATTTGCCACACAAAGGTTAGGTTTTGTTCCAAGCTCGTTACTTGTATTGCCTTACTGAATTCTGGAAACAGGCTTTGGTAAAGAGCTGATGTTTTAGAGTCACCGTCCCTTTTTACAAACTAGCGGAGGCACAGTCTGGGTCTGAAGCTTCCCTCCGGTGAGTGGTAAACTAGGGTTTAAATTCACTTAGTCTCTCTCCAGAACTGGGGAGTTTAATCCCCAGTGAAAGGAGCTTCATGTTTCTCTTCCTTTCTTTCTTTCTTCTACTAGAAGAAAAGGAAATCTTGTCTTTGCTGTATGGTTTAGGAAGTCTCAAAAAGATATGCTGATAGTTTTAAAGTATTATATACTCAAACATAAAAAGATATATAAAAGTGACGTATGCTTCAAAGAATGATAATAAAATAAACCTATGTACTGGTTACCCAGCCTAAGAATAAGAACGTTGCTGTTGTGCCTTTAACTGTGAAACACGGTGTGTGTATCATAACGAACGCGTGTCACCTTGTACATGATACAACTGGCTTCTGTTGCTTCTTGTTAGTAGATTCTGAGGAGGAGGAGGATGCTAATACGTGCCTACCTGGTGTTTTCACTTTGCACCTGAGCTGTATCATTTTACCAAGTTGCAGTGCACGTATCTTAAGGAGTTCGCGAATCTTCTGCTCAGTCATAGGCAAATTTCGGTCTGGAAATATCCCACATGCTGTGTCCCAACGTCTTTCAAAAGGCGAATCACTTCTCATTTTTATTACCTTCGACTGGTCTCACCTGTTCTTGGCCTTCATAAGGAATGAGGAGTACAAGACATAAGACACAGGGGCCAGGATTTGGTTCAGTGGTCCCACCACCAGGAGCTGCCCGGCTCTTCGCATGGAGCTTGCAGGACGGCTGGGCTGACGCTGAGGCAGGGTTGTGCCTGGGCAGGGACTGCAGAGCCCCGGGCGCCCTGCGTGGTCCACGCTTTATGAACGCGAGTTCTCAGGCAATATTACACTAGAGAGAAGATGTCTTCTTCCGTCAGTAACACATTCACTTTAGTTTATGGTAATGTTTTTGCCTTACACACTTCTATTTTTTTTTTAACTTTCTGTCTTTGTGAGTACACCTCACTCAGAAACACCCCAAGCTTTAGAAACAGATTTCTTTATTCTGTAAGCTTTTACAGATATTTGAAGATCTATTTATACTTAATCGTTTTAGTAAGAACTAAGAGGAGCACACGGAGCCTCACGGGGCTGGGGTCACCAGCATCCCTGGCGAGCACCTCCACCCCTGGCCTGGCCAGAAGTGTGAGGAGACGCAGACCAGCCTCGTGTCACCGCCTGTGACATCAGTGCCGTCCTCCCCTGGGCTCGGCTCCTGCTAATTTTAGAGTTAGTTCTTTCTTGTAAGTAGGAGGAGTGCACTTTAAAATAACAATAAAAAGCATAATGTAGTGTATCTGTGGCAACTGTGCTATAAATCTCCATTCTCTGGTACACATTTTTATCTATGTAACGGTGTTTGCATGGGCTGGGCCCTGCAGGCTCACGGATTCCAACTACAAGGATTCAACCGAAAACTAAGTGAAATGTTCGGAGGAAACTGCGCCTGTAACAAACATGTACAGATCTTTCATTAGCCACTACACCATACAACATACCAACTACTTACACAGCATATTGTATAAGGTATTAAAATGAATCTAGAGATTAAATATACAGGAGGATTATGTAGTTTATGCGCAGGTGCTACCTGATTTTTGAAAGGTCTATTACACGTTGTTGTGAAGCAGCTAACCTCCCACACTGTGTTAAAATATAATGCAGTATACTCGTTTTTGTAATTTAGGTTTTCCTGTAATAACTTGTAATTTCAGTCTTCCACAGAAAGACAGCCTGACTTCCTGCCGTGTCCTGATCCTGGTTCTCCTCCTCCCATCCAATGACCCTAAGGGGCCTGATCTTGAAATTGGGCTTAACTCTCTCAAGCTTGCATCCCTTGGATCTTTGGTAACATACTCAGGTTTTCTGTTATGGATGAGGAAAAGAAACATGACAACACATTTCGCAACACAGAACCCAGCTCTCGTAGTTCCTTCATTTTTACGCTTTTATTTTCCGGAGCCCAAAGAATTAAACTTTTCTTTCCACTTCGTGGAAGAAGGGGTGGATAAAGAAGTAGGCCCATTTTAATTTTCTGATTTAAAAAAGTTGAAGTTCTCGTGATCTTGGTGGAGCTTACTGTTGATTTCTCCACGTGCCAAGCACGTACATTTTTTCTTAATTTGAGACTTAACCCTCTTAACACATCTTCGTGTGTGTGCTCAGTACTGTCCACGACGGCAAGCTATGTATGATTACTCAGCTTGCATTAATGAAACTTTATGCCTCTCAACAACTGTTCCTCACTTGCCCTCCCCAGGCTTCTCCGGTCGCCCTCCTGCTGTCTGCTTCTGTGAGGCTGAGTACTTAGTTACTTCCCCGGGACGGGAGTCATATTGTATTTGTCTTCTGTGGCTCCCTGAGGTCGCTGACCCCAATCCCCTCAAGAGTCGTCCATATTGTCTCAGTTGGCAAGATTTTCTTCGTTTTAAGGCCAAATGATGCTCGGTTGCATGCGTGGACCACATGTTCTTTACTCACTCACCAGTCGACGATGGTCAGGCCGGCGCGCCCATCTCTTCCCACTGTGGGCAGCTCTGCGACGAAGGGCTGCTATCACTTCAGGATTGTTTCGGTTCTCCAGCACAAACCCTGAGGTGGGATTGTGGATGATATGTATGACAGCTCTATTTTAAATTTGTGAGGAAAACAATTCACCAACAGTGAGGGAGGGTCCCAATGTTTTTATGTTTCTTGCAGACATTTGTCTTGAGAAGTTAAGAACAGCCAACCAATAGTCTGTGGCTTTGATCTGCATCCCCTGATCGCGACATCCGTGTCCTTTTATGGATGTGTTGGCCATTTGTGTGTCTTTAGGGAAGTGTCTAAGTCCTTAGCCTATTTCTTAAAAGAGGTTATCAGGCTTTGAATTTTTACTATGGTAGGAGTCCCTTATGTATTTTTCAAATTAACATCATAGCAGGTATATGGTTTGCAGACATTTTCTTAGGTTCCATAGGCTGCCTTCTCATTACATTGATTTCTTTGCTGTGCTAAAGCTGTTTAGTTCTACAGGGTCCCACTTATCTATTTTAACATACATTGCCTGTGCTTCTAATGCTCTATCCGTGAAATCATTGCCAAGATAAAAGTTATGTAGCCATTCTCCTGTGTTTGCTTTTACAACTGTTACAGTTTCAAGTCTTAGGTTTAAGCCTTTGGTTGCATGTTGAGTTGATTTCTGTGTGTGGTGTAAGACAAAGGCCCTGTTTCATTCCTTTCCTTGTAGATGTGCAGCTTGTTTTTGCACGCCCATTTACTGAAGACTGTCCTTTCCTGATTGGGCACTCTTGGCCCACGTGGAGAGGTCAGCTGACCTGGATTCATCCTGAGCTCTCTTCTGTTCCACTGGTCTCCATGTTTCTAGGTCTTTATTGTGCTCTTGTAGTCACTGGAGCTTTATACATTTTGAAATCAGAAAATGTGATGTCACCAGTTTTGATCTTTCTTAAAATTATTTTGGCTGTCGATGTTTCCTTACAACTTCTATAATTTTTAAAATTTCTGTATTTGAATTGAGATTTTGATAGGAATTGCACTAAATCTATAGACAACCTCAAGGAGTATAGATATTTTAATGATATTAAGTCTTTCAACCCATGGACATGGTATATTTTTCTATTTGTTTCTTTGGTTTCTTTCATCAATTTTTAAGTTTTTACAGTATGACTTTCATTAAAGAAACACACTCTAATACGAATGTGTAGCCATTCCCCAGGATGACTGTAAACTGTATAAACTCAAACATGTACAAATGAAATGAAAAATAATTTAAAATAAACAGGCAAATAGTTTTCATAAAATAACAAATGTGTAGCACATTATCTTTATGTTATTCCAAGATCATCAAGAAATAATTAAACTGTTCATTCTTGTATCTTAAACAAAGTACTTTGATTACCTTGAAGTTACTCTTAAATATTTTATTCTTTTTAATGCTGTTGTACATGGGTTGTTTTCCAAGCTTACATTTCAGAGTTTCAGAGAGTTCATTGGTAATGGGTAGAAAAGCAACTGATGTGTGTGTGTGTGTGTGTGTGTGTGTGTGTGTGTGTGTGTGGTCTTTAGGGAATCATATGCATGACATCACATGATCTGCAGACAGACTCATTTACTTCTTTTCCAATTGAGTGCTTTTTTTTTTTCTTTTCTGAATACTCTGACCAGGACTTCCAGTAGTACACTGAATAGAAATGCTGAGAGCAGGCCCCTTCCATGCTCTTGAATTTAGTAGAGAAGCTGTTAGTTTTTCATTATCAAGTATGATGTTAGCTATGGACTTTTCATTTGTGGCTTTTATTATGTTGAGTACAATTTCCCTCTATTTCTATTTTGCTGAATATATTTATCATAAAACAGTGTTAAAGTTTATCAAATGTTTATGTGACTATTGATGATTTTTTTATCCATCTTTCTATTGATGTGCATGCTGTGTACCATTAGCTGCTTTTCACATGTTAAACTACCTGTGCATCCCAGAGAGAAACAACCTGGCCATGATGTATGACCCTCTTCACATGCCACTGAATTCAATTTGCCAGCATTTGGTTAAGGATTTTTCTTCTATGTTCATCAGGAATACTGGCCTGTAGTTTTCTTTTCTTGTGGTGTCTTTGTCTGGCCTCCCAATCAGGGTCATGCTGTCCTCATAAAGACTTTGGAAGTGTTCCCTCTGTGTCAGTGTTTTGGAAGATCTTGAAAAGGTTTGGTTTTACTTCATTTTTCAATGTTTCATAGAATCTGCCAGTGAAACTATCCCTTTTTGGACTTTTCTTTGTTGGAAGGTTTTGATTATGGATTCAGACTCCTTGCTGTTTGTAGATCTGTTTAGATATTCTATTTCTTCATGATTCAGTCTTGGTATGCTGAATGTGTCTAGAATTTGTTTATGTGTTCTAGGTTACCTGGGTCATGGTAGTCTCTTATAATCCTTTGTATGTCTTTGTCATTAGTTGTGATGTCTCATCTTTCATTTCTGATTTTATTTTGAAAATCTTCTCACTTGTTTTTATTCTAGTGAGTGTTTGTCAAATTTGTTTCTATTTTTCAAAACTGTTTTGTTAATATTTTTTATTTTTTGGTCTCTAGTTCTTTTCTTCAGCCGAAGTTATTTTCTACTTTTTGCTAACTTTTAAAAAAATCCTTCACTAGTTCTTTCAGATATAGATGGAGCTGTATGTCTGAGGTCTTCCTTATTTTTTTAATGTAGGCATTTGCCTCTCTGAAGCTTTTTTATCATTGTTTTTAAATTGTAGGTCTTGCTGTGTTGTGCTTTCTGTTTGCCTTAAGAGATTTTCTAACTTCATTTTAAGTTTTCTTTGATAAATTATTCAAAAACATGTTCAACTTGCCTGAATTTGTGAATTTTCCAGTTTTCCTTTAGCTGTTGATTTCAAGTTTCATTACATTGTGGTTGGAAAAGACATGGTGTGACACCAACACCAGTGCTGTTAAGATTTCCTTGCTCCCTTCCTCTCTCCTTCCTGCCTTCTGTGTTTGGATATGACATGATCTACCTTGGAAGATTTCAGCTATGCTCAAGAAGAATATGTTCTGCTCCTATTTAGTAAACTCCTCTGTGCCTGTTACATACATGTAATTCAGACCAGGTCCACGCTTCCTTTGTTGATTTTTTTGTGTTTCTTTTGTCCATTTATGAAAGTGGGGTATTGAATTCTCTATCATGGCATTGCTGTTCCTTCCTTCAGCTCTGTATATCTTTGCATGCTTCTACATTGGGTGTGTGCATATTTATCACTGTCACATCTTCCTGGTGGACCAGGCCTTTCATCATTCTGTAGTGTCTTCCTTTGTGTCTTGTGACTTAATGGTGTTCTGTCTGATGTAATATAAATACTCCTGCTCTATTTTGTTTTCCATTTGCATCGGGTAACTTTTTCTGTCTCACCACTTTCAGCCTAGCTGTGTCCTTAGAACTAATATTGGTCTTTCACAGAAAGCACATATTTTTATTTTTTAGAAGTGTTATCTCATTCAGCCCCTCTTTGTCTTTGATTGAGGAATTTAATCAATGTGCATAAATGTAAAAGAATCATCAGCAGGAAGACATTTACCATTACCATTTTTAAAAATTGTATCCTCCTAGTTCTTACATCCCTTTTATCCTTCTTTGCAATCTTCTCAAATGTGTGTTTGTGTGTGATCTTTATATGCTTTGATTCCTTTTATTCTCTGATGTGACTTCTGTGACTTTTATTCTCTTATGTGACTTCTTCTTTTTGTCATTATCATTGAGCTAAGAAAAATATTGCATAATTATCGTCATTGGCCTTAAACTGTGATCTTAATATAAAGCACCTAAAACATTCTGCAATTTACTTCATACCCTCTCACTTTGTTATTGATGTCCATTAGCATCTTTTTTTTCTAGTTATTCCAATACATTTCTTTTAAGTGTTACATTAAAATGATTTGCCATCACTGTTACAGGAGTATAGTGTGAAAGCACTATACAGCACTATACAGCACAGGGTTTTCAAGTTTCAGATAAAGCTGCTATGGGACTTCTCAGCCCCCATAAATGTGTGAGCCAATTCCCCTGGCAAATTCCCTCATATAAAATTTAGACATAGCTGTAGGTGCAGGTGTAGGTGTGGAATATAGACATAGATGATACAGATACAAAGATAGAATGCATACCCCACTGATTTGGTCTCTACAGAATCCTGAATAGTACAATATGTCTCAGTGTATAATTTCTTGGGGTCATCTTTTATGTGTATATGATTATTTGCGCTTCCTGCATTTGGATAATCAATTCCTTCCCCAATTACTATAGCCAGTATTTCTTAGCAAAAGCTTTCTAGTCCTTTCTTCTCCTCTGAGAGTCACACAGCACATACGTGTATCTACTTAATGGTGTCATAGAGAAATCAAAGTATTTTACCTATCTACTCTCTATTCAGTACCATACTTCTGATATAAAGTGTGTGTAGGGGTGTCAGATACCGACTGTCCACTTACTTGTCACTGAGACACACTGTCTGACACCGACAACTTAAAAGAGGGCAAGTTTATTTGGCTCAGAGTGTGTAGAGGTTTCAGTCCACAACAGCTGGCTCCAAGGCAGGGCGGCATGGCAGAGGGGCATTGTAGAGGAGAAACAGTCCATGGCAGGGCAGTGGGAAGCAGACAGAGAGATGCGTGGGGAAGCAGGAAAGAGACACATGAAGGCTCCACTCCTAGTGACCTCCTGTTCCCCCCAGACACCACCTCCTAACGGGGAGTCGGCCATAAGCAGTCATCATCCAGTCGCCTTCCAAAAGCCCCACGCATAGCACATGAGGCTTGGGGGCCTCTAGATATAAACCATGACTCCCACTGATCAGTTCTCTAGCAGACACCAATCAGCTTTTCTATATTTTAATTCTGACGCAGTCTTTCTGGAGATAGTGTCAAGTCCTACAGCTTGAAGGCTGGTCCTCCTCCCCCAACTTCAGATACTTCATGCTCGTCCTGGGCTGTGACCTGTATTACTGACTGGAAGAGCAGGGAACTTCACGTCCTCCCAGGAGCACAGCCCCCGGGACCTCCAGGAGTTCAGCTCACTAGTGCTTGGAGTTTTATGGAGGGTTCACTGTAGTGGCATGATTAAGTCATTGGTCACAGGCAATTCTTACCTTCAGCCTTTCTCTCCTCCCCACAATTTGGGGGCGAGCTGCAGCTGCAAGTCACAAAATCAAAATGTGCCATGAAGCCCCTTAAGCTCCCTTCACTATTTTGTTCTTTTTCATTTTTAGACCACTGATTGAACTGAGTAATTTTAAGAGGCCTGTCCTCGAGTCAGTTGGTTCTTTCTGGCTATTCTAATGTGCTGTGAAATCTCTCCATTGGACTTTCAGTTCAATTATTCAATTATTCAGCTCCAAGATTTCTGCTTGTTTAATTTTAAAATTTTCCATCTGTGTTGAAATTCTCACTTTATGCCTTGTTTTTCTGAGCTCACTGGGCCTCTGTGGGATGTTCACTTTGAATCCTTTGTCAGATTTCATTTTATCAGGGTTGGTTTTGGAGTTTTATTCCTTTTTATGGATTGCGCTTGCCTATTTCTTCATTTTCCAAGAATCTGTTTGTACCTGTGCGTAGAAAATACTTCTACTTCTCCCTGTCCTTACGGACCGAATGCACAGAAGACTTTTAACAAACAACAGACATTTGTGGGCTTCTGAAATCTTCATTTAGTGCAAATCACTCATTCTTTCCTTAGTATGTCAGTTCCTGTCTGCTCTCGAAGTCAGATGGATCAATAGCCAACATTTCTGACAGTTCTTGGAGAAGTTGGAACATGGGATCAACTCATTCCCCCTTCACAAGTAATTGGAGAGTACGTGTTTGCACTTGCTGTGTTGAGAGAGGGTTTGCAGTGAGTCACCTCATCACACGATCTGTGCTTTCTGTGAGCTTAACCCATGTAGGACCCTGCCTGTGCTCTAAGATGGATGAGATAAAATCTAGCTCCTTGGATACCACCATTAAAATATCAGATGAGGATTTTCATGAAGAAAGGGATTGCTTTGGGGAGCAACAGCTTACTTGTAAGGGGCAGCAAAGCAGTTTTGAACACAGGAACTTGCACTTGTAATGGAGTCATCTATCGCTCATGCTATGGGGCGCACTGAAGCCAAGCTGCCCCTTCGGAGTCGTTCACTTGGTAGAAGGGGACTTTGCCATTTCAGAAGGGTTGTGTGTGAGTAGCGGAGGGCAAGCTCTGAGCCCACCTACAATGACTTAGCTCCAAGCCTTGAGCACCCAGTTCCGGGAGCACCTTCCCTTCTGAGGGCGAGGAGGACTGTGTGGCCACCACTCAGCTCCAGTCAGCTCCACGGCTGAGTGCCAGGTTAGCAAGACTGAGTGGAGCCCCTGACTGAAAGGTGAGGCTGCTGAGATGCACTCAGGGATGCTGCTTCACGTGAGCAGCTTGCACTCTACCTGCAGCTTGGCTTCCTGTCTCTGGACTTTGAAAGTAATTGTCCAGCATACTTGTCCTTCTCGTCAGAGTGTGTGTGTGAGTGTGTGTGTGTGTGTGTGTGTGTGTGTGTGGTTTGTCTTATACACTTTTTTTTTTTGGTATTGGGGATTGAACTCAGGTCCTTGTGCTTGTGATGCAGGTGGCAGAGCCACTGAGCTAAATCCCTGGCCCACTGTACACATTGTTGTTGGGCAAGAGGAAGCCATTTCTGTGCATGCTGAGTATGGATATTGGAGGGGAAATAACACCTTTGTAGTTGGCACCAGTTTCAGATGTGTTACTCAGGGGCCTTGTTGCTGTGTGAGGATATAACCTCCTTCTGCCTGGTATGGAAAGTAGTTGCACAGTCAACATTCTGTTCAGACGCAGTTTTACATGTAATTTCTTACCTCAGGAGGTGTGCCTTTCATGAAGCACTGAGAATGTACATTAATACCGTTCGACAAGCATCAGAAGGATTGAGACGTGCTATTCTGGTGAGCAGTGACAATGGGAGTGGTGTGGATGTGTACTTTACACTGTTTGAGAAGCAGACCCCATACTCGGGTGCTCTTCTGTCCTGGCCCTCATAGAACAAGTGATCTTACTTTGATGAAGTCAGAGGTTACCAAGTATAGACTTCGATGAGCTCTGAAAATCACCTGTATACGAAGTCCAGTGTCTCTCCAAATAGATACTTCTGCTTTATGAAAAATCCTTTTTTGAGGGGCCATGGGTGAGATCATAGCATAAGTGGAGATATAAAGGATTTGAAAATGTTTCCACAGGATTCAGTCCTTTCATCCCAGTGAGGGGATAAATAAGGTGACTGTTGTGGAACATGGCTCTTAATTATGATTCTTGGCCCACAAGAACACAGCAGATCTGCCACACGCAGGCACAAACAGACACATTCTTTTCACATAAATTTAGACTAAACGAAACTAATCGTAGAAAGGGTATCTCTCTCTGCCCTGTATTCATAAGTCTTCTGTTCACAACTTAATCTGTGAAAACAGAATATAAAATAAATACAGAAACTGTCAGATGACAGACACATCACAGAGAGAAAAATACACAACAAAAATGTAACCTCACAGTTGTCTGTATTCACAGATATTGCTGACTTAATTAGTCATCTGAATGTACTAATGTAAAGTATTTGTCTATATTTGAAGGTCTATCTATCTCATCATCTACCTATCTAAAAGCTGTTCCATATAGATAGAAATGCTGTGTTGAACTTTTAATAGTTGACTGGTAGAGACTTGTGTCTGTCTGTTTTTTATAAGCCTCTGCCTTGGCGAATGATCAAGATGTCACTTTTCTGTGATCATTGGCTCCTAGTTAAGGCTGTGGATTTGGAAAACGAGAGTGTGCTTGGCTCTCCTGAGTCTCTCAGCTTCTTTCTTGCCCACTTTTTTCAAATAAACATTGTATTTTAAAAATAGTTTTTTATTTATAGAAAGATTTCCAAATAGTCCCGAAAGTTCCCATGTACCTCATTTCCCCTATTTTTATTTTTCATTAGTATGGTCAGTTATTTTTGCAACAGTGTAAGAACAAATACTGGTGCAATGTTTCTAACTAAAGTCATAGTTTGTTCAAATACACTCAGATCTCGCTGACATCCTGTGTCCCATTTGGTCATTGCAGCTGCCGAGGGTCCTCTTGGCTGCTCCTCGGACCTTGTTTTTGATGACTGCTGCAATTCTGAAGGGTTGTGGTCAGGTACATTACAGGCTGTCTCTTGATCCATCTGATGTTTTCTCGTGACTGGAGACTGGGTAGAGTTTCCAGAAGGAAGATGGTAGGCTTCTAATGCCATTCTCATCGCCCTACATCTGGGGAGTGTTCTGTGCACTCAACCTCCTGCTCCCTTGGCTGGCCGTGGCCATCCGCTGAGGTTGAGCTGTCAGGTGCCTTCTCCGAAGTTATACTTTTGTCTCCTTTCCCATCCTGAACCTGGAACAAAGTCACCACGGGAGTAGGAGCTGTGCTCTGTCAACCTGGGAGCAGAGGGTCTACACCAAGTATTGGAATGTTTACATGGGTGACGTGTTTGTTTCCCTCATGAATTTGTTCAGTTATTTACGTCAGTGTAGACTCACGGGTATTCACGTAATGTTTGGTTATAATCCAGTACTACTTTATTTTAGTGCTCAAACCATTTCAGCTTTGGCCATGGACCTCTCTCAGGCACTCCAGTGTCCCTCAGTTGAGATATTCCCAGCCTTGCGGGTTTTTTCTTTTCTTTTCTTGAACACTTTTTAAATTTTCTGTCACTGTAAGATAACTGCCTTTTAAAAAAATATTCTCTTCTCCCCTCATCTTATAGGAGGATGCTAGCTTCTTAAAAATAATGGCGAATAAGCTGGGTGTGGTGGCACATGCCTATAATCCCAGCACTCTGGGAGGCTGAAGCAGGAGGATTAAAAGTTCTTGTAATTTAGTGACCTAGTGAAACTGTCTCACAATGAAAAGTAAAAAGAGCTGAGGTTGTAGCTTAATGCCTAGGCCTTATTAAATGCCTAGTGTGAGACACACACACACACACACACACACACACACACACACAAGACTAATAAAGTCACTGACGCCATTATTTGTGGTTGTACTGTTTTCTTTGATGTAATTCCTTCCTGAGTCCTGTTAGTGTGGGGTTCAGAAAGAAGATCTCTCTCTCTAAAGCCTCCTGCCACAAGGATCCTGTGTGCCTCCTTGTGTTTTCTGAAGTAGGAGAAGGACAATCAGGATTAATCGAGGCATCCTACTAAGGCGGCGTCTCCTATGATGGGCAGATGGAGGATTATCTTTGTTTGTGTGGAAGACAGTTTCGTAACCTCTGGTCAGATGTCCAGAACCCTCCAGAAATGCAAACTTCATGCAACATTTCCCAGGAAGCACATTGCCCTTACGAGATTCTCAGAGGGGCCTGCCACCTCACCAAGAGGCATAATGCCTTAGAGTCACAAGTGCCTCTGCTCTGCAGCCTGCGGCTTTGCACTTGCACCAGGTCTCCCAGTACTCGCAGTGACATTTGCCACCCAGTGTTCGGCTCCAAGAAGTCCTTGGACATTGGTGCTGCATTTGTACCTGTGGAAAAACAACACAACTTCTTTGGACTCAGAGTTTTTGTTTGAGGGAGAAGGTTAAGACAATATGGCATGCTCAGCTATTTTAAAATGGTCACAGAAAGGTCCTGCAAAACAAGAGTTCTCTGCAGTTAGTAGAAAATTGAGATTCCTCCTTTAGAAGGAATTTCTGGATTTTTCCTTTGGTGCCGGAAAACATGACATCACCTGGCCCCTCTGCAGACACATTCCTCACATACCTTTCCCTGTCAGTAATGATATTGGTTCAAGGTCAGGCAACTGAACAGAGGGGCCGGTGGTAAAGGGCTTTTGATATAAAGCATTATTTTTTCCAGTTATTTGATCATGGTGCCTGAACGGAATGTTATTTACTTAAATTAATATCATAGTTCCAAGAAATAAATCCTGCTTTGTAATATATTGGAATTGTTGATAGAGTTCTTGAAATAAAACAAAACAGTGGAGTCCAATGGATAAAACATTGGCCTGAGTGAGATTCAGGCTCCAAACACATTAATCATAAAGCATGTGATCTAATTAAAGCTGTTTAACTTCTTCCATGCATATTTGTGGGTAAATAATATTTTTCAAATAGCAAGGTTTTAGATATTTCATGATATATAGATATAAGAAAATATTCTACATACAAATTACTTTGGATCTTTGGGAGAAATTGGTACCTTTATCTAATCTTTCAGACATATTTTTATCAGTAGAGATGATTTTAAATGTGATTTTAGTACTGGCAATCCAGAAAGAACCCTGCTTTCATGAAAATGAATAAAAACTACATGGAATTTAGTTTCAAACTTTAAGTGTCTCGGACTTTCTAATATAAAAGAAAGGTACACTATTGATTAAACATTCATGTCAGGTTACCTACAGTAGAGTCAGGTACACACATCTTGACAGAATGAATAAGGAAGAAAGGGCCATATGATATTTAAGATATTCCCTGTTTGACTGATTTTGAATGGATTTTGTCAACTGACTTGAAGTTTTTGGTATTTGCAAACAGTAACTTGTTTATAATTTTGGAGAGAAATGGAAACATTGGAGATGGCTACCTGATAAACTGTAGAGTAGGCCAATTCACATTGTCAATGCTAATGATTGTTTACAATGATTTGAAAACTCACAGAATCCAAGGCACCATACATGTCCCCTAAAGCACTATATTGGTGTTGGTATTAAGTAATTATGACAAAAAGCTGTTGGTTTGATCCAGACTCCTTCCTTGGGCCCCACTAGACAAAGGTAAAAATAAAAAAGTAGAGCCACTCACTCTAAAATTCCACATTGCTATGCTGGACTAAGATGTTTACCTTTCAAGAACTCAGGCTTAGTGCAATAACTGCCAATTTCCTTAATAGATCAGTTTCCATTAGCAGAAGGAAAGCCCTCTGCTTTAATCCTCACAGAAAAAATGTTGCTCTTAAGTGATTTATTTTTCTATAGTCCTGTGTCCCTGTCACCAGTTTGTAAGGAAAGTAACTTTGAAATGAGCAATTTGCTTTTGTTTTTTGATCCTGCTTTCTTCAGCCCTTTTCTGTCTCTAAAACCAAACTTCTTTCCTGGATTCATTGGAACATTTATTGTGTTTTGTGGAATGCAGTGCAGCCTGATTCTGTAATTGAAATTGCAGACAGCTAAAATTTAGCTGTTGCAAATTTGTCCTTTGACAGTAGTAAGAAATGAAACATGATATTTCATTTCCACACTGTCTGGCTCATGGTGGAAGGAGACTGTAACTAGAAGGTGGGGTTCCAGGTCCCATTGTGTTTGTGGTGTTGGGGCCTCACCCTTGGTAGACAAGCTGTCTCCATCCCTGGTCCAGGTCTCATTCTTGATTCTGGCATCAGAGAAGAATCCACGAACCTTTCTGGATTATTCCTCATGTCTCCTATATTCTATTGCTTTGTTTCTTTACCTCTTGCTCACTGTATCATCAGTTTTTTCTCATCTTCTCTTCTCCATTGAAAAACAGCTTTCTGCGCAGTTAATCTCTCTTCTGTTAGCCAAGTGAATAAGTTTACCAAATGAAAGCACATAATGGATGTGATGGTTGATTCCCAGTATCTACTCCATTCTAGAATATCGACTGGAGCTGATTTTGATTTTTCCTTTCTCTGTGCCGATGCTTGACTTGGCAATGTCCAGGGCTTGCAAACTTCTGAGGAGGGGACATGCTACTCCTGAAAGAGAGCTTTATGAAGAAAGAATCTTCTTCCTCTGGGAAATGATGACCTGGACCCCTGTAACACAAACAACAGGGCACTGATCTGCACTGAGGAGAGCTGGAGGATGGAAACTGTTCAAACAAATATGTGCGGAATACTAATCAAGCAGCATAAGGAACTCCAGAAATACAGAAGCTACGAGCCCCTCAGTAATGGTAGTATCTGCATTTTGCGTAGGTGGCACTCTACGGAGATGAAAAAAACTACAAACCTTTTGCCGAATTGTATATTTAATAGTTTGTGTTCATTGGAGTAAGGAGATGTGATTGAAGCAAAATTTTAGCAAAGTGAGTTTTAAAGCAGTCTTGAAGAACAGATTGACTTTAGTTGAATGAGAAAGGAGAAATACAATACAATATTCACGGAAGGGGGACTGACTCTGTAGTAGTGACCAGGGAAAGTGCACTCTTTGCTACTTAGGGCTGGAATTTGGGTGTGATACAGCTTACAGGTAGAATGAAAAATTAGACCATAAACTTCTAAACTGTAAAAATTAGCATTAATGTCTTTATGTTGTCTTTTCATTGCCTAGAAGAAATGGACTTGGAAAGGATTTCGTGTCGAGACACAATAATCACAACCCTTAATTGGTCCAATGCACGTTTATTCCAAAATCAATTCTGCTTTCCTCCCCCCTGCCCAAGGAAACTTGTGGGTAGCTCTGGACACTAATTTGCATCCTAATACCCAGTGAGCTCGCCACATACGCTGGTTCTCCTGGAGTTTTCCATCTGTTGATAAGGGATGACAGTTGGCTCCAAGGCAGTTACAGTTTCACTTGCAGCGACCCAGAGCCTCTCATTGGCAGTGCTCAAATCCAGGACCTGTGGTATTGGAGCTGAAAAAGCATTTTTAAACTCCATATCCTCTCCTCTCCCTTTGGGAGGCTTAACTCAATGACTTTCATTTTTTTCAATTCTTCACACGCTGAACGATTTCTGCTTGGAAGGTCTGTCTGCATTGGTTCATGGTCTTCTCAGATTTTTCATCAAGTTCCTACTGCCCCTCACATTTCACCTTAGCAGTTGCCTCTTCTCAGAACCAAACTACCTAATAGGAAGGAGGCTCTACTTCGCTATGAAGCCAAGCCTATTGGATCGAAGTTTCTTCCACATACATTAATTGATTACATTAAAAGCTTTCCCCTTAGCACTATCATTGCTAGATACTCCGAGTATAGGTTTCATCTGCCTTGTGTTCCTCAGGGACCTCATTTCATTAGGGAGAAAGCAAACCTAAGCAGCAAACTGAAACGAAACATTCCCTTTGGATTTCCAAGGAGTTATATTTTTTTAAAAGTGCGTTCAACTACCAATTTCATGTGACTTATTTTTCAAAGTTAATTAAAACAGCAACATATGACCGATTTTCTTCTCCTGAGTAAAGAGCTGATGGCAAATGCTTGCATCCTATTTATAGAGGAAATAAATAGATAATCGTCTTACAGCACTCTAGAGAATTTTACCTGTTTCATTGATCTGATAACAGAGAAGCCTCTTTCATCAATTTTCCCCCGGGCTACCATATTTAATTCAGTAAGGAGAAGAGCCGCTGTTTCTTGGGGAATATCATTTTATGAATGTCAGTATGGCTGTTTTATGAAATCTTAGAGCATCTCTCTGACTCCATTACCTTGCAGTATTCACAGTCGCCTTTGTCAGGCAGAAAGCGAGTCCCACACCTGTTCTAAGGCGTTCTCTGCTCTTTTCCCTCACTGAATCCTCTACTCCTGTGCCCACCTGGGTTGAATTGCAAGTTGCTTCAGGGCAAGTAAAATCTCTGCCTATCTTTTTGTAACACAAGGGAAGGCAGAGTGCCTGGGACAGTGCTCTAGGGGTTTAGGAAACATGAGTGCTGAAATGCTTTCCTTGGTGTTTACTTTTGTACAAGTATCTTCAGCTTCCGAGTCTAGATGTGTCTCAGTAGAGCAGTCCTTTCTCCCAGGGAAGATCTCCCATGTCTTCTGCATGCTGCTTCTTGATACTGATTACCAGTGTTCTTGTTCATTTTCTTTGGCGTGCAGTCAGCAGTCGCCGGAGGACCTGGACCGGGTGCCGCGCAATTCCACCAGCGATATCTTGAACAGGATGTTGGTCAGTTATGATCCCAGGATAAGACCAAATTTCAAAGGTTTGTAGCCTACTTCCCTTCAAGTCCCAAACTCTTCATGCATTATAATTTACAACTTAATTTTAGGCATACAAAATCATTCTTTGTGCTATATGCAGCACTCAGATTTCAGAGGGACATGTAACTGTCTTATAATGTGCTTAGGCTTGGAACAAGTTTAATGCCTAAAATACATTCAGTGATAAGCAAAATATTCTAATAGCTTTATATATAGGTTACTAGTTTTAAAAAAGCAAAGAAAAGGGTACACTGTGAATTAAAAACGTAGCCTCTAATGGGTTTTCTAAATCTTAGTGATTTAAAACTGAGGCTGTGAGGCTGTGGATAATCACCCCCTTTTTAAGCAGGATATTTTCATTCACAGACCAGATGTTATAATTTATAGAACAGCCATTTACTCACTTAGGGAAAACGAACCATTCTGATATATATATTTAAGTCCTCTTACTTGTGTCAGTATTTCACACTGATAAAAAAAATTCCCTAACCTTTACTTTAAAAAAAAGTGACCCTGTGGTTATAAAATGTTAACTTTAAGAACAGAGATTGTATTTATTCCAACAAAATACTGTCCTTTATTACAGCTTTCAAGAGCAAATGCTATGTGTAAATAAAAGTCATCAGTAGATTGAGTATTTGTATAGATTTAAAAAATTTTTGATGAATAAGGAAAAGCTCTGTGGAAAAAAAAAATCTGTGGGAAACAGTAATTCTCATTGCTGCTTAAGGTCAGGTAGTAATGTAGATCAGATTAACATTAGAAGGCTTGATTTTTTTTTTTCCTTTGCTGTGGAAAGGGCTGCAGCTGCTTCTAGTCAGCTGAAGTTACACAGCTCTGTTGTAAAAGTGGGGTTTTTGCTCATTACTGGCCCTGCTCAGTCACTTTCCAGGGCAGCCGGTACCCAGTCCCCACCTGGCTTCCATCAGGCTGTGGTCACGTGGCTCAGGCCAAGTTCACGGTCTCCCTTTGAGAGCCTAACCCGCAGCAATGAACTGAGAAAAAAGAAATAACTTTGCAACATTATACCTCAGTTCTCACTCGTGAACTTTCAAGTTATTTTGGAACAGGTCAGTTAGAAATCTATATATAATGGCTTCTGTCACACATCTGGTGAACTCTGCATTTTCATGAATTAAATATTACAATGTAGTCATTACAACTAAAAATTAAATGCCGCTATCCTAATTCATTTCAGAATTCAAAATGATGTGGGAAAAAAAAAACATCAAACTATTTTTCAAAAAACTTTTAAAAGAAATGATTTACAGTTTGGAAATATAAATGCAGTAGACCAATGAAACTGTTTTAAAAGTAAACATATTTTTCAGGATGAATGAGAAATACGATAGTATCCAGCTCAACTCATGTTGTATTTGCATTGTGATTCGTATTTATAAAAATAAGTTCATGGCAATTATGATCGGGTTTAACTCAGAATGTCTTGAAAAAATACATAAATTAAGTGTACAAACCATATCATGAAGATTGTGTTCAAGCTTTTTACAGCTACTAGATAAATATATCCTTGATTTTTATTCACAGGTGTTCCTGTTGATGTAGTCGTCAACATTTTTATTAACAGTTTTGGGTCCATTCAAGAGACAACAATGGTAAGATAACAATTAACATGATATTTTTAATGATCTAATTTAGCTAGTGCAAGTAGCATTAAATCAAATATAAGGAGCAATGCTAAGGAAAAATGCATGTCCTCTCTTACTATCTGATGTTCAAACTCTCTGCTTTTGTTAAACTAGTGGTTCTGATACCTATAGAAATTTGTAATTCAAGTTTAGCCCTGATGCTGTATGGACACTTACAAGCTCGGGAGAAATTGCTATGCTGTCCCGAGAGACAACGACTGAATACCACCTTTGAAAAGGGTTTGTGCAACAAAAACTCCTGGGCAGCAGTTGTTTTGCTAATATGCTTATGGGTCTGAGCCCTCACAAATATTTTAAGTATTTGTACTTATTTTTTCCCCAATTCCTGAGGATTTTCTCTGCTGTTGTACTTGCTTGATGTGTGGAGTAGAGAATTTTAGGAAGCAAAGAGAAAAGTGATTTTCAGAAAGTAGGGAAACTGAACTCTCTGGAAAAAGATTGCCACTAGTGGGAAGGGCAAGAGGACAGCAGGGTGACCATCAGCTTCCTGTCTTGAAGGAAATGTGGAAGAAAATTGTTGGGGAGTGGCTGCTGCCAAAGATGATTTAGATTTTTAAGGACAAAGACCTCTCTCAAATGGCACTAGCAGTTTCTGAATGCTGTGTAATACAATTTCCCCTCAACTTCTTGGAAGCCCTTTAAGAGTGTGTACACCTGCTACTCGCGGAGTTAGAATATTAGATTTTGTCCCTTTTTGACAAACCAGAGTTTAAAACCGTACTGCCGGTGGGAGAAAGAAGACCCATTTTTTTAATATTTATTTTTTATTAAGTAATATTACACAGTTTGGTTATAATAATTCTGTACTCCTAGAAGCAGCATAATGTATTATAAAAGCAAATGTAGTTCAGATTTAATTTTACAACACTCATCTATATCTAGTTGTGATAAATTTTATTGTTTATCATAGAAGCACATATTTAAGCTCCTGAGTAACTGGTATCCTTAGTTTGTAGACTTATTAGGACAGTTATTTAAAAGACGATGTTTCTTTCATTGTTGAGACAGAATACCAAACCCCTAAAGTTAAAGGGGAAAGGTTGATCTGGCTCGCAGTTTGTAGAGGATTCAGTCCATAATCAGTCTCCTCCAGGGCAGGGTGGCAGAGGAGCAAGACCCTACTGGTGTCTCCCACCCCTTTTATCCTGACCTAGGCTAGCAGCACTTACTCCCTTAATCCTAGTGCCCTCGGGCCTAGCACTGCACCACCAGTCAACCCACCACATTCTAGATCCTGCCACCTCCAGAACAGCCTCTGGCCACAGGAGGCTTTGGGGGACATCCAGACACCTCTGACATCACCCAAGACCTTCAGAGCAAGTCGGAAGTTCTCTTCCAGTGAGTTTTTAGTTCCCCTGAGTGACGTAGACACACCTTATAGGTCACCTGAAGGTTGCTCTGTCATACAGCACTCAGGAGACAAGTGTAACCCTCCTTAACTGGTATGTGCTGCTGTTCATGCTAAGGACTCCACTTTTCAAGAATCAGAGATATCAGTTTAGTTTGTAATCAGCTGGCTCCAAGGCTGGGTCAGGCCGAGGGGCAACAGTTCCTGGCAGTGGGCAAAGCAAAGACAACAAGAGTCCTTGACAGTGACTTTCTGCCCCTGTTATCTCACTCGGACTACTTAGGGCGGGTAGCACTCAGGCCCTTAATCCTAGTGCCCTCGGACCCAGCCCCACCATGAATCAGTCACTGACTCTGGATTCAGCCACCTCTGAAGAAGGTGAGGCTTGGATGGGACGTCTAGACACCAACCCTCACAATCCCCCAGTAGAAATTCATCCTAACGAAAATGGACTATAGAAGCAGCTTCCATGTACATGTGTGGCTTTACCGATGGCCTTCTAGAAATCTCCTCTCCAAGGATCTGCTGAAAGGAAGGACGTCCCGACATTTTGGAAGCGGCAGCATTGCCCACCATCTGTCTGTCCCGTTCAGGGCTCCCTGCCTCAGTGAGCGCTTGTGTATTCGAGAAAGCAGCAGGGGAGGCTCAGAGCCTGGGTGGACAGAACATCAGGAGCTGTGCGTGAGAGGACAGGCAGACACCAGAGGCAACTTGTGGAGTGAAGGGGGTACTTCATTTATCCAGTGTATAAAATGATTATTAAAAAAAAAAAAACAAATCGATCAAGGTAGTCAGCATTAACATTGTTGTCAAGAAGTCTTTACCAAGTATAGTCCGGAAAAATTCTTTCTTGCTTATTTTTTTTTTATTTTGGATGATAAATATTGCCTGCTAAACTAAAATTAATCTCACGTTCACAAATTATACTTATGCGCTAGAGGAAACCTTAAAGCTTTGTTGCATATTCCTTACCCTCTCTCACTTCTCTGCGGCTCTTTGCCCCTTTTGACTGTTTTATGGTCTTATTTTGTACCTTTGTCGTTCCTCTTTCTGAAATTTATGTGTGTGTTTGCATTCCATTACCTTACCTTTTTTTTTTTTGGAGGTACCAGAGATTGAACTCAGGACCTTGTACTTGTGAGTCAGGCCTGCAATTCTTGTAAGGCGTAATTATCAATACCGTAAGGGATATTTACAGATATTCATAGCAGTGTCACCCTGACCATCCAATAATTGTTACTGTTGCAATCTGAAAGTCACAGAGTAGTCACGTCTAATTCATCAGCACTTGTGGCACTGTTTGTGGCAAGGGAAGTAAAAGCAGCGTTCCAAACAGTGAGACTGATTTGTTAGCATCTCGGTGACATCTCCTTTGCAGTTATATTTATGATATTTATTGACTTTTTTCAGTTCATTCCGTACTTTGGCTTGGTCCAGTGAGCTTTTTATTAATGAAAATTTGAACTATTGCAGTCAAGCAGGAAAAAATGGACTTATTATAATAATCTATACACAGGCACTTTGTCTCATCAGAAATACATAAGGGCTCTTTCATGGAAATAACAGGCTGTTTATACAATCCGTTTTCTTTCATTTAGGCATGCTTTGTAATTATATTGAATTATTATTGCACTACAATTCATGATCCTGTCAGACTTTCTGCCGCATGACTTTTTGCTTGTTTTAATAATAGACTTCAAGTCATTTTGGGAAACACAGCTGTGCTTGTCAAGAAAAACTATATTTGAAATCAGCTTTGAGAGCTTTATTTCTAGTTCTTTGCAGTTGCTCATATTTGTTTTGAAACAATTTTATTTTCTATGTTTTTCTCTCTACAAAACCTCCACAAATAAACTTCCTATGTATATGTATATATATATATATATGTATATGTATATATATATATATATATACACACACACACACACACACACACATACATAATCCTTCCTTTAAATTCATATTACTTTACAGTTCATTTTATCTTTGCTGTTGTTCTGAGCTAAGCACTGAGAGAATAAATCTGTGCTGTTTTCAGCCTCTGTGTTGGTGACTGTGTCCCAGCAGTCATAGGGAACTGTACCTACACTGGTGGACATAACTGCATTGCACTTTTTCCGTATATGGAAATGTCAAACCAATCAGTTTGTTTTCACTGAATAATTCCTAAAACTCCTCATTAAAAGTTCATTCTGGGCTGGGATGTAGCTCAGTGGCACAGCGTGTGCCTGGTAAGCACCAGGCCCTGAGTTTGACTCCGGGTACCACAAAAAAAAAGTTAATCCTACTAAGAAACTGAAAGGGAATCTGCGTTTTTAGTAGTTTAAAAAAAATACTGTGTTCCCTCCTCTTTGTCCAATACTTTTAAAATATACCTGAAATTTTAAAATAATATATTTTTATATTTTCTTCTTTACTGTTTTACTTCTAAGCACTAATATTCAGAAGCATGAGTGATTAAACTTCAGAAGTCACAGGATTGCATTTGCCATGAGGTATGATGAAAAATGTCCAAGCTTTATGTCCTCTTTCTAGTAACCTGATTGCACCATCAATGGAAATTGGAAAAATCGAACTGGTCATAGGAAGAATGCTAAGCTCCCTCACCTGACACACGGTCACAGAAGTTGTGCTTCATCTCTGCCTGTAATAGAAGTTTGTCCTGCAAACTACTTGGCCCAGCTGGCTGCTGCCAGTCTGACTCTGTTTCCCCTCGGGTCTCACGTGTAGAAATGTAATCAGCACTGCATCTAATGTGGTAACATCAGGCAGGGGCTTTTAGGAAGTGGTGAGGACTGGGGGTGCAGCCCCCGCGAATGACTTCTAATGCCATCAGAAGAGAGACGAAACTTTCCCCTTGCGTTCGCCACTTTTCCGTGACTGGGACAAATGCTTGACATAAATCAGTAAAAGGAGAAAAGATTTATTGAGGCTACAGTGTCAGAGGCCCGGCCCACAGGTCCCAGGCAGAAACGTCGTGGCTGGGCGTGGCGGCTGCAAAGCTGCTCTCCTGCTGCAGCCGGAAAGCGGAGCCTTAGGAAGCGCCAGGGAGAGAGGTCAGGGTCCAGGCAGCCCCGGGTCACTCCCGTGTGACCTCCTCCCGCTGGCCACCCCTCGCGACTCAGTCCCGCCCCCAGCTGAAGGCTCACTGGAGCTGTCACTCTCTGCTGTCCACCGTTTGAGGGTGCTCACAGCCAGCTCCTGTGGAGGAACGGCCGTCCCGCACACGGATAGGGCCTGACTCCCGGCCTGCACGCCTGAGGACGAATGTGGGTTTCACCGACTGCCCGTCTCCGGGGCAATAGCGCTCCGGGGGTCTGCGTTCATATATGAATGTGAAGTAGTCATGTGCATATTAGGTGTTCATAATATGACATTAAATGCTTTTTTAACTGAAAACCTTCAGACATGAAATTTTGAGAAAAATCATTGTAACATAAGAGCTTTTACTGGCATTCTTTAAGGTTATAATTCTACTGTGATACTTCTAATCTTCCTAAAATCGAAATTGTAAAGGCTTTCAAATCAGGCTTATTACTGTGTTGACAGAACCATACTTATGCTGCCAGGGGCTACGAAAACTGATCACTCTTATTCCCATGAATACATTTTTTTTTTTATCACAATGCGTACAAGTGACAGTGGCTCTGGCCCATATGTGACAGCCAGGTACAGGTGACATCCAGGATAGCTCGTGTCCCAGTATCCCAGAAGGTAGATTGGAGCTCTTATTAGTAAGGCATCATTAGGGAGACTGAGCTGGTTACAGTGTCTTCCTGGGAAACGCTTTATCGCCTTGAAGAAGCAGTTTAATCTGAGTGTTAATTGGTACTGAAAAATTTGGAGGGTATCCATTTCCCAGATCATGACTAATAGTGTGATGTTTGGAAGGAACAATGAAGTGTTTCTCATCAAGTACTTTAGAAACAATTAACCAATTTCCCACTGGTAAAAGTAATATGTTTCTGATGGGACTTTGTTCATGGCAAAATAAATGATAGAGCTATGATTATTGTGACTGAATAATTGAAAATGAAAATAAATAGATGTCAAAGACACTTATCTTCATGTAGATAATTTAAAATGGCTGATAACTAGCAAATATTTTGCAATTCTCCTTAAACGCTAATCAAAACATACTAAGTAATGAGTTTTTACTTTGAATCAATCATGGCCCCAAATAATTATTTTATATTGCAAAATTTTAAAACATTTCAAAAAGATATTTAAGCTTGCTACAACTTGTGTTGAAGCATAATAGTACCTTATTTTCATAGCTGACAAAAAGCACCTTGGATGCTCTTTTGAAATGAAATGATAAAAATCTAATAACTCAGAACAATACATTAAGTGAGATAATGAAGCAGATTCTTCCTAGTTTTGGGTGATGCCTGCTGGAATATGACCTAGATCGAGAGCTATTCAAAATCAGTGTAGAAAGAATTACAACAGTGATCCAAGCTGGTCATGGTGGTACATGCCTGTGATCACAGATACTTGGGAGGCTGAGGCAGGAGGATAGTAACCTTGAGAACAGCTTGGCCAATAGCGTCTATCCCAAAATGAAAGAAAGAAAAAAAAAAGGTATGTAACTCACTTGCATAGTAGAGAGAGAAAGAAAGATCTGATTTATTTTTATACTGTATTACACTTTCAATATTGTGCCTTAAAACAAGAATTCAAGAGATGCTGAAAATGTATTTTAGTGTTGTTGATGTCTATTACTTAGAGGGAAATTACTTCTAAAAATAACAGTTTCATCCACTGTAACAAATGTACCACTGTGTGAAGGGTGGGCTGTGTGCTACTGGGTACAAAGTATGTATGCGAAATCCTCGAATTTTTTCTTCAAGTGCTCCATAAATCTCGAACTGCTCTAAAATGCAAAGTTTAAATACAACAAAAATACGTAAGTAGAGACAGAGTAGTTTATGTCCGGCACGAGAGAGACACATCTGTTCCAAACGATGAAGTACTCTGACATCATTATCACCGTGCACTAGAGTACAGTGACCTGTGTCCACAGTGTAGCACCATGCACAAGAGTTTCGCCGGTACAAAGACCGACTTTCTTTAGTTCATCCCTCCTTTCCCTCTAAATCCTGGCACTCACTGATCTTTTCTTGTGTCCAAGTGACTTTGTTGAAGTGCCACATAGTAGGGGTCTTACAGTGCATAGCATTTTCGGGTTGGCTTCTCTCACGGAGTAATATTTATTCAAGTCTTCTCCATACTTTTCCATGATTTTGTGGCTCATGTTTTTAGCACTGAATAATACTTCATTTGTCCTGATGTACCACGATGTATTTATCTGTTCACCTAGTGGAGGACATAATGGTTGCTTCCAAGTTTTGACAATGATGAATAAGGTGGCTATGAACCTTAGCAGACAGGATTTTGTTATTGTTGCTGTTTGTGTTTTCATCTCCTTCGGGTAAAGACCAAGGAGCTTGGCTGTGGAGGAGGCATGTGGTAAGAGTGTGTTTAGTTTTGTAAGCAAGGACTTCTGGCTCACTGAAAGTGGTGGTACCATTTTATTTATGGGTGATGAATGGGGGTTCCTGCGTGGTGACTGCACGGGATGTGGGTCTCTCTAAAGGTGTCCGAGGGATCTCACAGCTGCTGCGCTTTGTATCTCCCTGATGGCGTTGCTGAACGTTGTTTCATGTATTTTGAATGTGTGTATCTTTGAGGAGGTGTATGTACAGGTGATTTGTTTCCTTAATTTTACATTTTAAGAGTTCCTTGTATATTTCTTGTCTTGATGCTAAACTCTGACTGCCCACTGATTACACCCGAACCGCTGACTTTTGTCTGGCCTCTTTCCTTGTGATGATCTTGACTGTGTTTGTCACTTTGACGCTTAGTAAATCCCTTGTGTTGCTGATGAAATTGCATTGGAACCGATGCCCTTTCCCCTCCTATCCCTCACTTCAGCAGCTGTCAAAATTCTGCTTCCTTTTCAGGAACCCGCTGGACGCCCAGTTTTTCCTTCCCCTGATGTTTGACGTGATCATTTATCCTATCCATAGTGTCATCTTGTTTGCGCTAGGTTGGGTCTCCAGGGAAAGAACTCAAGCACACAGTCTTCCATTGGGTCCCTCTCAGGTTGGGTGCTTAGACCTTTGACCGTGGGTTGTTGTCAAATGCACATACAGATTGCTTAACACAGCTTGGCTAAACCAGTTCTTATCAGAACTGCCCTAATGGTGGAATTAGTCCCAACATAGTTAAGAGCCAGGTGGTGTATTCGCAGTCTACAACAGACATTTGTGTGGTTAATGGTTGTTAATGTAGCTTATCAGTGAAATCCAAATAGTCCAGAAACCTCAGATTTGTTTTCCAGTACTCTATTGTACTGATCTCTGCCTGGCAGGTACCTAACACCATGTTTCCTCTCTAGTAATGTTGGCTATCACAATATTCAGTAGCCAGTGAAAACATCCAGGTAGCAGTAGAAATGAAATGCCTTTAATAGTAATGTCAGTATTTTCAAATGATAACAATAATATTAGCAAATATGCCAAGGCTAACTTTTTGAGTGTTCACCTTGTGCCTGGTTTCTTGCACCTCATTTAATCCTTATGAATACTGGGAACTCACTTGATCAATAAGATTTTGAGGCTCAGAGAAACTAAATAACTTGCCATAGGGAATATAACAAATAGGGTGGCACATAATTCAGACCCAGATATTTTTAACATCTAAGACCTTTCAGGACTGAGCATAGGTGCCATCCTTTTGATTAGTTTTAACTGATCCCTAGAGTAGACGAGATCTTCTTTGCAAACTGGTTTTCTCTGGTAGGTAGGAAGTGCTCCTACTGTATCCTTAGTGCCCAGAGCATGAAAATGAATCCATGGCTAATCGATTTCGAATGAATGACTGAACCAACCAGTCAGCCTGCGATTGCAGGGAATTTAAGTAAATTTTTATCTAAGTACATTTTTCTTCCTCACTGAGTTTATTGGTACATTTTAGGGATACAGTACGGTTACATTCATTACTGGGATCTTGTACCTCTGCATGACAGGTCTTGGATCTCATTTTTTCCCCTTGTCCCTGCCCTCCCTTCACCCCCTCCTCCCCTCCCCATTTACAAATACTTTATTTCCATTTTTCCATTTTCTCATATTTTTTCTTTTCCCTTATTACCTTTCCCCTCCCCTTTGCACTTTCCCTACACCTTTAGCCCTTTTTCTTCTTATTTTACATTGTCAATTATCTCATTAGAATCTTATGTACTATTGTAGTTTTTCACACCAGAGAAACTATTCGGTATTTACTCATGTGTGACTTATTTATTTCACTTAGGAGTGTATCCTCATACATTTTAAAAATTTAATTAATTTTATTGGTGCATTTAAGTATACAATGTAATGACATTCATCACTGGAAATTTGCAACTTTACATAATCCAACTTTGTTCTTATTTTTTCCCCATATATTTCTCTAATTACATTTGATGTGATCTGTGGCCACTCTCAAAGATACAAAAGAAGGAAATTATTTTATATAGTGTGTTCTATGTTAACTTTACACTATTTGATGTAATCCTCACATTAATATATTAGTATTATTTTTTAAAATATGTGTTGGTGGAGCAAAATACCTGACGCCCACAACTTAAAGGGGAGGTTTATTTCACTTGGGTCTTCAAAGGTTGCAGTCCAGGATTGCTGGCTCCCAAGCCAGAGCAACAGGGCCAAGGGTGTGATGAAACAGCCGTTATGTTATGGCATCCAGGAAGCACAGCCAGAGAGGGAGAGGACAGGGCCAGAGGGGCCCAAGTCCTGCTGCAAGGTCCACAGCGGTTTCTATCACTCGGCTTTCTCAATCAGGTTAACACAAGGTTTGAATAATCATTTATGATGATATCTGTAGTAAAAGGGAGCTTGACCGTGAATGAAAATGCTCCGTCCTTGAACTGTTTGCCGCAGATGGGCGAGACTTTGGCCAGGTGCCTGGGGCTGAGCAGAGCTTGTCTCCAGCGCCCGCCTTCTGGTGACCTTGAGGCTTTGGATTCAGGATTCTGATCAACGCAGTTAAAATATACTCACATTGTGTGGAAATGTGAATTAAACTTCAAGAGAGATTTAGGGAAATGAAACACTATTAAAATTGCGATAGTGATTCTTTAAAAAGAAAACTAATCCTGCCACATCCTTTTGGAAGAATTAACCATACAGTTTTGTAAATTGGTAGAACATAGAACTGCGGCCCCAGAAGTACATATGCATGTGTGGAGATTTTAAGGAGAATTCAGTACAGTATGAAATTAATTTCTGAACCTCGACACAAGATGTTATAAGTGGCTTATTTTGTAATTATGCAAAATACACTGGAGCCAAAGGTTAGCATTGCCTTCATCCCTTCCCATATCTTGAATATTATTATAAAATTTCAGTGTCCTTGACAATTAACTGCTGGTAAGCAAACTTAGTATATATTCTGAAAGGTAATGTTTGTTTTTCTACAAAACCAATGCAGTCTCCATGTTTGTCTCTGTTTGCATATGTGTGACATTCTATTAAAATAGGGACATTTAATATCAGGACACAATAAAGCCTCCTGTTCTTCACTGCAGCAGCAAAGTCTTTCAGGAGCTATATCCAAATAATGCCAACAGCCCCCTCTCCAGCACAGATGATTTCTAAGCTGTGAATTTATTTGTCATCCATCTCTATTTGTTAAAAGGGTTAGGAGTATAGAATAATGTAAAAATGCAAGAAAAGCATTGAAAGTGACTTTGGCACCTTGAAACTATGTGCATATGATTTTTAAGTGTCAATCCTAATTATTTGTGGTCTTTTAACACTTCATACTTTTAATGGACCTACACTCACCATGCATCCGAGAGGCACCGTGTGATACCTCAGCACATGTACACAGTGTGTGGGGATCGGATCAGTGTCATGCCATGACTACTACCTCGTGCACTGGGGTTTCTTATGAACACCAAGTTTGTGTTACCGTACAGTGTAGGCAGATTGAATCTGACTTCACTGCCTGTAGTTCCGTAAACATATCTGATGTTGAGTGCCTTACCCTCTGCCAATACCAAACAGAATCTGGATATGAAAACAAGATTATTCCAATGAGAGTGTGAACTCATGAAGCATTTGCAGAGTAGGTGCTCACTGCTTACGCTTTATTTCATAGTTTATAAATACAATGCATGTGTTTATGTCTCATGGAAGTCTATGCAATCTTGTTATTTAATAAAAATGAACTACTCTTTCTTCCTATTTGTTTTAATTTTGATTTGAAGTTTATGACCCAACTCATTTTGCTCATATCAAAAGGCTTTCGAATGACAGTATTATGTAAACATTAGATTACTTAAAATAAGGAAAGCTCTGAAGGCCAATGTAATTTGGGTCTTGATCAGCTGTGTGCGTATTTTGAGTTTGGTAGTGAAGTTGGAATCAGAAGACCTGAGCAGGAGCCCTGGGTGTTGAATGTTACCGCTACCCGGCCACCCCCACACTTAGTGGCGCATGTGCAAGTGTGTTACAGCTGTACCAACGTGCCAAGGTTCATATATTTTTCCAATCACTATGTCTTGGCAACATTCAGTCTTACAATTAAAATTATTACAGCTCAACAACTGATTGGGGAACCAACTCTTTAGTAAAATTTGTTTGTTTGTCTGTTTGCTTTGGAGGGGTACTGGGGATTGAACTTGGGTCCTTGCTCTTGCAAGGCAGGCCACCTAACCACTGGGCTAAATCCCCGGCCCTTTTAGTAAATTTTTAAATGTTTTTCAGCTGTGATTTAATATCAGCACCACAAAAGCTAGGAATTTCGCACCCACTCTGACCTGTTTCGCACCATCCAGATTTCTTCTTGGCTGCCTACTCCAAACTCTCTGCACTCATTTACAGTCGCTCTGTGTGCAGGTTCTGTAGCTATGGATTCCACCAATTGCAGATGAGAAATATTGAGAAACACTACATCTGTACTTGGTGTGTACAGACTTTTGTTTTGTCACCACTCCCTAAAGAATGCCTTACAACAACTACTTACACATTTACATAGTACTAAGTCATCACTGTCTACTTAAATTATCTAGAGATAATTTTAGATTTTCAAGAGGAGCTGGCCTTCGTGATGCACACCTGTAATCCCAGCACTTGGGAGGCTGAGGTGAGAAGATTGCCGAGTTCAAGGCCAGCCTAGGCTACAGAGTGAGTTCAGGGCCAACCTGAACTCCAGAGCGAGACTGTGACTCCAAAAACAAACACACAAAAAAGCATACAGGAGGATTATGTAGTTTATATGCAAATGCTACATTGTTTTTTGTAAGAGACTTGAGCATCTATGGATTTCTGTGTCCGCACGGGATCCTGGAAGCAATTCCTGGTAGATATCAAGAGATTACTGTGTGTCTTAATGACTGTAAACGTAACACACACTTACGTGCAATATTATATTTTAGTTTGCTGCTTAGAGAAAGACAAGTGGAAATATTTTCCCCGTTTCTTCCCTACTCTTAAGTAAGTTTTGTCTTACTTTTCTCCCTGCTTCTATGATGATACCGTCTAACTAACTGGAATTATTGGTATTTGCAGACAATTAAAGCAGCTATTAGTAAAGATATATTCTGGCCCTTGAGCTACTGAGTTCTATGGCATTTCAGTAGTGAGTAAATGGACAGACACAAGGTTATTTTGCCCTGCAAGTTGAGCTCTCACTTAGTAGTTGATCTGCGACGATCCAGGTTGATGTTGGAAAACCAAAAGTACTGGTGCTGCTAATTGTTAGAATTCTTATCCTGGTGCTAAACAAGTTCCTATACAAACAGCAACAAGTACACAGGCATACATGTATCAATAACTGCACATATTCCTTTACTCGTTCACTCTCCAGGACTATCGAGTTAACATCTTCCTGAGACAAAAGTGGAACGACCCCCGGCTGAAGCTCCCCAGTGACTTCCGGGGCTCAGATGCACTCACGGTGGACCCCACGATGTACAAATGCTTGTGGAAACCAGATTTGTTTTTCGCAAATGAAAAAAGTGCCAATTTCCATGATGTAACCCAGGAAAACATTCTTCTCTTTATTTTTCGGGATGGAGATGTCCTTGTCAGCATGAGGTGCTCTCTTATACCTTTGCACATTTATGTGTTTGGTTGGAAATTGGTGGACTGCACAGATGGGGACTACAATAGTTCTTACTTCCCTGTCTCTGCTTGCAGGTTGTCAATTACTCTTTCCTGCCCCCTGGACCTGACTCTGTTTCCCATGGACACACAGCGTTGCAAGATGCAGCTGGAGAGCTGTATGTAAATGAGACCCTAAAGGACTATGGGAGTAAAATACTCATGTCTAGACTGCACACGCACATGCTAGTAATGCTTTTGATCACACATAGTTATTAGGGTGCTTTTAGAGAAATTATAGTTGTTTTTTACTATATTAATTTTGATTAAGACAGACAAATCTTTCTGGTTCTAGTCTGGTTTTAGTTCTGTTGATGTAAGTCTATATGCTTTCAACTTATCCGATTGCCATCTTAATTTTAATGAGTGCTATAGCAAAGGTGAAGAAATAGATAGAGTCCTAATTAAAATAACTTCCTCGATGTTAAAACCACATTTTCATAACAAAAACTTTGGAAAACATTTGTAAATACTCTGCAGATCCAAACAAGTATGCATTTTCTATGGATACTTAGATAAAATATGGACTTTTAAAGTGAAACCTGATTTTAATGGTTCTATGAATATATATGTATAATATATATACAATCGGGTTAAAAAATACCTAATACGTATATTTATGGAAATTTTTCTATAAAAACATTAATTTACTGCAATGACTGTCCTTTGAAAATAAAAGACATAAACCTTGAAAAATTAATACTAACGTCATAAGAAATCTCTAGCCTGAATCCCTATCTACTGTGATCCATTTCTGCAGAATAAAAAAGAATAATAACCTTTTAAAATACATTGCATATGCTTGTTAGAGAGAATATGCTTAAAGTTATTTTATGGTTCTTGTTTTTTTTCAAAAATATGTGTGAAAATAAATCCTACTTGTGAACAGTACATTTTAGAATTTGTGCGTGGAAGTGTAAGGATGCGCAGGATGTTTATTTGTGCTATACATATATGTGTATATATGCTTGTTACTATTTGTTTTGGTTTTTTGAGAAAGGGTCTCACTATGTAGCTGAGACTGACCTGGAACTCACTATGTAGCCCAGGCTGGTCTCGAACTCACGGTGATCCTCCTGCCTCAGCCCCTGGTGTGCTGAGATTAAAGGGGTGCACCGCCACGCCCGGCTTTGTTACTACTTTGTTTTTATCAAAAATTCCAAATGTATCTTTGCATTCTGGTTCTATTTACGAGGCACGTTAAAATGAGTGTTAAGCATAGATATGCTGTAGGGTTCAGTCAGGAACCACTGCACGCTAGGCTTCCTGATGTGAGGCCACACTGTCTCAGAGCAAGCATGCGCTTCAGGTGGCCAACACACTGCTGTGATGATGTCAACTTAAGAGACTGTTGCATAGCTGACTGTGTCAGGATTAACTCCTTTAGGAAAGTCTGAAGTGATTTCTTCAAACAGGTGCCTCAATGCTTACATTTCTATAAAAGAAACTTCAGGTAACATGTTGCACAATGGTAAAGGTACACATGCAGAAATCTTTGATCATTTATTTCCTTTTTATTGATGAGGGTTAAGAATTCAGGCATATACAGGTGAATTTTTACACACGATGTTCTCGGATTTTTACTATTAACACTTTGCTCTTCTTTAAACTTCTTTCTTTGAGATGATTGTCTGTAAATTGTGCTAAATTTTATAGGTCGCCATTGACTTGTTTTCATTTTTTTTTTTTTTAAGAGTAGGAAAAATTTACTGAGGGAAAGAAAGCTTCTGTCTAAGAGAGACAAAAGGGTGACTCGAAAGTGTGTTGCCCGCTCACCCCACTTTACAAAGATGTTTTATACAGCAAAGCCATGTGGTGAGGTGGGTGCAAAGTGGGACCAATGGAAAATTACAAGGTGGGCATGAGGTGGGGCAAAACCATGACCAACCAATAAGATTACAGTCACCCAGGTAGTATTAATTAAGGGGAGGTCAAATGGGGGAGCAAGTCACTTAGCTAGTGTAGAGGGATTTTTAGTAAGGAGGGGGGTCAGGAATGTTCCCTGGAAAGACTGGGCCCCCCATTCAGGTGATGGATACCTATTTAGGATGTTAATCACTGCTCTTTACCCCCAGGGAAAGCACAAGAATATAGTAGTTTCTCTCCTTTTACAATTCTGGTCACAGTGAATGTGTCTTGACTGGCCTCCATGTTGGCTCCTTGCTGTGTTGGCTCCTTGAGGGCGGCCCTATCTACCTGCCTACAAGATGTCTAATTAACTTACTTATCTGCAATATTCCCCACTCTGAAGAAGTACCCTTAACTGCTTTTGGGGAGCAAAAGGTGAAGACAGCTCTGGCTACTTCCAGCTGAAGAGGGTCGTAGTTGTGATCAGCAGTTAGAGTTGTTCTATGAAGGGTCTATCTAAAGGCCTTCAGTAGGCACCTGGCATTGTCATCTTGGTACTTGCATAGCTTTTAAGTCTGGGGGAGACAAAGCCAAAGAAACAGTTAAGAATGCATTGCCAAATTATAATATATGAATATAATATATGAATATAGCCCACAAAGAGGACAAGGAGAAGTTCCAGGGGACTTCAGAATGCAACATAGAAGTCATATTGTATAGTTTTAGCAGTTATGAGCTGTTTACAAGGTCAATCTGGTGGATCCCAGTAAAAGAAGTCTACCATGTTTGTCATTGGTTCCATTTGTATGACCACTTGGAGTTTGGCAGCCTCTAGGCAAGAATAAACAAAATTTTTAAGAAATTGGAGTATGCATGATCTTAAGCTTAAGCACACTAGAATAAAAGGGCAGGTGGGGGAGAAAGTCACACTTAGAAATTAAAATAGTGATTGAACCTGCTGGTCTTAGATTCTTTCATTGTTAGAGGTTATCTATAAGTCTGATATTTTGTCATAAGCCTCTCTAGTTTTAGCTGTCTTAGCTTTTCTATGTTTGATATTTGGATTCCTAAACATTAAGAAAATTATTGAAGATGAAGTAAGCATTCACAATTAAGTATATTTCAACCTGATGCTTTCATTTCTTTATTTTTGCTTATAGTTGGTTACACAACAGATGATTTGAGATTTATCTGGCAGTCAGGGGATCCCGTTCAGTTAGAAAAAATCGCCCTGCCTCAATTTGATATTAAAAAGGAGGACATTGAGTATGGGAACTGCACCAAATATTACAAAGGCACTGGTAAGTGATAGTTTTGTTATTATTTTTAATTTTTACAGCAATATTGTATTAGTGCATATTTGCAGTATATAATGCTTGCATTTATCATGGGGACTTGGTGTATGTACATAATACATCTTCAGCCTTCTTTTTCATTCCCTCTTCCTCCCTCCCTGCTCTCTGCTTATTTCAGAGATCCATTTCATTATGAATGTACGCTAAGGGAAGAGTAGAAGGACACTAGTTAAAAACAAGTTTAGTGCAAGTGTCTATCTCCATATTCATATGTTAAATCTTTCACAGAATTTCATTCACTGCAGATGTTTTGATATTTAACTACAAGATAGACATAGTTTTCTTCACGTAATTCTGATGGTAAGAGGTTTTCACTGTTTAAATTTACTTTATTATTTTCCCTGGGCTTTTTTGTGGTGCTGGGGATGAAACCCCAGGCCTCTCCACTGAAACACTGCTGCAGTCACTTTTCTCCTGGCCAATACACAATGCCTGCACCTACATCTCAAGGCCAGAGTGGTTTATTTTGGCTCTCAGTTTGCAGAGGTTCCAGTCTGTCTGCTGTCTTCAAGGCAGGGCAGCATTTCAGAGCAAGAGGGAGCAAGAGAGAGACAGACAAACCCTTTACTAGCTGAACTTGGGGACCCACCTCCTCCCACCAGACCCTGCACCCAGATCAAGCCAGCCACATCACCCACAGCCCAACTACCTAAAATCCACCTCCTATCACCCAAGGCTGCAGGGGAATTCTACACTCAGCCATAGCAAATCCACCCCAGCCCTTTTTATTTTTGAGTTTGAAACCAGCTCTTGCTAAATCACTAAGTTATCAAAGTGGGCTCAAACTTGCAGTCCTCCTGCCTCAGCCTCTGGGAGTGCTGAGTACAGGTGTAAGCCATTGCCCCTGGCACTTTTTAAATTTTATTACGGCCAACTCTCCCAGGAAGTGGTTTTCTGAGATGTTGTCCAGAAATTTTACATCTGGTAAGATTCAATTTGGGGCTAAAAGTTGTAAAAATGAGCAGTGTCATCCATATGTCTGCATCCATTCGGTTTGACAGTTTTTAGATGATACAGAGCTTTGGTCTTTGTGCTATGCAGGAAGCAGGAGGGGAGGGAGGTGTTTGGACTACAATCTTCCCAATTATGAAAGGCACAAGAAATTAACCTCATTCACTCAGTAAATGGAACTTCTTCAGGAAATACAGTACTCACCTACTCATTATGGCCATAAGATAAGTAATGCTCAACCTTGGAATCCATTTGAGTAGATCCGAGTCACTGAAGGGTCTGGAGAGGAATATAGTGTTAGTAATATGAATAAAAATATTGTGGAATTTTGGTCACTATGTTAGTAGTAATAATTCAGCTTGTTGGCCACACAATTCTAATTCTCCATCAAAAAATAAATCATGTCAACAGACATCAAAGAATGAATAATGTAAAGTTTAACTTTATGCTGTATGCTGACTTGTAATAATAACAAAGTGTATATTTTAATTGTGTAGAATTTTAGAGAAGTCAGTTGTTTTGGGGAGAAAGCTACCATCATGACATTATCAAATCCAAAATATGATTGTAAATGTTTCTTTTGATGTTAATATAGGAGATACAGTGTATATTTGAATTTTCATAGTATTAAATGCAGCACTAGTGATATCGGGGAGAGTTAAAGACTTGTTGACATTCACAAAACTGACACATTATTTTACACTTACATGTAAGCAATCCTTTCTCTTATTGAGCTTATTATACAGGAGGACAAGAGACATAATAACCAAATATATGGGCATCAGTTTTTAAAAATTGAAACTGAGTTCTTAAAAATGTGATCATCAAACTACTCAATGAAGAAGACATACATACACCGATTGTTAGATTTGAAACTTATAGATATTCTGAGCTGGCAGCTACTACACATAAAGTAACTGCAGTCCCGGGTGATGGGATGACTTGTGGACGTGATCTCCCTTCATCCAGGGGAGTCCCTCCCAGTCAAGAATGCAGCTACTTTTGACCATTGAAGCTTGGCTAGTAACTGAAGAAAAATCTTGTAAATCAAGAAAAGTGTTTTGGGGATTGTTGTAACACAGGCATTGTAGATGGTTTTTTAAATTTCTTAGTATTTTTAGGTATTAAGTGCCTTGTATGATTTAAATAATTCGGTCAGGGATTTGGGATGAGTCTCAGTGGTTCCACTTCCTGCCTCACAAGTGCAAGGGCCTGAGTTTGATCTCCAGTACACACACACACACACACACATCACAAAAATATCTTCTGAGTTAAGTATTTTATTATGGCCTATTTGACGCATTGGCTACTCACTTAGCTAAGGTTGCACCGTGACTATGTGGGACACCAAACTATTGATTTTGATATTTCTCCACCACATGTGGAGTCCTGTTATAATTTGAAAAGCATCACCCACATTCAGATCACATACTTAACATCGAAAATATTAAAAACATTTAAAATGCCTAAATTGCTTAGAGAAATTTGAAAAAGATTCTGTTGGAGTTTTAAATTGGGTTTAGATATAAAATTAAATTAGCAAATTTATTTGTAATTTTGTGTGGTAGTGCAATTTTGAGAATTCTACGGGTGTTCTTTTTTTTTTTTTTTAACTTTTATAACCTTTTGTTAAAATTTTCTATTTGGAAGACTTGACAATGAATTAAAGACAAACCCTGACTCTTTCGGATCTATATTTCAGTGCATAAAATAAATACATCAGTTAAATGGAAGAAATTAAAAATAGGCATACTGTGGTGAAAGGAATTTAGACGATTACTCAAGAATTATAAGACAGCAGGGATTTTTTGTCCTCTTTTTGAGTCGTTGTAAGGAAGTTGCTGAAATCTGGTACTTGATCAGTATTTACATGAGTCATCACGCGGACAGAAGTAAAACATTTTCCACTTGATCTTAGGTTTAGGTAATATCTGTGGGCATGAGATATGTGGAATGCGCTGGCTTCTGAGCAGTACTGCGGAGTGCTACGTTAAGGTGATTACCAGAATATTCCTTAATGTCGCACAAATGATGACTCAGCTCTAACATTCCTGCAGTTGTGTTTTCCTGCGATTAGAGAAAGAGTAAAGGTGCAGAAATATGTGGGAAAAAACAAGCATGTGAAAATGTAAAAATTGGAAACCTGAGTGGATAATGAACTAAAATCTCACAGGAAATAGAAAGTAAATTGAATTTTCCAATGAACATTTAGAGCAATTAGTGCCCACCTGCCCCTCATAAAGGTAACAGTGAGAAAGGAAGATTTAAAAAAAACCAAAAACCTAGAAATGTTTCTCCTAAAAGTCAATGGAGCAAATCGCAGTAGCATCAAACATGGATTTTACCTGTAAGTGTATCCAGGCTCTGTGCATCGCTTCCAGTTGTGGAGCCTTTTAAAAACTACGTGATGGAAATTTGCCTTCAAATACAGCACTTCTGTTATAGAGAGAGGTGAACTGTAAAATTTCGTTTCAAAGTGTACTACCTTGTAATACATTGCTATCATCTCTATGACAAAGGAGGCTACCTGCAAGTATACAATTTGTTCAGAGGCACATAAGTTTCATTCATCATTTCCTGTGCAGTAGATGAATATTCAACTGATCTGAAAAAGTAATACTGTTACAAAAAGCAAGCTACTTTGGAACTGCTTTTTGGAAATACTGTGATCCTTCTTAGTTTCAGCAGTTGTACTTATGAAAGATTGCATTTTTAAGTGTTTCATGTGACTGTGAATTTGAAACACGTGTTCTCCTTTGTCTGAGAGAAAAGTTAAAATGAGTGATGGAAAGCAGAAAGAGGACGTTCATTATTTTGCATTTTCTATATTAAAAACCTGTGGACAACTTAATATATTGCCTAGTTTTATTGAAATTAAAATTAGAAAAAGAAGCTCTGCATTTTTTGATTTTGATATAATATGTAAGCACTTGAGAAAATTACATTTCAGATCAGTTCTAAGCAACGAATAGTTTTTGTTTCATGTACTGCTACCTTTCTAACTTCTTAGAAGCAAGCTGTAGTTACAATCCACACTGGAAAAAGATGATTTCTCATCCAAATCACTTGTAAAGAAGATGTAGGTAACTCTGTTAGTCAGTTTTTATTAAGATTGTGCTGTGTGAAAATACTGCTGCAGGTACTATGATGAATGATTATGAAGATTATTGTAGTGTCAAAGCATGTATTTCATCCCAATTAAGAAGCCTGTGTAAATATTATTTTTCTCCACTATGTAGAATAAACTAACATTGCCCTTTCCTTCATAAATATTTCACTTTAGCACTGTTCATTTATTTTATGTGTTTCAGCATTTAAAAATAATTGTGCACCATTTAAAGTGAAAGAATTAGACAGATTTGAACTTTTGGATATTATGTATAACCATACTTCTGTTAAATACTGAATGAAATTCTTATCTAAATTAGGCATTTCAGGCCTGAACCATTATATTTAAACTGCTAACTGAAAGGAACAAAGTATGTAAAGAAATCTTCTGAAATATCTGCAAATATCACCTCTAGGTGAGGAGTCCTGTCAGGATTTGTCACTTGTTCTATTTCTCGGGTTGGCAAAGGCCACCACGTACCTTCTTATTAATTCAGGGTCTAGTTGGTGTCATGGAAGTTCGGGAATTACGTTACAACTTCTGCATCTGCCCCCACATGTGAAAAAATTGCATTTTCTCCAAGGAGTGGACTTGGAGGACCGGGGAGGAGGAGGGGAGAAGGAGAGGAATCAGGGTCTCAGCACTGTGTTTCTTGTGTACATAAGCCGAAAAGCCAGTGCCTTTCCCTGGCTAATGATCACTTCCGGTACTTTTCCTGAATGTTTAAGTTCGAGCCCAGGTGCCAGCAGAGTGGAGCAGCAGGTGGGATCCATGTCGGTGAAGCCACAGAAGGCCAGGCGGAGCAGGCTGCATGCTGTCTCTCTTCGGATCATACTCCTTTGTGTCTGGCGCTTGGGCTGAGCCGTCGTGGGTTTGCATGGTGTGGGTGTGCAGCTCACCCGGGCTGTGTCTGTCTCCCAAGGCTACTACACGTGTGTGGAGGTCATCTTCACGCTGCGGAGGCAGGTCGGCTTCTACATGATGGGGGTCTACGCCCCGACCTTGCTCATCGTGGTCCTCTCCTGGCTCTCCTTCTGGATCAACCCGGATGCCAGTGCCGCCAGGGTGCCTCTGGGTAAGGTGCTTCGTGCTGTATGTCGGGGCTGTGAGTCGCGCTGTGAGTCGCCCCAGCCTGAAACTCATAGTGCTCCAGAAGGCAAACATTTTGAGTTTTTGGGTAGCGCTGCAGTAAAGTGTTCCATGCCTGGGATGGGTCTCAGTCCAAGCACAGCATGCTGAAAATATTCTATAAAATTTCCTTAAAGCACACATGAACATCAGTCTGTTTTGTTTTTAGACTTGGGTCTCCTAAGATATCTCATTATGTTTATAGAAATATTCCACAGCCCCCCTATTGTGAGACCTGAAGCACTTTGGGCCCCAGGCGTCTCAGATAAAGGGTAACTCAACTCTTGTGCCATGGATGGTCCAATGGCAACGGGGACTTTTGGAGTCAGTGGCAGCCTGTTTTCTTTGACGGAGAGCTTCCTTTAAAATTTGCTGTACAACTGATTTTGTCAGTATCTGCCTGTTCTGATCAGGCTGAATTTCTCTTCTTATGCCCTTATGACTTAATCTAGTCTGCTTTCTCTGTCATTAAGTAGTTGTTGAGAAGTGATTTTCTTGGATTACTAAAGTTGAAACTCTTTGAGTGTCAGCATGAAATATCAAATTACTATGTTGATGCAAATCTTTCTGAACAATAGCATGTGTGTCCCCCATTCTCTTGGGGGACACAGGCATGCATACGCCTCGTGACACTTAGGACAGTGGTAGACCACATTGTCCACATATCCAAGGCCTGTTGCAACTCTGTGCTGTGGAGCCAAGGTCTGTAGCAAGGTGCAGAGCAGTTGCACACTGTGTAACCCACGTGTGGTGGAGGTGTGACATATAGCCAAGGCACAGAGCAGATATATACCATACAGCCTAGGAATGTACCGCGCAGGTAGCATGTAGACTTCTGTAAGCACGTTCTGATGTTCGCACAATGACAGAGGCACCTAGTGACACATTTCTCAGAACAGAACCCCACCATTCAGTGTTGTATGATGAAGTAATGTATTTTTTAAACTTACTGGGCATATTTAAGGGCTGACTGTCTCTCCCTTGAATGTGCATGCTCTCCAGGGCACTGTTTTTAAGGCTTGGTGACATATAAACAGCACTGACCAGTCTGTGTAAGGATTAAAAGTGTTTGCTTGAGGAAACAAGCAAAGTAAAGCAAATAACTTCCAAAACATGGACATTGTCACATTACTTTCTGATTGTCTCCAGAGGGTTTTTAACTTTCCATTCCTGTGTGTCTCCTAAATATCGCCCAGAGCTCATGCAGATGAGCTGAGATGTAAGCCAATACTAGGTTTAATGTTTCTTCCACCATGAAGTCCTTGCGGATGCCCCAGTCCTGACTTGTGGGGAAAATTGATGAGATGCAGGTTTAAAGAGTAGGAAATAGAGAAGGAAGCAATGTGAATGATAGGTTTATCTGGAAAAGAACTTTGGTAGTTTACCTTTAATAGTAACCACAGGGCCGGGGATTTAGCTCAGTGGTACTGCACCTGCCTTGCAAGTGCAAGGTTCCAAGTTCGATCCCCAGTACAAAAATAACCACAAGGGCCAAATCCATATCTTAGTAACCAAAAACAAGGGAGATTTTAGCTTAAGTGTTATGTATCTATAATGAAGACAATGAAAATTGATAGGTTAATCGAATCATTTAGGGGATAAAAATTAACTGTGTAATGTATTTCATTGGAAATGACTATTGAATTTAAGAGCTTAGACTTGTCAAAAATGCCACACATTTCTGTCAAGTAGTCAATTTTTGTTTATTAGAAATATCTCATGGTCCTGTAGTGACATAAATTTAAATGTCATGTTTCCAAGGGCCCTTTGGAGACCTCTCGATCTCTGACATTTTCATAAGAGTTTTCTCTGTAGGTTCCCATGCATTGCAGAACTTCTAATATGAGGTCCCTGAGCTGTCAGTTTCTTATAAAAATTGTTTATGTGTTGCTAAGGGTTAAGCCCAGGGCCCTGTGCATGCTAAGCATAGGCTTTCTCATTGAGCAATGCCACAGCCGCAGGGGAGAAAATGTTTGATGATGGAAGTCAGTCTCAGAGTCCTAAGTGCATGTGAATCCCCTCTGTGAGTTCAATGATCAAGACAGCCGAGACAGCTGACCTAGCCTCTCCAAACATAGGTTGGCTGAAATGTCCATTCAGGAATGATAAAAAGTATTCATGGATGCATTGTGTACGGGATTATGAAACTAGAATCAAGGCTGACTTCAGAGTTCTTTTTGTGGCTGAAAAACTAGAGAGATAATAGCTAAGTGGGCCACTGCAAAGAGTGAGAGAATGAGTATAAAGCCCACATTATAAACCGAGGAGTTAATATTATGCTACAAGTATATATTGCTTTACAAGTTATAAAACATGTATGTGTTTTAATTCATTCACAAAATACTTACTTTTTGTGCCGTGTGCTGGGTATTATCAAAGAAGATGTGAGATGTAGTTAAAATTAATTGCTGATAGTTAACCAAATAGGTTTTTAAGCCTTACTCTTAATAGGATAAGATTTGCTCTTGAGAAGAAACAGACCGCAAATAAATACATGTAAGATGGTGACACAGGGGCAGCAGTCTGCTTGGTGGAGAAGATCCTGAGGAGAGACAGCAGAGGTGATGTTACAAAAATGGATGCAGGAGGTGAAGAAACAAACGAGGGTTGCCTGGGTGTCCAGGAAGCAGTGAAGTGGGGACGGTGATGATCCTGAGCTGCATCCAGAGGCTCTTGTGCGGGTCCTGAGAAGCAGTAAGGTCAGTGTGGCCGGAAGACAGTGAGCTCCAGGGAGAGCGGAGGCACCGGGCAGAAAGGCAGCAATAGTGTCTTGGACCCTGCATCGCCCCTCGCTCCCCCACCGTGTTGGTTTTTATTTGCCTACTGTGAAATGCAAAGATCAGTCTGCAGTCCCCTCCAAGTTCCAATGTGGTGGTTGCTGACTTTGTTAGCAAAAGGCTAAGAGGGAGCAAAGGAGACCACGGAGGGCGATCGGGAGGCTGATGGGGTCGGTGTGCAGTCCTGGCGAGGGCTCGAGGGACCAGAGCATGTGGTCAGAAACGTTAGACAGGGCTAAAGTGAAGTAGGAGGGAAGATACGCGCGGCTGTGTTGTACGGAGGTCTTCAGAAGTGAGGCTGGCGTCGAGGTTCTTTATCTATTTCTGTAAAACTGGAAAGACACATAACGTGAACGGAGTCGGAACTGGACCCAAGGACGAGTAGATTTGAGAAGGGGAGCAGATGTGTTGCATCCTTTAGAGGACCTCAGGGGGAGGTCACGTAGGCAGCTGAATATTCATGCCTCAGACTTCTTGGAGACTTCAGAGCTGGAGCAAGAATTTCAGGTTGTCAGAAAGTAGACCGTCTTCACGGTGACCGGCTGACCGGGTCACGGGCATGGCTATGGGCTGAGAAGTCTGCCTCTGAGAAGGACCGGGAAAAGGAGAGCAGGCGGCGTGGTTGGGGGTGGCTTCCCACAAGCCCCAGAGAGATTGCATTGCTGCACGAGAGAAGGTGGCCTGTTGCTCATAGAGCCCTGCGCTCAGGCTGACTTCAGGGCATGTTCGCCGTATATAGTAACTGGATTCCTTCTGGGAAGTTGGTTTGTAGAAACCATTTCAATTCATTTTCTTCATCCCTTTTCCTGCCCCTCCCTACTGCCGGCCCCTTCTCTTGATCCCCTTCCCATTGGAACAAAATTATCTCCCTGCCCTCTATTATCTATCTTTATTTTGCTTTTTATTTATATTTTGGGTTTCTCATAAAAGATAAGCTGTGGATCCATTAAGATTGTGTTTCTGACTGATTTTACTTAACGTTAAGGTAAAATCCATCTTCCAACAGATGACTCCAGATAACCCTTCTTTATGGCAGAGTAGTACTCTGTTGGGTGTAAACATTTTCTTTATCCATTCGTTTTTAAAATGTGGTTCTACCATTGGTCTTAAGTTTTTCCTCAGGAGCAACACTAACTACAGAAATAAAAACCACATGCTTGTCAAATCATTAAGATGTCTAATATCACTTTCACCTGTATAAGTCACTCCATTGCTCCGAAACTCTTTCCAGTAGACAGTATCTAAAGTGCTTGAATGAACAATTATTTTCAAACGGACTGCACACTTCTCAGAAGCTACTGGAATTACACAACTGACAAGCTATAATTTTAAGTTTTAAATGATTATTAATAATAACACAGTGCTCACCATGTCAAGGGAAGGGAAAGAGTGGAGCACATCTGTTATTACAGCAATCCGTTCCCCAATTCTTAGGTGGCCCGATCTAAGAAAAGGAAAGCAGAGGCAGCCCCGGAAGTGAGCTGGATGCACAGAGCCAGGCCGAACCTGGTGCCTCCTTGACTTGAATGCAGCTCCCCGTGGTCCCCAGCCACGCCCAGGGGTCCCCTCCCTCCGTCCCCTGCTCTGAAATATGACAGAAGGGAGAAGAAGACAGACGAATGGGAAGGAGAGCAGCTAAGTGAGAAGAGAGGGAGGCAGAGCTGCAATTCCTTGAAGTTTCACGATTTCTTAAATTATATATTATTTCAAAGTGTTGACGAAAAGTGAAAATAGAAGGAAAAAATGGAAACAGCTTTCGTACTTAGGGAGGGGAGTAGGCAAAAAGGGATGGGGGAATGGGCTAAAGTCAAATTTATTTTTAAAATAAGCAGTTTTCCATTAAAAATGCAGAAACGAAATTTTGACTTTAGATTTCTGGGCTTCCAACTAGCTGTCCTAAGAATCTCCTTCCTCCCTGAGATCTATAATAAAGTGCTCCTATTTTCCAAAGCACATATATTATTGTGTATTATGTTGTATAAGTTATACATAATTATCCATTCACTTTAATTACTTTACTTGAATTGATATATGTTAGTTTCCATATGCAGTTGATATTATATAGAACAGAATTTTATGCCTTTCCTGGAAAAGCTGGAATCATTGGCTAAAATAATCAGGAACATTCTACTTTGACCGCTCTATTAGATTATTTAAAAAATAATATTTTAAAAATTATTTAAAAATAATTTTTAGTGGAGTTTCTTTATGTGTTCTAGTTCCCATTCAGATATAGTTGTGCATGGCTGTAAATTCCCTCTGTAACTGAGATCTCTCTAAAACAAATTTGAAAAATCAAATAATCCTGCCTCATCAGAGGGCTTAATGGCTTCCTCAGAGATACTATGGACATCTGTAATATGTGAGTCAGATTACAATTCTGTTTTTGCGTCTTGGCTTAAATTTCTACTTACTTTCTAGATGAATACTTAGCGCTACTCCAGTCATGACCAGTGATCCTTACACAAAAGCCTCTAGGGCTGAGGGTGGCACTTAGCTCAGGTCCTGGGTTAGTGAACCAAAGCAGGGATCCCGGGCCTGTTCCTTCTTCTCATCCTGGGGCCCTAAGGGGACCCGATGAACCTCTGAGGTCCTCTGAAAGTTGCTGGGCAGGAACTCTGTGAAAGGGCGGTGAATTTCCTTGTCTGTCTGCAGGCATCTTCTCAGTGCTCAGCCTGGCCTCGGAGTGCACCACGCTGGCTGCTGAGCTGCCCAAGGTGTCCTACGTGAAGGCGCTGGATGTCTGGCTCATCGCGTGCCTTCTCTTTGGGTTCGCCTCTCTGGTGGAGTACGCAGTCGTCCAGGTGATGCTGAACAACCCCAAGAGAGTGGAGGCAGAAAAGGCCAGAATTGCCAAGGCCGAGCAAGCAGACGGCAAAGGTGCAAGTGCAGCTAAGAAGAATACTGTGAATGGCACGGGCACGCCTGTGCACATCAGCTCGCTGCAGGTAAGATGAGCACCCCGGTGACCGGACCCACTCCCGACTGAGGAGTCAGGAAGGTGCAGGTCTGGGAGACTTGGCGCTTTGCCTCATTTGCTTTCTTACACACTGAAGAAAAGAACTGAGCAAAACGCACTTTTCAAAAAATGCGCTTTAAAAAAAAACATTCAAAACACATAGGTTAAATATTATTTAGGAAGAAAATCAACACCTTATCAGTACTTCCTGAGGACTTTGCACTGAGATCTAGGAGTTTACGGCTACAGCATTGATTTGATGGCCATGACTGAGTGGAGATTTTGTCAAAACACAGTTAAATTGCTCAGGCTTGGCTTGAACTTGGAATTCTTCTGCCTCAGCTTCCTGTGTGCTGGGATTATAGACATACGCCACCACACCCAGCTTCCATATCAACTTTAAGTGTATCGTCTTGTGTAACATCGTTAGTGTTTGCTCCAGATGTTACATTATATGTGACTTATCCCAGTCTGCTAGTCATGACCCTGGTTTGTGTGACATTCAGTCATTACCTCTCTTTGCACCACCCTTTATCTGCCTCTATTATAGTTAAATGTTTTTCCCACATATATTCTACAGTGTTGCTTTTTGTTTCCCTTCCAGATATAATTTTGAAAATTCAGGAGAGGAAGAAAAGCTTACTTATATTTTTGCTTGTTGTGTTCTTTATTTCATCCTGATATTCCAAAATCATGTTTTCTTGATATTCAGATAATTACTTTATCCATTATTATAGTGAGGTTTGCCGATAGAATCTCGGGTTTTCTTCAACTGCAAATGCGTTGATTTGTGCTTCCTTTCTGAAAGATGACTGTTCTAAGTATAGGATTGTGGGAACCACAGCTCAGTTCTGCCAGTGTTCGTTAGCACCTTACAAGTACTGTGTGTGCTCGTCTGACTTCCATGCCTTCTCCTGAGAACAAAACGTTGTAATTATATCTTCCCAGTGGATAAAGCCTTATCTCTGGATTGAAAAAAATGTGTATCTGTTTAATCATTAGCAGTGTGATTATAATGTGTCTTTTTGTGGATTTCTTTGGGTTAATCTAATTTTTTTTACAGTCTATTGAAAATCTAGGTTGATGTCACTTGCAAAATTTAGTTTTTAGTTACTTACTTTGCATACTTTTGCAAACTTGCCCCATTCTTGATTATTTTAAGGACTCCAATAACAGAAATGCTAGGGCCACTGTTATACTTTTATATCTCGGGCCTTTATTCATTTTTCCTGATCTCTTTTCTCTGCTTCTTCTATTATAACTCTCATTTTGTTGATTCTTACCTCCAGTTTGATCCATGAGGCTTATGGTTTAGTTATTATATATTTTCAGTTTTAAAATCCCCATTTGGTATGTATGTATGTACGTGAGTATGTATGTCTGTTTGCACGTGTGTCTTAGTTATTTTCTCACTGCTGAGACAAAATATCCAACACCCAAAGCTAAAGGAATCTGTAGAAGTTTCAATTCATAGTTAGCAGAGGAGAAATAGTTCATGGCAGGGAAAAGACAGAAGACAGCAAGGCAGCAGGCAGTGAAGTAGCAAAGAAGCAAGTGACAGCAGTAGCACTCTTTCTGTCCCTTCTTTCTTGGCTACATGCCCCTAGGGTGGGTAACATCCAGGGTAGGCCTTCCCAGTATTCACACCCAAAACTATAACAAACCAATCAGTGGACTAATTTACTAATCACACCCTTAATCCTAGCATCACAGATCCTGCCATGGAAAAACTCCACCTATGAGTTCATGAGGCTTTGGAGGGACATCTAGACACAAGCCATAGCAACATGTATTTATGTATTCATATTTTAATGACTATTTATATTTTCTTTTTTCTGAGAAATACCAATTTTTTCATTTGTTTCAAACATATCTTGTAGTTCACTGAAGAATTTTTGTCATGGACACTTTAATATCAAACATTTATCAGTTTGATATCTTGGCTTTGACATCTGATTTTTAAATTCAATTTGAGATCTTTGAGCAGGATGAATGACTTTCTATGGAATCTTACATATTTTCATATTATATTAGGAAACTCTGAAACTCTCTGTTTAAGCTGACTTTCTCTGACTCTGTTCTAGGGGAGAAAGGATGTGGACTTATAATTGCCAGGTGAAGAAGTAATCCAGGTTCTCTACTCAGTGAGGTTGGGTTCCTTGCAATACCTAAGAGTGGTGGGGAGGTCCCAGTAGTCCGCAAAATCCTCCTGATTCTGCAGGGGTGCTGCCTTGGTGAAGATTGTGGTCCCGACTCTCCACATCCTCTTACAGTGTCCTCCAAAAGTAGAAGAGGAAGAGCGTCTTGCAACTTTCAGGTGGGAACCAAAGTCCATGCCTCCAAGGAGATCTCCATGGACACTGAACAGGAAGTGAGGCCTTGTTATTGTCCTCAGAGATGGGAGTCATAGCTCCCCACTCAGCCTTCTCTGACACCACTTCAGTGGGGTGGAGGTGCCTTAGGAGGCCTCATAAGATGGAGGCTCAGCTTAGTCCTCGACCATTGTGGTGTGTGAATGGGGCCAGATGTTTTTCCCTATGACATTTGAATGAATTACAGACACTATTAATTGAAAGTTTTCTGTACTGAGTGGTCCCTGTTTTGATCTCTAGCTAGACAGAGCAGACTATCCTGGGGGATTTTATGCAGCATCCATTGGATTTTCCAGTTTCTAACTTTTTTAACTCCAAATGTGGGCTACATTATACAAGAAAATCACCACTCAGTTCTCAAGTTTTGAGGTCCCCAAGTAATCTGCTTTTTTTCCTTTACCTTTCATAGTTATAGTAGTCTCCTACTCCCCTTCTCCTTTTAAAGAGAATGTCCATGATTTCCTCTGAACTGAGCAAGGTCTATTTCATCTTCCAGGAAGCAGAATTCCTCTGTGCTCTACAAGGGCTCCACATCCTCACTGTGCCTGCACCTCATTTACTGCATTCTAGGAATTACATAGATCTAGCAGTGGGCTACTCTTAGCACCTTTATTGATATTATAACTGCATGGTCTCCTGGGCCATTTCAGACTTATTTTAATCCTGAACTGGGAAAAACATTTTTTCAGTAAAAGCAGAGTTCCCTTTGCCAGTATTTAACTTTAGACTCTATGACAGTTAAAGTCTAAAAAGGCACTGTTACCAAGAACTAAAGGACCATGAGGACATGCACCAGCACATCAAAGAACCAGAAGCATGCTCCTTGGGAGACACTGCTTGTCTTTCTGAAGGATACACTTACTTTGCCATTATGACTTGTGTCTATATGTCCCCCAAAGCCTTGTGAAGTTATAGATGGGCTTTTTCAGAGGTGGCTGGATCTAGAGTGTGTGATGCTGAAATTGATTCATGGTGCAGTGCTGGGCACAAGGGCACTAGTACTAAAGGTGTGAGTGCCACCCACCCTAAGTAGCCTGGGTAAGATTAAAAAGGGAAGAAAAATTCTGTTAAAGTCCCTTGTTTTTGCTACCTTCTACCCACCATGAACTGTTTCTCCTCTGTGATGCCTGTGTGCATTCTAACCGGCCGTGGAGCCAGCTGATTATGGACTGAAACTTTTACAAACTATGAGCCAAATAAACCTTTCCCCCTGTAATGTTGGGTGTTGAGTATTTTGTCTGAGCAAAGAGAAAAAAGACATTATCCATGCTAGAAATGGAAGGAGGAATACTCCAGACACCTCAGATGATACATGGAAATGTTCGTTCTCTACTTTGGTCCTTTAGCTGCCTACTGCTCCACTAACATTGGCTTATCTTTTGCTACTTCCTTGAGTTTCCAGCCCACTACTCCCTCCACTTGAACCCTGGTTCAGACCTGGAGGAGAAAGTAAGGATATTCTGCAGAATAGGTGCTTGATTTCCAGCAATGCCACAGTGAGACCAATTTTCTGGTGTATCATGGGCCCGAACAATTGCGGAAATTATCTAGTAGCAGAAAGCAGCACTGTGGATGATCTTGGCTTCTCAGTGTGGTTCATCAAGTGGGATGTTGATGGAAGGAGGCAAATCAGAAATAGCTTTGTTAGAGCAGTGTAGATGCATTAAATTAATTTATAAACTTGGGCATGAAGGACAAGGGGATCCTAGAATATTTGACTTAATTATATTTTTTCATTTATCTTTAATTAAAATAGTGAAAAATTTCAATACATTTAAGAACTTCTATATTTTGATTCTTTTGGTTTCAGCAGCTAACAAAACATATTTCTCTGGATTCTGAAACTGAGATATCCTGCTACAAAAATCGTAGAGAGATAGTTAAAGGCAATTTAAGAATTGACTAAAAATTTTCATCTCTAGAAAGAAAAGCAAATTTATTTCATTTAAGAGTATGACCTCAATATGCATCCGCTATTCTTACTAGTTGCCAGATAAAATGCAATTTCTAAAAAAATTATGTACCAATGTCATATTTACATCTTGATTCAGGCTTCAAAATAATGCGTACCAAAATAAGTTATCCTTAATAGAGCAGAAAAGTTACATCAAATCTATAACTTAATACATTTATAATGTTGTTACATATTGACTCATGAAAGATATAAAATAGATTTTAAACTGTTGCCTTTTTAATCAATTGTTTTGCTCTAGAAATAGAACTATGATTTTAAATTCAAAATACATGTCTTGCAATGTATTTTGCATTTTAAAACACTAACTTTTGCCCCATACTCAATCAGGTGACATGTCATTCATTTTTAGACAGAATAACAATAATAATTAATGGAAGAATAATGAGATTTGGGTTGTAGAAAATTTTTAAAAGTAATTTTGAGAATAGCATTGAGCTTACTAAAGAAAGAAATAATAAAATATAAAATGATAAACAATAGTTTAATACAATTTTAGTATAAGGTTCTTAGAGTTTGTGGCCCACATCAAAAAAATATTTGATAAGGGATTTAGCTCAGTGGTTTGGTGGCCTGCCTTGCAAGTGCAAGGACCGGAGTTCAATCCCCAGTACCAAAAAAAAAACAAAACAAAACAACATTTGATAATATGTGTACAATTGTCTGGTTTTTTTTTTTCCACTCCCAAAGGAGGTATTTTTTAAATCCATTACACAATTTTGGGTCTTAATTTGTTTCTTTATGTATTTTTCATTGTCCTACAAAAATAGTTGAGGGCCCATTATGGTTTACATTGCTCTATTCCTGGCACTGGGTCCCACTCATACTCAAAGTTTTCTGTTATGAATAAAAGGCAATAGTACCAATGTTTGGATAGCTTCCAGCCCACAATTTTGAATAAATTAGAAAATATAAGTTGCGGCTCATTTATGAATGTGACAGTTGTTTCTTTGTGGTAATGATATGTCTTTAAAAATAAGAATTGACTTAAATTCAGTAAAATAGATACAGATTATTTCCTCTGAACATATTTTAATCATCTGTAGAAAACAGCTTACCACCGTAAAACCATGGTTATGTCTGTAAGTCAAGAAATATTGTTTAAAATTACTTGCTTTGAAGTGTGTGTGGATTCAAACTTGGAACCACAAAACATATGGGAGGATAACATTTGAAGCATTAAAAAATTTTGTTTCTGCACCATTTTTTTATTATTGACAGTTTCTTTATCATATTACCCATTTTTGTTACCAGTAATTTGCAAAAAAGACAAAACTTTGTATGATAAAAGTAAGTAACATATAACTTCATTGTGAGGATCAATTGAAAAATTCTAAGTTGCAGGTTAGTATGACCAATTTTACTTTTTTTAATATACCAGGGATTGAACTCAACACCTTGTGCTTTAGAGGCAGGTGTGGGTGCCACTGAGCTAAATCCCCAGCCCCCCACATTTACTTTTTTTTTTGGTACCAGAGTTGGAACTCAGGTCCTTGCGCTTGCAAGGCAGGCAGCAGAACCACTGAGCTAAATCCCCGGCCCCCAAATTTACTTTTAAGATTGTGTTAAGTAGACTTATTTCCTTGTTTTAAGCCATTCATTCCATTCCTTTTCATGTCATATTGTAACAGTTAAACTGATATTTTTATTATAAATGTTATAGTTTTGTTTTTATTCAATATGATTATAAGGCATTAATGAAGAAAGGAAGTTTATTTGAGTAAAGATCTCTAATAAATGGAACAAGAAGTAATCAGCCCACTAGCCAATTCATTCAGATTTACTCAAGAAATCTGGAGGACTCTCTTCTCAGTAGAGAATGGAATTTCACTCATTTCTTCAAAAATGACTTCCCTTCCCCAGTGTGTGTATGTGCTTACACACACACACACACACACACACACACACACACACACTGCTCATTTTGAATCATCTTCTAATATGTTGTTGAAAGAGGGTTTAAAGAATTAAATCATTAATATAACCAACCAGAAACTTCTTCTTGTACTTTTTTAATGTTTTGACATTGAAAAAGTTATTCTTTTGTTGTTAGTTTATAACGAAAACCTCTCAATAAATACAACATCATATTTGTATACTTTTAGTAAGCTCTGTAGCTGAAATTATTAAAACTATTATAATTAAAGATTATTGTTATATAAATAAAATAGGTTGGAATACTTCAATTATTCATGTATGACTCAGGTTATGGGGCTATAATACCATGTAAATTTGACTCATCTACAGAGACTAGACTCACACTCTAAACTATATAAAAATATGATTTATAGTAAGTGCATTTCTACAGAAAGCATGTTCAGTCTTGTGAAAAAGTAAAAATAAGAAGTCATGCTATCTAAGTCTGTTGAAGAGGCACAGTTGGTCTGTGCTTTGCTTCATCTAAATTCTTTGAAGGTGGGGATTCTAAAGAGAGAAAGACAGACCAGAGTATCCACAGGGTCCCTGACTTTTCAGATCACCCCACTTCTGAAGACATTGCAAAGATTCCCAAAGGAGCGTCATGCTGGGCCCTGCTCCAGAGGTCAGGGATCTGTGCAGACAGACGCTGGGAAGCTCACACTCTCCTGGGCTCCTGTCACTGTTCTACCAGAAGGATCAGGAAGGCATGCATATGCAAATAAGTATGTGTGTGTGTGTGTGTGTGTGTGTGTGTGTGTGTGTGAGTGTGTGTGTGAGTGCGCACGCCTGCGCGCGCATGCACATGTGGTGGCCGACTCACTGCTGAAAGTGGTCTGAAAAATTCAGTTTGGGCAATTTAAGTAGGGCAGGCAATGGAGGCCTGGAAGTCAGAATACCCATCTGGGTACACACGTTTTCATGTGTATGCACATTTCTTAAAGCCAGATTTACAGGACTTAGCTTTTAGTTATTAGCTTTGTCCTCTCTCAGTGGGATATTTTGCTAATCACAGGGCATTAGATAAGTGACTTCTGGTGAACCTGATTTTTCACTGAAGATATTTTTGTTGTTTAACACTTTCCAGGAAATGTATATCAGTATTTTTTCAAATAAAGGATAGTTTCCTGGTACCTAAAATGCTTCTGGGAAACAAAATTTGTTGTATTTATTGTATTAGGCATATTAATTTACCCAGCCACAATCTAATACATAGAAACAGAATTTATAGGCCTTGCCAATATATCTGTTGTGCCAAGAAAGCAAGTTGCCCGAGTAACTGTAATATACAAACAATATGCACTGAAATGGCTTCCTTTTTCACCAGAAACTTACTGAATGTTGGTAGTGAGGATTTCAAAGATGATCACTAAAGTCAGTCGTAACCGTGAAAAAGTTAAGCAATGGAGCAAAGGTGACAGTTCTGTGACACGGGGGCTTTGCCTGTGCCGCTAGGCTAAGAGAATTTCTCACTGCTAGAATTCAGTGGGGATTAGTTATGTTTGCATAAGAAATTTATTCAAATTTAATGATTCAGAAATTAGAAGCTGCATAATCTCTGTGCCATGTGGTCTAGCTGAAGTATATACAATCTTTGCATTTCCTTAGTGTGGTGGTTTAATACAACTTTAGCCAACACGTTCCTGATGCCTGCCACTTGTTCATGGTAATGGTGACCACGTTTACCTCTTTCTGTGAACATGGGTTAGAGGCACAGTCTCTCAATGGAGGGAACTTCCTCAGTCATTTATAAACATCCTTGTTTAGAAATAGACTCAGTAGGGAAATAAAAGGTTAAAGGAACGAGAAGATTCCTCTAATCCATATATTGTAGTAATATTGTGATTGTGGTTATGTAGTAGACGAAGGAGGGATTTTGTTTCTTGGCCTTTAAGTTGTGAAAACTCTCACAAGCCTAAAATATATGTTGATTTCTGCTTTAATCCCTTGCACAGAATAAGAGTCCACTCCATGGTGTAAGCCTTGTTACTTAGGCAACGTTTCAGCCTAAGTGTTCAAGCAATGTGATGGTTCAATCAGTTGTCTGTTATCTCTGTTAGTTCGTTGTGACATAAACAGATATCTGCCTGTGGAAACTAGCAATTTGTAAAAGAGCCTTTTGAAGAGATGTGCTTTATACATTGAAAAGCCCTAAATACCTTCTGTCTTTAATTTGTATCCCTAGGTTGGTGAGACCAGATGTAAAAAGGTTTGTACTTCTAAGTCAGATCTGAGATCTAATGACTTCAGCATCGTTGGAAGCTTACCAAGAGATTTTGAATTGTCCAATTATGACTGCTATGGCAAACCCATTGAAGTCAACAATGGCCTTGGAAAATCTCAGGCAAAGAACAGCAAGAAGCCTCCTCCTGCCAAACCTGTTATTCCCACAGCAGCAAAGCGAATTGATCTTTATGCGAGAGCATTATTTCCTTTCTGCTTCTTGTTCTTCAATGTTATATACTGGTCTATATATTTGTGATAAGTCTTTTCCATTTGTATAAAATAAAATCCCATTTCATTGTGACCAACCTCATTCATATTTGCCAGTCTGTGAAAACGTTTGCATTTCCATAGCAATATATTGCATTTTGGGCGCCATTTGATTGTAATAAAATGTGGCAGCCTACTTTTGAATGGCAGCATGATCTTGCAATGTCTGTGCTCTAATGATGTATATATGTATAGCAAATGTATGGCTTGAAGAATAAATGAATGATGCGCCTATTACAAATTATAAATCCCAAAAATTCACCAGTTTGTATAAACTGCAAAAACTTCAGTTATTTCTGGTAATGAAATGTTGCGCACGCTGAATCTTGTTATGGTCACCTTTCTAATGTACGTAGTATTTCGGAGTTCCTTCCTTGTAACATGCAGAGAAAGACATCTTATTCTTATATTATTTTGATGGTATTATCAAAGATTAAGGAAAGTTGTATTGATACTGTTTAAACTTTGTAAGTAGAAATATATCAATTATAAATTATGCAGGCTCTGTGGAGAAATACAGTTCAGAAAATTATTAACTTGTAAAATCAGCTCACGTTATCTCAGTTGTCAAAATGCAAGCTAATGAATCACAATATGCATTTCTGAGTCCAAGGGAAATCTGAATTTAATGCATACTGAGTTCTGACTTATGATAGAATATATGTAAATAAAAGATAGATGCATCATTTAAATATTTAGGACAAAAAACTTATTTAATCCACATTAAAACTTAAACATGGATTTTCATCTGTTGATGTAGGCTATACAAAAGCATTGTGCCTTAAAAACAGTTACAGAAATTTTAAATTAGAATGCATTAGTAGACACATTATTTCATATCATTTTAGGAAACCAAGAGGAAATAAATATCATGTTAATAGAAGTAACTTGAATTGTAAAAAACATTCATGATCATTAAAATTTTAACTTCTCATTGGATTAAAATGCTTACCTGTTTTAAGTAATATTAAAAATATTTTCTGAATTTATTATTCTTTTGAATATTTTGGGATATATTACAAAACACTTAAAGATTAAGTAAGTGATATCTGTGTTTATATTAGACTTCACTTCTACTTGTATTTTCTTTCTCACTGAGAGTCTAGACAACTGAGATTTACTTCTTTGATCTTGTTCCAACCAGAAAGTAAGCACTAAGTCTCATTTTATGAGACGCCCCCATTACTCAAAATATCACATTCAATGTACTTTTTCTTTCTACCACTGCTGAAATTGGAAATAATAGTATTTTAAACGTAAGATCAAATGAATATATTTGGAAAGTTACAACTGAGACTCTGTATGCCAGTTTGATAATATACTGTATTACATGATGGATTAAAATGTTATGCAAACTACCATATGTAATACAATGCTATTTATTTAGTTCACTGATGATTAATTGTAAAGACTTTCATTGCAAAAATTTTAATGTAATATGCTTTAATCCTCTGTAGTGCTCCAGCACCCCCTAGTTGCAAAAGTGTAATCATTTGAATACTTTTAAGGTGCCACAAATAGGCTTATCGATGAACTTCAATACTCTTCTGAGACCCAAGGCAATAGTACTTCAATAGAACTGTGTGAGAGGGAAACGTCTTGAATAGGATTGAAAGCATTTAAAATTTTATTTGTAATAATTATACTTACAATATGTTTTCTTTATTTTTGAAAATCGTATTTATTTGGGGGAGTTTGATCTAGCATTTTAAGTGGAGGATATGCCATACTACAGCGAGGCACTCATTACATAGAAATGTATTTGCTGGAAGCAATGTGAATGGATATCTTTTCTGTAATAGAATACTGTAAGTTCTTCAGTGAATCTTAGTACCCAAGCATATACATAAGCAACCATCCCAGGATTAGCCTGTACCCATAGCTTCAAATGGAACATTCCATAGTGATCATACAAGTGAGGTCCTGCTGACGGTCCTTTTTAATCCTTCTCTCAAAGGTTTAATCATAACCCCTGGGCAGTTCCTCCTGCGGACTTTCAGTATTATGCATCTCTGGATTTGAGAGAGCCCCTGATGCATCAAAATCAGTGTCATTAAAATAAACGTAAGGTCTCCTTCTCACAAATCACTAGGTTTTCTCATTTTCTCTTTTTGTTGAAGGCGTTGCTGTTTCAGCCTCCCGTGGCCAGTTTCCCTTCCTACGTTACACTGGATATTCCTTCAGGGCCCCAGTGCTATGGTTAAAATGTCCTTCGGTAGCCATGTGTTAGGTGCTTGGTCACCGCCCTGTGGTGCTGGTGGTGGGTGGTAGAGTTTAATGAGGTAGGGCTAGTGGAAGAGGTGAGCTCGGTGGTGAGGGTGAGTTGGGGCCCTGGCCCTTCCTCTCTCTGTTTCTGCTTTCCAGCCACCTCAGGGGAGATGCTTTGCTCACCATGTGTTCTGCCATGATGCTCCGCCTGGTCGCAGGCTTCCGAACAACAGAAAAACCAACCATGGACTGGAACTGCTGAAACCATGAGCCAAGATAAGCTCTCCCTCTTTTGAAGTTGATTTATCCCCAGTATTTGTCCAGCAGTGGGAAGCTGATGAGCATATTTTTTTCTCTTTCACCTGTCCCCACTCTCTGCCAGCAGCATCCAAGTTCCCTTTTTCATTCTCTTTAATTGGGCTGTACTATATTCCAGTACAGTATAGTGTTACTTATTTTTGAATTGTGTGATTTTTTTTTACTTGTGAATTACACAATGCCCAAGCATACTGCTATGTTACAGAGCAAGCATGCGTATTTAAACTAAGACTAGCCTCACTTAACTAGCCTACCTCTTCCCGAGAGTACCATCATTGTGGACACACTCAGAACTTTGGCTGGGCATTGCCAACCTCTAGTTCGGTTTTAAATATCGAAGACCAGTCACCATAATGAGCTATGACATACATGGTATCTTACTTGATATGTAGTTTTGCGATTTTTTTTTCTTTTACCATTTAACATGTATTGAAATTCTCTCCAGTTGGGGACATATTAAATTCAACTTCTGCCTCCTACTTTTGTATGGGATAGAAATTTAAAATTCTTTCTTTTCCTAATTCAATACAGTACTGTGATAAGTAAGTGGAGCTACTAATTGAAAGACATACACATTTCGAATTCTGGAGAATGCTCATTTCCCTCCAAAGTGAAGCAAATGTAGTTCCTCACTATAGTCTCCCAAGCATTGACAGTGGTCATCTCTTACTCTATTTTATATCGCAGGTAAACTACTTTTATTTCTATAAAAAGTTTCCAACATTGTTTCAGACTTCCGAAAAAGTTTAAAAAGGATGACAGAAAATTCCTTTGTATCTTTCATGCAAATTCTGAAATGTTAATATTTTCTCACACTTAGTTTACTTTTCTGCTACATGTGCATGAGACATTTTCTCCTAAAAGTTTCAAAATAATAGAAGAGCCATGATGTCTGTTTCCCTCTACCACATTAGCATGTGTTCCTGAAGCACAGGAGCATTTTCCTTCATAAACACAGTAGTACAATGTATGGACACTGGGAAGTCAGCATCGAGAAAGTACTATAATCTAGATGCCTGACCCCCACCTGCCAATGTTGCACTATTTTTTGCTGCTCAGGATAACATGTTTCATTTCATTGTCATGACATTATTCCTTTAAAATAGAGGTAACACAATGGTGATGTCTCACTCGCTGTCTTTCATGCCTTTGTTAACTAGCAAACCAAGTGAAAATTTTTCTACCACTTAAAAAATTTACATGTAATTACCTCTAGTAAGCGTTTCACCTATCTTGCAGCTGTTTCTCATAACACTGCTCTGCCCGTGTGCTAATAATATTTAACCACCTTAACCTGAACCATTTTCTGTCACACTGGGCCGTACCGGAGCAGGAAGAGCAGGCAATCCCTTTCCTTTCAGGTAAGTGGTTAATGCTTTTCTTTAAATTGGATCAGTCTTTGGTGGTAAGTGTCTTTGCTCCTTTTAAATAATATGTATTTTATTCCACACTGAGTGTTTTTCAGTCATGTGATTTTTATCTCTAGTGAATAATGCAGTTGAAATATTTTCCATTACACATGCAGTGCTTAAGTTACAGTGCTGTAAAAACCACCTCATTTATCATCATCCATATTACTGAAGATTTCAGCTCACACGCATAATTGGATATAAAATTTTAAAGTACCAGACCTAAAATGAGAAATAGTTTGAAATCTTTTTTGTAGGCTTTGCTCAATACTTTCACAACCTATTATTACCCTGCTTTAGAGCAACAGGCTTATTCCAATATGTTTTTAAATTAATTTGCATATTTATGGATATACCAATAATGTAGCATTTGCTCACTCCCATTTTTTCTTAAACGAAGCCAGTTTTAACCTTTTAAGGGATTAAGGTCAATTTCTTTAAAATAATCAGCCATTTCACTGGAGCGGGACTGTTTTATGGGATTTCACATGATTAACATTGATGGAAAAGTATACAGGGTCCGTTATATTATCTCTATATGTATGCACTTGATATTTCGTATTTCAATACATTTTATATCTTCTCTCCATATATCTGCACACTTATATTATATTGTTGTATCTTTAACCAGCGAGGACAATGAGAGAGCTCGTGAATTCTGCTATTGTTACATTTTATGTACTTCAGATATAAAGGAAATTACAAGTATCTTTACATTTCTGAAATCTCACATATCACACTCAAAAATAATTATTTCCAAACCCGTTCAGAGTGTTCCTGGAATCAAATGTCTGGGCTTCCTGAGGCTGAAGGAGCGCCGCGTTCACTGCGGAGAGAGCTCTTACGCAAATAGCCAAATAACCGGGTTTATTCAAGGGCCAGAAATCTCGGGAGATCTAAAAGGGCTTTTGCTTCAGTGCTGTACCTTGCGGACTGAGGGATGCGAAGTGCTTTTGTGGGGAAGAGAGAGAGAGAGTTGGGGGGGAGCGGGTAGCACACGGGAGGAAGCCTAAGTGCGGGGCGGGTCTCTCCTTTTTTTTTTGGCCGGAGCATTGCAATAGACTTCACCTGCCTGGCTAGTTCTAAAGAAAGGTTTAGCTGCTAATGTTTCAACCGTCTAGGTGGGGCTTCGCTCAGGACCAAGGAAGAGGGAGGGAAGGGGGGTCTAAAAGGGGGGAGCAAATGGCGATTCTGGAAGAGCCCCTTTTATAGGAGAGGATTACTGAAGGGGCAAACACAATGGAAATCGAGAAATGTTTACTGCATACTTCTTATGGTGAAGGTCTCTGCTAACTAAGATCTGGAAAGAGTAAAGTGCAGCTTGTGGCCTTCAATGACACATACTCAACACTGTGAAGTCAAAGTAGACTAAATATATAAATCACCATAAGAAAAATGAAAATATACTGCATATTATTTAAAAAGCATAAGAAGAGGGCTGGGGTTTTAGCTCAGTGCCTGCCTTAGAAGTGCAAGGTCCTGAGCTTAATCCCCAGTACCCCCTCCCCGCCAAAATCACAAGAACACAGTTATTTGTTTAAAAGAAAGAAATCCTGAAGAAGAATAAAGAAGAAATACTTTAATATAATTAAGGGCATTTTAAAATACATCATAGGATTTTGAAGCTAGAAGTTTACTAAAAGTAAGAATACAAATTAAAAATGCAAAAACATTGCAAGAAAAAAACCCCACAGTGCTATTTGAATTTTATTTCCTAGTTAACATTGTTGAGGAAATAATGAGCAGGAAAACCCATTTTCCTTAGCTCATGATGTAATGCACTTTAGCTGATGTTCTATTTTTTTTTTTTTAACTAAAACCCACATCTGATTTTAATCCTATAACTTGAAACAATTTTCAGGAAATCCTGATTTGCTGCCTGAGGCCATTGCAATTCAATTAATATCATTGACAGTGAGGCCGCGTCCGGGGGGAGTCCCACATGGCTTAACAAGAATTGCAGTGAAGCTGCAGGTCCTCCACCAATTACCACAGCAGAAAGAGACTTTATTCGTCAATTAGGATTGCAGCCCTGTGTGTGGATGCGAGTCAGAGAAACAACTGGAAAACCAGAAGAAGGGGCAAATCATTTGAGTTTTTGAAAAGCTCAGCTCAGTTTCTTATAAATTTCAATGGAACCTTTTCTTTAGCCTTCCAGTTGTAACTAGAGCAGGAAGGAAAGGCATTTGACAAAAGTAGGTGTCTGTCTGCCTCTCTCTGAAGACTGCAAGGTCACACTGCACAGTTTTTGGAAATCTCCTCCTGCGAAAGCGAATGACAACAGCAAAGTCCTCTGCTGACTGTACCGAAACTCCAGCATTTTTTCATAAATTGAAGTCAGAATTTGCCAGTTTCTCTGCTACAAAGATGATCTTTAACTTATTAACTGAGAGGATATTATATGAATCTCATTAAGAGGGAATAACCTAATAAATTCTGCCTTGGACTATTATAAAGCCTCTTTCTACACACAGCTGTGCTTTTCCGGTTAATTCATTCAGAGACTCAAAAGCTCTTTCATTCGAAAATCACTGGTTTCCAATTAGTTCTATGGCATCATGGAAGTTTTCAAATTTTTAGGTGAATTAATATAAACGTGCACATAGAAGTTTGGAATTTCCTAAGGAGTATGTGTGGAAAATGCACTATAGCAAAATTATGGGGCTGAACTAAGTCCAAAGCCAGTACTCCCTATGATAGAGGGAGGCAGGAGAAGGCAGGAGAAGGTGGGAGAAAGAGCCTCGGGTTGGAAATGGCAAACCTGGGTTTGCTATTGACAACACTGGTGACCTCGTCAAGGAAAATTTTCTTCACTCATCCTACTTTATTTAAAAGCGGGAATACACAATAGCAAAAGAATTACTGGTGGCAATGTGTGTGTCAATTTTTTTGTAGTGGTGTTTGGAAATAGTCACGGGTAGAGTTCATACTTATCTGTGTAAATACGATTTGTGTAAATCTTAGTACCTGAACTCCATTTCCTCGCAAAGTATCAGTAATAATGACAACTCAGAGATGGGGAGAATTTAATGTACTGCATATAAATAAATCATAGTTCATTATACAGTTTTCTTATTACTCCTACTCTCATTTCTAATATTAAAACTACTATTGATAACATTTTTTAAATCAAAGCACTCAAAGTAAAAAGATGTGAACATTTTGACAAGATACATATTACTTCAGTCTTTAGATTTCATTTATATCAATGTAAAATATAAAATAATTTAATAATATATACGTTAGAAGGAACTATGAGTTGCATATTAAAATTTTTGGTGGGGTGAGTAAAGTAATCTTTATAATATTGACTAAGAGTAAAAAAAATAAGGTTGTGGATAATTCAATACAACATAACAATGCCAGAATTTTAGAGTCCACAGATTAAAGGATCATATTTTATATATTTTTTATCCTGTAAAAAAAAGGGTGAGAATACTTCTGAATCTTTGAAAGAATTTCTTGAATAGTTCAAGGGTGCTGTGCAAGCTGAACACAATTGCTTATAATTAATGCAAAATGATAAAAAGATAATTAGCTAATAATATTAATAGAAAAATTTGATTCTGAATTCCTTTCTGAAATATAATGGAAATATCAAATTATTTTTAATGGAATTATAGTGTTAATATATTATATTCCAACACTTTGAAGTTTGATAATCCAACTGCCAAATGTGAAGGTTATTCCCAATCAAAATATCCATGAAACCAATTCTGTACAAATGCTGATTTGGTGCACTATTCACTCATTTTAAAAATATCTGAGACCAACTTTTAACTACTAAAATTATATTTAACTCTTCTTAAGGCAATATATTTTATATTATAGACTCAATACCTTAGCAGGTGACTTTTATAATGCTGGGCAGATACTAAAATTAATTTACTAAATAAATGAGTTTCTACTATGGATACTCTTTGATAGAGGAGACAGGAATATCAGATAGTTTCAACAATAGGAAACAAATGGGTAGCCTGGAAATACCTCAGTGTGTGGTCACCTTACTTAAATATCTAGGGTATGCAAAAGGCCTTTTGAAGTCAACTAAATTTTTCCCCCCACAGGAAAACCTAGATGAACAGAGTTGAGTTGCACTGCACAAGACAATTATGAGAAATGGGACTAGCTTAAAAATATGGAAGAATTATTAATGAATAATTTTATTAAAATATTTTTGCTAGGTGGAATTTAATTTGTTCTGACAAAGAATATAAAAACTATAAGAAAGATGGATCATTTCACATGTACTATGAAAATGTCCTGCATGTTTGATCCAATTATATCAGCTTGTTAGGACAGCTTAGAGATAAATTACTATGCCTGTGTCTATGAGAGATAAGACATTAGTTCCCTGATATATTTTGTATTGTACTTACAAAATTAGTTGAAATTAAGGCATTGTAGATTAACACCAACACACACACACAAACATGCACACACATATATGTATGTGAATACATATTTATACACTGTATATGCTTGTATATGTATGATCTATATGTTAAGTATATATTCTATTTGAACTATGATTACTAATTTTTTCCATTTTTAAGTTCTGTGTGGTATCTATTTTATGTATACATGGAACAGTTTCACTTGCATTAAGTTGTGTTGGCTAGAATGTGTACTTAAAGATCAAATGAAATAAGTGTGTGCTAATTGATATGAACCAGATGGCCCACAAAGAAAACTCAGTCTCAGCAGACTGCTCCATTTATTTATTTGTGCGTTCATTCATTTGAAAACACCCTCGTTCCTGTATGTGCCCCACACTCATTCTTACCTCATAAAATGATACCCCGACCCCACTTTGTTCCAAATGTCCACAGTGACTGGTTTCTAAGTATGGAATGGTTCTGAGAGGAAACCAGATGCCTCCCTGTTACCTCATGTAGTTTTTTGGACTAATACAAAACTAAGGCTAAATTTAACTCCAGCCACACAGACAAATTGTGCATGTCCTCCAGGGGTTTTGGAGCTTTCCTTTCCATATATTTTCCTTAGTAGTTACTGGAATGTATAAAGCTGTACATCCAAAAGTTCAGTATTTCACTTCTTTCTCTGCCTATCCTGTACTTAGAAGCTAAATTAGACATCCAGCTGTGAAATAGATACTAACTGATATCTGATTTAACATCCCCTGTTCATTTTCTCATAATATATGACTTATGAGACTGGAATTAGCATTTTGTTTTTTGCTTCCTAATCATGATCCCATATTATTTCTCTACCCCTTTCTTTTTAAGATTGATGCATTGTTCTTTTGTCATCATCTCTGATCATTCATCAGTTTTGAGACAAGGTTTCTCTAAGCTAAATACTGGCTAGCTTCCAGCCATTGACGAGATACGTAGACATATTCATAATTGTTCATTTACTTGTTGTTTTGAAAAATACATTTAAAAATATATGAAAATTATTCACAAATATTGGTATTTTTAAATTTAAAGAATAAACCAAATTCATCATTCACAATCTTCAGTTGTTTGAGAATTATTCATGTAGAATGGACAGTAATATGCATTGCGGTGGTTAGGATAGGGTGTCAAATTGATTATCTTTTGGATCTGCCTGAGAGATTCATGGAGCATGCTTTCGGATGTGGCTGGGTGGTCATGAAGTGAGATCTATGTCTTGTTCCTTGACTCTTTCTGGCACTGCTCCCATACTCAGCCTGCAGGCTACCATGAACTGAGCAGCTTTCTCAGCCATAACCTGCTGCCATAAGGTTTTTGCCTCAGAGTCAGCTACCCATAATTTGAATTATTTAATCACATCTCTCTTCCTTTAAATTCTGGGTGGTGAGTATGGTATTCTAGAAATGAGAAACATGACTAATAGAGAAAATTGGTACAGGATTAAGTGGGATCTTTGTGATGATCCTACCCGACCATCTGTTTCAGAATTTCTTTGGAAATGGTTTGCAAGAAGAGTTTGGAAAAGTTGGAGGCTGTGGGCTAGAGATACCCTAGAATGATGTAGGCAGAGTCTGAAGGGCAATTCTGCTTGGAAAAAAGAACACCAAGCACTAACAGGAACTGATGGTAAAGGACAAAGCTTATTAGCTTTCAGTTGAGAAAAAAATCTCCACTGACACTGACAATCTCCACTGACTAGAGATTACATGTGTTACACTCTGGCAGAAAATGTGCCTACATTTTGCCCATGTCCAGAGACTTTGCAGTAGAGTGAAAACTGATTCATCTGGTGGAGGAAATTTCAAGACAGCCCAATATTCATGCTGTGGCAGGGATACTGTAGGCTGCTTTAGCTAGTTTATAGTGAGAACTGGAAGGGGGAGGCAGAGCAGAAAATTTTGAAAAACTTAAATGTTGTCCCAAAGGAGATGCTGCTGCAGAAGAGATTAACACTGCTAATAAGAAACCAGGTACTTTGCTCAGGGACAAGAAGAACAATAACGCCTTGAGGGTATCTCAGGAATCACCTGCCACAAATTCAAAGTTACAGAATTGTTCAACATTCATTTGAGAAGCAAGTCCCGGGGATGCCTGCTTGAGAAGGGACTTCCAGGGCATTTGTTTCTTGGAATTCATTTCTCTGTGTTCAGCCATCCATATCCTTGAAGGTACTCTGCAGCCATGGTCTACAGGGGATGCTTATTGCTTGGCCGATAGCCAGCATTGGCATCATCCATCTGATATTGGTTTCACTGGCAGGCAAAATGCAAGAGTTGTGGGGTCAGGGAGGCTTTTATCATTTTTGAAGGAAGTCTGCAAGGTTAGGCAGTGTTCTACTGACAGGGCAGTACATGATACTGCTAGATAGCAAACTGTGAAGTAGATACTAAACAATATACAATTCAAACAGCCCCTTTTTGTATTCTCTCACAGTTTTCTCCACCTGCAGTGGCAGCCTCAGGAAGTCAGAGATGCTAGGAACATGGAGTCTCTGCAGGTTGTGAGTGGGGCTAAATCAAGAGGAAGGCTGTGTGGGCTGCACCGGTAATGTGTTTATAGGGGTGGGTCCACCTAAGCCCTCTGCACCTTGTATCTCCACCATGTGCCACATAGGCTCTGCGTGGAGCTATAAGACCTAATGTTTGCTTTTCTAGGTTTCAGTCTTATTCTGGTCGAATTCTCTTCTAGTCCTCCTTTTGGAATAGGAATGCTTACACTGTGCCATTGTACCTTGTCATTATGTAACTTGCTTTTGATTTTTACAAAATTTCACAACTAAGAATTTGCCTTTGTTTTCAGAAGAGACTTTGACTTTTGAAAAAAGAGTTGTTGAGACGTTGGGGTTGTTTCATTTTTGGTTGTGTACAGGATTGTTATATTATGATCAGTGAAATCATGAACTTGCTATTTTCTTTATTTGGAGATTATATGTGTTTGAGCATGTTGTTGACAATACGTGGGATGTGGCAGTTCAGGTGGAGTGTCAACTTGATTGTAGGTCCCCCAGGGGATTGTGGAGAATAATTCCAGATGTGTCATTGGATCATGGGAGGCTCGGGCATCTGTGTCTGATCCTTCACTCCTTCCTCTTGGGTGCTACATCCCTGCTTTGCTTCTTGGCCATCAAGAACTAAGCAACTTTCCTTTGCCACAGCTTTCCGCCATGAGGTTTCTGCTTGGAGCCCCAGACCACAGACTGAAACTTCTGAAACTGCATTATACTTCTCTTCCTTTAGGCCCTGGGTGTCTGGTATTGTGTCCAGTGATAGGAGAGCTAATACAAGAATGTATCACATTTTATTCAGTTAAAATCCATATGTTGTTTCAAAGTTTTTTCATTATTTCAAACAAGTCTACAAACATGCTTGTGAATATCTCTTGGTATTAATGTATGATTTTATGTACTAGATAACAAGTGGAGTCCTTCTGTTAAAAGCTACCTACAATTTTAAAAAAATTAATCAATACTACAGTTTTTTGTTTGTTTGTTTTGCCAAGTAACTACTCCCCCTGTCATCATAACCCAACCAGGATTGTATGGAGCAGCTAATTTTGCAGCCTCTATTTCGTGAGTCTTAGAGGCAGAAGACACCACCTAGAAACCTCGCCACACTAAATTGATCAACACACTGGTCTGTGTCTTAATTCGCAGGTGCTGAGACACTCATATTGTTTTTCTCCTATAACCTATTATGTAGTTACAGTGTAAGTTGAACTAAAATCTATACTTCCAGGATAAACTATATTTGTGAGGTATTACTTTTAACATACTTCTGTTACTTTAGTGTAGTTATTTGAGAGTTATGTAAATCTGCTCTATATGATTTAGAACTAAGATTGGCCAATTATATTATTTTTATGTCATCTATGTTCTATTTATACATCAAGGTTACACTAGTCTCATAAAAATGATTTGTGTAACTTTCTCTGTCTTAGCAAACCCTGGAAGAGTCCAATATGTTTAGAATTTATGACTCTAAATTTCTGGAATTCTTATGAAGTAAATTTGGTCTTGTTCCTCTGAGGATAGATTGGGGGACATTTGTGATTCTGAGGTAATTTTTAAATGTTATTGCTCAGGTCAGCATTTTCCTCCTTGGACAAATTTTGATAATTTACATTTTCTCCACAAAATTATCCATTTAATTTAGATCCTTAATTTATTTACCTAACATTATTTCTGCAATACAGTCTTATCAAATATATGTTTATTATAATGAGTCATTTTTATCTTAATGATATTTACTCATGTATTCTTTTAGTTACACTTAAGGGGATTGCATATTTTATTGGTCTTATAAAAGAATAAACTTAATTTTATTGATTAACTCTGATAGTGTGTATGTCTGTTCTAATTCTAATTATTTCTCTTTTTTTCATGGTTCTCCTATTATCTTCAGGTTCGTTTTGTTGCTTTTCATTAATATTTTGATTTGATCCCTTAGTTAAGTTCTTTTAACCTTTCTTATTTTCAATAACACACTTAAATCTACAAATTCCCTTTTCAGCAGTTCCACATGTTCCTCAAAAGATGAATGGATAAGGAAAATGTGGTATCTATACTCAGTGAAATACTATTCTGCCATAAAGAAAGACAAACTTAAGGTATTCATAGATAAATGGATGCAACCTGAGAACATGATACTATATTAAGTGAAATAAGTCAGACACACAAACTTAAATATCACGTGGCTTATCTTATATGAGAAAGTATAGATAAAAACATAAATATAAATATAGACATAGATATACAAATAAAGAGCAAAATACTAGATAAATGGGAAGTGGGGAGTTCAAATAATTCCCCAAATTATTTATTCCTCTGTTTCAAAAATATTTTAATATATATTCTAATTTGTTTTATTTATACTACTAGTTCATCTTAATTGAAAAAAATTTTGTGCTATAATCTGTTCCTTTTGTAAGAATAATTTTGTCTATGTCTTGTACTCTCAGTAACTACTTTGAAAATAATGATACAGCATTATTAAATATTGTTATTCTCTTACCATTTTATGAAACTTTTTGTTACTTTGTCATACAAAGGGCATATTACAATGATACATGCATACCCTTGTTTATAGTAACACAATTTATGTCCAACTGCAGATGAATGGATAAAGATATGGTATTTATACAAGATAGAATACTACACTGCCATTACAGATAAACTTGAGTCATTTGTAGGAAAATGGATGCAATCTGAGACCATAATGTCAAGTGACATAAATCAGACACATACACTTAAATATTGCAAGATTCTTGTATACGAGAAACACAAAATACAAATAAAGAATAAAATAAAAGATAGATAATAAGAGGTAGGAGATAGAACTTCCTCAAAGGAGAAGGCGGTCAAGAGAGAGGGAGGGAGAGGAGAAGGTAAGGGGATGAGAAAAAGAATAAAGACATGTTAGATACTTGTGCCATGTAAAGTAAACATGTACTGTAACATATATAGAAATAAATGGGAGGCGGGAAGGAAAAGGGGATGAAGACAGAAATTAGGCTGTGTTCTATGTACCAATTCCCAGAAGTCATGAAACATTATGAACTACAGCATGTACTAATAAAGAAAATGACTGGGGAAAAAGCCAGTCAAATAGGGAAGAGATAACAATAATCTACCGCACAACTGATAGATTTGAACACAGGCAACTTGAGGCATGAAGGTGCTCAGAGTTCCCTCTTCCTTGTGTTTCCAAGAGAAATTCTTAAGGAAGAAATATTAACATGGTCCTATTTACTTCTTCAGCAAAAATAAGCTCATGGTGTCCCACCCCACTTCAGCCACACAGGGCCAGAAATAAATATTCTCAGGCACTCTTGTAGAAATACATCGCAAAATAGTATGCTTTGTTTCCTTGCTCAGATTACTATCACTTTTGAGAGCCTATTCCGTTCACTCTAATTTTCCTTGTTTTCTATTTATTGTCCCTCCCAGTCACTTTGTCTGACTCAAATGTTCTTTTCAGTCATGGGGCTGGTGTTATGCTTCTTGACCTTATGCAGATGCTGTAGGATATGGCTGAGTAAGGAACCACAGTTGTCTCTGCCATTTGCCAATGGTGACACATTTATATTTATATCACATTTATATCTAAGATATTATATTTATATTTAATTTGGCTGCATGAAGTTCACATTAGTGAGTCTTTTCAGGTACACAATATCAGATTTAATAATATGCTTTGTATCATCTATGTTATAATTACCATTTTTTGTAAAGGTAAGTTTAAGACCAGATATGAGACCAGTGGATAAAGCAAAATTTTATGTGTAAAAATTTATTTATTATTTTTGCAGTACTGGAGATTGAACACCTGCTTTTCAGTCTTTCAATTTTTTTATTTTTTGAGGCAAGGATTTTGCTAAATTTGTTGGGCCGGGCGTGAAACTACAATCCTCCTGCCTCAACTTACCAGAGGGCTGGGACCACAGGTGTGCACTACATCTGGCTAAAAGTTTAAATAATTAATTAGTAGAGCCAGTTATAAATCCTCGTGATTGTGTTCTTTTATATCTCACACACTCCTTTCCAAAAAGACTGAAGTCCCCCACTGGAGTCCCTGCCTTTCTTTTTATCATAGCTGATGTAAGAACAAAATCAATGAAACATCTAAGCAAACCATTCCAAGTATTCTTCTTCCCTGTTCTGAATAATTAGTTCTTCAATCATGTAGATCCAATTAAATATTTGCAATGTCACGGGTGCAGATACTATTTTTTCCCCATATTTTTGCTTGTTGGTAGCAGTGGGTGCACTTTTTCTTTGAAGAAATAAAACCAAATGGCTTGAAATGTTGGGAAAGGTGCTGGCCCAGATTTTAATCATTTTCTCTAAGGTTGTTTTTGATGAAGGATAAGAAAACCTTACAGTATAATCTGTGCAAATTCTCTCTAAACCCACTTGTAGATCATGGGGGTACTTGAGTGAACTTCAGCAGAACCAGCAGAGCAGGTGTTGGTCCCCTTCCTAAGGATGTCAGGCAGTTTCTTATCTCCTCGGTAATCTCACCCAGTGCCTGATGCGAGATCTCTTCCAGCCCACAAGCACGTGTCCTGTAAACTCATGGGGTAGCTGCACGTCCACAGAATTCTCCAGAGCCCTTTACTCATAGCTGGCAATTGTGTTTTATTGCCAGGCATCTGAATGAATGAAGAAGGCCACGTCTCAAAGTCTAGCTGCCTGGGATTTACTGCCCTCACTCAGCCCATTTTCCTGACTGTATGTCAGGCTTTGGCTACAGTCCATGGCTATGATTGCTCATATTCTTCAGAGTGTTTGAGCCTCGTTCATCTTCCACTTCTAATTACACATCTCTCAGTTACGTCTTGTGTGAACTTGCTCTTGCCTTCCTCTGTCAAAGTGTAGCTATCTTCTGGATGCACTGGGGCCCATTTCCAAATGGCAATGCGGCCCTAAGACTGGAACCCCCTTCCAGGTACCAGGAAACCTCCCCAGCTGGGAGGGAAACAGGTGCTGTCCACACAGCAGTGGAAGCAAGGTGTATTTCAGGAGTCCTAACACCTGGGTAGGGAGGCATTCCCTCCCCTTTGCCCATTACACACAGATCTTCCCCCTTCCCTGCTCTGAGACACCACGTTCGTTTCATGAGTGAACTTCACACTGCTCTTCCCACATTAGAATGCCGCTGTTCCACCATCCAAGTTGCTACGGGGATTTCTGGTGAGATTCATCTGACTCCTTCTATGGTGGGTGAAGTTTTGATAAATCCAATAACAACTTGCCAACAATTTGCTTTCATGTAGGCCGCAGTCAGCACAGTGGAAGGCTGTTCTCAGATGTAAATATTCAAAGTTGGTGATAAATATTCCCACCTCTGAAGTGTGCAGTCACTGTAGATTCTGGCTAAAGACATTTCTGATATAACTGGAGCAGTTAGGTCCTAAGGACATGTGGGTCTCAGGGTCTCAGTGAGTGATGTCATCTCTGTGGATTTTTTTGTTTGTTTGTTTTTGCTTTTTGAGATAGCTTCTCACCATGTAGCCCAGGCTGGCCTTGGTTCTCCTGTCTCCTGAATACTGGGCTCACAGGCGTGGGTCAGCCATCATGCCCGGCTCTTCTGTGACTCTTTCAGGGTTAATTTCAACTTGGATCCCAAGGCCAATTTATAATTTTCTCTTGTTGACTTTGAAACTAGACTCCAACCAGGTCACTAGATAAGGAAGGTGATTGTGCTGAAAGCCAGAGATGGCCCTGCCGATCACTGAAACTCTTGTTTATTGCCAGGGTCTGTGAGAAATAACTTATTCTTCATGATTTTAAAAACTTCCCAGAAATTCCTCAGAAAAGGCTGTACCTGAATTCATCGGTCGTTCTCTATTCACCAGAAGGAATAATCACAATCCTCAGTTACTCTTGGAATTCCTCCTCTGAGGAGCTATGCCATCTAGAGTGTAGCAGTCTAACATGATTTGCGAAACTGTTAAAATTCCACTTCAATGCAATATCATAATGTACTAATAAACTATAATATGCCTGTGGAAAACCTGAAATGTATATATTCCATTAAGGAGGATGGTAATTGTTCCTACTTAGACTCCATAAATGGGAACATAAGAACAGAAGGTCCATAGCATCATGTGAGTCCCCCTTTCCTATTGTCCTCCCTGCATAGCCTTTAAACAGGTTCCTGGAACGAGGCACAGCATTCGCTTTGGGTAATGTGTTACTAATTACTGTCACCCTTCCAGAGCTGTCTGATATACTGGCTAGACAGACTTGTTAAATAGAGTTAAGAGGAATTAAAACTCTCACTTCAACCATGTCCTTAGTCAGAATACTCATGTTGACTTTTCTGGATTGTTATATTCCTGTACTGAGACCATTCTGAATCGGGCCAAAGGCCCATGTGAAAAGCACATCTATATCTCATTCACATACATTACTTGTATTGTAGTTACATGTGAGGTCACAGGGAGTCCATCCAGCCACAATGTCCACTTTCAACTTCTTCCCTAGCTTAGTTCCCTTTACTTGGCGTCTTCATAGTCTCTTATTTAGTTTTGATGCAGTGCTGGGATTGAACCCAGGACCTTGCACCTGCTAGACAAATGGTCCACCACTGAGCTATATTCCCAGCCCCTCACCTCTTTATTTCAACCTTGGAATGTTCCCCACTCCTCATGAGAATGTCTGGGCTTTGGGCACTGCCAGAGAGGTAACAGCATTTGCATCTTAGTCCAAAGCCTCCTTTCCTCACTGCCATTGGAGGGATCTCCTGGTCACTTGCATCTGCGGCACATTCTGGCAAGTGGCCGTACAGATCCTCCTTGTGCAGTTTCTGTGAACTCCGGCGAGACCAGCCTTGCAGGCAGGTATTGGTCCCCTTCCTAACGACATTGGAGCAGTTTGCTAGCACATCTGTCCTTTCACCCAGTGCCAGAGAACCTTGATCTCTTCCGCCCGCAAGTTCATGCCCTGTAAACTCAAAGGCTAGCTACACATCTACCCTGACTTTCCCAATCCTCTTCATTCATAGCTGGCAACAGTATTTTATCAGTGAGCTTCTTAGATCTTTGATCTTGACGTAGATCCTTTTTAAACCAGCCTTCAGGCCCATCCTTCTGCTTTTGCATGTTTTTTTGAGCCCTTCTTAGGGTCTGACTCTTGACACTTGGAAAAGACTGGAAAACCAATCTCATTACCTCAGGACAGCCCAGGGCCAAGTCCTGGCTCTATTGGCCAACAGAAGTGAAGACCCTTCACTCTGAGGTGGGGTCCCACAAAAGATGGGGTGGAATCTGGGGTGTTCTTTGAAGGCACATTGATCAGTCTATGGCTCAGCCCTCTTCCTTACAGTGCTCTTGCCTTTCCTGGTTTTTCCTGGTGCGTATCTCTGACATTACCACTCAGGTTCTGCTTCTAGGAGGATCTAATTTAAGATGCCTAACTTAAGATGCTCATCTCCAATCCCTGTTCCCATTCTCAGTAACTTTTATGTCTTAGAAGAGGAACAGGACTTGAGTGGCATTTTGCCACCAGCCACCCTTTTTGCTTCTTTTTCTGAAACATCACTTCCATTGTACACATGCTGCTATACTTTGTTTTGGACTCAGACATGGCCCCAGAATTCTTCTCCACAACATGTACCAAAAGCCACAGATAATCTCTATTAAGTTTTTAACCTTCATATAAAATGACCAGAATAGCAAATAAAAACAGCATTTTAATCACTCAATCTCCCACCCCTACTGAAGTTGACAATCTTGTACATAAATCAAATTATCTCCACGTTACAGTCTCTGCTGTTCAACTGCGTCACAAGTAAGCGTTCCCTGACACTTTCTTCCCTATTTTCATGAAGGAGTTTTAAAGGGATCCTTCAGCTGTGTAGTCAGTGTGAAAGAGCATGCTATTTTGTTGCATGCATCATCACCGGGACATCTGGGAACAGTTATCAGTGTACTTGGGGTGGGTCTTTTGTTCTTTCCAATGATGTGAGTGCCTCAAGTGAATGTGGAAGTAACTGGAGAGATGTGGTTCTTCCTTGTGCTCCTTCAGATAACAGCTTCAAATCAGCTTCTCCAATAACTATGCTTTGGAAAGACAATCCTCCTGTCTCCTTTATCACAATACTTTTATTTTCTTCTTCTCATTCTTTATCAGAGTCTGTAACTATTGTTTTTGTTTTTAGCTTGGATACTGATTTTGATCTCATACAAGAAAATACTCAGTAAAAGTCTCCTAAGAACAGGGACCTTGTTTGCCCACAGTTTATCCCCTCACGCAGGAGGAATTGGTGACAGTGTAAGGAGCAAATCGGAGATGAGAAAACCACAAGAGAAGGGAGTGTGAGCGCTGGCAACATGGCGGGCGGCACATGTGTTTCAGGCATTGTGCCTGCAGCTTTGCTCCACTGCGTGTCCTTGGGTTTACACTGCAGATGCATAATGAACAGTGGGTCACGTGTTTTTAGGAGTAGGACACGATTTACATTTGTGTTCTCATCTATCACCTCCAAGCTGTGGGTTGCTTAAAATTTCAGGGCTCAGTTTATTGTTCTACAGAACAATGCTATGCACAGTAACATAAAGACAAAATTAGATGAAATGCTTCAATATCTAGGGTCTGCGGCAGGCATAGTAAGTACTCAATAAAGATAGTTATTTTGGAGCATTCAATATGTACTCTACTCTTCTTTTTGTGTGTTATGATAAAGAGAATAAATTAGCAGCTCTCCTATATGTAATATAGTTACACTCACCAATTGGGAACACATAACTTCATCTGAATAATGAAATACTGGATCTAATATGAGATTCAAAAGATTGGAGTCATCTTCATCCATCATCCTCCTAGACAACTGCAAGATTAATAACCAAGATTTGATTTGTTATAAAATAATTTGAAACATTATTGGACTTGAATAACTGGTCTAACATCTTCATGGTCAAAAAGTAAATGGGAAAATACCATGGACAGAATGTCATGGTTGTCATTCCAGGCATAGGAGCAGCTTTGGAGGCCCAAAATTTTACTTGTCACATGGAGAAACCTAAGTTGCATAAGCCTTACTGTGGCTTAACTTAGCTTTCTTCCAGTACCTCGACATTTTAATAACTGAAAAATAGTTAATTTAATTTTTTCTACATGTCTGTATTTGCAAAAGATATTATTTGAAAGGGCTGGACATTCTGGTGATGTGGCTGCTTTCTCTCATTAACTTCTAAAATTGCTTAGAAGCCACTGTTTCAAAGGTGACATGTATCTGAGTCTGTGATTACTTCCTTCCTAATGCAATAGCTTGTATTTTAATGTCATTTCATTCTGCACAAAAAAGGACTTCAATGTCTTTACAGAAGCATCTTTAGCTAAGTAATTGTTTCTTTTTCTCTCTATGACTTCAAATTTAAAGAAACCATTTTAATATTCAGAAGTATGTCAAATACGAGGAAAATTTATTAGTGTCAGTTGGATTGTAAAATTGGTCAAAGGCATAATAATAAATAGAGCATGTGATTTGCATCCAGAGTCAGAAGGAAGGTCCCAGGACCCTTATGTTACCGAATTAAATGGAATATGACTTGGTGCCTTCATTTTCCCAGGGTGGTGATAAATGCAATTTTGCCATATTTTAAGAGACCTTTTCTTTTCCTAGGATCACATAACCAACCAGGAAATTTCGTCATGCCTCGAAATTGAGAGAAAGAATGATCTTCTGCAATGCATTAATTCATGGCAGATATGCTCATTTTCTGGGGCATGTGATCCTTCAGAGAGGAACAGCTTTCTCCTTTCCTGCCACGCACGGTCACAGAATCCTCTCCCGAAGCCCCAAAGCTAAGATTCTTTGGATTCTCCTCTTCTCCCAGTCTCCAGGAGCCACTTCATCATGGGTTCCGGTAGCTGAGTTCTTCCAGATTTCTCCATATCTTGTAAAGAACATCATGGCCCACTATGCTCATGGAAAACAAAAAGAAGCAAATGAAAATCAAAGCAAACAGAGAAACCATCTCTTTGCTACCCCTCAGAGAAACTTTTGAGAGGTGTAGATATTCTCGGCTTTAATAATCTACTCATTTCAAACCACATTCTTTCATTTAATCCAGAGACAGGAAATCCCCCTGCCTCTAGGGCTCAAAGATCTGCAAAACATTTCAAAGAGGATGAGTACCAGAAGGAAAATAGTTCTCATTCCCTTTTTACTAGACTGAGATCAAAACATAAATTATTTATATCTATAAATTATCTTGCCACTAATGGTACCAGGACTCCTTGTCCCGGAGACACGCTTTGTAATGCATTCCAGTGGGAAGGAATGTTAATGGCACATCTGAATTAGACTTTTGTGTATTGTCTGACAGGAGCATTTTTCTAAAAGTAACAATGAATTGTGGGATTGTGTACATTTATAATTAACTTTTCAAAACCTTAGGTGGCTGGTAAGATTTATTTCAGGTTTCTTTTTCTTATTTCAGTAGGTAGCTTTGATCTGTGCATTCAATACAACACATTTAACTAGTATTTTTGCTTTAATGTCACCATCTGAAAAAGAGCTTTCAATTGCAACTTTAATGCATTCCTTAGACATGATGTAAGGTGCAAAAAATCTGTCATCAGTGGTCAGTATACTACTACTTTAATACTGAAAAACAAAGAATGTGCACAAAGAACAGCAGATCAAAAAATAAAATCATGTTGTCTTTTTTAGGACATAAACTAATTTAAAATTTTAAAATGGCTGTCTAACTGTGGTGTACTTTAGCATAGTCACATAAAAATACTAATTACTGTAGCCAAACAGAGAAAACTGAACAATGATGTTGGTGGCTTAAAAATTATTTTATGGCACTCATTAATGGGATCAAACAGAAATATTTATGATATCATAAAACCTCTGGAAAAAGGAGGCATTCAGTACATTTCAGGCTTTATTTGGGCCTCAAACAACTTCTATGACTGAAATTTTCTCAGGTTGTATGTATAGTAGCAAACGATGTATTCCAAGAGGGTATACAGTGTTACCAAAGTTTCTACAATCTTTGAGGAATCCCCTTTGAAATGGAGGCTGAGCTCAGTGTGTGTGCACAGCAAATACTAAGTGATTAAACCAATTCAAAGTCTTCTAAGATTACACAAAAAGAGAAAAGCATGCAAAGTTACAGAATTTCTCCTTTAAAAGAATATTGTTTTTCTCTGTATTTTTCTACTCAGTTACACATGCTTGTCTTTCTTTTCAACATCTTTTTCCTCCCCATTTTCACATAATACTTACAAATTCCATCATTTATTAGCGGTAGTAGTAACTCACTGTTATGGCTCAGATTTCAGTTGTCTCCCAAAAGCCTCATGTGTTTGGAAGGTGATCAGATAATGGTAGATCAGAGTGACATTCCACCACTATCCTCATCAGTGAATTACTCCTCTGTTGAACTCATACCTGACTTGCTGACAGGAGGTGGGGCCTGATTAGAGACGGGTTATGGAGGAGGTGGCCTGGAAAGGTCTGCTTCCTGGCTGTATACTCAAACAGTTTTCCTCCATGGCAGGCCCTTCCACCATGTTGGTTCTGCCTTGGCGTCTGAAAACCATCGTGTGACACTTCTGAAGTGAAGGCAAAACGTTTCTTCCTTTACATTGCAGGTGTTAGGTACTGTACTTTAGCTAAGAGGAAAGTGAGGAAGATACTCCCAAAAAACAACCCTGCATTTCCTTTCTGGACCAGGCTTTGTGTCAATGTGGGACATTTGAGGCAAGTGAACCAGTTAAATAAAACCGGGACAAATGATTAACAAGCCACAGCCAAAGTGCTATCACTTCAGCTGGAGAGAAAACATCATTTGCTACAAGCATAAGAATTAATCTTAGTCTTAGATTAAAAGCGATTTCAAGAAAATCAGAATGCTTGAGTCAATCAACTTGTGCACAACTCTGAAACTCAATCATATTCATTTAAAGCACCTGGAGTCTGGATAAAACTTTGTAGACTTAGTAGTCAAATTATCCTTTTTATTTTTTTATTTTGTTTTGTTTTTTTAAGTACTGGGGATTGAGCTCAGGACCTTATGCTTTCCAGGCAGGAGTGGTGCCAGTGAGCTACCTCCCCAGCCCTTAAATTATCCTTTTTAGAGGCCCAGGGATTTAGCTCAGTGGTTCTGCCACATGCTTTGCAAGCAAAAGATCCTGAATTTGATCCCCAGTACCAAAAAAAAAAAAAAAATTTCTTTTATTTTCTACCTCATCCAGATATGATAAAACCTTCCAGTATTGTTTTATTAAAAACCTAAATTTTTGTTTAGGCTTCAGTTTCTGATAGGTAGAAGCTTACTAAAACATGTGCCAGGGTTGTAGATATTATCCCAAATAACTAGAGTTCTTGAGGTAACTTTCTCTATTGATATAGGAGTAGAATTTTACCTCTGTAACAAAGTTACATTTGGAGGTTTGGGAAAGGGAGTGGTGAAGTCCTAGCAATACAACTTTGAATATTAGACCATCATTTTTAAAAAAAATTAGTTCTTTACATACTGATTTTGGCTGCTCCAACGCCAGGAAGGTGAGATTTGGTAAAGCAGCTCAGACATCAGATCTCCCTCCGGCCTGCCTCGGCCCAGTCCCTGGGACCAGGTAGTTCTGCCCTCCCTTGCAGGCACCGCCATTTCTGATCCAGTGCCAGGAGAGTAGCACTCCCTACTCCCCACTCTCAGACCTCCTGATTGTGCCAGTTGTTGGACCCACTCTGCAGAGGCATAGCTGGTTATAAAGGGTAATTTTCTGAGCTCCCAAATTTGAACATCTTTAAAGAAAGGGCAGGGGAAACCCTATAGTAGAACTGTCTGCAGTTCAACCCTGCAGGAGGTTGGGGAGCTCAATTTGGGCCTTGTGGCCTGAGGTCCATCTGTGTCATGGGGGTCTGCCATCGGCTAGCTGAGATAGGGGGATTTAGTTCTGAACATGGCTGCACACGATGTGAATTATGACAGCAGAGATATACTCTGAAAGAAGCCCTTCAAAGCCATTTTTTGTCCATTTCTTTCTTTTCCTCATTCCACTCTGTAAATTCTTTTTTCTGTCCTCTTTCACCAACTCAGTCTCTTGCTCCACCATACTGTACCTCATCTCCCTTTCTGTTCCTGCTCCTGCCCTGTCTCAGATTTCTTCTTTTATCATTTTTTTTCTATTTTCTTAATGTTTTTTTTTTCTATCATTGTGCCTCACTCAAGGGTCAGTAGTTTCAAGGGAAAGTGAGCTCCTATTGCTGTTAAGGGGATATAGACTTATCCTTATATTTGCACTCTGTCTATCCCTTTTGAGTTTAATAGTTTCCTAAAGATTGTGTGGTCCTGCTCTGTCCTCTGGCTTCACTTGAAACCTTTTCCTGTTCTTTTACTTAATTACTCTTCTCATCCTAACTCTGTCTAGGCCCCCATCCTAACTGGTAAATATACTGTGTTGAGGAGTCTGTTCGCTGCAAACATATTTTGGGCTGCTTCTTCATTTTAATTTAATTCACATGGTTTAAAGGTGATAGATTAATGACTACCACAAGTGGTCAATTTGCAAGTAGTGATTGATACTATTGTGTTGCTGATTGCATCGATTGGGATAAAGGATAGGGATTGATTTGATGAGTTGTTTTCTCTGATATTGTCTGATATGAGAATGTCTATGAGTCATTAGAGAATCAAAAGCTAAAATGCAATGATTTCAGGAAGATGTAATAACACAGAGATTGATTCAAGAGCAACCCAACAGCAAAAATAAAAATGAGAAAACACTTAAGCCAGACACAAAGACAGACTTCCAGTTCACCAATGGCAAAGAGTAGGGCAAATGAGGATGAAAAATCTGACAGTGAACCTCCAGGACACTCTGAACTCACAGCACAGGAAATAACAAAACAGATCAATCATGCTCTAGAAAAATTCAAAACATAAATAATTTCCCAGATAACCATAGAGATGGTGAGCAAAATGAAAGTTATGATTTGAGACTCTAGAGCAGAAACAGACAAAAAAATAGATGAGCTCAGGACCATGACAGAAGCCGTGAGGCCCAGCATAAGAAAGAAATGGAAACAATGAATGCCCAACAGAGGAAAGAAATGGAATCCATTAAACAGATTCAAACAGATATCCAGGACATTAAAAACTCTACTGAAAGTGTACACCACAGAATAAAATAATACAAAGATAGAATCTCAGATATAGAAGATAGGATCACAGACAGTGGCAGTGAAAAGAGAGGTCTCTTAAAAACAGTAAGGGATCATGAGAAATTGGCCCAACAACTCCTACATGATGCAAAGAAGAATAACATAAGTCTGAAGGAATCCATGAAGTAGCAGTAGAAAATGCAAATGACTTAAAAAAGCTGTTCATAGAATTAATGACAGAAAACATCCCAAACAGAGGGGAAGAATTTGACATGCAGATAAGTGAGGCATATAGGACTCCAACTAGCCACAATAAAAAAAAAAGCTACACCTAGACATATAATAATCAAGATCCCAGAAACCCCACAGAAGAACAAAATACTACAAGCAGTAAGAGAAAAGAAACAAATCATATGCGAAGGAAAGCCCATCAGAATTACAGCAGACTTTTCAACACAAACCCTCAGGTCAAGGAGAGCCTGGAGTGAGGTATTTCAAGTCCTAAAAGAAAACAATATCCAACCTACACTGATGTATCCTGCAAAACTCTCTTTTGAAATGTATGGGGAAATAAGATACTTCCATGACAAAGAACACCTGAGAAACTTCATGAATATCAAACCAGCACTACAAGGAATTCTAAACAAGATCCTAGAAAAAGACAATGAAGACAACAACACCATGAGGCCCAACAGAGCAAATCAAATAGTCAAGGCAAGAAGCTAAAAGGAGAAGGTGAAAAAGTAAAAAGAGTCAACAAAAGGCCAATAACAGGACAATAATAAGTCAGTACATATCAGTTATAACCATTGTCAATGGCCTCAATTCACCAATCAAGAGAAATAGACTGGCAAAATGGATTAAGAAGCAAAATCCAACAATATGTTGTATACAAGAGACACACTGAGTGCAAAAAGAGGCTCATAGACTGAAAGTGAAAGGGTGGAAAACAATTCTCCACACGACAGGAGCACCAAAAAAGCAGGGGTAGCAATCTTATTTGCAGACAAAGTAAATTACAAACCAAAACTGATTAAGAGAAACAAAGAAGGCCACTACATCCTTGTAAAGGGAACAATCCAAGAGGAAGAAATGACAATCATAAACATATACGCACCAAATATAAATGCCCCCAATTATATGAAACAAATATTAAGTAACATGAAAAATCAAATAAGCACTAATACAACTGTAGTGGAGGATCTAAATACCCCACTATCACAAATAGACAGATCATCTAGGCAAAAAATCAACAATGACATACGAGAACTGAACCAAGCTTTTGAATGCATGGACTTATTAGACGTTTATAGAGTGCTCCACTCCACAAAAATCAGAATATACATTCTTTTCAGCTGCACATGGGTCATTCTCCAAGATAGGTCACATACTAACTCACAGAACAGGTTTGCATAAATGCAAAATAATTGGTTATTCCCTGTATATTATCAGATCACAGTGCAATAGAACTGGAGATCAACAGCATAAGAAACTGTAGGAACTTCATGTGGAAATTGAACAACACTCTCCTGAACAATCAATGGATCACAGAGGAAATTAAAGAAGAAATCAGACAGTTTTTACAAATAAATGAAAATGCCAATACAACATACAGGCATCTATGGGAAACAATGAAAGCAATTCTACGCAGAAAATTCATAGCACTGAATACCCACACTAGGGAAACAGAGCAAGCTCAAATAAACAACCTAAGGATGAATCTTAGACTCCTACAAAAACAAGAGCAAGAAAAACCCAAAGGTCGAAGAAGAGAGGAAATTATAAAGATTAGAACAGAAATCAATGCAATGGAAACTAAGATAATGATACAAAAAATAAATGAATTGAAGAGGTAGTTTTTTGAAAGAATAAATGAAATTGATAAACCCTTAGCAAACCTTATCAAAAAAAGGAAAGAAAAGGCTCAGATCCATGCAGTCAGGAATGAAAAAGGAAAAGTCACAACAGATCCAACAGAAATCCAGAGGATCATCAATACATATTATGAGAATCTGTACTCTAATAAAATGGAAAACACAGAAAAAATGAACACATTTGTAGATACTTATGAATTACAAAAGTTGAACAAAGAAGATAAAAACTTTTAAACTCCCCAATTACAATCAGTGAAATTGAAAATGTAATTAAAAAAATTACCAACAAAGTAATTAAAAAATTAAAAAATTACCCAGGTCCTGATGGATTCACTGCTGAACTTTACAAGACATTTAGAGAAGAACTACTGCCATTACTCTACAAACTTTTCAATGAAATTGAAAGGGAAGCAATACTTCCAAATTCATTCCTGGAAGCAAGTATCACTTTGATTCCCAAACTAGGGAAAGATGCAACTAAAAAAGAGAACTATAGGCCAATCTCCTTAATGAACATAGATGCAAAAATCCTTAATAAGATACTAGCAAACAGAATACAGAGGATCATCAAGAAGTTCATACATCCTGACCAAGTTGGATTTATTCCAGGGATGCAAGGATGGTTCAACATACGTAAGTCGATAAATGTAATACACTACATTAACAGAGTCAAGGACAAAAACCATATGATCCTCTCAAGAGATGCAGAAAAAGCATTTGACAAAATTCAACACCCATTTATGTTAAAAACCCTGCAAAAATTGGAATAGATGGTCTATATCTCAACTTAATAAAGGCTATCTATGAAACACCAATAGCCAACATCATATTAAATGGCCAAAAACTGAAAACCTTCAGGTTGAAATCAGGAACAAGACAAAGATGTCCACTATCACCATTCCTCTTTGATATAGTTCTGGAAACATTATCCACAGCAATTAGACGAGAGAAAGAAATTAAAGCAATAAAGATAGGAAAGGAAGAAGTTAAACTGTCATTATTTGCTGATGATATGATACTCTACATTGAAGACCCAGAAAACTCTACCAAAAGACTTCTAGACATAATTGACACTTTTAGCAGAGTAGCAGCATACAAGGTCAACACCCAAAAATCAATAGCCTTCTTGTACACAAATAACAGACTCACTGAGAGAGAAATTAGGGAAACAATTCCTTTTGCAACAACATCCAAAAAAATGAAGTATCTAGGAATCAACCTAACAAAAGAAGCAAAAGACCTCTACAATGAAAACTACAGCACTCTAAAAAAAGAGATCGAAGAGTATATAAGAAAATGGAAAGATATCCCTTGCTCCTGGGTAGGAAGAATCAACATAGTGAAAATGGCCATACTACGAAAACTTCTATACAGATTCAATGCAATGCCAATTGAAATTACAACACTATATTTCACTGAACTAGAAAAAAGAATCCAAAAATTCATTTGGAACCATGGGAGACCTAGAATAGCAAAAGCCATCCTAGGCAACAGACACATGGCACCAGGTGTAACAATTCCCAATTTGAAACTATACTACAAAGCCATTGTGATAAAAACAGCATGGTACTGGCAAAGAAACAGACCTGAGCATCAGTGGAACAGACTGGAAGACATAAAAACAACTCCAGATGTACTCAGCTACCTCATCTTTGACAAAGGAGCTGACCACCACCACTGGAGGAAAGATAGCCTCTTTAATAAATGGTGTTGGAAAAATTGGATCTCAACCTGCCGAAGATTAAAACTAAACCCTTATGTGTCACCATGCACTAAATTAAAATCCAAGTGGATTAAAGATCCAAATATCATAACAGAAATACTAAACTTGCTGGAAGATAAGTTAGGTAGAACTCTGGAAGACATTGGCATAGGAAAAGACATTATGAACAAATCCTCAGTAGCACGGGAACTAGCAGAAAGAATCAACAACTGGTATCTTATCTTATTAAAAACTTCTGCACTACAAAAGAAACCATCAACAGAACTAAGAGACAACCTACAATGTGGGAAAAAAATTTTACCAGGTGCTACTCAGATAAAGGGCTATTGTCTAGAATATATAAAGAACTCAAAAACATTCAGCCCCCCCAAATATAAAGACACAATTCAAAAATGGGCATCCAAAATGAACAGACATTTCTCAGACAAAGAAGTAAAAGCAGCAAGGAAATATATGAAAAACTGTTCCACATCACTGGTCATTTGAGAGATGCAGATGCAAACAACACTGAGATTCCACCTCACCCCACAAAAAATGGCTGCTATGAAGAAATCACACAATAACAAATGTTGGCAGGGTTGTGGGGAGAAAGGAACCCTTCTCCATTGTTGGTGGGAGTGTAGACTGGTGCAACCACTGTGGAAATCAATATGGAGATACCTCAAAGAGGTGGGACTAGAGGTTCCATTTGACACAGCCATAGCTCTGGCTATTCTCTAAAAGAATTAAAAGAATCATATCACAGTGACATAGTGTACCTATGTTTATAGCAGCACATTTTGTAATAGCTAAAACATGGAAAGAGCCCATTTGCCCATCAGTTGGAAACTAGATAAAGAAGATGTGGTTTGTCTATAAAATGGAATACTACTCAGCCATAAAGAATGAGAAATTAAAGTCATTCATAGGAAAATGGATACATTTTGAGGATATACTTCTAAGTGAAATGAATAAGTCACACATGTGTAAATACTGAATTGTTTCTCTGGTGTGAAAAACTATAATAGTACACAAGATCCTAATGAGATAATTAACAATGTGAAATAGGAAGAGAAGGCCTAAAGGTGTAGGGAAAGTGGGAAGGGTAGGGGGAAGGGAATAAGGGAAAAGAAAACAATGTGAGAAAATGAAAAAAATGGAACTAAAGTGTTTGTAAATGGGGAGGGGAGGATGGGGTAAAGGGTGGGCAGTGACAAGGGGAAAAAATGATAACCAAGACCTGTCACGTGAATGTACAAGATCCCAGTAATGAATGTAACCATACTGTATACCTAGAATATACCAATAAACTCAATAAAAATGTAAAACAAAAAAGTTCTTCATATCCCTTTTCCAGAAATTTCTATCTTCTCTGTAGGATCCAATCTTCATTCTGTGTTTCCTTGCTTCTCTGTTTTCTGGGTCACTTGTATTTGGCATCTCTTTACTGAATATAGATGCAAAAGTCCTCAACAAAATACTGGTCAACAGAATACAATAAAACAGTAAAATGATGATACATCATAACTAAGTGGGCTTCATCCTAAGGATTCAAGTTTGGTTGAACATATGCAAATCAATAAATGTAATATACAGTATAAATAGAAGCAAGGATAAACATCACCTGATCATCTTCATAGACATAGAAAACACTTTTGAAAAAACTTCAATATCCATTCATAATAAAAATCTCTGAAGAAATTAGGCATAGAAGGACCTTATTTCAATGTGATAAAATGCATTTATGGCAAACCCACCACCGACATCTTATTAAAGGGAAATCACTGAAAGCGTTCCTTTTGAACTCACAAATAAGACAACGACATCCATTATCAAGGTTCCTTTTCAATGTAGCTGCATAAACCAAGCAAGAGAAAAAATAGAAGATATTTATAGGAAAGGAAGAAGTCAATCTATCACTATTCAGAGCTGACATGATCCTTTACATATGAGAATGCAAAAATTCCCCCAAAATATTCTTATAACTAATAAATTCAGCAAGGTAGCAGGATTAAACATCAACTTGCAAAAATCAACAGCATTCCTATACAATAATAATGAACCCAGCAAGAAAGAAATTAGGAAAACAATAGCATTCACAAAAACTTCAAGAAATATTAAGCACTCAGGAATTAATCTAGCTAAAAAAGGTGAAAGACCTCATGAACACTAAGGTACTCTGATAGATGGATGTGGGCATCAGAAAATGAAAAGATACCTCATTCCTACATAGGCAGAACAAATATTGTCAAAATGGCCATACTTCCAGAAGTGGCATGTAGATCTAAGGCAATCAAAATACCAATGGTGTTCCTCACAGAACTAGAAACGTATTTAGAAAATTCATATGGAATTGGAATAGAAAAAACAAGTCTGGGCAACAAGAACACAAAACAGGAATAATGACACCCAAGATTCCAAGTTATATTATAGAGCTACAGTGATGAAAGCAGGATGGTACTGGCACAAAAACAGACATTCAGGGTAACTGAGGGCACAGGGACAGCTCCAGATACATCTGCCATCTCACTTCTGACAAAGAGGCCAGAAACATATACTAAAGGAAAGGTAGCCTCTTTAGCAAACGGCACTGAAAAAGGTAGCTATACACATGCTGCAGAGTGACTCTTGATTTGTATCATTCACCATGAAAAAAAAGGCATAGAGAAGCATACTATGGGCACAAACACGGACATCAGGGATCAATGAAAACAGGAGAGAAGATGCAGAAACGAGTGCAGGCACATTCAGCAATCTGGTCTTTGAAAAAGTGGCCAAAAATACACACTGGAAGAAAGATGGCCTCTAACAAATAGTGCCAGGAAAACTGGCAACACACATGCATAAAACTGAGTGTAGACCCATATTTGTTACCACGTATTAAAATAAACCCAGAGTGGATCAAACACCTAGATATGAAAACAGAACCACTGAGTCTAATAGAATTTAACATAGGTTAAAATGTTTGAAGACATAGGCATAAGTGAAGACAAAGACATTCTGAGTAGAACCACAGTTGCACAAACAATAATATCAAGAACCAACAAATAGGGTTGTATCAAGTTACGAATCTTCCACACAGCAAAGGATAAAACAAACAGAGAGAAAAGACAAACTATGGAAAGGGAAAACATTTTGTCCTCCTTGGACAGAGGGAAAATATCTAGAATAAACTGATCCAGCCAAAATAAAATAAAAGATCCAATAAAAAGTGAGCAAACTTATGAACATGAAATGAATAGACACTTCTCCAAAGAAGTACAATTGCATAATAGATGAAAACATGTTCAACATCACTGGCCATTAGAGAAACAATACTGAGATTCCATCTTACTCCAGAAAGAATGGACATAATAAAATAATTAAATAAAAATAAATACAGGCAGTGGCTGGGAGGACCAAATGAACCTTCCTACCTTGTTGGAAGTAAACTGGTACAACCATAATGGAAACCACTACAAAATTCCTCAAAGAATCTAAAAATAGAAAGTCCATTTGAGCCAGCTCATCCCTAAGTTTTTTCCTGCCAATGTGAGAGACATCATGTTACTTATACACGCATATGCATTTTTACAACCCTACAACTCATGAAATCTAAATCCTTGAGGCAGGCCATAGATCCAACAACAGATGTAAAGAAAATGTATTTATAAACAACAGGTCCTACTCTGCCATAACACATAAATTCAAGCCATTTGCACAAAAATGGATGCACCTTAAGACCATAATGTTAAGCGAATTAATTTAGACATGCAAACTTAAATATTCCATGGATTTTCTTATACGAGAAATCCAAAGTATAAAGAACATAACAAAAGACAAATACAAGGAAACAAATGCAACAAGAAGGTGCCAAGAGACAGCCGGTGGGGGCAGAAGAGAGGATAAAAATAATTAAGATGTGTGGGTCCACGTACCAACTCCTTACTATGGCTGTAATCGTTATGTATCACAAAATGTTCTAATAAAAACAAAAATTAAAAAAAATGTCATAGAAAATAAATTCACGAGGTCAGACACTTTTCTGGTTTAAAAATTGGCCTCGACAATGACCTACCTCCCCAGGGCCTTGTCAGTCTGTGCAATCAGGATAGGTAATTTTACAGTATTATAGTTGACTTCGTTTTGGTTTCTAATGCTTCCTGATATATATCACATATGTATGACATTAATCCCTCCCCGATTCAGTTTTCCTCTTGGGAGTCTCTGGACTTGTTTCCTGTGGACTCACAAACATTCTTCTAGGCTTTCACATTTCTGTTCTTCTCATCAGTGTCTGGTACTTAAGCAATTTTGTTGTAGTGTCTTCTTCGGGATGTTATGCCAGTCCCAAGTATGCAAACATTTATGTATTTTATGAGGTTTTCCAATAGTGAGAAAACCTCAAGCTACCAAAGTCACAAAGAATTCTTTGCAACTCTATCCTTACATTGTGTTTTATCACAATCCAGCAGATTTACGAGGAGTATGAGACATGGCACTAATTGTGCCATTCTGTTTCACACAGACTCCTGTGATGTCTTCTCATGCTCTGTCTTCCTTTCTTTCCAAATGTTAGCTCTGTGGATTTGAATTCAAATGACACAGATACCATATGCTTTCTTTTCCTTGCCTTCCTCTAGGCAAAACCAATCAACAAAGCAATGTACTTACCAACTATTGATAAAAAGAACATGTTCCACATTTCACATTGGCTGTGCAAATGAAATCTTGGTATCTATCTAGCAGTTCATCTTGTTTTAAACCTTTAATTTGGTCATGATTAAGTTTGAGAAAGCATGGCTCATGTCTACAGGGCATATTTCCATTTCCTCCCCAAATTCTTTCTCTTGCCTTCTGCACTCTGCTCTCTACTGACCCGGTGAGCTATAGCAATGGGCTCCTTTCACTCCTACAGTTGGCTTTGTCCGATTGCAATCCTTTCAGGTGCTTAGAAGAATGCAGAGTGAGACCAGAGCGATTCTTTCCCTGGCTTCTTTCCTGATAGTTATATCAAGTGATCTGAGTCACTGCACATTTCAGGGTGGCCTTATCTATAATATTTTCTTCTCTGTTTAGGTACCCAATTTCTTCCCGGCCTTGGCCCTGTTGCTACCACCCTAGACTATCAGACTAATTTTTGTGTTTTTCCTCATGCATACATACTTTGTAAGTGAAATATGCTGGGATCATTTTTTGTGAATGTCGTGTTTTCTCCAGTGAGTCAGACATAGAATAATTGGTATTGCAACGGGCCTAGGAAACAGAACCTCACAATGAAACTCAAGGATTCCATTGCTCGTGTATTTGAGGGTCAAGGATATGCTATGCTCCTTATGGAAGAGACACACATAATTATGAGTATCAGATGGTGGTATCATGTTAGCAGAATTCATTTCCATTGATAGTTACACAAGCTAAAGAAGAAGCTGGAGGGAAATCAAGTTGCATTTTATCTAGTTTCTTGAAAACAGCAGTGATTTCAGAGTGATCCACTCTCTTCTTCTGGTCCCAGAGAACAAACATGGAGCCTATGAGTCATAAAACTTATGAACATATATTTAAATGCATACATGGCAGAATAAAAAGATCTCTTGAAGTTTTTATTGGGTCCCTCCTCTCCTGAAGTAGTGAGGAATTTGTAGCCTTTCACAAACCTGAATTCTGCTTTTAGGTAAAAAAATTGTGCAGTGCCAATTAGATGCTCTAATTTAATCATTCTGGTGATAAAGGAGCAGAACTCTGGGGTGCAGAATAAGGCCATTTATAAGACAGGGATGAGGCTGAAAGCTCTGAAATTCCAAATTCCCCAAAATTTCTGTGGACCTGACAGCATGGCAGTTGGACCCGATGAATAGGAAGTAGCAAGCCGCTTCAATGCCTTGAGTGAAAACGTGCATGACAGGGCACAAGTGAAAGGCCCCTGGGAAGGCAGAGGGTCTGCATCACAGATGTGCGATCTGACAAGAGAGGTACCTACCCCAAAGAAAGACGCGATGCTCAGTAGACCTCTCTGGGTTTTACAAAGTATATGGCACTTGGGCTCCATGTCTACTTAGGGTATCCAAACATACGTGTACGTTCTGAACTATAGACTGACTGTTGGACCCAGGGAATGGAATGTCACTCGCGGTGCATAGTGGACAGCAAGCGGACACCGAAGTCATGAGCCACGGGAATGGAAGCATCTGGAGCACGTGGAGACACAGACGTAGACAGTACCTCTGGCGGGTCCCTGAGAAACTGCACGGGAGCTAAGAGTTTGAAGACATTGCTCCTCAGCCCAAGGAGATCTTTCTTCCTTTCTGGGTGAGCTGGAAGCTGACAGTCCCTTGTTCATATGGGTCTCCTTTTGGTGCTGAACCATCAAATAAAATAATCGTCTTTCTGCTGCCTGGGTGTGTGATCCTCACTGGGGGATACAGAGATGCCACAAAATGGATGGGATGAAGATTAGACTTGTTATTTAGTGAACACAGTATGCACTAGAGTGCCTCTTACTATTATATTGCCTAGTAGTCCGCACAAACAAATGTAACAAAATAAAACAAACCAAACAACAACAATGACAACAAAACAACAAACCTACAGAAACATTATAAAGAGAGGAACATCAAGGTTTCAGATCCTGCAGTAATAAGGGTGGGCTTGGTCTCTCACATACACCAAACAGCCTGTCTTTAGTGTAGCTGGTAAAAAAGTGATGTGGATATGAAAGAAATGTTTGGAGAAAATGGCTGTAATAGCATATTTTAAAAATGTTATTGTGATAAGAAAATTGAACCCAAGATTCACTCCTGTTTTTTTTAAGTTATTCAATGCAGTATTTTTAAGCTCTCATTATTTCATTCTTGTTTAAACATAACTTCATATTAATTATACAGATTAATGGGTTTTACTGTGACATTTCCATGCACATATATGTCGTGCTTTATATAATGCCCACTTTGCCACCCTGCTGTGAATAATGCCAGAATGAACACTGGAGTGCTATTATATCTTTGAGATACTGATTTCAATTATTTCATATATATATTTTCAAATGTAGAATTGCTAAATCATTCCATTTTCCATTTCTTGAGAAATTCCACACTGTTTTCTTTTTCATAATGGCAGCATCAACTTTCATTCCTCTACCAGTCAGTCATGTACTGGGGTTCAGGTTTCTTCAGATCCTCAACCCTTATCTTTTAAAAAATATCCATCCTAACAGATATGAGGTGACAATGTGATTTAAAATTTTTTAAACATACTACTAGTACATGTGTGTAGTACATTATGTTCATATTCCTTGCGAGAAGTGGGTGCATGTAACACATCTTAATTCTTTTTTCCCCCCCTTTCCCCCTTTCCTACTCCTTCCGCCTATCCCTTGATTGCCTCCTTTTCTTTTTGTAGGCGTTTATAGACATTGTGATTTTGATATGCAGTGCCCTAAAGATTAATGATATTGAACATCTTTTCATGTACCTGTCAGCAGTTGGTGCGTTTTAGTGAATTATCTTTTTATTTACTTTATTTTTTTAATATTGGACTGTATGATTTTCTTTGAAATTTTGACTATTAATCTCCTTATTGGATATATGGTTTGCAAATATCATTTCTCACTTTATAGTTTGTGTTTTTGCTTAGCTTGACATTTGGCCTTTGCTGTGAAGATTTTTAGCTTGAGTTATTCCCTCCTACTTATTTCTGCTTTTGTTACCTGTGCTTTTGGTGTCAAATCTATGAAATCTTTATCAAAGTCATCATCATGAAGCTTTTGTTCTGATTTCTTATGAGTTTTAAAGCTTCCGGTCTTATATCAAAGGTTTTACTCCATTTTGCGTTGAAATTTTTCTGTGCAGATTTAAGGAAGGACAATTTCATTATTTTGCGTGTTTTCATTCAATTTTACCAGCACCATTTGTTGAAGAGAATTTTCTTTTCTAATTGTATATTCTTTCTGTCCTTGTTGAAGATCAGTGGACTGCATATGTATAGACTTATTTCTGTGCTCTCTGTTTTGTCTCAGTAGATATAAGTACTCACATCAGTACCGTACTGGTACAATGATGGTGGTCTTTTAATACTTTGAAAAAATCAGGAAATATGTTGTCTCTCCTTTTGTTGTTCTTTCTCAAAATAGATTTTGTTATTTATAGTCTTTGCATTTCCATATGCATCTTGAAATTTTGTTTTGCAATACTGTCTTTAAGATTTTGACTGGTGTTACATTAAATCTGTGTATCATTTTGGGTAATATGGACATTTGAATAATACTAAGACTACTATCTTTTCAACATGATGTCTTTATATTTGTGACTTCTTTAATTTCAACAATGTTTTGTAAATTTCAGTGTAAAAGCTTTTGGCCTCTCACTTTCATCCCATTTTATTCATTTTATTGGAAATGGCATTTTTTTTTTAGTTTGCTTTTTAAGACAGTTTGATGTTAGTGCATAGATACAGAACTGAACTTTTGTGTATTTATTTTGTTTCCAGAAAATTTCCTTAATTGATTTATTAGTTCTAACAGACATTTTTGGGTATGGAAATTTTAGTTTTATACCTGTAGGATTATGATTTTGCAAACATAATTTAAATTCTTCCTTTCTTATTTGGATGACATTTCTTTTCCTGATGAATTACTTTAGCTAAGTTATTCTGTGCTAGGTGGAACATGAGTAATGAGGGTCAGCATCTATGCCTTGCCTTTTTAGTGGAAAACCTTTTGATTTGCACCACTCAGTACACTATTAGCTGTGAATTTGCCATATATGTTTTTTATTATGTTGAGATAATTCCCTGATATTCTTAATTTGCTAGTTTTAAATATCACTACAGTATTAAATATTAATATTCTAACAAACTAATTTAATAGATATTAAATTTGCTAGAATATTAAATATTGTCAAATACTTTCTCTATTGAGATGATAATGTGATTTTTATCCTTCGTTAATGTACTGTATCGTATTAATTGATCTTCACTAGTTTATTAAGTCTTGGTAAGTTAAGCTTTTCAGAAATTTACCACTTTCTTGTAGGCTACCCAATTTATTTGTAGCAGTATCAGAATATTTTTGTTTCTGTGCTATCAATTATAATGTCTCTTATTTCTGATTTCATTTGTGTCTTCTATATTTACTCTGTGTAAAGATTTATTACTTAGGCATTTATTTTCTAGTCTCTATTTCGTTTTCATCTCTATTTAACCTTCTATTGTGTTAATTCCCCTCAATCTTCCTCTTCCCCCTCTCCTTCTTCTCTCTCCTCACTCCCTTCCCTCTCCCTTCCTCTCCCTTTCTCCTTCCTCCTCCTTCCGTTCTCTCTCCTTCCTCCCTCCCTTCCCTTTTTTTCCTACTCCTCCTCCTCCTCCTCCTCCTCCTCCTCCTCTTTCTTCAGGTAGGCACGTAGGCTGCCTAACTTAGGTCTTTCTCTTATACAAACTTATCACAATGTATTTTCCTTGGTATTTCTTTTGCCACATCCTGAAACTTTTGGTATGTTGTATCTTTTCATATTTTATCATTTTCTTCTTCATTTTTAAAAATTTCCTGGTGATTCAAAGTTGTTCCATTTCTACATATTTGGTAATTTTTCACTCTCTTCTGTTGATTGTATAATCCATTGTCACTAGAAAAGACAGTTGGTATGATGTCAAACTTCTTACATTTATTAAGACCTATTTTGTGACCTAGCATGTGATCTATGCGGAGAAGTTCTATGCTTGAGAAAGATATATACTCACTTTTGTTGGGTTGAGTGTTCTGTGAATGACTTCTGTTGACTTCGGCTATACTGCTGTTCAAGTCCTGTATTTCTTTATTGATTTTTCTGTTTGTTTGTTATATCATTATGGAAGTGGATATTGACATCACCTATTATTGTACAGCTATTTTCCTTCAGTTTGTTGACATTTGCTGTATATATCTGGCTTTTTTGGGCTATATTCATATGTACTTGCTATGTATTCCTGACAGATTGACTTTTAAGCATTATCTAATATCCTTCTCAAGACAGTTGTACTTTAAAGACTTTACCCAGATATAAATATATCCTTCTCTCCTTGTTTTGGTTAATATTTTCATTGACTTCTTTTTCCATTCCTTAGATTTAGTGATACACACAGGTGGAAACTTAAAGTATTTGTAAGAAGTTATTTTTTAAGCTATTCTGCCACTCTATGTCTTTTGATTGGGAAGTGTAATTTAATTATTCATAACGATAGATTTTTCTGTGTTACATTTCCTCTTCTCCTTAATTTTGGCCATTTTATTTGCCAATAATACCTCAATAAAACTGGGAAGATTTTTTATTGAGTTCATTGGTACAATCAAGGTACACAGTACAGTTACATTCATCACTGGGATCTTGTACCTTCACATGACAGGCCTTGGTTCTCATTTTTTCCCCTTGTCCCTGCCCTCCCTTCAACCCCTCCTCCCAAAACTGGGAAGATTATTATTTCCCATTTTTTACCCTTCCCACTATTTTTTATTTTACTTTATTAGTATATTGCAGTTATATAGAAAAAAGACTTTGTTTTGGTACCTTGATACATGCATGTTACACATTTTGATTATTTTCACTCCTACCACTCTTCCTATCACCCTTCTCTAACCTCCTCTGCTTCTCTAAAAATCTCCCTTCTATTTTTTCATCTTTTTTTAGGCTGCCCATATGAAAGAAAACATGTGCTATTTGACTTTGTGAGTCTTGCTTGTTGTTCTTTTGTTCCTGATTCTTCTCTTTCTGTCTTCTATATTTCATTTTCTTATTTCTGTTACTTGACATGCTTTATTTTTTCTTTACGCTCAATAAGTATTTTCTTTGTGGCTATCATGAAATGTATATTAAATATTCTATTTATAACAATTTATTTTAATCAAATAATTTAACTTCAAATACATATAAAACTACATTTTAATTTCTTACTCCTTTATACTTGTTATTACTCATGTCATAATTGATATTTTGCATGTGTTAATACATTTTTTACTCTTTAGCTTTTAACTTTTTTGTTTTTGATTTGGTGTTTTGAGACAGGGTTTCACTTTGTAGTTCAGGCTGGCCCTGATCTATCTAGGCTAGCCTCGAACTCATGACAATCCTCCTGTCTCTGCCTCCTGAGTGCTGGGATTACAGGCATGCACCACCACGCCTGGAAGCTTCTAACTTTTATATTTGAATTGAAAGTGACTTATCTACCACTATTATAAGAATATTTTGTATTACTCCATATATTTACCTTTAATAATGGTTTATTCCCATTTTTTAAGGCCCATTTTTTCAAATTGAGCAATTCCTTTAGCATTTTTATAAGGCAAATTTACCAATGAACTCACTCAGATTTGAAAGAATTGTCTGAAAATGCCTCCACGCCCTTTCATTTTTGAAGTGTAGTTTCATGGAGTGTAGTATTGGTTGATAATTTTTTCTTCCTGTACTTTGAAGGTAACAGTGTTTTTTTAAAGTTTCTTATATTTGAGAAAACATTTTTATTTGTTGCTTTCAAAAAAGTTTTCTCTTTGATTTTTGACAATGTGTTTTAATGTTTTAAGATTCGTTTTACTTGAAGTTCCATCATCTCTGTGGCTGTGGATCTCCATTTCCTTCCTGGGATTTGGAAAGATGCATGCCATTACATCTTATAATATTCTTTCTGGTTCCTTTCTCCTTTTCTTTTCTTATGTGAATACCATATTGGATATATTGCTTCCCTTGAAGATATTCTATAAGGTCTGAAGCCACCTTCACTTTTTCATTCTTTTTTAATTCCTTGATTGGATAATTTTAAATGATCTTTGTGTTAGCTGATCTTTTCTCTGCTTGATTTGCTCTAGGTTGATCCCTCTGTTTACTTTTTCCTGTTCAGTTATTATATTTTTGAATTTTAAGTTTTCTGCTTATCTCCTTTTAAACTTTTCCTTTGTAAAAAATCTAACTTTGGTTATGTTCTGAGCTCACTCAGCCTCTGTATGTCAGTTACCTTGAATTGTCTGTCAGGCAATTTGGGTCAGTTACTGGGGTTTTACCTTGATCCTTGTTTGTGCCATGCTCCAATGAGCTTTATGGGAGAAGACTTCCCCTAATCAGTGTGGTAAGAGATTCTGCAACATTTTCAACCCTTTATCTTAGTTCACACTGCTGCCTTTATTCTTATTTCTTACAAGCATTCATATGCACACTATGACAAAAGAGAAGGAAGCTATTTCCTTTGGTAGTAGCAGTGGAAGAAAACTGCAATGTCAAAGCTGTTGTTTTTCTCTCCTCCTCACTCTGCACTAAATTGGGAGGATGGGCTGCATTAAGTGCTTACTGCCACCCATAGATGACCATCTTTGTCCTCTGTAGTGTCAAAGGTTCTAGCACATGCTTAGTCCTGTGTGCTTCCAGGAAGAAGCCAGTCTGCCACACAACACAACTGCCACACAACGGGAGCACTGGATATGTGGTCCAGTTCTCTCTTTCCCCAGAGAAGCTGGAGCTGGGTGGGGTTTGCTGTAGATCATCTTGGGTCCTGCTATGGGTCTGTTCTGTGGTGAAAGGATAGCTCGAATTTGCCTACTGGTTTCTTTTTTTTTTTCCAGTATCTTTTTTTTTTCAGCTTTAATTGAGTTTATTGGTACATTTTAGGGATACAGTACAGTTACATTCACTGTTGGGATCTTGTACCTCTACATGACAAGTCTTGATTTTCATTTTTTCCCCTTACCTCTGCCCTCCCTTCACCCCCTCTTCCCCTCCCCATCTACAAACACTTTATTTTCATCTTTTCATTCTCTCACATTTTTTTCTTTTCCCTTTTTACTCTTCCCCTACCCATCCCACCTTCCCTACACCTTTAGCTCCTTTCTTCCCATTTCTAAATGTCAGTAATCTTATTAGGATCTTATGCATTGTTGCAGATTATTCACACCAGGGAAACTATTCGGTATTTACACATGTGTGACTTATTTATTTCACTTAGGAGTATATCTTCAATATGTATCCATTTTCCTATGAATGAATCTATTCTCTCGCTCTTTATGGCTGAGTAATATTCCATTTTATAGAAAAACCACAACTTCTTTATCCAGTTTCCAACGGATGGGCAAATAGGTTGTTTCCAAGATTTAGCTATTACAAACTGTGCCGCTATAAACATGGGTGCACATACTTCTCTGTGATATGATTCTTTTAGTTCTCTTGGAAAGATACCCAGCAGAGGGATGGCTGGGTCAAATGGAACCTCCAGTCCAAGCTCTTTGAGGTATCTCCATATTGATTTCCATAGTGGTTGCACTAGTCTGCACTCCCACCAACAATGGAGGAGGGTTCCTTTCTCCCCACAACCCCGCCAACATTTGTTATTGTGTGATTTCTTGATAGCAGCCATTCTTTGTGGGGTGAGGTGGAATCTCAGTGTTGTTTTCATCTGCATCTCTCGAATGACCAGTGATGTGGAACATTTTTTCAAATATTTTCTTGCTGTTTTTACTTCTTTGTCTGAGAAATGTCTGTTCATTTCGGATGCCCATTTTTGAATCGGGTCTTTATATTTGGGGGGACTGATTGTTTTGAGTTCTTTATATATCCTTGATGATAGTCCTTTGTCTGAGGAACAGCTGGTAAAAATTTTTTCCTATATTGTAGATTTTTCTCTTAGTTCTGCTGATGGTTTCTTTTGAAGTACAGAAGCTTTTTAGTAAGATGAGATCCCAGTTGTTGATTCTATCTGCTAGTTCCCGTGCTACTGAGGATTTGTTCATAAAGTCTTTTCCTATACCAATGTCTTCTAGAGTTCTGCCTAACTTACCTTCCAGCAAGTTTAATGTTTCTGTTTTTAATATTTAGACCTTTAATCCATTTGGATTTTAATTTAGTGCATGGTGAAAGATAAGGGTCTAATTTTAATCTGTGGCAGGTTGACATCCAGTTTTTCCAACACCATTTATGTTAATTTATTTTTTTTCCATGTGTACAGGGTTAACACATCATACTAAATATGTAAGGTCATATCTACGTGGGTTTGATTACAGAAACTAATAAAGTATTCTCTAAATAATGAAAAAAAGAATAAGATAAGACTATAAGAGCAAGAAGCAATTTAAATATGTTCAGGGGCCATTTTCATCTCCAGAATTAAGGATTATTTTGATGTTACATCATTGCCTTTTCTCTTTTACTTTCCTTTTTAGTTTTATTTTAAGATTCCCTATTTTTAATGTTCATACAGAGATTTCTTTAACTGAAATACTGAATAGTTTCTTTGGTGTGAAAAACTATAATAGTACACAGGATCCTAATGAGATAATTAATAATGTGAAATAAGAAGTAAAGGGCTAAAGGTGTAAGAAAAGTGGAAAGGGTGGAGGAAAGGGAACAAGGGAGAGGAAAAAAATATGAGAAACTGAAAAAATGGAAATAAAGTGTAAATGGGGAGGGGAGGAAGGGGTGAAGGGAGGGCAGGGACAAGGGGAAAAATGAGAACCAAGACCTATTATGTAAAGGTACAGAATCCCAGTGATGAATGTAATTGTATTGTATACCTAGATTGTACCAATAACCTCAAGAAAAAGAAAAAAAAAAAAAAAGAGCCTATCTTCAGCTGCCTGCCTGCCTGAGATCACCCGGCGGGTGCGCGACCTTCATGCCTACTGGTTTCAATGTGGATATTTTTTGCTCATTTTGGGTACAGGAGTTTTGAATAGTTTATGAGTTTCTCACAAACAAAATTGATCTGCCTGTTGTTGAATCAGCGGAGGCGTAGAGTCTGGGGCTTCCGACTCCACTGTTTTGTTGCTGTCATTCCTTGTGATCAGCATTTTACATTTCATGAGAAACACCAGTACAGAGCCTCCGAATACTTGTGATGAGTACTCTTATCTGATTTTGACTGTCACTGATGAGTGAGAGTCAAGTGGATTTGTTTTAAAGGGGGGCGAGGAGAGGGAGAAAGACTCAAGGAAAAAAACTCCTTTTATGATAGTTAAATCTGATATTCCTGTTAAGTAATTTAACAAAGTCATTGATAACTTGTTGAAAGAGAATTGATAAAAGCTAAGCTGAATGTGCTAGTGAATATCAGCAAGCAAGCAATGACACAAAAAAATTTAGTCTTCCTTGTGCGAGCAAGACCATTATAAAATAATAGAAAAATCCTAAAATTTGAAAAAGATTTAGTATTCTGAGTATTTTACAGATACCTGTGACATTTTTTCCACTTTAAATCAACTGAAATGAGAAGCTATTCAACGGGTCCATGCCTAGGATCTACTTTGAAAGAGTGTAAAAATGATTGTACCTCCATGAACATTAAGTCAAAGCAGGATTTTAAAGGTGTATAGATGTCATCTTTTTTTGATTTTTGTGCTTTTTAGCTTTTTTTTTTTTTTTTTTTGAAGGTGCATTTAACTGAGTTTTTAAAGACATGGTAACTATCATGAAAAACACCTTAGGCTGATGAGTCTCAACATGAAACCCACCATGTGGCTCTCACCTGAGTATCAGAATCAGGCGCTGACCCCAGGCCTCACGTGGATGTATCTCACCAACCTTGCAAACCCTGTGTGTCCTGACCTGGACTCTTCCCCTTGCCTGCTCTCCACATCTGCTGCCCAGCATTCTCCTCCTGCCGCGGTGACACTATCTTACTGGGCTCTCAACTTCTTGCTGTTGGAAGTCAGCTCTTTTTTTTTTCCCTATCTCTTTACCTCTATCACACACACATTCACTGACAATTTCTTATAAATGTCAACCCTAAATATTTTCTGAAAAACAACTATTTCTTCCTATTTATACTATTAAGCCATTAATCTTGCCTTTCATATCCCCACCAAGAAATGCTTCTTACCTGGTATCCCTACTTTCAATATGTTTCTGATTAAATGTGAGGTGTGATGGAAAAATAAAATATATGTTTAAGTTTAAAAATATAATGACAGTAAAAGACCCATTGCCATTCATTGTCTTTAAATATTCCCCCTTCCTTTAAACATACTTAGCACGTTTTTCTTGCCACTTTCTGAAGCATTTCTGAGGGTCCACTTTCCTGAGTGTCTTTAGTTGCACTGTTATGGCTGCCTCAATGTCCTGAATCAAACCAAAATGTTTACCTTCATAGCTCTTTTTACTTTGGTGAAGAGCCAGATGTTACATGATCCCAAATCCAGTAAAAATCCTGTTTCCCTTGGATGGCACTTGGCAGTACAATTCAATTTATACCACATTTCATAAAGACACAAAAGAGAACAACCAGCTTCAGAAAGTGGCAAGACCCCTGGTAGAAAGTGGAAGCATGACAGAAAATGTGTATTTGAAGTGAGAGGGAATGTTTGTTTTGAGGAGTATTAATGGCAATGTGCCTTTGACTAAGATTTTAAAATTGAAACAATCACCACATGTGTTGTGATCACACCTCACTCCACATAGCTCCCAACATCTTATCTAAAATGTAAATCTGGAGACTTCCTTTCTCTACTTGTAACATTCAAAGTGCTTATTTTTGAACTATAGGAAAAAGTTCAACTAACAAAAAAGTATAGTCGGGCTTATTCCTTCTACTTCTCCATCTCATTTCCCATTGTAGAAATACCGAACTGCTTTTGATTCTTTGATTACTTGCCGAGGCCATTCCATTTCTGTGTTCTCCTCGGCTAAGTCTATTTCTTCACCGAAAGAAACTCTACTTCACCCCATTCAGGTGTCCACTTGGATGACCTTTTACTTCTTGTGAGAGCCAAGATACAACTGACAGAAAAAACTCTCAATTGTCATCATCTTAGTGCCGACACCTTTTCTTTCTGGTTTCTTATTGCCATCATTCCATGATTTTCATCACGAGTTTACATGAAGTCTAGGGATTTCATCAGAAAGTCATGTTTTGTGCTCATCTTTTTATCTACCATATCAAGGCACAGCATTGGAATACAGCAGTCACATACTAAATGTTTTCTGAAATAATTAATAAAAGAGTCTGTGCTTCCATAAACATTTCTGGTATAGGACTACTATCTATATGCATTAAGTTTCAATATGTATAATCAAATCCTTTAAACTTAAAAGTGTATTTTTTCATTTTTTGAACTTTCTTTTAAATTCATGTATATATACTTACAAAAGCTTACTTTCTGATATGTCATAATTTTGATCTTATTGAATCAATTAAAAAATTTGTATCAAAACCAAGAAATCAATATTATCTCACTATGAATATTCATATTATTCCTTCTTACTTAAAAATGAAGAGTGCTCAGAATGTATATATCCCTTTTTATATATCGTCCCAGGTAATTAAAATTCTTCTGTCTCCCTTTCTATTTCCTGTGGTGTTTCAGCAAATATGGTCTCCTGCCTGAATGTTTCCCTCCACAGGAACTGCCCCTCTCCCATTTCCCACTGGAAGCTCGCTGGACTCTCATTAGTTCCTAAAGCTAAGTTCATCCAGCCTTCCAGATGTCCTACCGTGTGCAGTTCCCTGGATTAAACAAGAAGGGAGGCGGCGGTCTGCGCTGTGGTCAGACTTCATCACTGCAGGACATGTTTCTCTGGTATTCATAATGCAATTTGGATCACAAAATCAACTACCTGTCCAAAATTAGCAGCTTGTTCTCCCCCACCAAGACAATGACCTTTCTTTATGTAAAAGTTTTCATGAAAAAACAAATTTATGATAGAGATTGGGTAAGCTTATTGAAAATCTTCAAGTATTTGTAAGAACAAATTAAAAGGAACATGCTTATTTCCTATATTGAAACAAAGATAGGTAAAACAAATTGAAATTTTGCATGTAGAACTTGTATCTAGTCTGAATGATGAAACTTAAACATGCACACAGGAACAATAGCAGCAATCAAATAACAAACCAGAAAAACAAATTATAAGGTACATAATATCTTATACTTTCTATTTTTTATTGCTGCTCATCTTTGCATCAGAAATAATACTTAAATTTTATAAGAACCAAGATATGCCATGTAAAGGTACAAGATCTCAATGATGAATGTAACTGTATTGTATATCAAATGTACCATAAGAACCAAGATATGCCATGTAAAGGTACAAGATCTCAATGATGAATGTAACTGTATTGTATATCTAAAATGTACCAATAAAAATGTTAAAAAATAAAGAAATCCTAAAAAGAAATACTACTTAAATTTTATATAATTGCCAAAATTGAACAGCAGAGGGCAGAAAATAGCAAACTCTCTCTTGGAGCACACTACTCAACTGTTCTCATAATTTTCAAAATTAATTATTGCTCAGTTTACAATAAATATTACAGAAAGCATCATTTTCAAAATGTTAAAAATAGACTTTGGACGTATGCAAAATAATTTTCAGCATTTTTTTCTTTTACTTGTGTAACCATTTATTTTAGTCATTTTAAATTTATTACACTTAAAATAGCATTTGGTACTGAAAATATATATTATTTAAATAAGTTAGTGGATTGAAAAATTTCATGAATGATAATAGCAATGCAATTATTCCAATGTTGTAGGAAACTTTTCTAGTATGTGAAAGTTACATACATATATTGTAAATATGCATTAATAGAACATTGATTTACAAGGTATCCTTGCTGAAACTTTTGTTTGCACTCGTATACAAATAATTAGTAACTAGACTGTAATCTTTGCGCTTACATATTTATTAAAGAAAATGCTCTATGATTCAGCAAATTCTGTTTTATAGTATGAAACTCAGTTTTGAGTTCATATCTGCCCTTGACTTTGAAATAGGTTAAGATAAAAATAGCTTTTGAAAACTCTCTTTGAAATTCAATTTACATTGACCCACACTTTAAACAACACCATTTTCTCACATTCAAAACTGTCCCTCTTCTCTCTGTCTCCGGTTCTTTGTCTCTTTCTCTATTTGATTTCAAGTTATTTTCCATAAAATTGAAGATTTTTCTTGTGGAAACTGGAAACATTTAAATGGAGAAAAAAGAAAGTGATTGAAGATGTGTTTTTCATTTGCTATGTCCTAAGACCCGTTCTTTTAAATTTAAAAGATTTCAAATCATTTTTTGTGCTTAACGTCCTAAGTAACGGTGACATGTATGATTTATTTAATTATGGTGCAGTTTTGAGTGTATGCATACATAATCTTGCGTCTCATTATCTTTTTCATTCTTTGCAGGATACATGCCTTTGGTTCAGGGGACCCGCCTATTTATATATATATATATAGTGTGGAGTTCCTTTTCTTTTTTGGTACCGAGGGACTGAACTCGGGTCCTTGCGCTTGCGAGGCGGCAGCACCACTGGGCTACATCCCGGGCCCCGGAGTTTCTATTAAGCCTGAAATAAAGTTTGGTGACATTCGAAGGCGTTTTTACCTGCGGTACGCGCGCTCAGTTACGGATTAAGGGTGTTCGGGCCTCCTGCTCTGAGGAAGGGCGCTCACAGTGCGGGCCGCGGTCTCGGGCGCAAGGCCTCGGGCCGTTTGCTCGCCGCCTCCCGTCTGAAATGGCGGCGCCAGGCCCGTGGGCTCGTG